>NC_081370.1:18514433-19114433 GCF_030684315.1 Stegostoma tigrinum
ATAGCGGAGTTGCGACATTGCAAATGACTGTGGGGAGGTGGGACCCCTTCATGCTGGACGGTTTATACCAGAACAGGACTGGAATTAAGTGCCTTGCAGCAGAATTTTGCCAGTGTGCTATTGGGGAGGATTTAAAGTAACTTGGTAGGCTGTGGGAACAAGTAGATAATATCAGAGGGGAATCCTAAGATGCACAAACACTGAGAGAGAGATTGCTCTACAGTAGAGAAATGTAAGTTAATTGGTGGGTTTAGATTGTGGGAGAAAGTGATGAAGTAAAAGTCAGGGTTACTCTGCAAATGTGTGAACGCACAAAAAATGATAAATTAGATTGCGAGTTGCTGGCAGGTTGCCAAGTGGAATATGGAGGTGGGACTATAAAAGAGACCTGGCTTCAGGAAGGTGAGAACTGGTTGTTAAATCGTCATGGATACTAGGAAACTAGGGAAAAGCAAAAAGGGAGGGTGATTTATTGATTAAGGAGATTGTTGCAGTGCTACAGAAAAAAGATGTGGAAAAGGGGACAAGGACAGAATTATTTACTGGAGCTAAGGGAGTAAAAGGTGCAGTTAAGAAACACTAAGAATTGCAGATGCTGGAAGCTATAGTCAATAAATGTGGGCTGGGAAAGCACAGCAGGCCAGACAGCATCCGAGGAGGATGAAAGTCACTGTTTGAGGCCAAAACCCTTCGTTGTAACTGGGGTGTGGGGGGGGGGGGCGGAAGCCCAGAAATAAATGGAGAGCGTGGGGTGGGTTGGGGGGGGGAGGGTAGGTGAGATGGAGACAGTGGATGTAGGGAGGGAGTTATTGTGGATGTTCAGTGGGAAGGGTATAGTGGCTAGGTGATTTGGAAGATGGACAGGGTGGGGGAGAAGAGACTTTGAAGCTAGTCAGGTCAATATCCAGGTCATTGGGCTGTAAGCTACCAAGGCAAAATATGAGGTGTTGTTCCTCCAGTTTATGTTTGGCCTTGGTCTGACAGTGGAGGACACCAAGGATGGACATTGCATCAACAGAGTGGGAGGGGTTGTTCACAGTGGATGGCAATGGGAGGGCCAGATTGATCGGTGGGTGCAGAGTGCAAACTGGTCCCCAAGTCTACATTTGGTCTCCCTGAAGGTCTACCTAGAGGTTAGATGAAGCGCAGGTGAATCTCTGCTGGAATTGGAAGGATTGTTTGGGGCCTTGTGTGAAGGTGAGAAGGGAGGTGTTGCGCCTCGTGTAGTTTCAGGAAAAGGTACTGGGTGTGGTGGAGGTGTTGGGTGGGAGTGGGGCGGCTATGGTAGGGAGAGTGTGGAACTGATGAGGGTATCGCGGAGTGAATGGTCCCTGCAGAAAGCGGACAGGGTTGGGGAGGGAAATATCTTTTTGGTTATGGGGTCGATTATTAGTAGCAGAAATGCCAGGGGATTTGGAGGTTGGTAGGGTGGTATATGAGGACTAAGGGGACTCTATCCTTATTGCTGTTGGGGAGAGAGACTCTGGGGGCAGAAGCATGGGAAATGGGGGAGATGCGGTTGAGGGCATCCTTAATAATAGAGGAGGGGGAACCACAGTCTCTGAAGTAGGAGGATATCTGGCATGGAGTAGAATGCCTTAATCTGGGAGCAGATGCAGTGGAGGTGGAGAAACTGTGAGTATGGGATAGAATTTTTTCAGGAGATTGGGTCAGTGGAGGTGTAGTTGAGGTAATTGTGGGAGTCAGTGGTTTTGAAATGGATGTCGGTGATGACTGGATTGATGGAGATGGATGGGTGCAGGAAAGGGAGGGAGGTGTCAGAAATTGATGGTGCAATTTCATTGCTTGATGCAGTTAATAGACATCAGCCACTGAAAAGGATGTAAAGGATCAAATTTGCAGGGAATTTACAGATAATTGAAAAAAATGGTATAGTAGTTAAAGCAAAGGAATTTAATTATCTGAATGTGGAATGATAGTAATAGTGTGGAGGACACATGGGGCAAGAGTTTCTAAAATGTGTTCAGGAGGATTTTCTGTAGCAGAATGATGTCAATTCAATGAGAAAGAAAACATTTCTGAAGAAGGGTCCAGATTCAAAACATCAGCTTTCCTGCTCCTCACAGTCTGCCTGGCCTGCTGTGTTCATCCAGCTCCACACTGTGTTAACTCAGACTCCAGCATCAACAGTTCTTACTATCTCTGAGAAAGAAAACATGATTAGACCTGGTTCTTGGGAATGAGATGGTCCAATTACATTAAGTGTCAATGGAAGAGTGTTTGAGGGACAGTGATCACTATCGAGTTTTGAGAAGACTTGTAGCTCAGCTTGAGGTTCTGGATGTGAGTTTGCTCGCTGAGCTGGAAGGTTAGTTTTGAGACGTTTTGTCACCATTCTAGGTAACATCATCAGTGAGCCTCCAACGAAGCGCTGGTGTTATGTCCCGCTTTCTATTTATCTGGTTAGGTTTCCTTGGGTTGGTGATGTCATTTCCTGTTCTTTTTCTCAGAGGATGGTAGATTGGCTCCAAATCAATGTGTTTGTTGATGGAGTTCCTGTTGGAATGCCATGCTTCTAGGAATTCTCGTGCATGTCTCTGTTTGGCTTGTCCTAGGATGGATGCGTTGTCCCAATCAAATCCTACTTTGATTGGGACAACACATCCATCCTAGGACAAGCCAAACAGAGACACGCACGAGAATTCCTAGAAGCATGGCATTCCAAACGGAACTCCATCAACAAGCACATTGATTTGGAGCCAATCTACCATCCTCTGAGAAAAAGAACAGGAAATGACATCACCAACCCAAGGAAACCTAAACAGATAAATAGAAAGCGGGACATAACACCAGCGCTTTGTCGGAGGCTCACTGATGATGTTACCTAGAATAGTGACGAAATGTATGAAAACGAACCTTCCAGCTCAGCGAGCAAACTCACATCCAGTGATCACTATATCAGAAGATTTAGGCTAATGAAGGAAAATGATAATAGCCGATCCAGGTTAAGAAAGTCAGTTGGGGAATAGCTGACTTCACCAGAGTGAGGTTAGATCTGGTTGAATAAAGTAGAATTGTAGAGTTACAGTTTGGCAGGAGAAGTAATAGCTACCTTCAAAGAAGAAATGATTTGGACATGTTCCAGGCACATTCCCTTGAAAGGGAAACATGGGGCAAACAAATCCAGAATCTGTTGATGACAAAAGAGATGGTTGTGATAAAGAAGAAAAAATATTCTTATGACAGATATCAGGTAGAAATTGTTTTTGAGGACCAAGCTGAATGAAGAAAGTTCAGGGGAGTGGTGAGAAAACAGATAAAAGAAATAAAGGGAAAGAATGAAAAGAAATTGACAGCTAATGTAAAAGGGAATGCTAAAGTACTCTATAGATATATAAATTTCAAACAGGTGGAAAAATGAGAGTTTCAGGCTGGTAGGACACAAAAATAAATGGTTTTCGACAGAGAAGCAGAGGGAAAGCATGAAGTATTAACTATGTATTTTGCATCTGCGTTTACCGGGGAAGAATGTACTACCCAGACCATGGTAGCAGAGAAGGACATGCTGTTTCTAGAGGGGTTTAAACTGATAAGGGGTGAGGCTATTGGATAGGCTGACTACACTTAAAGTTGACAAGGCACCAAGACTGGATGAGAACCTTCCAAACTTCCAATGGAAATGAGAACAAATGTTTCTGGTGCACAGGCAACAATTTTTCAGTCATCCTTTGACTCAAGGATGGTGTTAGAGGATTCATATTCTACCTAAGTTGTGGAGTCACTCTGAGGGTGTGTGCACACTGCTCACTGTGCACAGATAGTAGGAATTGGAGATGCTGGAGAATCTGAAATGACCAGGTGTAGAGCTGGATGAACACAGCAAGCCAAGCAGCATCAGAGAAGCAGGAAGGATGGTGTTTTGGGCCTAGGCCCTTCTTCAGAAAATGAAGAAGGGTCTAGGCCCGAAACGTCAGCATTCCTGCTCCTCTGATGCTGCTTGGCCTGCTGTGTTCAACCAGCTCTACACCTTGTTATCTCTGTTTGCTCACTGTGCGACATGTTGACCTCCTATTTCAGAAGCCACTGCCGTACACAGACACCAGAGGTCCATGGAGTGACAGGAGAAATTAGAGGGAACGTAACTTCAGTGGGAGGGACCTGAAAGTCATCACTAAGGTCATCTTCACATCGAATGGCAAACCTCAATGTGGAAGTCTTACTGAAGCATGAATGTCTCACATGATGGATTGGATATTATGGAGACATCAGAGTTGCGACTGCAGACCAGAGAGCCAATAAGAGAGATATGCTACCTCCTCCTGACCTCCTGCCATTATTAAGTGTTACATAGGTGGTCAACTTCTGACCTTTCCCAAGATCAAGGTCCCTGATGACAGAAATCCCACCCAGTGTCAGCTGCTCTCCAATCAGAGTCCAGCCTGTCTTTAGAAAGGCAGTGGCCCTGGGCTGGTCTTGCCTGTTGCGAGGATTAGCATCTGTTGGAGCCGACAATTGTGGAGAAATCCAGGACATGGGGAAGTAATGGCAGGGAGGACTTCTCGAAGAGGTTGCGTAGGGATGCTGGTAACCCAGGAAGGGAGCATTCTTCTCAAAGAGTCCTCCCCTTTCATGATATTGTGTACGTCCATTACCCTAGAAAGAAGGACCAGCCTCTTAGGAGACCAGGACAGTTTTACTTGTGCTAACAGCATGTTATCAGGTCTGCCTGGCATTGCATTAATGTCAGTGATTGCGGGATGAGGCTCACCACATTAATCATTAATTGTCCACTTAAAGGCTTAAGGGGCAGCTGGGTGGCAATTCTGACCAAGGGCCATCCTGGCAGAAATACAGCGAACCTCAGGAACACCACCATCTTGCCTAATTAAATTCCCTTCCCACCTTCAAACACAGCACAAGAGGCCGTAATGTTTCATGCTCCTTGCTAAGGTAGAAATAAGAGAATGGTTCTAAAGTAGAGGCAATGGCCGGATGGTATTATCATTGGGCTATTAATCCAGAGATGCAGCTAATGTTCTGGGCACCTGGGTTTGAATCCCACCATGGAAAATGTTGGAGTTTAAATTCAATAAATATCTGGAATTAAAGAGTCTAATTATGATCACAAATTCATTGTTGATTGCTGGGAAAACCCTTCTGGTTCACTAATGACCTTTAGAGGAGGAAATTGCCATCCTTACCTGGTTAGGTCTATATGTGACTCCAGACCCACAGCAATATGGTTTACTCTAGGATAGGCAGTAAATGCTGGCCTAGCCAGCGATGTCCTCATCCCGTGAATGAATTTTTAAAAAATCCTGCCTGGATATAGCCTCCTTCTTGACAGCAATTCTCCGCCTCCTTGTACTCCCTCTTCCAGAAGTTTGTCGTTCTATGTATGCCCTCAGTTCATTCTCCAAATTATGCAGCACTCCAAGGGGAAGGTCTGATGTGTCCTGTCTGGAAGCAATTGGTTTGTGAAGAATCTGAAATATCAGCAAAAACTCCTTCAGCCTCTGCCCACACCTCCCTGTAATACGGTAACTTTAAACAACAGTAGGGAGTACTAATCGCTTGCAGAATCAGATGACACCTACAAATAACACAGAGGAGAGATTCCTTCTTGCTGGTGGACATACAGCTATCCAAAATTAAGAGAGGACATTAGCTGGAGCATTGAGCTCCAAAATTCAAGTGAATGCATCAAATCATGATTTTCTATATATTAAAGATGCCAAGGGACATGGGGCAGATATGTGCAAATAGCATTGATATATAAGATCAACTGTGATCTTAGTGAATGGCAGGACAAGGCCTGGTGCGCTGAATGGCCTGCTGTTCCTACTTCCTATACTCCTGAGCACCGAATGCTTCATTTTTTCCATGGATCAGGACGAGTTCAAATTCTGATTTTGGAAATGGCAGTTCATTGTAGTGTACCCTATAAAGGTTACAGCTGTACTGATAGATATGGGTACCTGTGAATGGAGTGCCATTAGCTGATACATACTGGACTCCCCAGGTAAGAGCTGTCAATGTAAGGAAATGTTTGCTGGTTTTGCAAAGATTTGCACTCTGATGGCCATTTCCGCATATGTTTAGGTGACTAGTAAAACTCCAGCTACATTGCCCATCAATTACACTGAGGCCTGCGTCAGTTAAAACTTTGTCATTACCACCCCAACCATTTGGATTAGTTTTAATGCACCAGAGATTAACTCACAATCAACAGTAATCACCTCCTGGCTTCTCTTTTCCAGTTGACATTTAATGTCAGTTTGTTTGAGGTTTGATTCAGCTTTGAGCTCTGTCTCTCTGTCTTTGAGGCTATCTCAAAGACATTTCAGATAGTACTAGAGGTGGAATGTAGAGGTAGCTTTAATTTCAGTTGCATGGACTGGATTTGAACCTAGATTGCAGATGTAAGGATCAGTTCTCACTCCTGCACCATCCAGTCCTATTACATTCAAAGGCACTTGGGGAAAGGGATGGAGCTGTGATATTTAATTTCTTAACTGTAGTAATAGACATTTGATGTCTGCCAATGCCAATTCTATATTTGACTTCAAGTTGTGTTCAGTTCCAGTGCCTGAGCTTGTGGTTCTGAGTGTCTGATCAGGTGTCAAAGCCTCCAATCCTGTGCTGTTCCTCTTTGCGCTCCTTCCTGAGCAGGCAGCAGTTCTTAAGTGTCTGTAAGCAGCGCGTTCAGAGGGGAAGGTTGGTGTAAGGGAAGCAGGTGAGGTGGGAATTAGAAGATCCATGGTCAGCAGCTTGCTCATCATGTCCGACATCAAGTTGAGAGTGAGTTGTGAATTGTGAAAGGGCCCAAGGCAGGAGCACAACATTGAAATTGTGAAATTATTCGCTGAATTTTTTTTTGCAGGCATGGCTTTTAAGAGGGTTATCCAGATTAGAGAGGCAATTTATAACAACTGTTTGTTTAAGAAACTGTGTTTTTAAAAGTGAGAGAGTTATTCAGAATGATAAGAAACAGTACACCTTGTAATGTCAAGGAAAAACTCCCTGCATTAGGTTGGCAGAAAGCCAGAACAAACATCATAAAATCTGGGACACTGCAAACTTCATAGCAATTTCCACACTCCAGCTTTCTGATACTGTTTGCATTCCTCCCTATTTTGGATGAGATACAAAAATATATTTTATTTTATTGCCGTCTAAGATTTTAAAAATGTAATTTTTTTCCTTTCTTCCTAAAGACACTACATCCTCACCCTTTGGTTCCCTAACTGAAGAGTCAGTTCTCTTGCAAGCAGTTTGATGATGGATATTGGCAACTTAAATCCTGCAGGCATCGCAGTCAACTTAGTCCTGTCTTCCAGCCATCCCCTTTTACTCTGCAATCAGTTGCTAGCTCTGCATTGGGGCAGATCAAGTAAAGGGAGTTTTCCGTTCCCTCAGATGTATTCAGTGCCTGAGCCGGAATTTCCTGTGAGCATTCTGCCTCTTAATTTTTCCTGGGCGAATGAAACCCAGCTGCAGCTCAGCTCAGTTTGGTATCGAGTCTAGGTTAAACCTGGGTCCTTCTTACCTGTATTAAAAAATAGAAACACTTGCATGTATAAGGCATTGTTTATAGCCTGAGGATATCTCAAAGCTCTTTATAGCCAGTAAGTTATTTTTGAAATGCAGATGCAAGTGTATTGTAGAAAAGGTGACAGCCAATTTGTGCAAAGCAAACTTTCAAAACAACAACATGAAAATGACCAGTTAGTCTGTTTTTGTGACACTGATTGGTGGGTGAATATTGGCCAGGACACTAGGACTAGCTCTGCCACTCTTCAACATAGCATCATGAAACCTACAACCAACTGAGCAGGCAGAAGGGGCTTTAATTTAGCATCTCCTCTGAAAGTTACACAACTAGGCTATTGTAACATCATTTTGTAAGACCAGAGTCCAGTTAGGGTGAGAGAGGGGCCTTCAATATATTTATTTTGGGAAACAAATTAAAAAATTATGGTACAGTTTTCTTTAGGTGACATTGCATGGAAAAGATGTGAGAAAGAAAAGATTTGCCCATCTGATGTCAGTATTAAGCAGCCTAGTTTTGAGTTTGGATAATGCTCAAATCACTTACACAGGACATGAAATTTCTGTTGATGGTCATTATATTTTGTAAGTGTGGTCTGTGATTCATGTTTATCATCATGATCTATTGTAAATCACAATATCAATATTTTCCATTCGACTTTACTTTGTCAACTGTCACACTGCAGTTACAGGCTCTGGCCACTAGATGAAACGTATCTCGCTCTCTCTCTCTCTCTCTCTCTCTTTTTCTCTCTCTCTCTCTCTCTCTCCCTCTCCCAAACACAACCACACAACCTGCAAATTACGTACAGTTTAAAAACCTTGCATATTTGCACATATTTTGTCAGGAATCACTTTTGCTTTAATATCATGCAACTTCTATCATAATAGTATCCACCTTATAGCGGTGCAAGCCTCCTTTCAATGTTTTTGTAAGTCACTGCAACTTCTCCACATTTTCGTGCCATGATCAAGGGTTTTTGTTTTAAATTTAACCTTGAATTCAGTCTTCAAAGGGAGTTACTGTACTGCAGTATGCAAAATGCAAAGACTTCCCAGCTACCCTCCTGAAATATGAGGTATGGCACTATGCTCTTGAACAGTTTGCAAGATGAAGCTCCTAACATTTGGCCTATGGTCTCAGCCCATGCTTCCATGATTTGTGGCTGAAAGCTTTGAAGGCAGTGGCGTTGGGGAGGGGTTTGATTACAGCAGGACTTGATGGAAACTTATTGAAAGCTTATCCAGGCAATGACCTGGTAAAACAATGCATATTATCTAAAGTAAATAGTCAGCATTACCTATCCTAAATAGTGTGGATTTATCAGTCACATGAACATTACTGGACAAAGACGAATTCTGTCAAAGCTTTTTGACTTGCACTTACTTAGGACAACAGACAAGAAAGGGAAAAACATGTTTATTCTGAATGTGATCTATACTGTGCTCATTGGTTTTGAAGTGGATTGTGATTTGTAGACATTGCCAAGGAGAATGTACCAATTAGATGATGACTGACATTTAACTGTCAAGTTTTGTTTATATTTAAACCAGGTAGATTGACTCTCATTGGTCAAGACACTGGCCTGCAGACTGAACCAGAAAATAGTTGTCACCTATTTTGATCATTTGAAATATATCCTTTGCAAAGATCAGGGCCCTGTATATTAATATGTGCAGCTTCCAGTATGCACAAGTGGGCTATACCACAAACCCAACTGAAAATCTTAAGTTAATTGTCAGCACAATTCTTACCATACTCAGGATTATTTAGTAAACATTATCCAATCTCCTCCAATATTGGGCATTGTACTTGAAGCTTTGCAAGCATGATTAGACATGATTAGCCAAAGGGGGATGCTGTTTGATACAATACATAGACTTGTGGGGCATTCTGTCCCCATACCTAGCATCATGCCAGCATTGAAATTCACAAACCACGTTATCACTTATGTGACAGGCAGAATATCTTGTTGCCATGATAGATGTTGTCAGTTGTCAGTCAGGCATGCAGCATGAGGCACTTGACTGCTGAAAGCTACGTATATTATTGAACATTCTTTGTGAAAGTCCTGAGAGTGCACAACAGAAATCTTCCACAAAATCTTTTTCGGTAATACCCAAGATCTGTACTATTTGTTTGCAGAGATAAGCTTTCGTAACTGTCCAAGATTCAGTTAACTTGCTCTGATGTTCACAAATTTATTACTCATTTAGAATCACCCAGAGTAACAGCAGTGCAGATTCTGTCAGTTTTTGGCAAGTGTAACTCTTAAAATTCTTACAGGTTAATCAACAATAAAGGGACACTTAGTGCAAAAGGAAGTTGCTTAAGCATACTAACTGTTAAAGCAGTAAAACCTGCTTATTTTTCTCAGCAGAGTCTCATCTCCTGCGTACTATGACACCTGAACATTTATGTCATATGACACCCCCTTCTCGTCTGGAACATCCTGCTCAAGCACATCTGCAGCCACCGCATTCTCATCAGCCACCCAATGCACACTATCCAAATGTCCCACGAGAGATATATATGAAGGCTGAGCCAATGATGCCCCAATATCCAGTATCAGGAATATCTCCAAATGAACTCCATCAAGCCCAGCAGTCACAAATGCTTCACCAACTTCTGCAGCATCATGGATCAGAGTAAGATGCACTTACATGTTTGTCTATGTATATGTGCCTGCGTGCATGTGTATGAATGTGTGTGTATGTATATGTCTCTGCGTGTGTGTGTATGTATATGTGCATGCATGTGTATGTATGTCTGTATGTATGCATGTGTGTGCATGTATGTATATGTGTGTGTATGTATATGTGTGTGTGCGTGTGTATGTATGCCTGTGTGTATGCATGTGTATGCGTGTATGTATATGTGTGTGCATGTGCCTGTGTGTGTGCGTGTGTATGAATGTGTGTGTATGAATATGTGTGTGCGTGCGTGTGTATGAATGTGTGTATGTATATGTGTGTGCGTGTGTATGTATGTGTGTGTATGTATATGTGTGTGCGTGCATGTATTTGTGTGTATATATGTGTGCATGTGTGTGTGTTTATGTGTTTGCATGCATGTGTGCTTGTGTGTGTGCATGTGTCTGCGTGTGTGCGTGTGCGTGTGTTATAAAGTCAGTGAATTGCTGAGACTAACCGCTCTCATATAAGAAGTATTCTTTTTCTTCAGCCATTCAACATGCAATGGTCTTCATAATTGCCAAGCTTTATTAATTTATTGATTTCTGAATGCATTTCTTCCCATCAAGTGCATCAAGAACTCAATAGTTAAACAACTGATGGATATTTCGTGAGTAGGTTTGCTGAGCTAATTTGGTGGCCACCAAATGTTCTAGTAAATTTGTGTTGATTTTGAATTTAATGTTGTGAAGTATCTGATAATCACAAACTCTAAGCCTGGTAAGGAAGAATTTTCTGATGAGACTGCATGAATGAAATTTGGCTTTTGATGTCACCTTCAA
Organism: Stegostoma tigrinum; assembly: GCF_030684315.1. Lineage (NCBI taxonomy): Eukaryota > Metazoa > Chordata > Chondrichthyes > Orectolobiformes > Stegostomatidae > Stegostoma > Stegostoma tigrinum. The sequence goes on from NC_081370.1 coordinate 18,525,422, forward strand.
CTCATATCTCACTCTGTTAGTCACATCCTTCAGCAATCTGACCTTAATGATATCTTGCCTCCACAGTGGTATTCCTGTGCATCCAGCCAAGAAGCGGAAACATTCAGACTCTCCTCCAAACACTTTAAACACTCAGATATTGAATGGAATGATAAAACAGGAGCCAGGTAAGTACCTCATCTTTTTTCATTATGAAACCCATTCCTCAGTCAAATCCACTCATTTCTCAGCCTCCAGCTGTCTCCCTGTGTTCTTTCCAGGTCTTAGTCCCACTTGTGTTCAGTGAGTCAACTTGTTGAACTAAATGTTCACAGGTGGGGCCTCTATATTGATACTTTTACATAAGGTACCTGATTGTCTCCCAAACTATGCAAGCCAATGGGAAATAGGTGTCTCTAGGTAGATGTAGTGGTTCATGCCAGTATCTCATACAAACTTTTGTTCTGACTCCAACTCTTTTTGAGACAGGTCTTCACAATGCCCCAACTCTATACAACTCCACATGGCCACATTCACCTAAGTGACACATAATCCAGTTAGCCCACATGTGGACTTAATGCCAATTTGTTACTCCCTGCTTCTTTTCCAGCAAATACAACTTAAAACCAAGCTTCAGTAAGATTGTTTAGAATTATCGTCAGCCATTTCCTCCCCTAAGGAGTCCCTTGTGCAAGTGTCTCCCCCTTTTTTAGACTCAAGGTGATACTCCCTTGGTTGTCCTTTCGTACTGTTGATTGTATGTCCTCTGTTTCCTCTGAAAAAGGTTTTACAAATTTTGAAGTTTCATGGGGACTTCCCTATAAGAGATGATACAATCCTTACAAGAGGTGCAGATATCTTGTCCTTGAAGACTAAAAGATGTTATAATTGCAAGGACAGAAAGTTAAAAGAATGGTTTTGTGAAGAAGGTTCTTAAGTATTTGGAATATTTGGAACAGTTGCCCTGAAACCTAAATTCCAACAGAGAAACCATCTGATAGATAATGAGGTTATTAAGCTGTATCAGGATATGTACTGGCACCAGAACCTTGGTTTGCCATCATGACCAAACCAGGCTAGCTGTAAGAGTGGTTCATGAACTGAAAATTTGTATAGCTTATTTAGCCACTTTTTAGTTTTCCCAAGTAGGTCAATTTATAAATAACCAGAAAGCTTTAGCCTGAAACAAATTCAAATTTTAGTTTATTATGTAGCTATTGCTGAAAGCCACTCTTTTAAAAACTGATACCATTATTATCCAAAACTAGGATTCAAAGATTAAATGTAGCCAACTAAAAAATACTGGTAAAAATGAAAGTAATATCAATTGTGTCATTGCAAGCCTGTTACAAGTTTAAAGATTTCACTTTATGAGGTGAAGGAGTTTAAAAAAAAGAAGGCACAATTCAGCAGCTGTGATGGTTTCTATAGTTGAAGAATTGAGGGTTGCTTGTACCAGGGGACTCAATAGGTCCAGCAAACATTGGAAGAGCAAGGAATGGTTTCTAGTTACTCACAGTTCTTCAGTAGTAGCAATGGTAGATTGCCTGGATATCTTCAAAAGAACAGTAGCAGATTTCTGAGAACAGTTCTCATTACAAACCCGCTTTGGCTAAGGACCTTCTCTGAGGGTATCTCTCATAGCCTTCCTGGGAGGTTCTACTCAAAATAATGCCTCTTAACTCCAACAAAGCAAAATCACAACTTTATTAAAACAAAATCAAGAACTGTGGATGCTGAAGATATGAAACAAAAACAGAAATTGCTGGAGGAACTCAATAGGTCTGGTAGCATCCGTGGGGAAAAAACAGAGTTGATCTTTCGAGTCTGGTGACTCTTAAATATTAACTCTGTTTTCTCTCCACAGATGCTGCCAGACCTGCTGATTTCTTCCAGTAATTTCTGTTTTTATTACAATATATTAACTTTAACCAATCATTGTCACATTGCAAAATCGATTATACTGAAGTTTCACACGATGTCTTGCCAGTCTCCTGTTTTTCTGAAGTTTTGAATTCTCATATCTTTAGAAAGACCCATTGTGTTGTCCAATGGGTGATGGAATTCTAAATATCCCACTCTAATTCATGCTGATATGACACACCAGTCTACCTGCTTGCTGGCTGACAGTGAATCAATACAGTGATGAGATTTCCAAGAGCCACTTTGGAGAATTGACTTCTGAAGAAATGTCAGATTGGACTCAAAATGTTCACTCTCTCTCCACAGATGCTAAATAGATCCGTTGAGTATCCTCATCATCTATTTTTATTTTGGATCCCAGCCATCCACAGTATTTTTCTTTTATTGCAGGAAACTGTCCATTGATACAGACAGATTAGCCTGCTTTACAAAATAGGTATTATAATTACATAGATGCAGCATTACCTTGGCCATCCTTCTGCTATTACTGAATGCCCTTCTGCATTATCAGCAGCTTGCCATTACTATATCTACCACTTCCGTCCAGACAGCCTGCACCACTTTTCTATGGGGGCTTCTTGTAACAGCATCCGTCAAATTGACCCTTTTAGAACCTGCTTTGAAAGCATCACTTCCACAAATGTACAGGAAATTCTGAAGGATCTCAATACTCCCAAAGCTACACTAATTCTACCACTTTTCTCTTTTGCCCTTTAACTAACTGCAGCCTTAATTTAGTCCCCAGTGCTCTTCCATGGGTAACAAGAGTTCTTGGAGTCACTGGTGTTAGAACAGCCCCACAGATAACATAGCACTCAAAGGAACTCAGATCTCACTGTCTGATCACTCACATATGATGGAGGTTTGGAAAAGATACCAGCAAGTGTCCTACACCTTTGGAATCATGTTCTAGCTTAGAGAAATTTGGGAAGATCAAAATTCTGTGGTCTGAAAAGGTGGTTGCAGTAAAATCTGGGTGAAATTCCTGGAGGTTCTTTGGGCTGTTAAAGTCAGTCTCGGCACAGTGTTTTCTAGGGAGCAGATTTTTGTCAAATAGAAAGACATTTTTTTTTTCTGTTAACTATGATGTGAAAGCTCTTTCGATCCATGTTATTTTAGGGTTGATGCAGGACACTGACAGCCTAAATGGCTCCTACCTGGACCCCAACTATCAGTGCATTAAATGGCAGCCACACCAACAGAACAAGTGGACCACTCTCTGTGATGTCAACTGCAAAGATCTGTGAGTAACAGCTAGTGTTTAGTTCTCAACCTTTTTCATATTGTGGCTATTCACAAAGTGGGTTTCAGTGGGAAAATTCCTTAAGAATGCTCTCTCTCCCTAGTTGGGGAATCCACCTGCTCTCAGACTTCATTTCAGATTTCATTGTCACAATATTGTCTGTGCATCTTGGATGGAATTTTCAGCACGTCCAATTTGCAACTGTGTGTCCCCCAACGACTTCAAAGTAGCCGCTGTGTACGTCAATGCATCAACATGCGCTGTAATCACACACAGCAGCAAAATGGCCACCTTTTCTTACATTTGAAATTCAAGCAGATCATAAAGAATGAAGGCTAGACGCTAATCTTTCATTTCTGGACCTATGGATCGAACTTAACCAGAATTAAGGAATTAAACACACTTTTCACCACTGACGGTAACAAGATAGGGTGAAATGAAGTTGCAATCCCAATCCTGATCCTTTTGGCACTGATCAACACTTGCTCCTAACTCAGTAGGAACTAGCATTCAGTGCAGGAGATGCCACAGAATGGCAGGTGTAGGAAATAGAAGCTTCTCGCACTGGTACATTGTTTGGCTAATCTGAGAATATTAGACGATTAGTGCAAAGACAGCTTCATTTACTATTGAATCCTTAAAGAGACATATCCTAGGAGTTTTGATGCTGACTTCAATGACTTTGAGTTAAAAGTAAACTATTTCTTTCCCAAGCGTATTTTTGAGCAAAAAAAACAAAAACGTGCTAAATGCAAAGCAGATTACGGCAGGAGGTTCCCCAAAACCTGGAGACAATGCCTTGGAATGTTGGATAGAAAAACACAGGCAACAAGCAATTGACGGACCCTGAGGAATTGCCCCTCCCTACAACTCCTTAAATTCCTGTGCGTTTGTTAGAGTACACAACATGGGATTAATTTCTTGGTGGTTGTCAAATGTTTCACTCTGAACAATTGTGAAGAGATACCATGTAATGCAATTCTGACAGTGCTTGTTGCTATCAACTGGTGACATTAATCACAATGATTAGTGTATCCAGCCATATAAAATGTGTGATAAAATCTCATTCTGGTGCTTAAGGACAGTATAGTAAAATCAGTTGTTTTGGAAACACATCAGTTCGTCCCTTGCAGGTGTTATCAAAGAAAGGAAAATGATGCAAAGCTTTCCTGGTTACTTTTCTCAAATAGAAAGCAAAAATCGAGCTCCTGAACTCCTTCCCAAAGTCAATGCCTGTTCAAACCAACACATTCTGTTTACACATGTCTTACTAGGAAAGTTTAACATTGAAGAGAAGATTTGTATCTCCAATTATGGACAGCTAGGAATGCCCACAAATGGGCTAGCGATGGGGATATAACTGAATTGTTCGGAGAGCGAGGACTGTTCAGTTAATTGTTGCACATTTTAATCACTCTTTCCTCATCATCCTCTTCTCCCACTGACTGCAGCCATGTGTTTGTCTGGCAGTGCCTGTGCACTCACTTTGATATATTCTCCATGTCCTCCTTTTCTAACAAATATTTCTATTGTTCAGTTTGCTTCTACTCCCCTGATCATATTCAGAGCATCTCCAGCAACGGCTTCTGTTCTTGACATGGAGCATCTTTGACTATTCATCTTCCAGGCTCACATATTGACCTTTGCTGACACTGCCACTTGGTTGACTGGGGCGTCATAGTTTCGGCCCTTGCTCCAAACTCTTATCCAACCTCGCCACAGTCTCATTCTGACCCAGATTGTTTGTGTCCTTATCTAACCCACACTGTAGATGGAATTTAAACCCGGCAGTGGGGTCTTGTGCCAAGAGTCCGGCATTTCCTCTTGTTGAGGAAGGTAGGACAGAAGAAGTGCCTGTCAAGCACTTAACTGGCCAGGGTTGGGGGTTTTCCAGAAATCCAGACCGCGGGAATGGAAATCCCATCCCTGCACAGCTGAGGAATTATCAGATTACCAGTAGCTCTCTATTTCTGGCATCTACAGCCTTCATGATGCCTTGACTTGCAAATGGTGCAATGACATCCCTTTCTCTTTCCTTCCATATTTATCCCTTATTTCCATTCTCCCCTTCTCCATTATCTCTCCATAACTTTCTCTGTTCGCTTTTTTTTCTGTTTTGCTTAACACGTGCATTCCTCTGTCTTAAACCTCTTATAGATCAGCAGAGTGATGACTGATTGCACGTTGATTTTGTTGATGTTGCTGCTTGGATTTTCCAGACAGCTGCTCCTTGTTGCTGTCATACCCATTTATTAATGTGCATTACACATGGGACACGGAGCCTTAGTATGTGGTTTAAATCTCATTACCCACTCCTCTACAAACACTCAATGAGAGATGACGTTTGACAAAGTCCTGATGGAGAAAGAATTTTTAAGCAGAATTTACAGCTTTCTGAATTGTGGCTGCACTATCCTGAGATACATGTTTCTATTCACAAGACTGAACAGAACTTAGAGCTGCAGGGGCCAAATGAATATATCACTTGCTTCTTTCCTATCACTTGCTTTTTACACCGGCAACAGCTAACTGACGTGCACATGAGCCATACAGTACAAGGCAAGATTGAACTGTATTGTTCCCTAATACTAGTCATGTACTCTACCTTTGCAGAAGCTGACACAAGCTGCCTTATGCCTGTACCTTCAGTTTACTCCTTGTAACCCACCTGAACTATTTTTCTGGTAGCTTCTCATGCTGGTGTAGGGCCCAGAGCAACTCCAACACAAATTTGGTGCTGTCTAATAAATTAAATACACAAGATGGTGTGATCCAGCTTTGGACAGAAGGATGTGAATAAGTAACACAGAAGAGCTACAGTTGGCATTTCAGCAAGTTAAAAATGAGAGAATGAGACATTGCAAACTGGGGAGAAAGAGGAATGAGCAAAAGGGCAATCTCAGAGTTTTTCTGTAGAGTAATCGTAAAACTTCAGGAAAACAAATGGCTGCATGTGAACTCCTGGGTGTCTGTCAGTGCTGGATGGAGCCTGTTTGAGGAATTGTTTGATGACTGAGCTGTAATTTCTTTTTGGATGGCGTTCTGTTCTATCTGCTGCTGATTGACAGAGAACACATGCTCAGTGCTGTCTGTAGCTGACGTGTGTTTAAATGTGAGCTTAAACATTTCCATTGGAATTGTGATTTCTTGCCTGGTCTGGGGAATATTGGGGGTTGTTTCCTAGCAACTGGTCGCGAACTTGCTGCAGAAACATTCCTTGCATTTTTGTGGGTGCAGTGTGGCTCTCAAAATAGCTGTCAAATATTTCTGTATCAATAATGGACTGACCTTCATGTGATCTACTTCATCTCCATTTGCTTTCTTAAACTAATTTATTCCCCATTCCCCTCTGGCCCCAGATGAAACCTCCTAAAATGTATCCTTGAGATATAAATACATATAAACTGTTTGAATCCTGTGATTAACTTCCAGCTGCAACACAATCCCTAAATGTGTTGCTCTCTGTTTAATATTTATTGTGGTTTATACTTGGTATTAATCCAGGAATGAATTAACACACTCATTTGCCTAGTCAAAAATGGGACAATTGTACAGGCAGCCAGTATGTAAATGATGAGCTGCGTGTGGTTTATTTTGAGAGTGTTGGAGGGTGCGTGGGTGGCAAAACGAATTTCTCTTCAGGTGTCCTAAATTATCTTATTGGTATAGCTCCTAGATGGTTAGGATTCTTGTGGTACGGTGGTAGTGTTCCTACCTCTGAGCTAGGTTCATGTCCGACCTGCTTCAGAGGTCATACAGTCATACAGCACAGAAACAGACCCTTCAGTCCAACCAGTCCATCCTGACCATAATCCTGAACTAAGCTAGTCTCACTTGTTTGCTCCTGGCCCATATCCCTTCAAACCTTTCCTATTCATGCAATGTGTTATAACATCTCTGAGCAGATTGATTGGCTCAAAAATTGTTCTGCTTGTCAGTTCCAAAGATGCACCTCTTTATTTTGAAGATAGCAAGTTCTTCCAGAACCTATTTTGGAAAAGTGGCTATGTCAGAAAGAGAATTTGCATTACAATGAGTCAGGCTTATGCTGCACTGTTTCCATTTAGTACATTAACATGTTCTAATGCAGCATGCTTTCAACCCGTACAGAACGAATAGATGTGGCATTATGGTGTGAGCATTGCTGCTCTCTATGGGGAACCACACAAAGACAATTTCAAAGCCTGTACAATTTTCTGTGACCTGGAGATCATTGAGTGCTGCTGCAGATCACTTTTGAGCTGCACGTGTTGTTTTGATTGCACGGCATCTCCCAGTAAAACTGGATATCTTCAGAATGCTGATTAAATAGACAAAGAGCTGCTGATCCACAAAGCTTAGTTAAGTCACAGGATCCTCCTGTTCAATAAGAAGATGGAAACTAAATCCTGATCAGTTGTTGACTTTGGTCCAAAAATATTATTCTGCTCTACAAAGGTCAAGACGACATTTTATTTGAAAGTCAGCACTCAGCTCAGCTGTAACTCTAATACTTTCTCCAGGGTGGACACTGCATTTGGTCTGCAAGTGAATTTTACTGTTAGTGAGACGCTGAAATGGAGAGGGAGTGGGGGTAGGGGTGTTGCTCACAGTAAACAGTATCACCAAGATCAGGCAACAAGAGGAGGTAAATCAGGAAGAAGTGGCCAGGAGAGACTGAACTTAGGTTTTAAAAAAGGAGGAGGGAAAACTAACAGAGATAGGGGATTTTAGTTATGAAAATAGTGAGCTGAAGTAAAATGAAGTAGAAGACAATGCAGTGATTCTAACACAGTGGACAATGCATGAAGGAATGTATGAATTGGGATGCTTACAGGTGAAAAGGAGTATGAGAAGAAAATTCAGAGGAGTTCTCAGTTCATAGCTTTTGATAAAATTGATCAAAAATGTTTGTGACAGAAAGTTGGCAGAACATTTACTTAAGTTTATTTGCCTGGTCATGCTGTAGGAGAGTTGGTTTGTGGATCTCCTTTTCCACTTTGCATTTCAGTTGTAATCAATAGCCACATATTGATTCATGCCTGTGTCTCCAATTAGTTCGTGTATTCAGCTCATCTGCTTTGTGGAAAGGAGTAGAATCATTTGTTACAACATGATATATTCCAATAGCTGGTGTATGGCGCAAGAGTTTTCAATTCATGTCCTTAGGTCATGCTGGTATTTGGAATTTCAGCAGAGAAAGGTGCGCTGTGTTAGCTATTTTGGCGATGAACCTCCACAGATCACTTTTTACAACCCCTCTAAATGGTGTCTGGCCGATAAAATCTATGTCTACAACTTGCCACCCAATGTTAACACTGCCACAGTTTTGTCAGCAGCAGCAGCAGAAGAGGTTTTTCAAGTTGTCAATTAATGGTCTTCAATGCTCCATCTCCCCACTGGAGGGATTGTTCCAGTGTTGGGAAATGCCCATGCCAAGAATCCAGCCTAGTTGCTGTAATTGAGTTGGCTGGTGACAGATTAGGTCAGCAATGCCTCATGAACAGGTCTTCTGGGCCCATCCATGAGTCATTCCCCAGGTCAAATACCTGACCCACAGGGTGGGGAGTAGGAGTTACAATCCTGATGCCCTCTTAAATCTAGGTCCATTTAACATTGTCAACATTATAGGTGTTATGTGAATGTGTCTCAATATTATCCAGCGCCTCCACTCGGTTCGCAATAAACAACTGCACCTCCCAGTCGCGAACCATTTTAACTCCCCCTCCCATTCCTTAGACGACATGTCCATCGTGGGCCTCCTGCAGTGCCACAATGATGCCACCCAAAGGTTGCAGGAACAGCAACTCATATTCCGCTTGGGAACCCTGCAGCCCAATGGTATCAATGTGGACGTCACAAGCTTCAAAACCTCCCCTTCCCCCACTGCATCCCAAAACCAGCCCAGCTCATCTCCGCCTCCCTAACCTGTTCTTCCTCTCGCCTATCCCCTCCTCCCACCTCAAGCCACACCTCCATTTTCCACCTACTAACCTCATCCCGCCTCCTTGACCTATCTATCCTCCCCGGACTGACCTATCCCCTCCCTACCTCGCCACCTATACGCTCCTCTCCACCTATCTTCTCCTGTATCCATCTTTGGTCCACCTCCCCCTCTCTCCCTATTTATTTCAGAACCCTCTCCCCGTCCCCCTCTCTGATGAAAGGTCTAGGCCCGAAACGTTAGCTTTTGTGCTCCTAAGATGCTGCTTGGCCTGCTGTGTTCATCCAGCTTCACACTTTGTTATCATTATCCAGCGCCAATGGCTTCATCTCAACTGGTGATAAGAGTCTGTTCTGTTTCTTTTGCAGACCCAATCCCAGCTATAGAGTAGATGCTGACAAAGGCTTTAACTTCTCTGTTCCTGATGATGCTTTTGTCTGCCAAAAGAAGAACCACTTCCAGGTCACGGTTTATGTTGGTATGATGGGTGATCCAAAATACGTGAAAACCCCAGAGGGGCTCAAACCAATTGATTGTTTCTTCCTGAAGTTGCATGGTGTAAAGGTGAGTGCTACCTAATGGTGGGGAGTTGTGGCACCAAGAGAGATTTGTTCATCATATTTGGTCTTTGGATACATTTTCTTCCATTCACCAATCTTAGCACGAAAGTCAGCATATTTTTCTGAGTGCCTGTCTGTATAACACTTATCTACAAGTTATTGTGATCTTAGTTAGGGACAGCAAGATTGTCATTTGTTCGGATCCTGGTCCAAATTTCCTGCCAATGACCTTCCCCCAGCACCTCCCACAATTGGCAAAGTGCCTGCTCGCAGTCAATAAGCACTTTTAGCTTGCCCAGTAAATTCAACAAAACCTGATCATGAAGGTAATGCTGGCCTTTGTCTAGAGCCTCCAGAGGCTGTTCTGTTTACCATGTTCTCTTTCCCCCAACTTGTTTCTTTCTGTTCTTGGAAGAACATCCCATTTGTGTGAGTATGACATTTTACAAACCCCGCCACCACTAACGCAGCCGTCCTGTGGTCTCTCTTCTTTCGGAATCCTCAGGCTGTGGGCATCATTAGCCAGGCCTGCGTTCCCAAGTGACCTGTGAAGGTGACTGAAGTGAACTGCTTTCTTGATCACCTCCAATCTGTGTGATGAAGCTTTGTCCACGATGCTGTTTGGGAGGCAGATTTAGGATTGTGATCCAATGAAGATGAAGGAACGGTGATATATCTCCAAGTTGCGTAACTTGGAGAAGGCTCAGAGGCAATGGTGTTCTCATATAGCTCCATGTCCTGCTGAGTGGTAAAAGGGGCAGCTTTGGTAGGTGCTGTCAAAGAAGACCAGGAGAGTTGCTGCAGTGTCCCCTAATAATTCAGCCACTATGTATTGCTGGTGGATAGAGTGAGTGCTCAAGGTACTGGATGGGAGGAGTAGTAAGATTGTGAGTTAGTTGCTGAGACATTTGCCATAAATTCATTCAGTATAAAAGGAAACTTAATGCTGCTTAGCCTTGGATAGGTATTAACTTATGTCACCACGTCATCAAAGCCAGTATTCTATTCAAATTATTGTCCATTGCAGGCAATTTTAATTGGTTCTCTGGAAAATTGGAGGGTTGGAAATCAAATAAACAAAGAACCAGATTCACTTTGAAGATACTCATTAGATTAGAATTATTGATCCTTGAAGTGGCAGGAGACAGTCAAGTTAAATCCATTTCAACTTCCTTTCCCATGTTATCTTGTGGATCAAGTCAGTTTGGTTGGAAAGAAACAAATTCTTTCACATATCAGAAAACTTGGAAAGAGCTGGCATGTATATCTGATTACTGATTGTTTAACAATCTTTTTTGGTAGTTGGAAGCAATGAACCAGAGCATCAACATTGAGCAATCACAGTCTGACCGCAGCAAACGGCCATTCAACCCAGTCACGTAAGTACACAATGTAAATTGTGCATTTTAGGAACTATAACAACTGTCCCTGTTCATGGAAAGTCACACTTAATTGTCCATCAGAAATGCCAGTTTGGCTCAGTCAACAGAACTCCAAAGACTGGGGATTCAAGCCCATTTCAAGGATTTGAACAGACATGAGAAATTGCTGCATCTTCTGGATGAAATGTCTATGAAACAAAATTTGTTAAATACAACATGGCTTTATTTGAACAACAGTAGTGAATCCTCCTGCTTTTTCTTGGCCAAGATTGCTCCTGTGAAAATACTACTCGTTTGTTGATTAACTGGTCACTTGTCTTAATGATGCTGTGAAATATTGCTGTCCATGAGACGGTTGACACCTCTCCCACACACAAATGTTGTTATTATATGGGGAAACAATGGCCTTGTGGTATTATTGCTAGACTATTCGGCCAGAAGCTCAGCTACTGCTCTGGGAACCCAGGTTCAAATCTCACATGTGGAATTTGAATTCAGTAAAGAATCTGGAATTAGGTGTCTAATGATGACCATGAAACCATTGTTGATTGTCAGGAAAAATCTCAACTGGTTCACTTATGTCCTTTGAGGAAGGGAATCTGTCATCCTTACCTGGCCTGGCTTATATGTGACTCCAGACCCAGAACAATGTGCTTGACTCTTAACTGCCCTCTGGGCAATTAGGGATGGGCAATAAATGCTGGCCTAGCCAAGGGCACTCACATCCCTTGAGTGAATAAAAAGAGTTCTTCAAAAGAATATAAGAGTTTTGAAGCATGTAAAAGATGTGATTTAAGAGGTGTAAATCTTTCTTTCAGATAGTAATAAGTTACCAACATACTAGTCCTTAAAACATATATATATATGCCATACCTTCTTCTGTCAGCTGTTTGCTATGCATTGATCACATTCTGGTCTTGTAATATGGGGAGTCTGCAGAATCTCAAACCCCTCAATATTTTTAAATGTGTACTTATTACAACAGTTATAGTACTATATATATAGTGCTTACACAATATTTTTATTGTGTACTCAATATTTTTAAACTGTTTTTAAGAGGGACAATAATATCTCAAAATGTGTCTAATAGCTACAAAGAGCACACATGTGGAAAGTTGATAACTTCATAGAGTTTATTCAGCAATGGATTTCTTCTTGTGTATTGTACATTTTGGACTGTTGTCTTAATTTCAGTTAAAAAATCAGACAATGCACAGAAAGGTAGAGATCAAAAGTGAACAGCAAACTTGAATGATTATTGAAAAATATTCAAGTTGTCAGTGAAGGTAGATAGAAGTGATGGGAGGTGTATGTGAATCTGAGAGATTGTTAGGGATGCTAATAGATGTTTAGGGATTTTGGGAAATATTGATGGTATGAAGTAATTTGGGAAATTGTAGGATAATGAGAGATGTTGGTAGATTTTGAGAGATTCTAAGAGATATGGAGATATGATGGTGGTATTAATATGTACAAGGGATATTGAGAGAGATATAGGATACTGATGTATGTTTTTTGATTCTACAGGATTAACATCCCTTCTGATCAGGTCACAAAGGTCACAGTTGGAAGGTTACACTTCAGTGAAACAACAGCTAACAATATGAGGAAAAAAGGCAAACCCAATCCAGACCAGAGGCGAGTATCATTATGAGTGTCATTGTTTCCTGCAAGACAGCTAGGATTCCTACTTGTATTGATGTGTAGACGAGGAAGATGGTCAACGCTTTTTCAGCATCCATGTTCAGTAGAGACAAAGCATCAGTTATTGTTCTCTGCATGTGATATCCTTCCTGAGTAAATGCACAGGGAACACTCAATCACAGATAAAAAAAAGAAAGAACTTCCATTTACGTTGAATTTTCACATTTTCTTGAGGTTTCAAAAGGCTGAGGAGTGACCAGAATGGCAGTCAGCACCCATGGGCCATTATCCCTATGTGAGTCAACATCAACAAAAATAAGAGGGGAACATAACAGAACAATCAAGCTAAAACTGAATGGGGAAGCAATTAGTTAAATATTCCCCTTGATTGAAGTGCAGGGTTAGTAAAAGATGGATGTTCAGTAAATTTGTCTAAATTGGCAGCATTTCTGTGTTCCATGTTTGGTGAAAATGAAAGTTTAAATGACAGACGTCTTTCTTAAAGCCCATGTGGCAGGTTTTTGATGTCTTTGCTGCATGGAAATCAGGGTCGTGACACTTTGAAAATTGTGCTGCTGATGTGAAGACCCACACTCAATGCTGTTTCTAAGTGGACCAGCAGACAGTTAACATTTTTCCAAGCAGATTGGGATCCTGCGACAAATTGATTGGATCCTGGTGTAATTTTCGTGGACTATTAGGCAACCTGAAGGTGCCAACTCTTACGGGCTTTAGGCTTCCTGAATATAGCCGTATCTTCACCTGGAAAAACAAAACAGTAAAACGTGTGAACAACACATATTAGGTTGACATGTCTTCTATATTTTGAAATGAAAGGCCAGTGCATTCATTTTGAAGTGATGCTGGCTTTTGTTAGTTTTTGCCTCTGAGCAATACTTTCATTAAGTGCTTTGGAACCTCCAAAGGATGTGAAAGCATTATTAGAATTCCAAATGCCAATTGGCAGAATGTACACTTTATTTCCTCCATCCATTTCTACTAGATCTGAGGCTGAAATCACAATGTTACATTTTCGATGTAATCTGTATGAAATTTAATGAAAAATGAGTTCCAACCCACAGCTAGTGCTTTCATGGGTCCCTCCTTCTTATCTGCATTTTCCAGCTGGGTTCTGCTGCCCCATTCCAGTCCCTGGCCCAATGCTTACAGCTCAACAATCCAATGCAAGGAAAGCCCAATGTCATATGCACTCAGGCCTCTTGCTGAGACTACTGGATAGTTGACCTAATCACCCCGTCCATCAATGACCCAATGTCTGGTGAGAATGAATTTTGGCACCCATCACGTCCTTGACTGCAGCCATAGGTGTTTTAATGTTTTTATTGATGAACATACCAAAGAATAGGAAAAGCCTCTTTTTGGGGGTTGACTAACAAGAAGGATCACAATTTGATAGTAGAATTACAATGGAAGGTATTAGATGGGAGAGGAGCATTCAACTGAGAAATAGTGCTATGAAATGAAATAAACCACAATGCTCTAAATATACTGACATACTTAAAGATATTCATACAGATATTGGTTATGAATATTTTCTTATACTCTCAATCTACCTCACCCTTTTTCTCACTCTTCCACATTCTATCATCACCCTTTTTCTATCACTTTCTCTGTCCTCTATTATCTTAATCCATTCATCTCTAATCCTCATTTCTGTACCTGCTGTATTTCTATCTCTCTCTTCATTCTCCACCTTCTTTATCTGATCTTTACTATCCTTTTCTGAACACACCTATCTCTGATTGTCCTCCCATTTTTTTTCTCATCCATCTCGACCCTTGTCTCCCTTCACCTCTCACAGATACTTCATGCTGGTGGTAGCCCTTCAGGTCCAGGCCCAGAATCAGAATCACCTTGTGGCAGCTCAGATTTCTGAAAGAATCATTGTGCGGGTAAGGCTGTTTCTTACTTACACGTGTACCTGTGTATGTGATCTGACAGTACTTTGTGCCTAGTTATCGTCTTTAGCCATTTTTGGAATACCACATGATTCTGGGCCACAGTTGTACTGGTGGATGTTTTGTTCATGTTGAAAATGCTGTATTCTGCTATCAGTTTGTGATTCGTTGCTTGGTAAATCGTGACTATATGTGGGCTAATGCATATATTATCTGGGCGTATATAAGGAGCTTTAGGATATGTCCGATAGAATACAAACACCCTGCTAATATTTACAGGCAATTATGGGGTAACAGGGATATCAACAATAGGTTGTTACATTGGGAAGTGATGTCATCGGCAGTGTATGACAGCCTGTGACCATTTGTTTACTGCTGACTCTATGGTATCACTAGCTGTCTGGTACTTTTTGTGAATGTCAACTTTGAACGAGAGTGGAAAGAGGTTATTTGCAGACTATTTAAGAGACAGCTGAGCTCGAGATGTTCTGTTCACACCTGATTTCCACATGGAGATATTTTACAGGAGTCTTCAAATAGCCATTCAAAATGGACCAGGCCTGACTCTCCCATTCCCTAACTGAGCACATTGAGGACAACCATTGTTACTGTTGTCATGTCTGAGATCAGTCAAGTCAGCACCAGGTGGTTTGAAACCTGTGACATTGCAGCTCTGCCCTAGTCAGTGCTCCAGTAAGGGATGTTTAATACACAGGGTGACCAGTGTAAATCACGCATACAATTTATGTGGAAAAGCCTTTGTTTCCATATGTAGAAACTGACAGTGAAAGGAGCAATAAATCCCTCTTATAAAGAATACTCACACAGTGCCTGCCTGGGCATTTTCACTTGTTTAATTCCCTGTGTTTATCTGAGATCTATTTAAATCACTATTGCTTTCTTCATTATTAACACATAGTGGTACTGCTCCCAATACCTGAAGACATACATATCTTTTCCGACTATTAAATACTGTGCAGCAGCTGGTATTGAAAAGTTAAGCAATGTCACACAGGAGTGGATGGTTTCTTTGGAACTAATGAGTAGACATTGATGCTAAGGGACACACAAACCTTCTGCAGAGGAAGGGAGTGCATTAATTTGTTGCTTTTTGCCCAGTATTTAATACATTCAGAAGCTAACAATGAGTCACCCACAAGTTATGTGTTATGACTCAGAAACAAATGTTCAATTTTTACAGATTTTGCCATTCTGGCCCATTATACTGTGAGTTACTAGGACTATTTAGATGATGCGCAAGATGTCGTGACTTGATTGTGTACAGTTTTCATAAATGGCTAATCGGTAACTCTGACACAAAGTAGAATACACTTAGCCTTGCAGTGTTTACAGAGTTTCCTGTGCTCTTCACTGTGAGATTATGGAGTTTGGTGCTGATTTTCACTGAAATGGCTTCTTGGGAGGCTACTATAGTCCAGTGGGTATAGAGATGGTGGGAGTAAAGCAGAGCAGCAGGATCATAGAAGTACCTAAAATGGGATCGGATGCTACCAGTGAAGTTTATGAAATTGGTGCACATTTGGCCTCCTGGTAACATTTTTAATAGCGTGTTGAAAGTGGTTGGAATTCACCAATGGCTGTGAATGGGGTAAAAATAATACATTCACATATGTAGAACATATTACCTAAAAATAGAGCGAGATATAATTGCTACTCAATTTTTCAATTATTGATGCAAATATGTTGAAAAAGATCAGCTGGAAGATAAAATAAATATGGAAAAATAACCGAAAATCGAAGAAAAGATGGGTTTATTTTATAAAAGATTCTTACAAAGTGTGGATTATGACTAAGAATGGATTATTACTGATATAGTTACCAGCATTGGATGTTTACTGATAATGGGCAGTTAGTACCAGCAAATTGTTATTAATTGGAGCTACTTCGAAATGTTAGTAACACTGGGGAACATGGAAGAGTTATGAACAATTTATTACCAGAAGTGAGTGGTTATTAACAACAGGTACTCTTACTAACAATTATAATGAACAGTGGGATCATCAGCTAATGCAATAATGATAGATGCAGTTATTAGCAGCAATGGATGGAGTTACAGATAATGGGTGGATGGTAGTAAGGGATGGTTCCTAATCCTGGATTATTATTGACTGTGTGTAGCATATCATCTCCAGCTATCTCTGATTCCTCTGTTCTTCATTCACAGAACACGGCACAGGTGAGACATTTTAATGCTAAAACACTCACACAGGAGACTATTTCAGAGCGTAGGTACAGTGGAGCCCTTTATTATCAGTAACTAAAGAGAACTGTACAGAGGAGGTAAGTTTCAGAACTCAAGGGGACAAAATTATTGCTTAACAGGTGAGAAAAACAGGCAAATTTCTGTGTCTGTCAAAGACTGGGTGATAAGATCAGAAATAGAGGGCATTACAGCAATATGGCTAACAGAGTGGCTGAAAGCAAAAATGTCTGGTTCAATAAATCTGTCAAAATATGGCAGTGATGGTTTTGTGTTCTGGAACAATTTATATGTGATGGAACATAGATGTATGATAATAAACAGGCTCCACTGTATCGGTTAACATTGTACTGAAGGCATTTTGTTCAAAGTTATTGTACAGTCCCCAGGACAGGCTGATAATGCACTCCTTTCTGGTAACATGTGTACTCTTTTGATACAGCTCCTTAACAATACTCATTCAATAAAACCTGATCCTTCTCTGCCACTTAATAGTGTGTTGTGAATCTGGGAACATTCATGCATACCACAGTAGAAATATCACAACTTGAGAGCAGGGCAAGTATAACTGATAATGAAGCTAGTATTCACTGGTCTAGTATAAGGAGTGTCTATCTTCGAGTCAAAGCCGTTTCTGTGCAACAGAGAAACAGAAGTATAAAACTTCAGTGGGCTTCAATTAATCTGAATGTACCAATTACAGAGGGATCTTTATCAATTGGACTAATGGGCTGAGGATTGGCAGATACAGTTTAATTTGGATAAATGCAAGATATTGCATTTTGTTAAAACAAATAGGGCAGGACTTATACAGTTAATGGTAGGGCTCTGGGTGGTGTTGTCAAACAGAGAGACCTAGGGGTTCAGGTACAGTAATTCTTGGAAAGTAGACGAGGTGGTTAAGAAGGTGTTTAGCACGCTTGCCTTCATTGCTCAGATCATTGAGTATAGGAGTTAGGATGTCATGTTGAGGCTGTGTAGCACATTGATGGGGCCACTTTTGGAGTACTGTGTACAGTTCTGGTCACCCTGCTATAGAAAGGATATTATTAAATTGGAGAGGGTTCAGAAAAGATTTACAAGGATAGTTCTAGGACTGGAAGGTTAGAGTTTTAAGGAGAGGCTGGATAGGCTGGAACTTTTTTTTACTGGATTGTATGGGTTTGAGGGCTGACCTTATAGAGGTTTGTAAAATCTTCAGGGGCATCAATAAGGTGATAGCAAAGGTCTTTTCCTTAGGATGGGGAAGTTCAAAACTAGGGAGTATATTTTTAAGGTGAGTGGAGAAAGATTTAGAAGGAAACTGAGAGGCAACTTTTTCACACAGAGGGTGGTTCGTATGTGGTATGAACTGCTGGAGGAAGTGGTAGATGCAGGTACAGTTACAATATTTAAAAGACATTTGGACAGGTACGTGAATAGAAAAGGTTTGAGGGATATGGGCCAAATGCAGGCAAATTGGGAAACTTAGACAGCATGGATGAGTTGGACCAAACAATTTGTTTCCATGCTGATGACTCCATAACTCTAAATGTTCTTTTCCTATGCCTCTCTCATTCCCCATCTCCATCTCCTCTCATCATGTCCCTTCACACTAATTGCCTATTCTCTATCTAGTTCCAGTGTCTCTATCTTTCTCTCTGAATGTTCTTTGGCTTTCTCTCTTCATTCTTCTTTCTTTCTTCTCTCTCTCTTATCACTTTCTTAACAGCCCATTCCCTCCCCCTTCCATCTGTCCTGTCACTTTTCCTCCACCCTCCAGTCTCCCATTTTATTCTTTTTCTTATCTTTTCTTTCACTTTTGTTGCTTTCCCCATCTCTCTCTTGCTTTCACTCTATCTGGCTCCTGTTTCTCACTTTTTTCTATCTTCTGTACCTTAGCCTTTCCTGTCATTGTCTCATATAATTTTTCCGCTGTCTTCGATCTCTCTTATTCTTTAATCTGCTTTTTGCTGCTCCTTTTCCGATCTTTAGGTCCTCTTGTGTTTATCTGCCTGTCTCATGGTGTACTTTTCCTTATTTTGCTGTATTCTGTTTTTCTCCCTTTCATTTACTTGTTGTCTCACCCCCTCTATCTATCGCTTGACCCTGCTGCCTTTCACATTAGATCTCTTTTTGTCTCCTTCTTAACTTTGATTTGTAAATGGCTATCCGTGTTGCTCTCTCTTTCACTCCAGCTTACTCTCTTTACATGTGTTTTTCTCTCTCAAGGCTTTCCTTCTCTGTCCATTTCTGCATCTCTCTTCCTGCCTTATTGTTTCAGTTTTCCTGGATTTTATCTCTCCTTGTCCATCCCCTCATTAGTTCTTTTTTTGTGTGTTGGTGTGACAGAATATATTTCATGCTCTCAATCTGTATGACCAATGATTTTGCTAACATTTCACCATGGCTTTGAACAATTTCACAAATCCTTCAGTATCTTATCCACCCTGCCCAAAACTACCGTAAAAGGGGGGATCTCCATTGATCTAGGCTAAATTAATCTGATTTCCTAGATAATAAAATGTGAGGCTGGATGAACACAGCAGGCCAAGCAGCTTCTCAGGAGCACAAAAGCTGACGTTTCGGGCCTAGACCCTTCATCAGAGAGCTCTCTGATGAAGGGTCTAGGCCCGAAACGTCAGCTTTTGTGCTCCTGAGATGCTGCTTGGCCTGCTGTGTTCATCCAGCCTCACATTTTATTATCTTGGATTCTCCAGCATCTGCAGTTCCCATTATCTCTAATCTGATTTCCTTTTGGCTGTGTCACTAATTGCACCGTGTTAGCTTGGGCTATTAGACTATGAGGGATCTAGAATTAAAATATCTGAGGTCTGAATTGACCCATTACATCAGCACACTGGCTGTTGGTATTATGGCACTTGGCTTCTTTGACCTGTCTTGTGTCTCTGTGTGCAGTAACAGAGACAGCAGGGCACTTTTTTTTGAGTGTGATTTGAAATCAAGGGCTTGAAGGAATTTGTAGTGCTCCCACGTACAATCAACCTCTCAGGTGGCTGAGTGCACTGTGCGGTGTGCATTGAACTAGAAACACCACAGAGTCCCTAGTCTGCAGTTGGTTAGTTCATCTGGTTTGAAGCTGTAACTGCTGAAAAGTGCCTGGGAAAATGAAGTCGAAACAGGACTGGCTCAGCTATGATGCCTTCCAAAGTTGATCACTTTGTTGACCCTAACTATCTAGGCTCAAATCACAAAAGCAACCAAGTTTGGGTCACATGCTAGACAACGAATACATCCATGGACAATATGCAACCAGTGGTTTTTGATCAAGGTTTTCCAGTTCCATTGTCAAGGCTTTCAATTCTATGGATACAGTAGAGGGAGGAAAATCATGTTCAAAGGATTTCTTACAAGGGAACCATGTAATTTTAAGAGATGCAGAATTGGCGTTGCGATCACTAATACCTCCTGAGATGATTCTTCCCACCAGACCTCCTTTTCTGTGTTGCAACCAGGTGTTCTGGTGCAAGTACGGGAAGATCTGTCCAATTGTCATCAGCAACAAAAATGAGAAAATAAGGGAAAGAAGGGAAAAATGAAGCTAAGAGACTTCAGTTCTAGAGACATAAACACAATTCAAGTAAGGAGCTTCATAAGTGGGAAAAGATTACATTGTACTGTTGCCAGTGGAATGACAGATTGTACAGTAGCCGAGTCTCTTGAACCAGCTCCAGTTCAAGTAGATTGATGGACTGGTAACAGCCAGAAATGAGTCCTTAAAAAACCCTAAACAATATATAAACACTTGTGTGGCTTGGTTTTTTTTAAAATCGCAGGCAAATTATAGCTGCTAATAATTGCCAGCTGCCCGAGGGGGAGGAAAGCCCTTTCACTCTTGAAATAGAGCAAGGTCGGTCTCCTGTCAACAGAATTGGACCAAAACTACTGTGCAGTTTTCCTGTCCACACTTTCAAAATTGCAAAGGAAATGTCTCTCTATCTACGTTTCCTGAACAGGCCACCCCCCATGCTTGGAAAAAGAAATGAAGTTTATGTAGATGATTGGAAAGCACAAGACAGTAACAGTAGAACTTGGCTGTCTCTTGCAAAAAATATCTTTTTACTGCAAACTGGATCCTTCTGACTCTAGCAGTGGGACTTGGCTCTGTCAATACAGGAGAAAACTTTGCTTCCTCCTGTAGTTTAGATCTTTCACTTGGCTCTTTAGAGATTCACGTCCAGTTTAACGATATCTATTAGGCAAATGATTATACACTTAAGCAACATACATAAAGTTTATGACACTACTTTTTTCACCTCTATAATCACAATCTTCTCTGATGTGAATTTTTTTGACTGTTGCTCACATTCTGTATAACAAATGCAATTCTGACTTTCTGTTCTCGCGCTTCTTCAAATAAAATATCTTCTTTCTCTCACACTGTTTTGGCATCAAGGCTCATCTCATTGGCACCAATCCTAATGCACCTTTCAGAACCTTGAAATTGTGTAATTCCTCACGTCCATCTTTCATCCCTCCTACAGTCTACAGACCTATAAACCAAACTCTTCTGTCACCTGAATATCAAATCCCGGTTTTCCTTGTTTCTTGTACTCTTTGCAAACCTGGAAACTTCTTGCTTTGGTTTTTTTCAACTGCTTTTCTCAACAATAATTTAAGAAAAATGCATCGTACAGAAGGCATTCCAACCTGGATTGTCATTATTTTTGCTTCATTTGAGCTGTTTTCTCTTGAACACAAACAAGTGTTCAAGTTTGTTAACTGCTTGACATAATGAGGGGAGAATTTAAAGAGCCCACAGTCGGCATTTGTGTAGTTCAAAATGTATTTCTTCTCACCTTATTTTAAACTTTTGCTGTTGTCAACTACACTGACATTCCTCTATTAATGCTCTATCTAGATTGACTGCAAAATGTTGCAATTCCTCAAATGTAGCTTGGTTGTAGGATGCAAGTGAATACTTGCTTCCATGGGCGAGGTCATTTGTACGTTTGTGTTGAAAGCAACCATTTTGTTAGCACTCTCTCATTCTTAACAGGAAGCCTTGGATTGATTTTTGGGACATAAAAGCTATGCTTTGCAGGTGATAATACCTGAGCATTTTCTAGGATGTGAGCTGAAACTGTTGAGGTCCATCCATATCGTGGAACATTAATTGAACATCTCAAGTACATAGATTGATCTGGGGTAACCCTAGAGTAAAATTGTAAAAGTGTTTCCAAGATAGATGGTAATAAAATGTGAGGCTGGATGAACACAGCAGGCCCAGCAGCATCTCAGGAGCACAAAAGCTGACGTTTCGGGCCGAGACCCGGATGAAGGGTCTAGGCCCGAAAAGTCAGCTTTTGTGCTCCTGAGATGCTGCTGGGCCTGCTGTGTTCATCCAGCCTCACATTTTATTATCTTGGATTCTCCGGCATCTGCAGTTCCCATTATTACTGATCCAAGATCGATGGTGTTGTTTTTACCAAGAGGCCTAAAGAATAAAGGCCACTCCAAATCATAGATTTACTTTAAACTAGTGTAGTCATTGCATTTTTTTCCCCTCACTGGTTATCTTTGGAATAGTTGATTTTACCCTCATATAGTTACAGAGTTATAGAGCATGGAAACAGACCTTTCGGTCCAACTCCTCCATGCCGACCAGATATCCTAAATTAATCTAGTTCCATTTGCCAGCATTTGGCCCATATCCTTCTAAACCCTTCCTAGTCATATACTCATCCAGACGCGTTTTAAATATTATAACAGTACCAGCCTCCACCACATCCCGTAGCAGTTCATTCCATACATGCACTACTCTCCGCATGAAAAAGTTGCCGTTTAGTTTCCTTTTAAATCTTTCCCATCTCAACTTAAACCTATGTCCTCATTATCAAATCATCTCTTTCCAGGGCCCTTGGACAGTTCTTCATGAACCTAATATTTGTGTTAACTATAGCCTCCCTGCACTGCAGCTCTCAATTTCCATTATGTTATTCCTAAAGGATGGTCAGCTGAATGGTAGTCTCCTGTTCCCAGGAAATCAGGGTTGTACAGGATGTTTAATATTTTAGCCACTTTTTGACCATTACTGGTCATTTTAATTCTGTGCAGTTTTATCCTTTGCCTAATTTCTTTCCCATTACATTCCAGTCTAATCAACAGCATTGAATAGAAATCAAACTTGGTTGTAGGTAGAAACCTAGTTTTCAACCAGAGGTCAAAATGTTATTTTTTCTTTATCCTTGAGATTTTCCCAAGGGCTACTTTTTGATTCTTGCTATCTACTTTTTCATTCTCGTTAATTAATTTATCAAATGATGTTATCGCATAACAACACCTTCTGTATTTCTATTGACATGTGGGGTATTTGGACTCTCACAGAAACAGAGCCAGAATATTTCTTCAATTATCAGTTCTCCATTAAACTTAAAGTCACCATGTGCAAGAAAAGCATTCATTTTCAAGGCACCACTGTACGTAAATTTGTACAAGACAACCGACATAAATTAACAAAAAGTATCTTTTCAGAATAACTGACAAACATGTCTAAACCCAGGAAGCTATCACCCTAATCCGATTTCTGTAGACTGGTGAGGATACAGCTAACTCATCACGATTTCATAAGCACAGAACTGGAGCATTTTAACCAGGGAGTTACAACCCTCCCTATTGCACCTCTGATTGGAATCTTAACTTGAGATTTAACAATTGACAGTGTTCATTATGATAGGATCCATACTGTTTTTTTTATCACCGATACCAAAGCTCCTGAAGTTATACAGTTCTACATTCACTTGCAAGGAATTGATTATCTCAAATTTTTCAAGATTTCTTGAATCCCAATTAGCCCAGCATTTCTTTGTTCTCAGGTTTAAAACTGTCCCCTTCCCATTGCAGATTCCTCTCCCCACCTCACCCCCACACACACCTCTTGCATCACCTTTTTCCATTTCACTCTGCCCCCACTGCAGTCTCCTTGTTCCCAAAACCTCTTGCAGATTCCGTTTACCTCATGCTCTGTTGCAGCATCCTTCTACCCTACATGCCTCTTGCAATACCTTTTTCCACGCTACCTTTCTTGCAGTCCTCTCGTTCTGAAATTCATTTGTAATTTTTCTATCCTTCCATGTCCCTCTAAGAGCCTTATTTCACCCCGACTCTGCTTGCAGCCTCCTTTTCGCCAACTCTTCTCCATAGAGCCTCCTGGGCCAGCAGTCTCTTTCCCTCCATCCCGTGTCCTACCCATGCAATCACAACCCCTCAACCTTGACCTAGCAGGTAGAACTCCTGAATCTGGTAAAAGACCCTGCATCCCACCACTGATGGTCCTCAGCTCTCAGATACCTGCTCCTGAAGCTGGCCATTTTCTTGCAAATCCCTGTGGCCTGCCCACCACACCCTGAAAATCTGCATGCCAACCTCCTGACCCAACCAACTGCTTGAATATTATGCACCACCCTTATATATAAGGGACACATTCTGACAACTGCAGATTTAGCTCACTAAATGATGTCACATTCTCCACCAGTAAGTGTGGGAGTGCAGAGCAGCACAGATAGAACTATGTTTATCACATGCCGTTGCTGTTAGCAGGAAGTGACATTTTGATAGCCTGAGCTACATTAGCCTTATTGAGCTCGCTGATGGCAGCATCATTCATGCTTCAGTAGGCCTTGAACGATTTTCCAAGATTCAGTTCGCACATGCATTGGATTTCAAACCAGCTACGTCCAAACCACGACAACTTTGTTTTGCTGTTCCCCTGTCAGCAGGAAGAGGAGAAGGATAGGGAGTGATGGAGTCCTGCTCAGTCGGTGTGGGGACAGTGTAAGGGCAAGGGAAGGGGTCTGTCTTTCACTGGCTGCTTTTTTAATGATAGGCACAATCTTCCAAAATCCTACCCCAACTACACTCTACCATTCAGATCTCCACCCCTCTTTCCCTAACCCCTTCAATCCCATCCAGTCCCCATCACAAAACTCCCACATTACGATCTCCATCTTGGCTTCAGGACTTAGAATCTGGGAATTTCTAGGTTCTGTTCACTGCTAAGTAGTGCATTGGGAAACCCTGCAATCTGTTCTTCCAGTTATTAAATCTGGAAATCGCTAGAAATCACTGATTTGATCAAAACCCTGACACAGTTATACCTTGTTGAATTAGATGTATCTGTGACTCTAATGGTTTAATGGGTCATAATTCATTTTATCTCAAGAGCGTTGGAATATAAAAGCAGCGATGTGCTTCTGAGGCTTTATAAAGCTCTAGTTAGGCCCCATTTAGAATATTGTGTCCAGTTTTGGGCCCCACACCTCAGGAAGGACATACTAGCCCTGGAGCGTGTCCAGCGGAGATTCACACGGATGATCCCTGGAATGGTAGGTTTAATGTATGATGAACGGCTAAGGATCCTGGGATTGTATTCATTAGAGTTTAGAAGGTTGAGGGGTGATCTAATAGATAATGTATGGCTTAGAAGGGGTGGATGCTGGGAAGTTGTTTCCATTAGGCGGGGAGACTAGGACCCGTGGGCACAGCCTTAAAATTAGAGGGGGTAAATTTAAAACAGAAATGAGATGACATTTCTTCAGCCAGAGAGTGGTGGGCATTTGGAATTCATTGCCACGGAGTGCAGTGGAGGCCGGGACGTTGGATGCCTTCAAGATAGAGATCGACAAATTCTTGACCTCACAAGGAATCAAGGGCTACGGGGAGAGTGCAGGGAAGTGGAGTTGAAATGCCCATCAGCCATGATTTAAATGGCTGAGTGGACTTGATGGGCTGAATGGCCTTACTTGCACTCCTATGTCTTATGGTCTAATTCATCCTGAAAAAGCTCTCTCGGCAAACAAGCTAAAGTTTGCTTTTGGAGGATTGCAAGTTTCTCCATTTTGTGTTGAGAAGTTCACAGGTTATTAAAATCATTTTTTAAAAAAAAAGTTTGATATTTCAAATTTTACCATGTCTGCACATGCATGTCCTAATCTTTATTCCACTTGCTGTAAAATGGCAGAAAATTTAATGATAAAGTCTACTTTTGCTTCCTGGTTTTCTGTCTTGACAATATCACAGATGCTGAATGCCTGCTATCTCTTCTCGCTGGTATCAGGACTAAGTTAAGGTCTAGAATGGGGGGAATTCATGCCACAGTGTTCACTAAATCTCTCCAATCTGTCTTTGTCAAGGCCATCATTTCACCACTGACTCCACATGGATCAAGATTTTACAGTCAACCTGATCAAACCTCTGCCATCATGTTTAATCTGCTGAAAACTGGTCTGCAAACATTCCCTACTGTCCTTCTTCCCACCACCACCACCTCCCAAACAATGCCTCACATAGAAGTCCCAAATCTACATGGCTGCTGAAGCCAGTATTTAAATGGTTCGTCCTTGACCCGTTGTTTTTCCTGACTTTACCTTGCTGCGCTGAAGCCCAGAAAACATACGTTCTACACAGCAATATATTTAATCCTTCTTTCTATTTGCCCCTGCTACTTAATCCTGACTCTAACTGGATGGTCACCTGTACTTTTTTGAATGTTAGCAGGAAGGGGCATTTTGCTGCATTAGCCTTGTATGTATCAATGTGGAAATGTTCAGAATGCTGCCTCTTTCATAGTGAAACAAACCTTGTACTTCTTCATAAGGAAGATTGTTTGCTCGGTAGATTCAGAATTCTTCATCAAGTACAGACAGGTTTCCAGATAGGCATCCACTACCATGCCAGAGATCCAACATAAACTCTTCAATAAGAAGTACTTTTTAATAATTTATTCATCAACGGATCCCCAGTTGAAGTCACATTCTGCATATGAAAAGAGAAAATCACAACAGTACCATCCTAAACCTCTCTTTCCCTGTTAATGCTGCAAAGAGTGACATCATTGCAGCTCGTCTGCGCTGTCCATTCATGCTCATAAACCCATCGAGAGAGCTTCATAAAGATGCAGATTTATAGACTTTTTCCTGAGTTGTGGATCTGGAGAGTTTCTTGGTACAGATATAGAGTTTTATAGCACTAGTCAAGGTTAATTATCAATCGCTATGGGTGGGTTTGAGAGGGATGATAAATTTTCAAGTTACTGGTTCCATTTGTTGCTAATAAAAGCTGAGAAGGAGCTGCATGTAACAAATAATCATGTTGCTGCACTTTACATCAACTTGCATCTATTGGTCCCTTCTTATCTTGCATCTGTCATTGTCATCTAGTGTGTGTATATGTGTGTGTCTGGCGACTTTTGTATATTTCCTTATCTAACCAATTTAGACACATAGAGATTCAACAGAATGCCTTCAGAATGGTGTTATCCTGCAGCTTTGAATATCAGCCAGCTCTGCCTTGCTGTTGTTACCGCCCTGTGTCAATGACATATTGAGAATCTTGTCCACGTTTGTGGGCATTTTTGACTCGACAGTAAATAATTCAGGCTGTGCTTCAAAGGATTAATGTTTTCATGAAGAAATGTTTGGCCAGCCTTTGTTTATTTATTGACTGTAAACAAATGACACAAAGAGCATTTAAACACTCCGTTGCATTACTTGGTTACAATGTCATTTCAGATTACAACTTGCCTGTCTCTCCTTGCCTGAGTTTAAAATTTTAAACGTTGTGAAACACATTTTTTCATGAAGTCAGTACAGTTTTAACTGCAGAACGGGGAAGTGGTCATTGTACCCTACTATCAGTGCTGTGGGGAGAATGCTGCTGTGCTCTGTTTGAATTCTCAAATGATCATCTAAGGCTTCATCTGAGGCAGTTTTGTTGTGTGTTATGGGTGTGTACAGGTGATGTGACTGGTGCCATCTGCTTCCCCAGTCTGAACGAGTGCACAGTATCAGTGTGGAAGCTGTTGAATTGAGATATACCATGTACATAGTAATGATGTTTGCACCCTCTGATATTAGTATATTTCAAGCCGAATGTGAATGCAAGATTGGTAATTACTGTCACAGATACTTCTGTATTCCGGAGCAGAAGAACACTGCGAGATCAGAAACCTGAGGAAAACTCCATCCCCACTGTCACATTGTAGACTTGTCATAAATTGGAATGATAAATTGTTCTCTAAATGGACTCCATCTCCTTTCTGTAGAGTGTAAATTACTACCTAACTCCTTTTCCTGCCCTGCTTTTCAAAGAATAAGTTCTTTCCAGTAGGACAGTTACAAGATCAAGTCTCTCTTCATGAATCTTTCTAAAAATAAATCTTGTCAAGCTGTACCTGGTTGTCTGCTGAGTGCCTGCTCTCACAAGCATAGTTCAAACTCTGTTGCCAGTTTATACAAAGGAAACTAGGTATTGAAGGTATTGTTGTTGCAATGAAAGAGATGTACTCCAATATAAATGGGTTGAAGTGCCCATTCTTTATCACTGAGATGCTTGTGGGTGATGAGGCCCCTTGCTGTGGATGGCTCCATTTTGAGCATGATATTGTTGTGTTGGTATGTTCAAACACAGCCTTTCTTTCCTGTTGTCCTTACAGTGGAGTCCTCGCAGCAGAGCCTAATCCCTGATATCCATTGTTTCTACTGTTTCTAGCAGAGGTCAATTTCTGGTGACTGGGGGCAGGGTCTTTGGCTGATCCTAGCTGCCACGATGGCAGGGGAAATAATGGGGAACTGCGGCCGACTGTAACAGCCCAAATGCTTCCTGAGGTGATAAGTAGATGGAGCAAAGTTTGATGATCAAGCTGCCCAGCAGACACTGTCAGGACGGTTACTTGTAAATAGTTTCAATCAACCCGTTTAAACATGTTAAGATACTGTGGCAAGTGGAACTCGAATGCGGATTTTCCAACCTGGTGGTAGGCACACTGCTACAGCAACATAAAACCTGGTAAAAGCTGCTGATTTTAACTGATGGTTCTAAAGCATGAAACCTAAATTGAGATAGTCAGAAATAGATAGCTTGAAATAAAGATTCTGTGTGCTGCTGTGAAGTTAGCTGGTGAACAGAGCCCAGGTTCATTTATTATTTCACGTTCTCCACAGGCCTCAAACCCTGGCCAGTTTGAGAGCGACACAGACGTCTTGTGGCAACGTGGCCAGCTTCCTGACACTGTGTTCCATCACGGCCGTGTCGGCATTAACACAGACCGTCCCGATGAAGCCCTGGTCGTCAATGGCAATGTCAAAGTCATGGGCTCGTTAATGCACCCGTCAGATGTGCGGGCAAAGGAGAACATCCAGGAGGTGAGTAGATGGTGTCACCACCGATTAATGTTGTCATAAGTACAGCACATTGGGCTATGATTCAATAGGATTTGTTTTTTTTAAATGATGACTGTGGGATGTTATACTTTCACATGCATATACTTTTCTGGAGCTCTGGCTAGTGATGGTAGAATGTCCAGTGTTCTTTCCTTCATTACTTGGATCGGAAATTGGCTTGCTGAAAGAAGACATAGGGTGGTAGTTGATGGGAAATGTTCATCCTGGAGACCAGTTACTAGTGGTGTACCGCAAGGGTCGGTGTTGGGTCCACTGTTGTTTGTCATTTTTATAAATGACCTGGATGAGGGCGTAGAAGGATGGGTTAGTAAATTTGCAGACGACACTCAGGTCGGTGGAGTTGTGGATAGTGACGAAGGATGCTGTAGGTTGCAGAGAGACATAGATAAACTGCAGAGCTGGGCTGAGAGGTGGCAAATGGAGTTTAATGCGGACAACTGTGAGGTGATGCACTTTGGTTGGAGTAACTGTAAGGCAAAGTACTGGGCTAATGGTAAGATTCTTAGTAGTGTAGATGAGCAGGGAGATCTCGGTGTCCATGTACACAGATCCTTGAAAGTTGCCACCCAGGTTGACAGGGCTGTTAAGAAGGCATACAATGTTTTGGCTTTTATTAATAGAGGGATCGAGTTCCGGAACCAAGAGGTTATGCTGCAGCTGTACAAAACTCTGGTGCGGCCGCACTTGGAGTATTGTATACAGTTCTGGTCACCGCATTATAAGAAGGATGTGGAAGCTTTGGAAAGGATGCAGAGGAGATTTACTAGGATGTTGCCTGGTATGGAGGGAAGGTCTTATGAGGAAAGGCTGAGGGACTTGAGGCTGTTTTCATTAGAGAGAAGAAGGTGGAGATGTGACTTAATTGAAACATATAAAATAATCAGAGGGTTAGATAGGGTGGATAGGGAGAGCCTTTTTCCTAGGATGGTGACGGCGAGCACGAGGGGGCATAGCTTTAAATTGAGGTGTGAAAGATATAGGGCAGATGTCAGAGGTAGTTTCGTTACTCAGAGAGTAGTAAGGGAATGGAACGTTTTGCCTGCAACGGTAGTAGATTCGCCAACTTTAGGTACATTTAAGTCGTCATTGGATAAGCATACGGACATACATGGAATAGTGTAGGTTAGATGGGCTTGAGATTGGTATGACAGGTCGGCACAACATCGAGGGCCGAAGGGCCTGTACTGTGCTGTAATGTTCTATGTTCTATGTTCTATTATCATTGACCAGGACTCTCTCCCACTCTCACCACCCACCTCTGACATATGTTGGAAGTTGTTACTCAGTGTGTTTTGTCGCCTCATGAATGAACCTTCATTAGTCATCAATTTCTGGGGTGGGACTTGAACCCAGAGTTTTTGTTCAGATGAAGGGATGCTACCCACTCTGCCTCAAAACCTCCCTTACATAAAGATATGTTTAATCAAGTTTCTTAACAGGACCCTGAATTGAAAGAAAAATTCACATTGTCAAGTTGCACTAGGGGTCTGTTAAGTTAGTTGGCCATAAGGCTACTTTGTGGGGTAGGATTACATTGGGTGCAGGTTTAATCTTCATTCTGGCTGTGGTGGTTTATGGAAGCCAACATACCTCATACTCTCCCTGTCTGTCTAACAGAGAGGGATGCCTACCATCCCTCACAGATTATGGCCAATTGCCATCAAGTTGTGTGTCTCTAATGCACTTGATCAAACTTTTCTCCATTCAGCAGGATAGATTGACTATAGTTCAGATATTTCTAGGCAGCCTGCTCAGAGACGTTATATGCACCTATGGAGCAGGTGGGACTTGGAACCCAGGCCTACTGTCCCAGATGATGGGACACTACCACTGCATCTCAAGAACCCCTAACCCTGTCACTAATTTATAGGCTGACTGCAAGTTGAACATGAACTATTTATTCACAAAGAGAATGATCACCCAAGACTAGTGACTCATCACTTCATGGAAATGTTTCCCCACACAGAGTTAGATTACCTAACGCAGTGAAATGTCATTGATGCTAGAAACATGCTTCAAAGTGGAAAATGATGGAAATACTCAGCAACATAGACAATATCTGGGAAGCAGGGAAGTTTGGTTTCACATTTCAGGCTGGCATCATTTCATTGAGCATCATCACCCAAATGACACAGTTCATTTTGCCAGTTTTGTGAACAAGAGACATGTAATATTTGAGAGCAGACTTAAGTGCCACTGCATCCATCTCTGTGGCAACTTTATATGGAATTCCCAATTTGTTGTTTTTTTTTGTTAATATAGGTAGTTAGATTGAGAGCTAAACGGCCTGTACTTTAACTCCAGGAATATTTTTGAGTGCACTTCAAAAAAGCCCCGAGCTTCAAATGTGTATTGATTAGAACTGACAGTGGAGCTACAGACAACAATATTATTTTATTTAGGTTATTATGATTGAATGCACTGTCTGACAGGGCAATAGAAGCAAGTTCAACAATAAATTTCAAATTGGAATATATTTAAGAAATAAACATTTGTATGGTTACAAGGAAAGAACAATGGCCAAGTTGGCCTGATGAGTTCCTTTAATGAGTCAGCACATGAACCAAATGATGGGCTGAATGGCCTCATATTTAATGTAAGACCAGAAGAGGAGTAGAGGCACTCAGACTTTCAGAGTGAAGACAGGTGAAGAAGTCAGGAAGCTGCTTCTGTCCAATTAATATTGAGGCTTAAAGGTTGAGCGAGCTAGGGCTTTTCTCATTGGAGCAAAGAAGGATAAGAGGGGATTTGATAGAAGTGTACAAGATGATGAGAGGCATAGATAGAGTGGGTAGCCAGAGACTTTTTCCCAGAGCAGAAATGACTATTACGAGGAGGCATAATTTTAAGGTGATTGGAGGAAGTTATAGGGGAGAGTCAGAGGTAGGTTCTTTACACAAAGTGGTGGGTGCATGGAATGTGCTGCTGGCATTGGTATTGGAGTCAGATATATTAGGGACGTTATGTGACTCTTGGACAGGCACATGGATGATAGTAAAATGTAGGATATGCAGGGTAGTTTGATCTTAAAGTAGGATAGTAGGTCAGCACAACATTGTGGGCCGAATGGCCTGTACAGTGCTGTCCTGTTGTCTGTTCTAATATCTTGTTAGCCTCCTTAAAAAGCTCATTAACAGGCCACGGAGGGCAAGAAAGGACATTTTCAATTTGTAACTCACTAAACCCTAACAGTCTGGTGCATGTTAGTGTATAGTTGTCAGGTTCAGAGCAGACACAATTGCTACGTTTTTATATGCTGAAACATTTGGAGACCTGGTTCCATTCAGCCACTCATATGAGTGTTGAAACTGCTGGCTTTATGCTGTATTCCTTTGGCAAGGCAGCACCAAGCCCTATCATGGCTGCCATCTGCTTATGCTGCTGTCATTCTACAGGCAACTCCTCATCATTAACTGGACTCCGCGTTCCCCTCCAGTCTAATTAAGACATTTACATTCAAAGATAACATGCAGACGACACAAATGCAACAATGGGTCACAAGCCAGAAATTATCCAGATGTCAGATCCTCAAATTAAAAATCAAGCCTCATGATTCGATTGCTCCATAAATCTAGCTCACACCAAATGCACATCCAATATTTTCCTTTTTACCCATTAGCTTTTCTGAGTAACATTTCCACTTAATACAAAGTTTAGTGATCTATGCATTGGATGCTCAGTCAACTCTAATTTATGAAAAGGAAATGTGTTTGACAATATTTTCAAGCCTGTTGAGAGTGAGAACGTGTGGAAGAGGGAATCCACTGGATGAAGTATAGTTGGATTTTTCAGAAAATATTTGATGTTGTGCCACACAAGAGGTTGTTACACAAAATTCATGCTAATAGGATTAGGGCAATATAATAACATGGATTGAGGACTGATTAACGGACAGAAAAGAGAGACTAGGGATAAACTGATTATCTTCAGATTGGCAAGGTATAAGGGTGCCATAAGGATCAGTACTGATGCCTCAGCTATTAACATTCTGTATCAATAAATTAGAACACGGAAAAGGTTTGCTGGTGATATCAAGTAGAAAGCTAAACAATAGGGAAGATGCAGAAAGGTTGAAAATGAATACACGTAAGTGGGCAAGTATTTTACAGATGGAATATCGTGTATGTAGAAATATGAAGTTGTCCATTTGGACAAAAAAATAGTTAAGCTGGAACACTGGGAGTTGTTTTTTAGAATTAATTTTATGGTTACAGACATTCACATGAGTACATTGAAAAGTTGGCATTATAAACATTCAGAAGAATCTGGTCATCCATAGATATGAAACACAGAAAGTTAACAGCCAGTTACAACAAGAAATTGGGAAGGAAAATGTTACATTAGTTTATTACAGCTGAATTGGAGTTTAAGAGTCAAGAGGTC
The DNA here is from genome assembly GCF_030684315.1 of Stegostoma tigrinum. Lineage (NCBI taxonomy): Eukaryota > Metazoa > Chordata > Chondrichthyes > Orectolobiformes > Stegostomatidae > Stegostoma > Stegostoma tigrinum. Next base: position 18,558,778 of record NC_081370.1, read on the forward strand.
TTCCAATAATTATATAGGTTCTGGAGGAGACCCCTCCTGGAGCAATGATACTATTTGATCTGCATATCTTGCCTTAGAGGGAGTGCAACTGTTCACTAGAATAATTCCTGGGAGTGGGGAATTGTCCTATGAGGAGAGAATCAGTAGACCACAGGTGTATATTCCCAACTGATTGAAAGAGTGAGAGATGGTGTAATTGAAACCTGTAAAATCTTTAAGAGTCTTGACAGCATAAATGCTAGGAGGCCAAGGTGAAATCTTCACTCAAAGGGATGCAAATCTTTGGAATGTTCTAACCCAGTGAGCTATGGAAGTTAAATTGAGGAGTATATTCATGACTGGGATTAACAGATTTTGGATTCTAAGGAAATCAAGTGAAATGTAGTCAAGGCATTAGAGTGGAAGTGACGTAATACCTCAGTCAGGATCTTATCAAATAGCAGAGCAGATTCAAAGGCATGTCTGATCTACTCAGGCTTTCATTTCTCGTGCTGTTATGTTCTATCTTTGTTGCTTGAGCAAAATCCTGCAACTTCCCACCTAAAAGTGCTGTGCAATTACCATCATTGCATGGATTACAATGGTTCAAAGAGAAGATCCATTATCTTCTCAATGTTAACAATGGATGGCCGATAATTGCCACGCTGGATAGTGGCACCCGTACTCCCAGAATGAATTGAAAACAAATTGCACCAAGAACTGTAAGCGGAAGAACAGATTAATATTTGAATCTAACCACATGGGAGGTCATACTTGAAATACTTCTTTTTATGGTGTAAGATCAGTTTATTGCACTGGTCAATAAATGCAAGATTCGTGCATGCCGCTTATGTTTGCATCTTGTTATTGTACTGCATGGTAGGTTCCAGATTGCTGTGAAGCCATGCTGCTAAGAGGGAACATTGCTGATGGGCTTCAGGTACATTTACAGTAGTCATGGCGTCTTCCATCCATTTCTATCTGGGTTGGATTTAATCCAGTGTCCAGATGCACAAGGCTATCGCTTTGCACCAACCAGCCTCCAATTAATGTGTTGTAGGATGGAGAGAGACACAAAATAAATTTTGAGAATGTTATGGAACATATTTATTTTTGGTTCCAACGGTGATTTTCTGCCAATGCAGGTAGACACAACAGAGCAGCTGAGGAGGATAACTCAGATGCGGCTGGTCCAGTATCAATACAAACCTGAGTTTGCTGCCACAGCTGGCATAGAGAGCACGTCTGAGACAGGTAAGCACCAACTGATTAGGAAGGGACAGAGCAATAATGCATTATGCATTCCACGATTACTCATGGAGTCACAGCTCTTGGCTCAATGCATTGAACTGGCTGGTCAAATATCTCCGGATTTTCTCTCTTATTCAAAAGTAACTGACTGAGAATAAGGAGTATATCATTCAGGCCAGGAAATAGTAGGGAACTTTTGAGGATAAAAGGATGATCTTCTGAGCTTTACAAACTGACCAAATTAGAAGTTAATACCTTAGTCTGTTGTGTGCTAGTTAATCACAACCACAGTCTCCTTTGCTTTGGCACCAAAAGGGATAAATAGGGATGGTTTCCACTCCTAATCACTCCTGCGGGAATGCTGTGTGAACATGCATGTTATTGTCACCGTAACGAAGCAAAAGTATCAATACCTTGAGAAGGAAAAATGGAACATAATCGATCATTAGCTGTTCAGCCGGAGTGCATCATTAGTGATGTCAGACCACATGGCCCTGAGATCTAAGGGAAGAAAGTTCTGATAGGGTTCTGCTACACCTTGTCTCTATACATTGTTCAGGAATTTCCATTCTTTTGCACCAGGTTGGTTTCTAGTCCATATCTGCCTTAAGCATCCAGAGCCTTATCATGTTATTTATACCAGCAGGAAGGTTGGGGGGTGATTGGGGGAAGTGGGGTAAGCAGATAATGTGATGGAATACAGCAGCCCGGTACCTGACCAGAAATCGGGAGAATGGCACAAGGTACATTGGTCAGTCAGAGAGCCCATGTAGAAAAGGAGGGCTGAATGGCCGCCTTCTTTGCTGCTAGAAATCTGTGCTTGTGGGTGAGGGTGTAACTGGAGTGAAACTGTTTAGCAAGTACCAGCACAATTCCCAATGTAACTCAGCCCTTCCTTGTGAGATATTGATACCAATACTGATTTGAATTTTGGCATCATTCTCTTTCCCCATCCTAATGTTTGTGAGTTAATACACGATGCAATTTCCCCTTCAGGTGTTATCGCACAAGAAGTGAAGGAAATTCTACCTGAGGCAGTGAAGGAGACTGGGGATGTGGTGTGTGCCAATGGAGAGACCATTGAGAACTTCTTGGTTGTTAATAAGGTAAAGTGGCCCCCCCTGCTGGTAGGGTCAAAAATAACTCACAACCTACTATTTTTTCTGTCCCCAGTAAGTAACATTTCCATGCTACCAAGTTTTAGCTAATTATAACTGCAGTGAAGTGCTGATAAAAACACGTGCAGACTCAGTTACAAACATGACAGAGCATCTTTATTTTCAATTAATTGTTCAATTAATTAATTAATCAATTAATTGTTTTAGCATTTACACTAATGTAAAAAATACCTTAAGTACTGACAGTCTGTGGAATCAGTAACAGTGTGGAATGCTCATTTGTGAAACAAGGCTAAATGGACCTGAATCGTAAAGGCATTGAGGTTACTTAACTTACCTTTAGAAGTGACTGTGCACAGAATATTTCCTTGAGGTAAAATAGATCAGAACAGAATTTGAATTGAATTGAAGTGAATTAATGTGATTGTCGCATACTCAGATGAGTACAGTGGAAACTTTCCAAGTCACCACTTATGACATCATCTTATGTACAAAGGTACCTAGGTACAGATCGTCCAATCCAAGTTCTTAGGAAAAAGAAATTAGAAAATAAAGAAATAAAAAGTTCAATATTGCAGATGGTAGGAATAAATTAGAAAACATAAGTAATATGTTGGCAAGAGCAAGTTTGATCCTTCTCCTCATGTGAATTTAACTTTACAATACCATTCTAATTGTTACAGCGTAGTACCTGATGGTTTTAATTTTCTTCTGGTCATCCTCCTTGTTCCATGCAGGAACGGATTTTCATGGAGAATGTGGGGGCTGTCAAGGAGCTTTGCAAGCTGACTGATAACCTCGAGACAAGAATCAATGAGTTAGAGACGTGGAGCCGGAAACTGGCCAAACTGAAGCGTCTGGATAGTATGAAGTCCACAGTCAGTGGAGGAACTCTCAGGTACAGGAATGCAGTCAGAGCACTGTGAGGTCAGGGGCAGAGGGGTACACTACCTACTGACCTCGACACAATATCATTCATGTTACTGTTTTCTCGATAGTAACATATTAACAAGTTAATGTCATCATTGTGAGAGTAGCAGGTCTTTTGCAAGAGTCCATACATAGTGCCCCTGCCTCTGAGCAAGAAGCCCTGGTTTGACTTACTGGCCATTTAATGAACAACTATGAGGTGGAGCAACAGCCTCCTTATCCTTCCAACTCTCCCTCACTGTGTCCAAAGATAAAAGGTGTGTGCGAAGATACAACATACACAAACAGTGTGAAACTTTTTAAGTACTGGCTACAATCACCACACATGAGCAATGACCAGGGTCAGAGCTTTTGAGCTGAAAAACTTTCATAAAAGACGGACATTATGCAAGAAACTACCAAACTTGGGAAGACTGAGTGAGAAAGTGGGAAAACTCTGGGGAGAAGTGATCAGGCAGCATAAAACTTGGGTTTCAAAAGTTGTCCAACTGAAGAAGACTGTTTTAAGGTAGGTGTCAAATGGTTAACGGAAGGAGAGACGATCTTCAGGGATGTGATTATTAGAGGCAAAAATATAGAGAGAGCTGAAAAATAGGTCTGCCAGTTATTTCTAGGAACTGGAGTACTCTCTTGTAATTTAACAGCCAGGCTTTGCATTCCCATTCAAAGATGATACATTCTGTGACTGGATGCAATCTGCTCCTCTAATTTCACCCTCGCAGGCTTCTTGACAGTCAGCCCAGATGCTCATGTATAATAATTATTCACACATCATGGTCTCTGCCTCTTGTGGTTTAAACACTGAGAACATGATGTGTGTGAGGCCAATTATCAACGACGCAAGTTGGACTGTTCAAAAGGTGATAACCTTAGCACTACCTATTGAGAATCTCACCATGCCAGTTGTGAAAAGTATAAAAGGTGGTGTTGCTCCAGACATCAAGATGTGTATCGAGATGCTTATCATGTAATTCTACCACTATCTGACCATTAACTATGTCATTCAAACCCCGATAAGATTCTGCCCAATGTTTCTAAGTTTTCTTTTCCTTAATATTGGAGGGTTGCCTTCAGTTCTTCTAAGACCTTAGAGGGAGAGCTTCCCTCCAACCAAACTGTTGGGAATACATATTGATATTTATGGCATATTTGGGGGAAATCCAGAGATTTGAACTATTTGGACATTCTCTGGTTTGGAAATGAAACCAACAGTTTAATATGCGCTGGGGTTATCTGCTATTTACTGGAAATCAAGTGACCTTGAAAACAAGTGATCAATACCTGGCAAACGATTGATACCATTTTGGCTCTGCTTCTGCTTAGCGGAAAGTTGTGACCTTCTCAAGTGTATCAAGCAATTGCATAGACTTCTTCACCACTAATTCTCAGCTACTGACACCATACAATACTCTTCATATTGTTGGGTTAGTGACTTAATGAGTCTGCAGAGGTATGTGAAATTTTATCAAAATACATCTTGTAGCTCGAACTTACATCTTCCACAAGACTAGACTGTGATGGTACATCACTTCCTGTTATAATCTATAATTAGAATTAACTAATTAACAACACAATATCCAATGGATACATCCCATTCCAGTGAGGAGGACCATATTTCCTTTGCAGGAAGATGCCTACCCCCAGTCCCACACTTCTGTCTGTCTCCAACCTGAGATGTCAATTAAAGGAGAGTGAAACACTGATTTGAGAGGCAGGCATACTAACCAGAATCTGCCAGTAGGAAAGCTAAAAGGGACACTGCTTTGTAATCCTTTGAAAAGTAAGTATATGATGCAGTGTCTGTGGGGATCATGGACTTATCTGGGAACGGGCAGAAGACTGGATGTGAGGAAAGTTAGATTATCCATGATCCTATTGAATGGCAGAGTCGGCTCCAGGGGCTGAATGGCCTACTCCTGCTCCTATTCCTTATGGTCTTACGGTGTTCTACAGTCTGCCTCATATGAGAGACAGAAGTGTAAGAATAACTGTGTTATATGAACGATTATTTCACATGCTTAGTATTTTGTTCTTCATTGTTTATTGGGAACACTCATGTTCTTCTGTTAAAATAACCTAGATAGGTGTTTGGTACAAGCATATTCAGTGTTTAACATGTTTTTATCCCTCTGGTGTACATTATCCTTGACATTTCTGTTGCTTTTGCTGTTGTCAATACAATCTTAATTGCTCAATAGAACATGTCTGTATCCTGTGGCTGTGCACGAAGGATGCTGTAGATTGGATCTTAGACATCAGTGACATAATTGGCAGCTGGGGCCTGTTGATCAAGGCTGCATCTCCATCCCCAGTACTTACGTGCTATGTGGCACTTACATTCAAGCATGTACATTTAAACAGGTTCGGGGAATGGAGAGATGGAGGGGGGTGAGAGGTGCCTGTTGGGGACACAGTAGCAGAGAGGAGAGGGGGTGATGGGAGAGTGGGAGGGAGCGTGGGTGAGGTGGTAGCCTCCCCATGCCCCCACCCCTGTCCCCCGCAACCTCCTGTCCTGCTAACCCCGTTCCCATAGCCTTATTCCTCGCCACTGAGCCCTGTTTCAAAATCACACTTTTTCTCTGCATGGTGCAGCTTTTGCAAAAGATTCCCCTACATAAGTTTTACTTAATGATGTAGTGGGTCTGAAATGGTGCCCTTGCAATGTCGTGGGTGTCAACGGACGCTGCCTTCCATCCAGCTGGCTGCAGCTAGGTATGTAGAAGTGGCCTAAGGCCTCCAACAAGTTTAGAGGGCATAGTGCTGGCTGGCACTGATGCACTGTGGCACAGTGCGCATCAGTTATTAGACCATCGACCCCAGAGTGTTCATTACAAAAGAATACACCTCTAATTGCATTCAACAAACATTTCTGTTTATTTTCAGCCAAACTGGCAGTCATTTTAGTCGAGCGGGAAGTGGACCACATAAGAAAAGACATCCAAAGGTTGGCAATAAGGTAAGGATATATAAGTAGGGTAGGAAGTTACTTTTTTCGGCCTATTTGACTTCAACTCTTCCTCAATCACTCTACGTTTTAGTATTTCCCTACTTGTTTGTTCAAATCCCACCACGGCAGCATGAGAAATTAAAATCATTTTTAAAATTAAAAGTGAGATTGAAAACCATCAGATTGTCATTAAAAATTCAATTGCTTTACTGATGTCATTTAAGGAAGAATATCCATCCAGCCCTGTAACACACCACGTAAGCTGCTTAATTGTATTAAGCAGGGTAACAAATGGGTAATAATTGCTGGTTTTGTCCATGATGCCTATCTTGAAAATGACTTTTTAAAAGGTATGCTGTTTTGCTTGCCAATTTTTTCTTTGTACCTCTGCCAATCCACTTTTATCAATACCTCCATATCTAGTTATGTCATATGTATACCAAATATATCTTAATCATTTTCAGTTCAATTCTAACGGCTCTAGAAATTATTTTTCATTGAAAATCGGTTCTGAGGCTAAATGAATCCTATTACAAATGAAAATTAAACTCAAATAAACCAGAAGAAGAATGAATTGTGGATGATGAACAGAATTTCTGGTGTTTTAAACTGAATTGACAACAAGTTCCTCTAAAAATGATTAATACCCTGCACCTCAGCGCCCCCCAACCCCTCTTCATTTTGATTTAATGAGTGAATGCATTAGTGTGCGTGACTATACAGGGCAGCATGGTCCCAGCTTCTTGATGTTTTGAATTTAGAACCATAGAATTCATACAGTGTGGAAACAGGCCATTCAGCCCAATGAGACGACACCGACCCTCTGAAGAACATCCCACCCAGACCCCTTCTCTATCCCTGTAACCCAGCACTTCCCATGGCTAATCCACTTAACCTACACATCTTTACCCATCATGGGTAATTTGGCATGATCAATCCACCTAAGCTGCACATCTTTGGACTGTGGGAGGAAACTGGAGTACCCGGAGGAAACCCACACAGACATAGGGAGAATATGCAAACTCCCACATGTCTGCTTGGTTTCAGCTGCATTACATGTCACCAGTAATTCATGTGATGAAAAGTAGTCCTCAGGTTTCTGGTGCTGAGAAAGAGTTGCCAGGAGCTAATATCCTTTGAAGCTGTACACCTCCACTTCACATGAATTAAACAATTGAAAACACGTAATCATAAAATAGTCTGTTGATTCTCAGTGCATGTAATTACACATGAAGCATGGAGAGTGTCTGGTGTCTAAGAGAACAAAACTAACTTTTTTTCAAGATTTTGTAAATGCTAATGGTATTTGGGATTATGTTTCAAGCTGCTGAAATCTCTTGTGCTTGATCGACACAGTCATAATTTGGAACAGGCTTTTCGAATTGCCTGTAATTATAATTTGGATGTATCCATAACATCGACAGTCTTCCAAAGGTAACCCTTGTGTGTCTCCATCCCCAGGCTCAGTCCAATCCAACGGACCATGGTTGCCTCAGCCACAGGTTCCTTCAGGGCACTATCATAGCTCTCGTTATAGTCATGGCTTTCAGGTAAGGATTAAGGCTATCCAGACGTAACCTGGTTCTTGCAATGTTCAGATCCAAGTATTTGCCTAAGGCCTGTCCTGTTAAATTATCCTGTGGTAGCCAGGATCAAAGAGGAGCCTCAACAAACGCTCAAATGTGTATATACTGTCCACTTCTGGTTTACTAGAAGACAATGCTCCAAAACTGTACAACTGTTGCAATTATTGTACATCGAACTTCTGTACTTCACACACCTTCTAATTTGATCATTATCACCTAGTAGCCTGCAGCATCTCATAGTCCAAGCTTGACAGCCCACATCCCAGCTCTGATACTACATCGGATTTCACCTCCCCATTCCAGTATGCCACAGGATCTCACACCTCAAGCCTGATATCACATGGGATCAAAAACTGGGAGAATTGTAAACTATGAGTGGACAGTACAGAATTTCAAAAGCGCTCACACATGGGTGGGATGGACTGATGGGTAACAGATGAAGTTCTATGCAGTGAAGTATGAGGTGATACATTTTGGCACAAAGAACATAGGAACACAACACAAAACAAGAGGTACTATTCTAAAAGGTGTGAGGGAACAGAGATTTGGGAAATGCTCCCTCTAAGATATACAGCCACACAACCATTCAGTGGGTCCTTGTGTATGGCCCTGGGAGGTCTACATTGCTGCAGGAAAGGTTAGAGGGGTCAAAGGATGTGGGTGTATGCATAAGTCATTAAAGATGGCAGTGCTGTTAATAAAGCAGGAGCAGAGGAGTAGTAATGTCACTGAACTAGTAACCCAAAACCCCAGGTTCTAATATTCTGGAGATATAAGCTCGAATCCCACCGGGTCAGATGTTAAAATTGGAATTCCACAAAAAATAAAACCCATCCAATTCACTAATGCCCTTACAAGAAGGAAATCTGCTGCCTTTACCTGGCCTGGCCTACATGTGCATTCAGGTCCACAGTTGACTCTGAACTGCCCTGTTTAGGGAAAGTTTACTGGGCTAATATCTGGAATGGATGGGGAAAGGTTGGAGAGGGTTGCAAGCAGTATAAGATCGCAAAGGTTGTTATGAACGTATGTAAGACACCGGCTGGATCTCAGCTGGAGTATTGTGTGCAGTTTTGGATACCACACTATAGAAAGGAAGTGAATGCACCAGAGAGACTACAGACAAAGTTTGAGATTGGTTCCAGGATACAATATTTCAGTTATGAAGAAAGATTGGAGATGTTGAAACTGTTTTCCTTGGAGAAGCAAAAGCTAAAAGGAAATTTTGAAAGAAGGGTTTCAAATTCGTGAGCGGTCAAGAGAGGGTAGATAGGGAGAAACTGTTACTGCTCATAAATGAATTGAAGAGCAGAGGACAGCATTTTAAAGTCTTTTGTAAAAGAAGCAAATGCAAGTAGAGAAATTACTTATTCATCCAATGAGGTGTTAGTGTCTGAAATTCACTGCCTGGAAATGTGGGGAGGCAGGTTCAACTGAAGCATTCGATAGTGAGGGCATTGCTTCTATTTATATCATTATTCAATATGCAGGGTAACTGGGATAAGGCAGTAGGAGATTGCAACTAATTCAAACTGCTCAGAGAGCCAAATGGCCAATTTCAATGGCATAAAAATTCAGAGAGGGCCCCGCTTCAAAATCTTAATATCGCAGGGAATATCATGCCACCAGCTCCATATCCTACAAGATCCCACATAACCATCTCAATCTTCCAAGTCCCATCTCATCATCCCACAGGATCTCATATCACCACATCAATGCCATTAATCTCCCTGCCACACAGGATTCCATATCTCAATCCTGACTTTCACTTTATTTTTTCTATGGACATGGGAAACACTAGGAAGACTAGTGTTTATTGTCCATCCCTAATTGCCCTTGAGAATGTTGTCGTGAGCCATGATGATGAGGTGCTGATGTCGAACTGGAGTGGGCAAGGTCAGACCAGGTTGTAGGCCAACCGATATATTTGAAAACACAATATTTCAGAGTCTCGCTCCTTCTTCAGGTGTTAACGAGAGAGGTAGCATCATACACAAAAGTTTTAAGTAAAAGATCAAAGGGTTACACCACTGATGAAGATGTACTAAACAAACCTAAGATGCTGTTAAATCCTTAATCAGTTAGAAGGTTTTAATTGATGAATATGTGTATGTAAATCCCTGAATTCCTTTCAAGTCATGGTCCTGAGAGAACTAAAGGTTTTATCAGTGTAAAGAAGAGGTGACATTTTAGGTCAGACAATGGAGACAATGTGAGGCCTTGTTTAGAAGCTGTTTGTGATTTGGTTTGGAGTCAGACTGGTTTTGTTTCTAAAGTGGGAATTTATAAAACACCACATCCACTGACTGTCTATAAATTGTGTGCCAACACAACACAAAGTAATTACACTTGGATGCTCCATCATATCAGGTAACAGGACCCTGTATGAGAACCTCTCTAGCTATGTCGAGGGCATCTTGAAATCCTTTGTACAGGGAACCCCCAGCTTCTGTTGCGACAGACTTCTTACAGAAACTCTGCACCCACGGACCAGTCAAACCAGGAACATTCCCAATAAACATTTTGGCACTCTACACCAGCATGCCCCACAACAATGGCATCACCGCAACATCCTCAGTACTCAATACCAACAACTGCCAATTTCCAGATGCCATCCTACAACTCATCTGCAACCAGTTCTTCATCCAGACACATGGAACAGCCATAGGGACCACATTTGCTTCCCAATATGCCAACATTTTCGTGCACAGATTTGAGCAAGACTTCTTTGCTGCACAGTACCTCTGACCATTGCTATACACCAGATAATTGACGACATTTTCTTACCTTGGACTCATGGTCAGGAATCACTGAAACAACGACATAACAATATCAACAAGTTTCATCCCACCATCAGACTTACCATAGGCTACTCTTTAGAATCAGTCTCATTCTTGGACACACACATTTTCATCAGGGACAGGCACCTCACGCCACTGCAAGCCCATGGAAAACCTCATGATGCTGCACTTCTCTGGCTTCCACCCTAAACATATTAAAACAGCCACCCCCTACAGACAAGCCCTGCGCATGCACAGGATCTGTTCGGATGAGGAGGAACATGATGGACACCTGAAGGTGTCAAAGGATGCCCTCAAAGGAATAGGATACGATGCTCAACTCATCAGTCGCCAGTTCTGACAAGCCACTGTGAAAAACTATAATGACCTCCTCAGGAGACAGACACATCTGACAGCGTACCCTTTGTCATCCAGTACTTTCCGGGAGTGGCAAAACTACACAATATCCTTGGCATCCCTCAATACGTTATCGATGATGATGAGCACCTCATCAAGATCTTCCCTATGCCTCCACTTAGCACCTTAAAACAGCCGCCAAACCTTAATCAAACCATTGTTTGCAGCAAGCCACCCAGCCTTCAGGGCAACATCGACTACAACACCGCACAACCCTGCCACAGCAACCTCTACAACGCATTTCAGATCTTCAATGTGGACACTACCATCACATGTGGGAACACCACCCACCACATGAATGGCAGATACTTATGTGACTAGGCAAACATTGTCCATCTCATACGCTGCAGGCAAGGACGACCTGAGACATGGGACATTGGCGAGACCATACAGACACTGCAACGGATGAATGGACACTGTACAACAATTGCCAGACAGGATTGTTCCCTCCCAGTGGGGGAGCACTTCAGCAGTCAAGGATATTCAGCCTTGGATCTTCGGATAAATGTCCTACAAGGCGGCCTTCAGGATACACAACAATGCTGATTTGCCAAGCAGAGGCTGGTAGCTAAGTACAGTACCCATGAGGACAGTCTAAACTGCAATCTTGGGTTCATGTCGCACTGCAGGTGACTCCACCATACTATAGCATCTACACTCTCTCTCTTTCTCTCACACACACTCTCTCACACTCTCTCTCTCCATCCCTCTGCCCTCTCTCTCTCACAGACACACACACACACACACACACACACTCACACACGAGAATCTGTGGGGTGAATTTGTATTTGCAGATACATTCTAGTTTGTTAAAAAAAGCACACAATTTATAGACAGTCAGTGAATGTGGTGTTTTATAAATTCCTGCTTTAGAAACAAAACCAGTCTGACTCCAAACTAAAACACAAACAGATTCTAAACAAGGTCTCATACCTAACATGCATTGTCAGACCTGAAATGTTACCTCTTCTTTATACAGATAAAACCTTTAGTTCTCTCAGGACTTGAAAGGAATTTGGGAATTTACATATACATATACATATTAATCAAATAAAACCTTCTAACTGATTAAGGATTTAACAGCATCTTAGGTTTGTTTAATACATCCTCATCAGTGGTGTGACTCTTTGATCTTTTACTTATAAATTCTGTGTCTGATGCTGCCTCTCTCACTAACACCTGAAAAAGGAGCGAGGGTCTGAAAGTTTGTGTTTTCAAATAAACATGTTGGACTATACCCTGGCATCGTATGATTTCTGATGTTGCAGTGAGTAGCATTCTTGGCATTAGCAGTCTAGTGGAGTAGGTACACCCACAGTGATATTGGGAATGGAATTCCTAGTGACAGTGAAGGACTGGTAATGTGTTTCCAAGACAAGGGCAATCGGGTGTGGCTTGCAGATTATGATGCACCCATGTGACTGCTGACCTTGTTTTTCCTAATGGTACACATTGTGGATTTGAAAACTTCCAATTCATGAATTTCTGTAGTACATTTCATATACAGTAGATACTGCAGCCACCGGTTACTAGAGTTTGAGGAAATGAATGTCTAAAGTACTGGAAAGATTGCGGTGTTATTTTGTTCTGGATGCAATTGAGCTTCTGGAGTACAGTTGAAACTGCATCTATCCAGGCAGGTGATGAGTATTCCTATAACAGCTGACTTGTGCCTTATATATTGTTGGGTAGGTTTTAGGGAGTCAGAAGGTGAAGTATTCACTGCAGAATTCCCAACTTCTAACCTAATTTTTTAGGCAGAGCCTATCATGCTGGTGCAGTTAAATTTCTGGTCAGTGGTAAACTCTCAGAATGATAATGGTTGACGATTCAGCAATTGTAATGTCAAGGGTTTTGGTTTTATTCTCTGCTGTTGAACGCCATCATTGCCTGACAGTTTTGTGTGTCACACATGTTGTTTGGCACTTCAGTCCAAGCCTGAAGATTGCCCAGCTCCATTGTTACTTCATAATCTGCGGAGTTGCAAAGTATAATGAACACTGTTCGTTGCTTATGAACATTTCTACTTGGTCCCACCTTTCTGTTTCATCAGTGTGAGTTGAACTTGAGAGTCCATTCCAGAAGTGAGGTCAAAAACTTGCTGTGACACTCAATAGAGCTTCAGCTTGTCTTGTTCAACTATTGAGAGAAGTTGGCCCCCTCTAAAACAATTTAACTTTCATTACCATTTTCTAAAAGCTATAATAGAGGGTTTTTTTCTGAGATATGTTAAAGACCTCTAGTGACAGGATCAATGAACTTCAATCTTGAGTCTTTGAAGTAAATTTGTGTTTTTTTTTCTTCATCAGTGTAATATCTATGTCAACACTCTATGTGCTGAACTTGCGCAATGATGACGGGACAGAAGCTGATGGGTGAGTGAATGGAACTTTGAGTCTCCAGAGCAGTGAGACATCTCCAGACTCTCTAGGCAGGAGACACATGAGGATCAGAAGCCCTAGAGAAACCAAGCTGAATTTTGCCCTTTATAGATTCACAATGTGCTTCAAGAGATTCACTGAAGATGTGATCAACTCAAAAATCCAAAGATATACCAGTTAGGTGGATTGACTATGCTAATTTGTCCATAATGTCCAGGGACATGCAGGCTTGTTGGATTCGCTATGGGAAGTGCAGGTTTAAAGGGATAGGGTTGGGAGTTGGATCTGGGTGGGATGCTCTTTGGTGGGTCGGTGTGGACTCAGTGGGCCCTGGCCTGCTACCAGACTGCAGAGATTCTGTGATTCAAAGTTGTTACCTTATATTGAAATCTTTTTATCCTATCAGTTTTAGAGCTTGATGATCTCCTAGATCCAGTTCTGTAATGTGTGTGAATGCAGAAATTAGCTAAGCTAAACCCTTGTTGTTACTAAATCAGACTCCCTGTAACTGTGTTAATTGATCAGGAAGCTGGTACAAACGTGCAGTGAGAATATCAATAGATTTGACTATTGAAACAAACATCCAGACAGCACTGTAATGATGAATTGATGTGCAGTCCACTACCACTCTTGTCTTATTGTATTCCCTTGTCTCCAGTACTTGACTTGTCCCTAACTCCAAGTCGCTGACTAGAGTAAAGCAAAATCACTGCCCTGGAACTCCACATTATTTTAGATGTGCATTAACTCTTCTTCTGCCTGTTTGTGCCTCTGTCTTTGCCTGCTTGCCTGTCTCTCTTTTTCACTCCCCCTGTATCTGTCTTCCTCTTCCCTCACTCAGTTAACCCCCCCATCACAGCCCTTCTCCTCCGCAACATTCTTCCTCTACTCCATCTCTTACCCCCTCTCTCTTCCTGTCTCAAACATTCATGTGTACACATCTATGCATCTACCATTGGTCGGCAACATGACTGCAGTCTGTATAAAGGTAAAATACTGTTGAATGCTGAAAAACTCAGCAGGTCTGGCAGCATCTGTTGAGAAATAAACAGAATTAATGTTCTGAGTTTGGTATGAATCTTTTTCAGAACTAGGGTTCTGTTTCTAAGATGGATGGAATATAACCATTTAGGAAGCTTTGTTTTAGCTCTATAAAGCCCTGGTTAGACTGCATCTTGAATGCTGCATCCAGTTCCAAGCACCACACCCTCAGAAAGCTCTCTTAGACTTGGAAGAAATCCTGTACAGATATACCAGAACGTTGCCAGAGCTCCAAGGATTAGATTATGAAGGAAGATGACATTAAATAGGTTTGCATTTCTGGAATGGAGTCGGCTAAGAGGTGATTTGATTGAGATTATTCCGATTTTGAAAAGTGACAGAATCGGGTGGACAGAAAGGTATTGTGCAGTTGGGGAAGTTAGGACAAGGAGACATGACCTTGAAATCACATCATTACAACATTGTCATTCAGGAAGGAAGGAAGGAAATGCTTTTTCAGGCAAAGGAGAGCTTTTTATGTGAATCTTTTCTACAAAAAGCAGTAGGTGGTAGCTCGTTTAGTGATTTTAAATGTGGAATTCGTAGACTTCTGCGAGATAAGGATATGGAGCCAAGGTGGATAATGGAGTGAGGATATAGATCAGCAATTATTTCATTGAATAACCATTTGGACTGAAAAGGTTGCATTGCCTCCAAACTTTCCATTGTTTATCGTAAGTATGTACCTGAGTAGAACCTATCTCTTCCTTTCCTTTCCTTTCCTTTTCTAGACCCATATTTATCTCTGTTTTATATATTCATCACCGTGGAAGAGATTTAACAGATTTGAGGGCATCGCTGAATATATTATTGTTTAACAGAAAGTGGGATCGAGTTTGAGGTTGGCGGTCACGCTGCATGTGATATTTGTGAAAATGTGACTTCTCCAACTCAGGTTCTGTTCCATGACTTAGGCACGTAATTTGGACTGACACTTGAGCTCACTACTGACGGTTGGCAATGCTTTGGCTATATTAAACTTTAAGCACTTGTGGATTTCAGTAGATATTGAAGGATACTGTAACTGAGGTGCTAGGAAGCACATTGGTTCAGTGGTTAGCACTGCTGCCTCACAGCACCAGGAACCTGTGTTCGATTCCAACCTCGGGTGACAGTCTGTGTGGAGTTTGCACATTCTCCCTGAGCGGGTTTGCTCTGGGTGCTCCGATTTCCTCCCTCAGTCCAAAGATGTGCAGGTTAGGTGGATTGGCCATGCTAAATTGCCCATAGTGTTCATGAATGTGTAGATTAGGTGAGTTATAGGGGGATTGGTCTGGGTGGGTTGCTCCAAGGGGCGGTGTAGATTTGATGGGCCGAAGGGCCTGTTTCCACACTGTAGGGATTCTATGATCTATGAATTCACCAGGAGTCCTAGACATGTGCTCAGTAACAAGAAGCATCAAAAGTGGCTTTATTGCTGATTTTCCCCTTGAATCATGTTACATCTTACTGTGTGCAGGATGATTTGCGCTATTTTTACATGAGTCACCAAATTTCAACTTTATCTCTGAAATACCTAAATGCAAGTGATTCTTTCAGTTCTTCCCAACGAAAGCAAGCCAAAGCCTTCTGTAGGGAGACTTCCTCTTCAGAATTTGTCTTATATACATGACAAAACTGTCTGAGGAAGGGTCACTGAACCCGAAACTCTGATTTTCTCCTTCACAGATGCTGCAAGACTTGCTGAGTTTTTCATGCAACTTCTGTTTTTGTTCCTGATTTAGAGCATCCGTAGTTCTTTCAGTTTTTATTTAGTGCCAAACTGTCTCACCTGGTGCCACCTCACTTATCTCAGAATCAGCATACTGCTTCTGCCCATCAGGATACTGTCTCTCCGATATTTTAAAGTGACCTTCTTACAGATCTGAATTGGAATTATGGGCTTCAGGTATCACTTCAGCAACAGGAGAAGTGGAAATGAGGGAAGAGAGCAATCCAGGAAAATCTTGGCTCCCAGCTGGCTGGGAATTTTTCAGTAATAATTGTTGAGGTTCTGCTATAAATGAGTTCACGAAATTACCTAACCATCCACATTTATTGTGCATGTTGTATGATTGTTTCTTTTTGATATTCAGACCACCTGCTGATGTCTATCCATATACAACCTCGAAAGAAACTCACTGGCCGACAACGCCTCTTAGTGCACAGGGCACAGTTGCAGCTCACCAGCTGCCAGGTACGTTATTCTCATCAGCTTTTACTGATGGAGGCTGAAATTGGGACTGGACAATGGGATGCTATAGTAAAATAGTCAGATGGAAAATTATGCCTTCACTTTCCCAATCTGAGGATCATGCTTCCTGATCTAAGTTTGCATTCAAAATATTAGCTATAGGCTACCTGGAACACTTTTAAACTCTCAGCTGTACTGCACACAACGGAGTATTTTAGACTTGCCACACCATACATGTGGTAGTTACACCAAGGTGATGATGATTTTCTGCTGTAGTCATGCACACCTCATGCTGAAAAAAGCTATAAAGTAATTTTAAACTGAAGCCATTTGTGCATAGTTTTAATTTCTAGAAATGATTTTAAACACAATCACTTCATTTGTTTGCCATTAAACTTACCTACTAAACCACCAAATGCTAGATCACCCATCCTTATCTGTAGTATAAACTGTTACTAATAATTAGACAACAAAAACACATTGTTAACTGGTTGTTGATGTCATATTTAACTCTAAAATGAGCGGCCAGCCACATATTCCCACCATCACCAGGACTGCCTGTTTCAAGCTCAGTAACATTTCCTGACTTGACCACAGTTTCAGCTTGTGGGCTGTTGAAACCATCATAAATGCCATTGTTACCTCAAAACCCGATTATTCCAATATAGCCCCAGCCATTATTATTATCCCAGCTAATTTTATTGTTAGACAAGTCAGATCTCAAACTGAATTCAGGCTTGATAGATCACAATTTGTTTTTTGTTTGAAACAATGTGCTCTTTTACTGAATCACAAGCACAATAATGCTGCAGATCTGATTTTAACAATAAAACAGAAGTTTATTTCTTAGAAGAAATGAAAATATAATAGAATAAACCAAGCTATTTACAATGGCACAATTTCAAAGAGTTCAAAACATGTATAACAATGCAATATCCCACATATCCCAACAGCATCTCGTTACAGTACTGAAACAGAGAGCATTCCCTTTTCTATCATGTCTATAGGCTTGAGTTGACAGTTAATTTTAATTCCGTCTTCAGAGTCTGATAATCTTCTAACTGAAAGCAAGCTAATCCTCTTCAATGTTTACTTTGCTTGTAAAACTCTCCCAATGTAAACAAATTCCTATTACGCTTCATGAATCTCTCTGTCTCAGGTTGGTATTAATGAAAGCCTCCAGAAATACTGATGAGTTAATCATTAAACCCCTTAAGACACAAAAACAAACACCCACATGACACTAGTTCAAAATCCAAACTCTAAAATATACAATATTTAAAAATGTATAAATCATACCTAACCTTGTATTATCTTCACACATTCTACCTCTATAAACCTAAGGTCATTGAAATCTCTTCTGTCCATGTCCTCATGAACACTAAGTCAGTTCACCCATCAGCCCATGTGCTCACTGGCTTATAGTGGCTCCTGGTCAAAAAATTCTTGATTTAAAATTTCTCCTCCTTGATTTTAAGTTACTCCATGTTCTTATTGTCCCCTAAGTGTGTAGATTTTTCCATATCCATGACCCTCCCAAATATCTGTGCTCATCTAATTCCAGTCTCTTGAGCATCTTGAATTTACTCACCCTGCCATCAGTGGCATGCCTTCAATTGCCTATCGATAAACTCTGATCTTTCTGACTTAAACTTCACCATTTCTTAACTTCTCTTTGAGCTGTCCATTAAGACGTCCTTGCCTCCTTAAAACCTACTCTTTGATCAAAGCTTTTGACCGTCTGCCCCAAAATCACCTTGTGTAGCTCAGTGACAAATCTGTCTTCTTTTAAAGCACATTTTATTGTGTTAAAGTGCCATGTAAATTCAAATTGTTGTTGTAAAATACACAGATTGACATCAGCGCGAATTACAGATTTGATCCCATTGGTATTGTTTAATTAAAGATTTATCTGGGGCACACCTGCTTTCAGGCAGCAGTTATCCTCTAGATCTTTGGTTGAGTCTCACATCAGTTTCTCATGTCTCTGTTGCCAACTCCACCCATACAGCTTTGGCTCCAGCCTCTCTGTTTCTCCCTCTCTCACTCAATTCTTCCCTTCATTTCCCATCTGTGCTTTCCCAGCTGATTTTATTCGACCTGTCCCCAAACCTAATGCTTGTTCCAATCTTGGCTGTGTCTCTTCACTGCTTTCTTAAGTGCAAAGCAAATTATATTTTGAAAGCTAATAAAATGTGAGGCTGGATGAACACAGCAGGCCAAGCAGCATCTCAGGAGCACAAAAGCTGACGTTTCGGGCCTAGACCCTTCATCAGAGAGGCCCGAAACGTCAGCTTTTGTGCTCCTGAGATGCTGCTTGGCCTGCTGTGTTCATCCAGCCTCACATTTTATTATCTTGGAATCTCCAGCATCTGCAGTTCCCATTATCTCTGAATATATTTTGAAAGCATTTGGTTTATAATGTGGTAAACACTTCCAAGATAAATTCTCTGCTTGCTGTTAAGCAACAGGCATTTGCTCATGCTTCATTGGTTGAAAAGAGAAAGGGCGATAATGAAGGATCTGAGAAAGGGTCCAAACCCGAAACATCAGCTTTCTTTCTCCCCGATGCTGCCTGGCCTGCTGTGTTTATCCAGCTCTACACCTTGTTATTTCAGATTCTCCAGCATTGGCAGTTCCTACTATTTCTGAGAGTGATAATGTAGTAGAGTAGGAGTGACCACTCTGAAGGTAGGATATGAGACAAAATGGAGTTAAGAAAAATGAGAAAAGAACACTGGAAGAGAGTAAACCACAATGGGAGACCAAGAGGCTTAAGGGCGACTGGGCTTCTTCTTCTTACTGATTATTCTTGAGTTGCACAAAGCTGGGTTAAGGAAAATGCATGCAAAAGCAAAAGAAGAGGGAGAAGATGATGCTGGGATAGTCAGAGGGCAAGGGACATACAAAGTGGTAGGAGTAAAGGGGTCACAGGAGGGCAGGAGCTAATGGATTGATGAAGGAGGTGGGTTTTGAGCAATAAAGTAACTAATCTTTTCCAAAGTCATGTGCTTATTTTTCAGTCTGGCTGCTGCACTTTTGATAGCACCAGGATTGCAAGTGGAACAAACCACCCTGTGACTTTAACCTTACCCATTGGCATCAATCTGTTTCCAAATATGTGATATCGACATCCAGTTCCACCTTCCCATTGCTTCCTTTCACAATAGCAATTTGCTGTATCAAGCCGCTGGTCAGAAAATAGTTGACAAACTGCATCTTCTAGATCAATATGAAACCACTGTTTTTGGCTCCCCACTATGTCTCTCTCCTCTTTCTTCCATTCATTTGAGCTGAAACAGTCCTTGTAAGACTCTCCTTGGTGCTGAAAGATTAAGAGAAACTAAAGGGATATAAATTGTGTGGATGAGATGGAAATTACTGAGAGCTGCAAGGCCAGATTACTATTATTGGATGACCAGTCACTTCTCTGCACTGAAAAGAAAAGAAAAATTGAAACCGGAGAGAGAGAAACAAAAAGAAGTGATTCTGGGATTCATTTCCTTGAACTATCTCAACCATTAGAGTGAAACATATATGAAAATAGCAAACCCTACTGACAGTTTATTGCATTTCCCATAACAGCCAACCCATGCAGTTGTTCACCTACAATAAATCTGAGTCCTGATTTTCTGCTTGTTGGTAGAAGAGTGATCAAGATGATGTAGAAAACCAGCAGATAAAGTATATATTCACTGTTATATGTGCACTGAATTCAAGTGCATTAAAGCCTTGGAAGAGTACAGATATAGATACAGGAGCTGACACTGAGACATACATGAACAGATGGGTGGCACAATTACCTTTACTCAAGAGGTTCAAGAGCTGACACTTAACCTACACAGGCTGTACTGTAGAAGGAGGGTGTGAATCATTTATGTTTACTTTGTTTGAATTGAAATCGATTTGAGCTTACAATTATTTTTCCTGAAGCACTTTAGTGCGTAATGTTTTATTTCTGCCTATTGGAATTACATGAATAGAGTTTTAATTGTTGATAAACTTGCCTCACTCCTTTATGTTGCAAGTATTTTCTTTCTTTTTGCAGTTGATATATCTTCTCCTGCTTCTCCTATGTCCCACACCCCTCGACCACTTAATCTTTGCTACACCCTTCCGTGTGAAGTACTGTGCTGCCCTGTTAACTCTACATATCCACCTGCTAGTAGCATCCTGCCAGTGACTACCAACCCATTGACCCCTTCATCAACCAGCACTAACCATTCCACTGCTGGTAAGTATAGATACCTTTCCCTCCTCAGGAATAGTACATTCTTTTCTTTTATGTGTTGCACAATTGAAAGAAAATTAAACTCCTGTGTTATTTTTTTAAAATATTCTTGGTGATTCCAGATCAAACTGGCTTATCCTTTACCAGCAATATCAAAGCCAAATCTTCAATAAACGAGAATAGGAGTGGGTACAGCAGCAGGCAGACATCTCCCAGAGATGGGGTTAGCACCTCCGGATCCAGTTCGAACAGTTACAGCCCCACACCACAGATCACCAACATCCACGGCAAATCAAAGTTTCCTTCTCGTTATGCCAGTACACAAAATAAACTGCCTCGGTTGCCCGCAAGAAGACAAAGAAGCACTGAGCAAATGGATGTTACCAACAACAACCCAGACTGTGAGTTATATATACATTTATATCATGCGTGCTTGGCTATTTCTGATATACTTTACAATGATGTATATTAGAGCAGACAGTATATGTTGCAGGGAAATAAACAACTGTTCAGTCAAGTGCAACAACGGCTTTGTAGCAAGTTAGTTTGGTTCAATGTAGTTTGTGCGGTTTTGATTCAGTTCAGCATGGTTATGAGCTGCAGTGCAAAATAGCTTCCAGTCAGGACCAATTGGAACCAAACTATAATCACAAAGAGAGAAGTTGAGATGGCTGTCATGGAAAATAGGAGAATGTCACATTGATGTAGAAGGGTGAAGCTGACTCTAAGATGCATTGTTGTATAGGATAGAATGAGGAACAATTGGGCTTCACTTAGTAATGACACTTGGTACCTGAAATGAGTAAGTGTTTCATTCCCAGCACATGCTCCCTCTGCTGCTGATGGTATGGTGAGGTGAAACTGACAGACAGGGGTGGCTGTAATTGATTGGATGATCTTTGCGGGTTTCAGGAGATGAAGAGGATAGAGTCTGAAATAGGGGAGATTGTACATCTGTGAAAGAAAACAGTTCTGTGCCTTCTTAGCAACATGACAGTAGGTAGTTGGAGGGAGAGTTTGCAAAGACCCAAAGTAAGTTAAGGGACCAAATTTATACTTAATTAATCATGCTTTTATTCTTTTTGTATTTTAATTTAATGAGGAATTATATACTCCATATACAGATACTTAAACACAAGCACACTGAAACAACGGCTCCTTGCACACTACACACACAACCTAAATCATCCAGCATATATTAGGGTACTAAATATATACGCATTACATTTGCAGCACCGCCGATATTTTAAAATTGTACAGAAAGGGCATGTTTCTTTGTTGGAACATTGTAACTATCCCATTTCTCCTCCCAAAGGGAAGAACACTACCTTGACTTCTATCCAGATCATTGAGAATGGTCTGGTAATCTCAGAGCAGTACTGCCTGAGCCAAGGATCCTGCAGGTAATGAATATCAGTAGCACTGGATTCTTACTGTGGTGACTGTAGCACTGTCAAGTACCAGTATAAAAACAGGACAATGGAGTGAAGAAGAGATAATGGGAACTGCAGATGCTGGAGAATCCAAGATAACAAAGTGTGAAGCTGGATGAACACAGCAGGCCAAGCAGCATCTCAGGAGCACAAAAGCTGACATTTCGGGCCTAGACCCTTCATCAGGGATAAAGGGTCTAGGCCCGAAACGTCAGCTTTTGTGCTCCTGAGATGCTGCTTGGCCTGCTGTGTTCATCCAGCTTCACACTTTGTTATAATAGAATGAAGAAGATTGAGTTCTCAGTCAGGGTAGTAGACTGGACTGTGCACAGTTTGGGGAATTAGATCTATACGTTGGGAAGAGGACATTATATATACCCAAAACAAAAAATGCTGGAAAACACGGCAGGTCAGGCAGCATCCATGGAGAGAGAGCAAACTAACGTTTTGAGTCCAGATGACTCTTCACCAAAGCTGATGTGGAGTGATGAAGTGTTGTCTAGACACAAAATGTTAGCTCGCTCTCTCTCCATGGATGCTGCCTGAGCCTCTGTGATTTCCAGCAATTTTTGTTTTCAGTACAGATTCCAGCATCTGCAGTAATTTGCTCCTATATATACACAATCTGTGCATAGCATGTCTGACGAAGGCCTCATATATGGACACAGAGGGACTGGTGTAACATACTGAATTGGTGTCCTTCTATATGGAGGTAGAGAATGAGTTCTCAGTGCGACTACTAGATGAAGTAATTGGTCCATCAACTTTTAATTCAACAGTCATGTGCACAGTAACAGTGTGAACTCACTTAATATGCCTTGTACGCACAGACTGGGTGTGCATATTAAATGAGATTCATTAAATGGACTTGGGTGGTGCCATGACCAACATACCTACACCAGCTGCAAAACAATAACCCTAGATATGTCATTTACTGCTGTTTCTATATCTGTATTTACAAGGGATGTGTGCTGGATCGATACTATTATATATACACTAAATGGATGCAGAATGCTCTATTAATTTCCTTATTAATTCACAGAGTGGATAAATTAGTACTATACAGCAACATTTAAGTGTTATAAAACGAAAAAACTGTGGCTGCTGGAGATCTTAAATGGTCAAAAACAGAAATTGCTGGAGAAATTCAGCAGATCGGGCAGTATTTGTGGAGAGAGGAACAGACTTAATATTTCAAATCCTGTAAAGAAGGGTCACAGAACTTGAAACATTAACAGTATTCAGGCTGGGACAATATATAACTTAATACGAATGTTCTGTGCCTTTTTAAGATAATTCTATTAGTCTGAAGATATCTATTCTTTGGCATTATTTAAAGTATTTTTTATAGAAAATGTTTACTAACAGAAACCAGAAAAAAGTTATCGTTTTAACTCAGAAATTTATTGGTGACATATTTCGAAAGATTAAGCTCGGATCAAATTTATTAACGCATAGGAGCCAGTATCTATAATGGGTCAAAATTGAGAAGATTAATTTAAGCTCAAAATGACACATGCGTAAGGAAGGCAACCAAAAATCATTGTTTCAGTTGTTTTAAAAGTCTTGAAATTTGCTTCTAATTTTGGGAATGAGGCAAGATAGAAATGCATTTTTGTTATCCGAGGGGGATTACATGGGGGAGGAAATGGTCTAGTGGTATTATCACTAGACTGTTAATCCGGAGACCCAGATAACATTCTGGGGATCCAGGTTCAATTCTGCCAAGGCAGATGGTGGAATTTGAATTCAATATATATCTGGAATTAAGAGTCTAATGATGACCATGAATCCATTGTCGATTGTTGAAAAAACTCGTCTGGTTCACTTTAGGGAAGGAAACTGCCGTTCTTACCTGGTCTGACCTACATGTGACTTCAGACCTACAGCAATGTGGTTGACTCTGAACAGCCCTCAGGGCAATTAGGGATGGACAATGAATGCTGCCTGGCCAGCAACGTCCTCATCCCGTTAATGAATATTAAAAAAAAATCCATTGGTTTCTACAGTGGTTATGGTACTGTTAATCCTATATTTATTTGTTTATGAAATGGTTATAGACCAGTGGAAAAAAACTGTGATTGTAAGAAAGGAGTAGCATTGTCTGCAGCTGCCATTATCTGTTTGCATACTAACTGTTTTATGCTCCTTTCTGTAGTTCAGGGAATTATACATACTCAATTCCGGTCAGCAAGACCACACCCATAGATGTCACCATCACTCTTCAAATGAAGTAAGTGACTTGCTTTCTTGAAAGTAGAGTTTCTGTTAATATGTCTCTTGAGCCCATTGTAAATTTGAACAAAATTCTCTAGTTTAATTTTCAGGGAAAATGCTTTAGTCCTTACCTATCAGTAGTATGTCAACAAAGTGATTAACCTTCATGTAAGCCTAAACAGTAACAATTCTTAGGATATTTTTTGATTTGATTCATTATTGTCACATGTACTGAGATAACGGTGAAAAATGCTGGTTTGCTTGCTATACAGGCAGATCGTACCATACAAAGTGCATTAGGGTAACAGGACAGAGTGCAGAATACAGTGTTACAGCTGCAG
The DNA here is from genome assembly GCF_030684315.1 of Stegostoma tigrinum. NCBI lineage: Eukaryota > Metazoa > Chordata > Chondrichthyes > Orectolobiformes > Stegostomatidae > Stegostoma > Stegostoma tigrinum. The sequence goes on from NC_081370.1 coordinate 18,583,603, forward strand.
AGAGAGAGAGATCAACATTAATGTTTGAGGGGTCCGTTCAAAAGTCTGATTACAGCAGAAAAGAAGCTGTTCTTGATTCTGTTTGTACATGTTTTCAAACTTCAATATTTTCTGTCCAATGGAAGAGGATGAAAACGAGTATAACTGGGGCAGAAGGTGTTTTTGATAATGTTGCTTGCTTTCCAACAAGAAGTTTAGATGGAGTCAACGATGGAAGGCTGGTTTGCATGGTGGACTGGACTGTGTTCATGGTTTGCTGTACCACACCGTGGTGCATCCACATGGGATGCTTTCTGTGGTGCATCTTTAAAAATTTGCAAGTGTCTTTATGGACATGCTGTAACATGACAAGATGGACATCTTGTTCCTTCCCATAGGTTGTGTACATATTGACATACATGTACGGATCACTGGTTAACCATCAGGAGAAGTTTCTTCGTCCCTTCCCCAACTTCAGTTGAAGTCCCCTGCTGACTCCCTGGCCATGTTGAGCCACTTGATAGATCTCTGGTATTTATCCTAAAATGCTGAAAAGACCAGGCAGGAGATGTGTGAACTACTGACAATCAATACATGGCTGCCATTGGACACTGGGGAGGAATTACAAGATTAGAAATAGACCAATGAAGTGTCCGTTTGCAAAAAAGTGACTAAACAGAGAGACAAATAAGGACCAAACAGTTTCTCTCTATTGATATGAAACAGTCAATCCTTATATAATTAAAGTGTTTCAAAAATTAATTGATGTTTGGTTATTTGTAATGAAGAAGTAAACAAGGTATTAATGTTATATTCTTTTTAATTGTGGTCAGTAATCATATCATCTAGTAGAGTCTAGCAGGTGTGCCTGAACTGGTTGTGTGGGAAACAAATAGTGTTGGGGATTTTGTGATGCGTGAGTTGGGATAAAGCAATAAAAGTATATGCTAGGACTCGGTCTAGCCAAACTTTAAGCCCTGGTATCTGTCAAGTCAGACACTAGAACCACATCCTGTAAGCCTTTGTATCTGACTATATTTCTGCTGTCAAGTGAGATTTGCCATGTGGCTTAAGGCCAAAAGTAAGGTCATGGTTTTATGGTTTATTGATTTAAGTTCACAATTAAAGTTAAGTTGAATGCTTCAGATCTTAGATCATCAGGATCATTTTAAAGATTACCTCTACAATAGCCTAGTTCTTACCTATTTTACAAAGGCAAAATCATGCCTGAGCAATCTCTTTGACTGTTTTGAAAAAAGTGGCAATTTAATTGTACTATAGTAGACAGAATGATAATTTGTATCTTGACTTACAAAAGGATTTTGGAAGTATTTCCACATGAAAAGCCGAATTAAATTCAAAATGTGGGGGATTCAGGATAAAGCATGAGAATTGATAATAAATCATTTGCAAAGATGGAATTGATTCATGAGAAGAATCATGTCAGAGGAAGGTCATTTCCACTGGGGAAGACTTGTCATGTTAAGTGAGTGAGGGACTTAAGTGGCCAGTAGCAGCCATTACCCAGCGTCAGGGAGCCCCGGGGGGTGGAAATTCCAGAAAACAAACATGCCAACACTTGAAGAATTGAAATTTTAAAACTGAGGTGATGCTTACCCAGTAGTCAACATGGATCCGTGAGCCCTGGGTGATGAGCAAATGGAACTTTGGTGGGTGTTTGGACACAGTTTTAGATGACATTATGTTTACAAAGGTAATAACCTGGGTGCCAACCATGACTGTATTTAAATAGTCATATTTGGAAGTTTCAAAAATTGTGGCTGAGAATTTCAACAGGAATAAGTCGTCTGTGGCAAGAGTAGAATCAGAGGTTGAATTAGTGATGGTGTGGTTATGTGGTCTGTAGCCCACCTCCAGGTCAACATTGAAATCGGTCTGGCTCATCTTCAGACAACTACCAAAGAGAAGGTTGAAATCGAGGAGTAGTGAATGCAGTTTGTGGCATGGACCAAAGACAGTGTCACATGCTGAATAACTCCTTAGTTGGCTCAGTGCCAAATTTGACAGATGGTGCTTCTGTGGGACTTTGGGACATTTTGCGACATTGATGATTCCAGATATACACAATTGTTTTGCGGTTGTTGTCAATGGGAGTCATTGCCCTCAGTCCTGTCCTCTTTTGCATCCAAACATGGATTTTCTCATTACTGTTGCTGGACAGATTAGAAGACATGATTGTAGGAATCTCACTGCTTCTTTGGTGGACATGAGCTATCTCAGCATAAGCCATGAATTGAACCTTCCGGCTGGTATGCTTTCTGACATTTTTACTCATTAGCAGTTGGAGGAGCTAACTGGGCACTTTTGGAAAAATAACTTCCACCCTGATCTTCCAAGGGTTCTGGTGTCCTATCACCTTGAGCCCATTATGCTGCTGAAAACTCTCTTGAGTGAGAAGTTATCACACGGGCTGTTCATAATAAAATTATGTCAGTGCTGACTCCAGACACTGGAAGTGAAGGACCTAAGCAGCTATGAAGTTTTTCCTAACTGTTTTTGTTCTCTGTAAACTCTCACTTTTTCTGGGTGGGCATGGGAGTGGTGGGAGGGTCAATGTGAATAGGCATGTTTGTGTCCATCATGTTCAGAGATGTTGGTTCTGAATGTTTTTCTTTTGGACTCATTGTTCATTTCTGTCTGCTTTATTGATATTACTGGGCTGGATTTCCCAATTTCTATTTGTACAAAAGAAGGGAGTTTGACATTTCTGAGAGGAGATTCCACATTGGGCTCCTTCAGGAATCTGGAGCTGGGCTTCCATTCTGAGCTCTCTCAAAGCACAGAGCCACTGGGGGAAGTGAAACCACACTGCTTTTCATAGCAGACAGTTGCCGCATTCTTGTATTTAAAAGGCCTTAGTCATTTTGACAACTGGTGTCAATTATCAACTCCATAAAGTAAGTGTGAGATTAAGCTGCAGGGAGAACAGTGCTCCAGGTAAGATGGGGTGAGGATGCCAGGTAGGCATGATCCAGTTGGGTAGGGCTAGGGTGCCAGGGAGTAGCATGCCAGATGGATTGGAGATAATGTCAGGTAAGGAGAGTGTCAGCTGTGTATGGTGACAGCTGGTAGGGATTAAGGTGTCAGAAGTAGGATCTCTGATGAGTAGCTGGTAGGGAGCAAGGGAAGTGTGGTCAGATTTGGAGTAGGTGAAGCGGATTTAATTACGGGGATTGCCAGGTCACAGTCGGGGGAAGATGTAGTTGAGGCTGTTTGAACTAAGTATTGAGTCTGTTGAATATTTACTCAGAAGTTAGACTCTGTATTTTCTTTGAGTAACTCTTTGATGAATTTCATTGGAATGCTGCAGATGCTCTGATCTTAAATGGAGACTATGAGGGAGTTCCGGATGCTGTGGAATTCCCAAGAGGGGTCTTCAATTCCTCAGACAATTCATTCTGAATCTTCTCTGATCTGCAGGGTCTCCTAATTCCCATCTGTGCCTCCAAAAGACTCCACATCCTTTCTACACTATGATGTCCAATACTCCAGTTGAGGCCGTGTTAGTGTTTTATAAAAGTTCATCATAACTTTCCTGCTTTTGTATTCTATGCCGCTGTTTACAAAGTTCAGGATGCCAACTGTCTTCTGAACCACATTATTAACCTCTGCAGTTGCCTGGATGTGACTCGCGCTGCCCTTCCAGACACCAAAGTGGATAATGCCCGTGTATCTCACTCCTTCCTGCTGGCCTTACCGTTTTTCCTTCTTTCTTTACTAGGACCTCAGTGCCTCTGGCTGTTTACCTGTGCAGTGTCAACTATGGCAATTTATGTGGGAGTATCTCGAATATGGGCTTGAAAACTGAAACATCGGTCACCCAGGTAGAGCCTGAACACTGAAGCTAACGATATTTTTAGCCTTTACTTTTCTTGTCATGTGAAAACATTGTTCTATTTTTGGCCATTCCAGGACTGTGTGAGTAAGTTTTTCTTGAAATTGGATTCTTTATTAAGTTGGTAGGACTAACGTATATTCTAACCAGCTCCTGTGTCCTTATCCTTAAGGAAATCCAAACAGGAGCCTTTCTTAGCTTAATTTCAGTGACGTTCCACTGAGGAACTTAATGGGCATTCATTCCCAGGAGGAATCTCACCCAGATTCCTGATTTAAGATCCATTTCCTCAAAGGTTTTGCAAGAATTTGAATGATTCCACCTCCACTAGGTAATGACCAAGGAGCCTGGCTGAATTCCACCTCCTTTAGATAGGCCACAAAGGAAGCTGTCTGAGCTTCATCTCCTCGACAAATCCCACCCAGAAGGCTGGCAGAACTGCCATCACCTTGAATTATTCACTGACAAAGCCAGCAGTGTCATCTAGAGTTGAGCTCTACCGCTCCCATTGTTACACCATCTTCAGGCATCCCCACACAAATATCTGCCTGAACTGCCTTGAAGTGTCTCATCTAAGTCCCTGACTCAATGAGAACTATGTTTCCAAAGTTGAGCTGAGTTCCATTTCCTCTATTTGTCTTACATGGAGCCACTGAACCCTAAATATAGGCTAGCTGAAGAAATGTCTACGCCAGGGTATTTACAACCATTAACCACTTGTTATTGGTCATCAATAATAATACATTTGGATAAGTTACCCAAGTTAAATTTCTAAAATTGTTTAGGCTTTTGCTAGTGTTTCAGCACATAAAAATGCAGGTTATTTTGCTTTTGCCAATTTTTAAGCACAAATGTTGCTGAACCTGTTGGGTTTCTCCAGCGCTTTCTGCTTTCATTTTTGGTGCAAAATATTGCCTTGTGGAAATAAATGACCCTGCCAATAATAGTTTGGTCAGCGAATGCTTTCATAAAGAAGCCAACAATTCTGAATAAATAACTAATGCTATTGAAAGGCAGAAGAATGGGGCATGAAATCCTTTTGGGGTTGTTACTGTATTTACATTCGACTCTCTTCTCTCTACCACAGGGAACAACACACAGGTGGCCATTGGTGGTTGCACCATACTTTGACATCACCTATCACTTCCGAGTGGCTGATCCGGTGAGTATCAAGTCAATCTTTAACATGAAAGCAGTCTGAAGGCCATTTTGCAATCTCTCATTCCATTTCCCCATACGCTGTTTCTTCTCTATGCACCTTTGTCATTTTCAATCTAAAATCATTGAATGTTGTATAGAGCACTATAGCATGACTTCTGCTTCCCTGAAGATGGGACTCAATTAATTGTGATTGAATATTCCATACCCAAATCAAACACCACCCACCCCCCTGCCCGCCCCAGCCCCACCATCCTGACAAAAAATGCAGCATGATGACATCAGGTAAGCAACCTCCTGCCACATGTATGTATAGTGATGTATCAGAGAGTGAGTTAGTGGTTGTCAGGCAGGAAGGCGATTTGACTAGTTGGCACAGACCCTTCCCCTTGCTCCATCCTAACCTTGCTGTGGTACGAGAGCACACCGGCGCCAAAATCAGCAACCTGCCCACTATTTTAAAATTGTTCGTTAGCCATCTGTAAATCATTGGCAATTTTTCATTGTCCACTATATTTTTTGGGCACAGCTAAAGATAAAAGTATGGTAGAAAAGTCCAGCCACTGGATTAAATATACCAGCAGGAAGGTGAATGAGTTTTAATGACATTCTTTATTGATGCGCACATTCACTGAATAACAAAGGCCAGTTGTAGGAACACGGAGGAAGCGGCTTTTACGAATCTAGTTGTGACTGCAGCATCATCCTGCTGCCACATCACAGCCGACCCTACAGTTTGTCCCTCATTGCATCACGGCTCTTCAGAACACACAAGGTGTGATTGATATCCCACTGTGAATGTGGTTGCAGCAAAAATTCAACACTGTAAAACATTTTATATTGACTCAATGTCACAAGAGATGACTGTACTGTGGCACCTAAAAACACACGAGAAGCATTAAACCCGATAATAATACAAGGTCAGAAGAGAGCAAGGGTAAAGATTTGTGCAAAGGAAGGAGCGAAATGCCAGAACAGCTACTAACAGGCTGTCTGATGCTCCATTAAACATGCAGACAAGTAAGGGTGAGTGGACCTCTCAGTTTCCATTTCTCCTTCCTCCTCAACAAGAAACTTAAAATCCAGCCTATCATTTCTTGGTGAAACTCTTCATCTTGTTCAGCTCTTCACTCCTCCTACACTCAATAGACCTCTAAACCTCAACTGAAGTCTCACTTAAGGTGCAGTCATCTTATTGTTACACCCAGGTTTATCATAATCTTGGTGGTTGCAAGGATAATTGATACAATAGAGAAGATTGAAGAGAATTCTTGGCTAGATCACTAACTGGTGTAACAATGCATTTGTTCCTTGTCCCATTAAACTTTCACAATCCCCACAATAAAAACTTCTGGGTCAACTTGTGTAACTAATAGTTAAGCTTCTGGTGATCTAAACATGTTGGAGAGGAACAATACCAAATCGTTTCACCTTTCTCTGACTGGATTCAATCTTTCTTGTAACACAACCCCTGGCAGAGTGACTCAGGAAAAGGATCCAAATTGCATCCTCTAATTGCTCTTTACAAGGTCAGCAAGGGTGCTAGGCATGGTCAAGAAACTCCTTTCGCAGTTTCCTACTGCTATCAAATGTACAACATTGACATCCAGAACGGTACAAGTGGGTCCAGCAAGGAAGCAGACCAGGTGCTGCCAAATACAGTCAAATTATTTTTAAAACTACTTATGGAGCAAAAGATGACACAGAATGGGATAGCCAATCTTGGAGTTGCTGACAGTATGAGTCTGGCATTCATCCAAGACACACTGTTAAAGGCTTGGCTATCTGCTGGCTTTTTCGATGATCTCCAGCTTCAGTAGTATAGAGGCACAATGGATTTCAACTTGCAGTTGCTCTACACAACACACAGTTTGCACATGACACAATCTCAGCTGTGCTTCATGCATGTTACTGTGATTGTATAATTGGAACTACAACAATCTCTCTTCTTCACAGCAGAGCCAGGCTACATGCAACAGTGAGAGCACTTCCACAGGAGAGACCTTCACACAATACAGCTTCCACTTCTACAGAGTCTGCAATTGAACAGGAAGGGGCTCCCAAGTGAGATGGACCACTCGCTCTCCTCTTGAAAAGATACACTGTCAGTGAGGAATCTTTTCTGGCCCAAGACAACAAAGTTATTCAGAATGACCAAAGGAGATGTTGGTGTGATTGAGAAGTTCTGTATGTCTCACACCCACAACCTGCACTTAACCACTTCACCATCCTGCTGGGACAGGAGCTTTCACACTTTGCTGAGGGTGGGGGAGGGAGAAGGGAACATTTCTGTTTCCTGCAAAATTTGTCTGGGATGAAATATTCTGTGCAGTACAGGCTTTGTAAAAGACACAGGTTAGTGAAAAGATCGTCAAAGAAAATGATTTTGTGCTGCTTGGTGGTTCAGACCAAATGGCTCTGAGAGCTTCTGTAAGAAGTATACAATTTGAAATTGCAACCTGAAAACCAAATTTGCTCAGTCATGCACTAAATAGGAGAGACTGTATGGAGGTTGTGTAACTAGCATATATCCCTTTTAATCCTACCTTGACCAACCATCACACAAGATTAAGAAATTCCACACTCTGATATTAAAAATGATTTGCATTGATCTCTGACGCAGCTGCATTTCAGTGGTGCTATAAGTAAGTGCAGTGCCCTGAACAAAGGAAGAAACATTGGTTAAAAGTTGCTATTCTGCTGCCTGGCTCACTATTCAATGACCCCTCCCTGTCCCATCTATCTGCTACTGCAAACTCCATCTGTGGCCAGAATTTGAATGAGCTGCACTGACCTCCACTGTAAAATTGCTTGTTAGCATTCACCATGAAAGTAGTCTGAAGGCCATTTTGCCTTATGTGAGGTACTGGAAGGAATGCTGGGATCTACGGATGCACAGTCCAACAAGAACCCATATTTCAGGGAGACAAGAATAGCAGGAAAGCTGACAAAAGGAATGAGAACAGAATGTATTGCTTGAGTTACCAATTATCAATGGAGGAAGGAAGAAGTAATAGGTGTTAGTTTGTAATTCAGTCAGTCAGTCAGTCAGTGAACTGGTCCACATAGATTGCTGACTAATAGCCTTACACTAGACAGGCTGGATTGAAAAATGCTCCTAACTGTTAATCCCATCCCTGTAAGAGAGAGAAAAAAGTACCTTCTGGGCTGCAAAAAGTAACAAGAAACTTGTTGTATATAGCTGAATCAACTGTACTAAATGATACACTGCAATAACATTGAATGTTCTGGAGGATTGGGTCACTTATGTTGACAATGCAATTTCCTTTAAATTATCGTGTGTTTGGTAGCCTTCCGAAGTTTCATGGATTGTGTCACTTATTGAAGCGTCTAATTATTTCTAGCTTGTTGTCCTATGTACATGACAAAATGTTACTTGTTTTAAATCTATGAATGGAAACCTATCTCAAATTTAGAATTTGAGAATGTGCAGAATGTTGCAAAATTGTAGTGACCCACAGAGAATGAAAGTGTTAGAAAATATTTCAGCTTCAGCACAACTCCCTCAATTGAAATTTGTGCATGAATACTCAGACCAGTTAAATTGGCAGCTGGGTAGCATTTGAGAATTAGACATTGGCTTTTCATCTCTTAAAATGATGCTCAGTCTCTTAGCTGGAATGCTTCAATTTGAAATGAATTTCAGCCATTTTGATCCAGAGGTAAGAGTACCCCAGCAGACTTGAGGGAGCTTTATTCCTTGTCTAACTGCTGCACTTGACTAAGGAGAACTTGATGCTAACACTGGATTCTCAATGGAGATAGTGCTGAGGAACTGGAACGCTATCTCCATCACCTCAATGAGCACAAATATTCACAAAAGGTCATTCCCAAATACTAAGAGGATAGGAGGGAGCTAAGAAGGAATTTGCCCTTCACCTAAGTCACTGCTTTAAACGGCCTGTGAGAACAGTGTCTTCCTGCGAGTTCCATTTCCCAATGTGCCTGTAAAACATTCCATATATCCTGTTTGGATAAATAGATTTAACCTTCATTCGTAGGAATCTGGGATATCTTCATTTTAACTACTGTCTAGAGTGACTGTTGTAAATATTCCCTAATGTAAATGGTATTTTAAAAGAAAGGACATGTCAGTTATTGTGTAATAGCTCACGTGATACTGTATCCAGTGCATTTAATGTGACTGTTACTGAATCAGAACGGATTCGCTTTAACTTTCCTCTATTGTAACAAAGAATTTCTTAATGCCCTTTAATAATTCTTTTACTTGGGAGCTGGTGACCTGTTTGCATGTGAGAACATACGCTCTTGAGTTCTTAGTATCCTAATCGCAGCAGTAAGGATGCTACAACTTGACTCAGAGAAAAGAACAATCAGCCATAGTTCCGATTTCTGATTGTTATCCAATGGTTGGACTGGGAAGTGCTTGTGTAGAGACATAAGTTAAAGCTGTGATACCTTCCATGTGTACGCTCACCGCTGTTTAGCCTTAGACACACAAATGTCACTTGGGCAAGGTACTCAAGGACAGCTGGTACCCATGGAACTTGACCCCCAGAAAAGAGCACCTTCAGGAAACAGGGAGATGACGTTGAAAGGGGTGGAAGTGAGTAAGTCATTGCAAGACAAAGAGCTGTTTTGTCCTTAGCAATCAACTTTCTAGTTATTTGAGTGGCCCCAGTCATTACACTTCAAACTGACACAGCACCAGAATACCACGTCCAATAACCTCCTTCATACGTGCACATCTTACAACTTAAAATCATTCAAAATTTGCATATAAAGGTTTCTTGAAACATTTTCAAGAAAACTGGATTGGACCAATCACAAGAGGTCAATCAACTGCGGAGAAAAGGTCAGGCCATAACCCATCACAATTAACACTAGCAGGTATCACTGCTCCCGACTGCTTAAAGTTCACAATAACTGTATGTTTAAAAAAGCCAATTGCTAAATAAAAAAAAGCTCAAAGCTCCCTGTAAATAGCATGTATTTTAATTGCTGTTGCAATCATTTCTTAAGCACTAATTTTTATTTTTACAATCACGTGTTAATCGCTGTACGTACGTTAGATTTTTTTTTACCTGTCAATAGGATTTTCCTAATGTGTTTTTTTTTGCTGTGGGTTGTAAGCTAGGCTTACAGATGTTTCTGCTAGTTTTTTTTAAACTTCAAAGTATTTGAGGTTCTTTGTATTATTGCAAATATATTTATTGCTCTTTAATGACTTTTGGGCAGCTGACTGCTTTTGTTTATCCATGTCTGATTAGAGACCCTTGGAGTAAATGCAAAGATTTCTTTCAATAGTGCTTGTCTCAATGAAAAGAAGAAAATAACAAGTGCAGGATAACATTGATAGACCCCATATAAAACCCCCAAAATCTGAGCACCCCAGTGTTTTGTTGTACACTGGTGAAGGACAGAGGACAGATTTAAGTGAACTGACGATTTTCAGAATCACTGAAAAGAGGCCAGGCTTCCTGTTTTTTATTTAAAAAAGTCATTTTTAAATTTGTTTTTAAAGGGTTTTTCTTTATCAAAATGCAAATCATCAGTAATACTATCATTGCAAACACATATCATATGTTTGCCTTCGAAAGATCAAAAGAAATCTCCACTTAAAATTCCCTGTAAGAGAACATTTTTCCCCTAAATCAGTAATCTTATTGCTTTACTTAGAAAATAATGTCTGCATTATACTGGATAGAAGATAGCAAATCCCTAAAACAGTTCCTTCTGGAGAGGAGATTAAACATTAAAAATATATAATTATTCCTCCCCCAAATCAAACTCTAGCCTTTTGCTAATCAAATCTAGAGTATTAATGACAAGATGGCATCATAATGCTAGCTAAGATGGCTAATTATTTGAAAAAATGTGGCTTACTGCACTACATACTCGAATTGTTTTACCCCTTCTTTTGCAACACTAGGAACCCTTTCTGACGAAACGCATTGTGACTGTTGATTATTTTCATTAGCCTTACCAAATAGCACTGCAATTGTTAATATGCAATAAATATTTTTTAAATAAGACATTCCTATGGTTCTTGGTACATTCAGCTGTCAATTATAGCATGAGATAACACACCACTAAGGGCTTTTTTTTACATCTCTCATTGAAGAAAGATTTTAATTTGAAATGTTAATTATGAAGTTGATTTGTTTAATTTTTTTTACCTGGCATTTAACAATAAAGCATGTTATTATTATCCCTGTATCTCTTTGTTGATTTGCTTTGAGAATCTATATCCTTCAAATTTGTCAGTAAAGCTTTGGATCATTCAAAATTCCATCTTCAGAATCCTTGCATTTTATGGTGGTATAGATAATTGCCTTACCTCCAGTCTGCACTCACTAACTCCCCCAGCACTCAGCAGTTCACATTCTAACCTGTATTAAATATCTTTTTTTTTCCCATTTGCACTGACTCCCTTTCTCTTTTGTTAATTTCAAAGTTCTCATCCTCACCTTCAAATGCCTTCTACCTCTACAATCTTCTTTAGCTCTGAATGCTAGCATACATCTGTTTTTTTCAGTTATTAAGATTACAATGCTCCGTGTCATGATGTGATAAACTATGGACTAATGATCTCTTAATCTCAACATTAAAAGCCTCGGGTTTGAGAAAAAAAAATGATTAAACATGCTGAGACACTTAAAAGTGGCCAGCAAAATCACATGATCTGAAAGTAGATAGGTTCAACGGGAATTTGCAAAGGAATGTCTAAATAATGTGGCTGAAACTGGCTACTACCTTTAAACTGTTCTACTACACCTTGAAAAGACTATCCAAGGATAAATACGTGAACATTAAAAAGCATCTTATGGTGTGTTTAACTCACATTTAGACTTTTAAGATTTCTTGACTAGGTGCTGCCCAGAGCAAAGACTATTCCCTGAAACTTGGAATGTCAAGTGAAGGAATGAACCCTCACCTCCTTCCTTCTCTGTATCAAAGGATAATGGAACAGGTAAACTTTGTTAAAAATAGTGGTCCTCTTTGTGGACTGACAGCGTTATTCCCACATCAAATTTCCCATCACGTGCAAAACCATGATTATAAGCTTGCGGTTTTGCTAAAGAAAACAGTAACATTACAAGGAATGATTCATCCCAGAGTGTAATATCTCTGTCACACTGCAGTTCTGAAGCTGAGACTTTATGTCTGTTACAGGTTGGAAAATATCTCAGAGATAGGGAAATTAAAAATAAAAACTTCAAGCACCATCAAGCAGAGTCTCTGGGAAAAGAACAGATTGCAATTTAAAAGACTCTCTAGGAGAACCATCTTAGCCACAAACCCCACCAGAACATCAAAGCTCAACATTCAAATAAAGAATTCACCTTGCCTCACCCTGTACCTTGTTCTGTTCATTTGCATCTTAGTGTCAATGCACGCAGCGTGGGATTTCGGATGGGTTCTTACCCTTGTTATGATGTTTATACATATATTTTGCTGAGTCAGTGAATTTACGACAAAACTAACAACTCCATTTTCATTAACTCAAGCTGTCTTGTGCCTTTATAGTTTCACAAATGGTCAATATATATTAACTTGAAAAATGCAGTTTTTTTAAAGATTCAAGCTTTGTCATACCAACCTCAGAACTAAGAAGAATTTATTCACCCCTCTAGACTTGGTTGTAACAAATTTGTAATGCTTCTCTCCTGTTCCACCATGAAATTGTTTAGGGTTGCCATGATAATGGAGCATTACCCTGCCGGGTAACATCATCAGTGCGGTCTCCGATGAAGTGCCGTTGTGTTTTCCCGCCTGTCATTTAAAGTCTGGTGTCCGTTGAGCTGGATTACCTTACTTCTGGTTTTACTTCACAATGGAGCTTATATGGGGTCTAGCTCTATGTATTTATTGATGGCTTTCTCATGGAGAACCAGACCTCTAGGAATTCCCATGCTTGTCTCTGCTTCACTTGTCCTAGGATCCTGGCTTTGTCACAATCAAGTTGGTGGTTTTCCTTATCCTTGTGAATGGAGATGAGTGAGTATTGGTCGTGGTTTTTTTGTTGCCAGTTGATGTTAGTGTATTCTTGTGGCTAATTTCCTTCCTGTTTGTCTGATGTAATGTTTGCTACAGTCTTTGCAGGGGATCTGGTATGCAACATTGGTCCTGTCCATAGTGGGTAACGGGTCTTTGGTTTGGGTAAGCAGTTGGCCTAGGATTGACCCTATGTACACTCCATTGCGAAGGAAAACTGGAGTGAGGTAATCCAGCTCAATGGACAGAGTTTAAAATGACAGGCAGGAAAACATGACAGCGCTTCATCGGAGGCTGAACTGATGATGTTACCCAGCATGGTGATAAAACATCTGCGGAACAACAAACTAGCTTGGTGAGCCAACCAACCACAATATCCACAACCCGAGCTACAAATCTACTCTAAAACTTTAGAACTTCAATGTCAATAATTCAGCTAATGCATTTGGTGGGAAAACAGAAACAATTTAGAAAATAAGAATAAGTTGGAACAGAAGAATTGCACAGAACACATCTTGTTATTTTCTTTTTTGGATTGTGAATTTTTTAAAAAATGAAGATTCTGCTTTAAACCTGCAGAAACAGCTGCAGTTTTAAAGATGCTGTTTATTGAAGTGCATTTTGAGTTATATGCAGTGTTACTTGTTCTTGGAACATTGAGCAAAGGCAGGCACCAAGAGCTGATGGGTTCTGAACTAAGGGAACAAGGGCTTGAAAACAAAAATTCAGATTGGTCCCTAACCAGGTGATCATGGCTTGATAGGGGCCAGTGTAGTAGAGAACCACACAGCCGGTGAAGAGAAGGCATCAGCAAACCTCATCTCCGTGTCTCTGTCTCTCCCGTGTAGGAGTATTATAATTTCTCCAGCAAGAGCTGGGTGGCTTTCTTCATTTTCTGCAAATCCCTTGTCGAAGGAGGAATAAACACTTCCAAAGGCAGTGAAAAAGCAAACTCACATCCAGCAAATGAAAGAGCATTGGTGTGCAAACAACCTTCTGTCAACAGCAAAGAACTATAAGGGGGAAAAAAACCCATCAATTCCTGTGGTCCAGGCTGGTTCCATCAAACTGCTTCTCTGAACCTTTTTTGTGTTTGCCCTTAATATCCAAGTTATGTCTGTCTTTGCGTCTCTGCTTGTGAAGGGGGTGGTGGGGGGGAAGAGAGAAGAGCTGTACTTAAAAATGGGTCGAACTTAAGCTATGGAGAGTTATGAGTTTGACAACTCAGAAATATGAATAGCTTTGGTTAAATGCAATTTGTTCAAGACAGTTATTTTCTTGTTACGTACAGAAATGTGGTGAGAATTTTCTTTTAACTTCGTTCATCAATCAGGGAAATTGGTGACTTTAGATAGTTTCATATTTGCGACGGCTTCAGAGATAGTGGGGCTTGATTTTCAGTAGTAACTAGGAGTCTAGCAAAATTGGAACCAATTGAGAAAGCATTCCTGTTGGAGTCATACCTAGCACAAAGGAGGGTGGTTGTGAATTTTGGAGGCTAATTATCTCAGTCCTACGACAACAGGAGTTCTTCAAGGTGGATGTTTTCTAATCAACCCGTTGAGATGTTATTTACACACCTCTGGAGTAGGTGGAGCTTGAACCTGGCCTTCCTGGCTCAGAGACAAGGATGCTACCACTGGAACCTGGAGGTACTTCAAGGTACCATCAGAGGCTGTAGAACCTGCATCTGCTTCATCAGTGGCTGTCTTTCCTTCCCCCATAAAGGTCAGAATTGGGATGCTATCTGTACATTACAGATGTTTGCCATTCATCCTCAGATATCAAAGCAGCCTGCATCCATGCACCAAGACTTCATGCTTGATCTCATAAGTAGCAAGTAACACTTCCACAATTCAAGTCAGGCAATCAGTGTCTCCAACTACAGAGAATCCAACTATCTGCCTTTGACATTCAATGGCATTACCATCATTGAAACCTCCACTTTCAACTTCCTGGAGGTTGCCATTGACCAGAAATTGAACAGACTCACATAAATACTGTGAATATAAGTACAGGTTAGAGGTTAGGAATTCCAAAATAACTTACCTCCTGATTCACGAAGACTCTCCACTATCTACTAGGTACAAGTCAGGAATGGGATGGATATACTTGCCACATGTATGGATGAGTGCACCTCCAATAACACTCAAAAAGCTAAACATTATCTCGCAGTCCACTTCATTAGCATTCACCACTTCCAATATTCAATCCCTACAGTACTAATACATGGTGGCAGCACTGTGTACCATCTATAAGATGCACTGCAGCAATTCATCAAACCTCCTTTGACAGTGTGTTCCAAACAAATAAAATGCACCACCAAGGACGAGGGCAAGGGATGCATGGAAGCACTAACATCTCTAGGTTCCCCTCCAAGCCATGCACCATCCTGACTTGAAACTATATCACTGCTCCTTCACTGCCACAGGATCAAAATTCTGGAATTCCATTTCTAATGTGATTATTGATGTACACAACTCGCCTTGGTGTACGAGGTGACTCACCATAGTCTTCTCCATGGTAATTAGGGATAGCAAATTACACCTGTCTAACCAGAAACTCTCATATACCATATGATTTTTATTAACTTCTTTGATCTGCAATAAAATTCAAATATTTCCCAGCCATTTCAAATGTTGGAATTATTAGACTTCAAGTGGGTACAAACATTAGATTTTCCCTCATTTACCTTCGTGTCACATGTAGACAGGATGGTTAAGAATGCATTTAGCACGCTTGCCTTCATAGCTCATACCTTTGAGTATGGGAGTTAGGAATTCATTGTGACATTGTTCAGGATGTTGGTGAAGCGTCTTCTGGAGTACTGTGTTCAGTTCTGGGTGCCATTATAGGAAGGATATTATCAAGCTGGAGAGAGTTGAGAAAAGATTTACCAGGCTGTTGCTGGTAATGGAAAGTTTGAATTATAAAGGAGAGAGACGGACTTTTTGTTTTCACTGGAGCTTCGAAGGTTGAAGGATGACCTTACAGAGGTTTTTAAGATGGCAAAGGGTATAGATAAGGTGAATGGTAGGTATCTTTTCCCCGTGGTGGGGAATTTCAAGACGAGGAGAGAAAAGATTCGTTTTTTAAATTGTTCATTTAAAAACACAGACAAATAGTACAAAAATCCCTAACTCCAGTAATTTCAGCTTTGACATTCTCAGTTGATGCCAAAACTTCAAAGCTGTCTCAATATCAAGGGCAGTTACTCATCTCTGGCATTCACCCTTAATTCCATGGCTGGACCAAAGCTTAAACAAGGTCTGGAGCAAATTTGCTGAGAAAAAACTAAACAACAATCTTCTGACTGATAATGTCATGCATCACTCAAAAGCAATGTCAACACCACCACCCATCAGGTGGATGACAGTAAACTGATGGGGTTGTAACCAGCCAGATCGTCAGGTAGGGTTGCCCTATTGGAATACTTGGCTAGGTGTGTAACCAGTCCTGGAAACCTGCACTCAAGACAACAAGCCCTGACTGTATCCAGCTATCAGCGGTGGTTTGTTCAGGGTATTTAGAGATTTGTTCTATTACCTGGAGCTAATCAACATGGTGCAAGAACTGATTGTGTACTGCTGGGGACTTCATGAGGCAGAGATGGATTACATTCTTCTGTAAAGTAAACACATTTACCAATATGCCCAGAATTGAAACACAGACAGTAACATGACAAATCAGATAATGTATTTTCTGATTTTGGTTGTGGGGTGAAATTTAGTTAGGACATTAGAAAATGCTCCTGCTCCTCTCTAAAGTATACCATAGCATTATTTCATGTAAACTGGAAGTGCGGATCAGCCTTAGCTTAAAAAGGTCTCATGTGAAAAACAACTTCGGGCTTCAGATCAGTATGACAGGTCGGCACAACATCGAGGGCTGAAGGGCCTGTACTGTGCTGTAATGTTCTATGTTCTATGTAACCCTGCGAGTTCAGCATGAAATGTTTCAGAATAACAGGAACACAAAGACTAAAGTTTTTCTCTTTTGTTTTTATAAGAACATATTCTGTACAAAATCCAGGTGCTACTCATGGCTCTTGAAAAACTGCTTCTGTGAAAGCCGGTGATATGAGACGACAGTGAAGTCACCGTGGAAATGGGAGCTCCTGCTGGAATGGTCCCTCTTTTCTAAAGAGGAGAGAATGTATACAATGTTAAAAACAAACTTTGTGTATTTAGTGTCTTTAATGTGTAAAAAAAAAGTTCAACTTGCTTTGAAAGAACAACAAAACTTGAGTTAGAGGATTATTTCTTTCTGTTCAACCTGTGTAGAGATGTTGACATCTCTGGAGCAGGATGGGCCTGAACCTGTGGGTCCTGGTTCAGGGGTATAGAATATCCTTTATTGTCACTTGTACTCCAATAGAAAGTATACACGTACAGTGAAAAGTTTTTAAGAATGGCTGCCTTTTAATGGCACCATCTTAGGTATAAGTTGTAGGGCTGGCACAGTGGCTCTGTGGTTAGCACTGCTGCCTCACAGCGCCAGGGGACCAGGGTTTGATTCCACCTTCAGGCGACTATGTGGAGAATGCTGGTTCTCCCTGTGTCTGTCTGGGTTTTCTCTGGGTGCTCCAGTTTCTTCTCACAGTCCACAGATGTCCACAATCCCCAATAGGTGGACTGGCCATGCTAAATTGCCCATAGTGTTCAGGAATGTATAGATTTGGTAGGTTATTGGGGATGGGTCTGGGCGGGATGCCTGGAGGATCTGTGTGGATTTGTTAGGCCAAGAGGCCTGCTTCCACACTGTAGGGGATCCTATGATCTTTTATGAATACAACCACTACACCACAGGTTAAGCAATAGTTAGCTGTGGCGACTATACCGTTTAGTAAATGGTTAGTTTTAAGCAGTAAAGAGGTGGAGGAGTATAAAGGGGACAATTTTAGAGTGCAACATGGTAACGATCACTTGAGCTGCCTATCAGAAAGAAGGAATGCATAAATATGGGAGACTACAGAACAGAAAATTCAAAGGTTTGGCACTGGAGGGCATGAAAAATGAGGATGCAGCCAGGAAATTTACATAAAAAGGACTAAAATAAAACAACCAGTTTATATATTAACAGCAAATGTCTATCAGAGATGAGATGGAAAGGAAAGAAGCACAACTCATGGAGATTGCTCATTATAAGACCATAAGACATAGAAGTGTAAGTAAGGCCATTCACCCCATCAAGTCCACTCCGCCATTTAAATCACAGCTGATGGGCATTTCAACACCACTTCCCTGCACTCTCCCCGTAGCCCTTGATTCCTTTTGAGATCAAGAATTTGTTGATCTCTGCCTTGAAGGCATCCAACGTCCCGGCCTCCACTGCACTCTGCGGCAATGAATTCCACAAGCCCACCACACTCTGGCTGAAGAAATGTCGTCTCATTTCAGTTTTAAATTTAGCCCCTCTAATTTTAAGGCTGTGCCCACGGGTGCTAGTCTCCCCGCCTAATGGAAACAACTTCCTAGCGTCCACCCCTTCTAAACCATACATTATCTTGTAAGTTTCTATTAGATCTCCCCTCAACCTTCTAAACTCTAATGAGTACAATCGCAGGATCCTTAGCCGTTCATCATACGTGACACCTACCATTCCAGGGATCATCCATGTGAATCTCTGCTGGATACGCTCCAGGGCTAGTATGTCCTTCCTGAGGTGTGGGGCCCAAAATTGGACACAGTATTCTAAATGGGACCTAACTAGAGCCTTATAAAGCCTCAGAAGAACATCGCTGCTTTTATATTCCAACCCTCTTGAGATAAAATTAACATTTTCTCAAGTCTTCTAAAGGCAAGGCTCTCGTGTCTGAACTAACAAATCCATTGGTAAAATCAGATACGTCTTTTTCCCCCTCCAGTTTCCTCCCCATTTATTCTAGGGATATTGACTTGCATTGGACAAGTCTCAATGTTGGCAGTTCTTCAGAATGTATAACATGGCCACCTTCCCCACAAAAACATATGATGTGAACTGCCATTAGAAAATTTGACAAAATACAGTGCAACTGAGACTTTAGGTGTTCAGAGTTATCTATTCCAATTCCTATTCTCAGAGCACCAAAGCCAGTTATGGAACTCTGCAACACAATGAAAAAGCAACCAGCGCATATGCTGATCTAGGTCAGTCTGGTGTGACTGGTTCAGGCCCTTACTAGGGAGTCGACTTATCAAATAAGTTCCCAGTGCTGACATTCAATGCCTTTTCCACCATCATCTCCTTTATCACATTGCATCACACAAGATCAACATCTGAATACAGGATACACTCTTTGCCCTATGCACCCTTACCACTAATGAGGTGGAGAATCAAAAAAAGGTGAAACTATCTCCAATTTCTTTTCTTCCCACTCCAACACCCACTACTCTCTATATAACTAGTCAGAATTAAATACAATTTGCAATATGAAATTGCACTGGAACAGCCCATAAGGACTGCATGCCCATGAGAGTTATTACCACCACCAGGACTGCTGTTCTGAATATGGGTAATTCAAGGGTATTTTACCCAGCCATTTCCACTTAATTGTTCATGAACACCCTTTCAGAGAGTGACTGACAAGCTCATGACTATAAATCATTATTTTTGCCCTGCAGAGTTGGCAGAGAGAAAAAAATCATTTAGAAACAGCACACAGTTTTCAAAGCACAATTTGTAAGTCTTTTGAGAGATTACTTTTCTTTTTAAAACTGCACGGTTCAGGTAAAAAG
Source organism: Stegostoma tigrinum (assembly GCF_030684315.1). Lineage (NCBI taxonomy): Eukaryota > Metazoa > Chordata > Chondrichthyes > Orectolobiformes > Stegostomatidae > Stegostoma > Stegostoma tigrinum. The sequence goes on from NC_081370.1 coordinate 18,603,292, forward strand.
GTCAGCTTGCTTTACTAATTCTAAGTTAGGAGGGTAGTATTTGATTCCAAGTTGGCCGATCCCAAATAGTGGGAAACAGTTAAGTGGGGTTCCCACATTCTAGCACTATTCAGGAACTTCTGCTGGCAAATGAGCAGGCACACTTGACATCAGATGACAAATGAATTTCAAAGCCTCCAGTGTCAAACACTCTAGATTAAATTCTAAAATTTACAACTGCACCAAATATCACTGAGTAGGCTGTACCAATAGACACATCTGCACACAAACACCATTGATGTGGGGTTATGAAAGGGCTGTGTTGTCGTCAAGTGGACACCATGTCAATAAACTAAGACACTAATATCATGTGGTATACATGCAATTTCACTGCTGCTCTAAACAACATTACTTAGAATCAAGTGCTCTTAAAAAGAAACAACTTTTCCTTACCTTCCCCACACACTCCCAGCTGCCGTCATACATAAATCCCAACCCACAGGAGAAGGAAAAGTACTCCAAATCCCATGAAGAGAGATGCCACTAAAGAAATCAGCAATTCTTTGTAGACATCCCTTGTGTATTTGGTACTTGTCACCTCATAGCTAATGCAATAATTCAGGAAAACTAATTAAGGATTGAATTTAGTTTCTACAGTTTGGACTCAAGTGGAATTATTGCACGTCAATGAGCTATCATTGCAGATTCAGAAAAATCTTCTCTTTATAGACTATGATATCTCGGAAGAGATGCTTTATCTGGATGTAGGAATTATACCTTGCAATACAGTGTTGCAACGACTAGAGCATAACCGGGCTTGTGCCTTTAACACTAACTGGCACCAAAGATTAACTGAGAAAAATTTTTATAAACGCGAGATCTGCTTGTAAATCCCTGGCTTCAATGTTGGAAGAAAACATCAACATTTACATTGCAAAAAGTACATCTCACCTCAGAAGTACATACAGACATTCCACAAATCAAATTTAACACTTCAGATAAATTCCACTCTTCACTTCTCCAATATTCCCCATTTATTCTGAAGTCAGTGCTTCAGACTGAAACATGGTTTCACAGCTCAGTGCCATTCTGCACACAATTATGTGTAAACAATTGTGTAAACAGACATGGTGTGGTTGTACAGCACAGAAATAGACCCTTTGGTCCAACTTGTCCATGTCGACCAGATATCCCAAATTAGTCCCATGTGCTAGAATTTTACCCATCCTTTCAGCTATACAAGAGGATAAAGTCAAAGCCTGATCCTATGACACACCCAAAGCATACACAAGCATTACCAGACAAGGACATGTTGACTGTGCCTTCACCCACATGCACAGCCCAAGTACAAAGGTTGAATACTGCAAGCCACTCCAAAGATCTGAACTAGGGAACCTAGGAGCCATTCTATATTTACAATACCTTAACATCCAGTTACTGAGTATTTTTAAGGTTTTTGAAAATAATTTTGGATTTTGGAAAAGTGTGGACGCAGTAGGGTTGTTGTAATGGGTGACTTTAACTTTCCTAATATTGACTGGAACCTCCTTCGAGCAGAAGATTTGAATGGAGCTGTTTTTGTAAGGTGTGTTCAGGAGGGTTTCCTAACGCAGTACGTTGACAGGCCGACGAGGGGAGAGGCCATTCTAGACTTGGTGCTCGGAAACGAGCCGGGGCAGGTATCAGATCTTGTGGTGGGAGAGCATTTTGGTGATAGTGACCATAACTGCCTCACATTCTACATAGCTATGGAGAGGGAGAGGATTAGGCAAAATGGGAGGATATTTAATTGGGGAAGAGGAAACTATGACGCGATTAGACAGGAGTTAGGAAGCATGGACTGGGAGCAATTGTTCCATGGTAAGGGAACTATAGACATGTGGAGACTGTTTAAGGAACAGTTGTTGCGAGTGATGAGTAAATATGTCCCTCTGAGACAGGCAAGAAGGGGTAAGATAAAGGAACCTTGGATGACAAGAGCGGTGGAGCTTCTCGTCAAAAGGAAGAAGGTAGCTTACATAAGGTGGAGGAAGCTAGGGTCAAGTTCAGCTAGAGAGGATTACACGCAGGCAAGGAAGGAGCTCAAAAATGGTCTGAGGAGAGCCAGGAGGGGGCACGAGAAAGGCTTGGCAGAACGAATTAGGGAAAACACAAAGGCATTTTACACTTACGTGAGGAATAAGAGAATGGTCAAAGAAAGAGTAGGGCCGATCAGGGATAGCATAGGGAACTTGTGTGTGGAGTCTGAGGAGGTAGGGGAAGCCCTAAATGAGCTTTTTGCTTCTGCCTTTACGAAAGAAACGAACTTTGTAGTGAATGAAACCTTTGAAGAACAGGTGTGCATGCTGGAATGGATAGATAGAGGAAGCTGATGTGTTGAAAATTTTGTCAAACATTAAGATTGACAAGTCGCCAGGCCTGGACCAGATTTGTCCTCGGCTGCTTTGTGAAGCGAGAAATGCAACTGCTTCACCACTTGCGAAGATCTTTGCATCCTCGCTCTCCACTGGAGTCGTACCTGAGGACTGGAGAGAGGCAAATGTAATTCCTCTCTTCAAGGAAGGAAATAGGGAAATCCCCGGCAATTACAGACCAGTAAGTCTCACGTCTGTCGTCTGCAAGGTGTTAGAAAGGATTCTGAGGGATAGGATTTATGACCATCTGGAAGAGCATGGCTTGATCAAATACAGTCAACACGGCTTCGTTAGGGGTAGGTCATGCCTCACAAACCTTAGAGTTTTTTGAGGATGTGACCAGAAAAGTTGATGAGGGTCGAGCTGTGGATGTGGTGTATATGGACTTCAGTAAGGCATTTGATAAGATTCCCCATGGTAGGCTTATTCAGAAGGTCAGGAGGAATGGGATACAGGGGAACTTAGCTGCCTGGATACAGAATTGGCTGGCCAACAGAAGACAGCGAGTTGTAGTAGAAAGAAAATATTCTGCCTGGAAGTCAGTGGTGAGTGGGGTTCCACAGGGCTCTGTCCTTGGGCCTCTACTGTTTGTAATTTTTATTAATGACTTGGATGAGGGGATTGAAGGATGGGTCAGCAAGTTTGCAGACGACACAAAGGTCGGAGATGTCGTTGACAGTATAGAAGGCTGTTGTAGGCTGCAGCGGGACATTGACAGGATGCAGAGATGGGCTGAGAGGTGGCAGATGGAGTTCAACCTGGATAAATGCGAGGTGATGCATTTTGGAAGGACGAATTTGAAAGTTGAGTACAGGATTAAGGATAGGATTCTTGGCAGTGTGGAGGAACAGAGGGATCTTGGTGTGCAGATACACAGATCCCTTAAAATGGCCACCCAAGTGGACAGGGTTGTTAAGAAAGCTTATGGTGTTTTGGCTTTCATTAACAGGGGGATTGAGTTTAAGAGTCGTGAGATCTTGTTGCAGCTCTTGGTTAGACCGCACTTGGAATACTGCGTCCAGTTCTGGTCGCCCTATTATAGGAAAGATGTGGATGCTTTGGAGAGGGTTCAGAGGAGGTTTACCAGGATGCTGCCTGGACTGGAGGGCTTATCTTATGAAGAGAGGTTGACTGAGCTCGTTCTCTTTTCATTGGAGAAAAGGAGGAGGAGAGGGGACCTAATTGAGGTATACAAGATAATGAGAGGCATAGATAGAGTTGATAGCCAGAGACTATTTCCCAGGGCAGAAATGACTAGCACGAGGGGTCATAGTTTTAAGCTGGTTAGAGGAAAGTATAGAGGGGATGTCAGAGGCGGGTTCTTTACACAGAGAGTTGTGAGAGCATGGAATGCGTTGCCAGCAGCAGTTGTGGAAGCAAGGTCATTGGGGTCATTTAAGAGACTGCTGGACATGCATATGGTCACAGAAATTTGAGGGTGCATACATGAAGATCAATAGTCGGCACAACATTGTGGGCTGAAGGGCCTGTTCTGTGCTGTACTGTTCTATGTTTCTATGTTTAACTGACAATATCAGCATCCTGAACATGCAGTGCCCCAAGGTGTTTCACAGGAGCATCATAAAGTAATCCTTGACACTGAGTCCCCTTTAAAGGCAGATAATCAATAATCAGGGAGGCAACGGCCATGTGGTATTATCGTTGGACTGAGATTCCACAGACCCAGGTAATGTTCTGTGGACCTGGTTCAAATCCCACCATGGAAGATCATGGGAGTTTGAATTTAATAAAATATCTGTAATCAAGAGTCTACTGATGGCCATGAATCTATTGTCAATAGTGAACTAGATGGGAACTTTCCCCCCACTAATGCCCTTTAGGGAAGGAAACTGCCATCCTCATGCGGTCTGGCCTACACATGATTCCAGATTCACAGCAATGTGGTTGACTCTTAGCTGCCCTCTGGGCAATAAATGCTGGTCTAGACAGCAACACCCTCAGGTAAAGGAATTATAAAGACAGCCTGGACAGAGAGATGGAGTTTTAAGAATGCTTTGAATAAGGAAAGAACAGCTAACAAGTTGAGGGAGAAAATTACACAGTTTAGGACTTAGGCATCTGATGATACATCCTAGAGAAGTGGAATAATTAAGAACTGTGATGCTCAAAAGGTCATTAGATAAATGCTGATATGAGGTTATATTGCTAAATCAGAGCCAAGGCAAGGGCCCTTTGATGAAGGTGGAAACAAGAATTCTTTTTAAAAAATAAGATAGCACGGCTTTACCAGGACCCAATGCAGATAATCAAGTATAGGGTGATGGATGAACAAGACTTATTATTAGTGAAGAAAACAGACAGCAGAGTTTTGAGTACCTCAAATTTACACAAGGTACAATTCTGGAAGCTGGCAAACAGTATATTTGAATAGTTTGGGGTAACAAAAATTAGACAAGGGTTCCAGCAATAGATAAGCTGAGGTGGGGCACAGATATCCCAGCAGTGGACATAAGCAACTTTGGTCACAGCATAGGTGTGGTCAATAGCTCAGCATAGCAGCAAATATGACAAGGTTGCGAACTGACTGGTTCTGTCTCAACCAGTTGCTAGGAAGACAGATGAAGTTGGTAGCTAGGAAACAGTTATAACGCGGACTGATCACATTGGTTTAGGTCTTCCTAATATTTAACTGGAGGGGAATTTCTGCTCATTCAGTAACGGATGGTGTACAAACAGACTGGCCATCTAGCAACAGTGGATGAGTTCAGAGCTGATATTTAGAGACAGTGTTGTCAGCATGAAAGCCATTCTTTTGGATGGCATCAAAGCACAGCAGACAGATGAGAAATTAGCTCATGTAGCCTCAAGAAGCTTTCCCTACAAAACTCCAAAACAAGACCATAACCTCAACTTCCAATTCTGACATGACTGCTCATCCTCTCAGCATGACAACTGCTATGAAAGGCTGCCACCCAAAAAAGTAAACCATGGTGAAAGTTGAAGACCTTATTTGAACCATGGGAGAACCTTCTGCCCATTGGTTTATATCTGAACTTCAGACCCAGCGAAAGGTGAATAGGCTAGAACGTTTGAGTCATACAGCCATCATTATTTTTTTTTCAAGCCAGTCATGGTCTGAAAAGGATACACGAAGAACCATGCAGTAAAGAACATCCCTATTGCAAGAAGAACTACTGTCAAATGTGGGAAGACAGCAGGGTTGACTGGGCTTGTATATCTGGTCATGGCCTCCAGCTCCTGAAAAACAAAAATGCATGTCCAATTAATATACTATAAGCAGTGATATATTCGGACCTTGCCCAAAATGCAATTCTTCATGTATCAGGTTAGACAGTTATCAAAAAAGATCTCTGGACTATTGAAAGCATTATTAGAAAAGGCAATACTGTCTTCAAATTGCGTACATGGATATCAGCTATCAGTAGTAAACGAACAAGAATTAGAGATTTACTATACAGCAAAAGACCTTTCAGTGCAATTCATGGTGTCACCAAATAATCATCCAGTTTACTCCTATATTCAAGCCCCTGATCTGTAACTGTCGAGTACAGTACCTCAAGGACATCTTAAAATGTTGCTTGCGTTTTTGTCTCTACTACACTTTCAGGCAGGGAGTTCCAAGTCTTCACCATTCTCTATGTGAATAAGGTTTCCCACAATTCACCTCTCTTATCCTATATCTGCATCATGATGACAAATCCCTCAACCAATGGGAACAGAGCTTCCTATCCTCTAGAGCTCAATTTTATACACCAATTAGGTTTCCTTTTAGCTGCATCTGTTCTAAAGGAAACAATTCAAGCCTATTTAATTTTCCTCATTAAATTTCTTCAGTCTGTGCAATATTTGCATAAATCTCCTCTGCACCCTCTATATACAAAGACATCTTTCTTAAAATGATAAGCGACCAGTACTTTAAATAGTATTCCAGCTAGTGTCTAACCAGAGATTTATACTATTCCATCATAAACGTCTTAACTCTTACATTTACTGCTTTAGTTAATTGAGGACTACAGCTGTTCAAGGTGGCAGTTCACCACCACCTTCTCAAGTACAATTCAGATAGGTAACAAATGCTGGATAGCTAGCAAAGCCCACATCATATGAATGAATTTTTAAAAATTAAAGTATCCCAGTACCCTTCCTGACCATTTTGTTTGCCTGTCCAACCATCTTCATGATCTTTTAACGTGTTTGTCAAGGACCAAATTATGATCAGCACTTCTCAGTATGCTATCATTATAGAACATAGAACATTACAGCACAGCACAGGCCCTTCGGCCCTCGATGTTGTGCCAACCTGTCATACAGATCTCAAGCCCATCTAACCCACACTATTCCATGTACGTCCATATGCTTATCCAATGACGACTTAAATGTACCTAAAGTTGGCGAATCTACTACCGTTGCAGGCAAAGCGTTCCGTTCCCTTACTACTCTGAGTAAAGAAACTACCTCTGACATCTGTCCTATATCTTTCACACCTCAATTTAAAGCTATGCCCCCTCGTGCTCGCCATCACCATCCTAAGAAAAAGGCTCTCCCTATCCACCCTATCTACTCCTCTGATTATTTTATATGTCTCAATTAAGTCACCTCTCAACCTTCTTCTCTCTAATGAAAACAGCCACAAGTCCCTCAGCCTTTCCTCGTAAGACCTTCCCTCCATACCAGGCAACGTCTTAGTAAATCTCCTCTGCACCCTTTCCAAAGCTTCCACATTCTTCCACTTCTTATTAATGCGGAGACCAGAACTGTATACAATACTCCAAGTGCGGCCACACCAGAGTTTTGTACAGCTTCACCATAACCTCTTGGTTCCGGAACTCGATCCCTCTATTAATAAAAGCTAAAACACTCCGTGCCTTCTTAACAGACCTGTCAACCTGGGTGGCAACTTTCAAGGATCTGTGTACATGGACACCGAGATCTCTCTGCTCATCTACACTACCAAGAATCTTACCATTAGCCCAGTACTTTGCCTTCCGGTTACTCCAACCAAAGTGCATCACCTCACACTTGTCTGCATTAAACTCCATTTGCCACCTCTCAGCCCAGCTCTGCAGCTTATCTATGTCTCTCTGCAACCTACAGCATTCTTCGTCACTATCCACAACTCCACCGACCTTAGTGTCGTCTGCAAATTTACTAACCCATCCTTCTACGCCCTCATCCAGGTCATTTATAAAAATAACAAACAACAGTGGACCCAACACCGACCCTTGCGGTATACCACTAGTAACTGGTCTCCAGGATGAACATTTCCCCTCAACTACCACCCTCTGTCTTCTTTCAGCAAGCCAATTTCCGATCCAAACTGCTATATCTCCCACAATTGCTTTCCTCCGCATTTTGTACAATAGCCTACTGTGGGGAACCTTATCGAACGCCTTGCTGAAATCCGTATACACCACATCAACCGGTTTACTCTCATCTACTTGTTTGGTCATCTTCTCAAAGAATTCAATAAGATTCGTGAGGCACGACCTTTCCTTCACAAAACCATGCTGACTATCCTTAATCAGTTTATTCTTTTCTAGATGATTATAAGTCATATCTCTTATAACCTTTTCCAGCACTTTACCAACAACTGAGGTAAGGCTCACTAGTCTATAATTACCAGCGTTGTCTCTACTCCCCTTCTTGAACAGGGGAACCACATCTGCTATCCTCCAGCCATCTGGCACTATTCCTGTAGACAATGACGAGTTAAAGATCAATGCCAACGGCTCGGCAATCTCCTGCCTGGCTTCCCAGAGAATCCTAGGATAAATGCCATCTGGCCCAGGGGACTTATCTATCTTCACCCTCTATAGGATTTCTAATACCTCTTCCTTGTGAGCCTCAATCCCACCTAGTCTAGTAGCCTAGTAGCCTGTATACTTCCTTGCCATATTAACCTTCCTCAAATACACAACCTTATACTTTTATGGATGACTTCCACTTACCACCGTTCCATCCATCCACCAGTCCAATGACAAATTCCTGCAGTCTACAACCTTCTTCCTTACCAACCACATGGCAAATGTTAGTATCATCTTCAGGCTACCTGATATTAACGAAGGGTCACCGGACCCGAAATGTTAACACTGTTTTCTGCTCCACAGATGCTGCCGGACCTGCCGAGCTTTTCCAGCAACTTTGTTTTTGTACCTGATATTAACCCCAACACTGGCGTCAAATCATTGATACACAGCATGAAAAGGAAGGAAACGAGCACCTAGCCTTGCAAAACCTCATAAGAATCAGCCATCCAAACAGAATACCACCCTTTGCTTGCTGCCTCCAAACCAAATTTGATGCATCTGCCTTACAGCCAATGGACTTTTGCAACCAATCGGCCACATACAGCCTTATCGAACAGCAACTCATATTCCGCCGGTTGCAGGAACAGCAACTCATATTCCGCCTGGGAACCCTGCAGCCATATGGTATCAATGTGGACTTCACCAGTTTCAAAATCTCCCCTTCCCCTACTGCATCCCTCAACCAGCCCAGTTCGTCCCCTCCCCCCACTGCACCACACAACCAGCCCAGCTCTTCCCCCCCACCCACTGCATCCCAAAACCAGTCCAACCTGTCTCTGCCTCCCTAACCGGTTCTTCCTCTCACCCATCCCTTCCTCCCACCCCAAGCCGCACCCCCCGCTACCTACTAACCTCATCCCACCTCCTTGACCTGTCCCTCTTCCCTGGACTGACCTATCCCCTCCCTACCTCCCCACCTACACTCTCTCCACCTATCTTCTTTACTCTCCATCTTCGGTCCGCCTCCCCCTCTCTCCCTATTTATTCCAGTTCCCTCCCCCCATCCCCCTCTCTGATGAAGGGCCTAGGCCCGAAACGTCAGCTTTTGTGCTCCCGAGATGCTGCTTGGCCTGCTGTTGTTCATCCAGCCTCACATTTTATTATCAGAAGCTCTGTTCAAATTCATATGAACAAATGCACCACCCTCGCTGTTACCTCAGAAAAAGTTCAATCGGGCTAGTCAGACACAAACTTTAGTTAACAAATCCATTGACTTTCTTTGCTTAATGTGAGTTTTTCTAAATGAAGTCCCTCAGAATTGTTTCCAATTTCGCAGCCCATGACATATTTAGTCTAAGCTGGGGATCCTTCTAGGAGTTTAAACTCTGTCTCCTATTATCATAAAGTGATTTAATGTCACATTCCTCCTCCCGATTGCATAATGTCTGCCTAATACCTTTCCTGCGAAAAGTAAACATTGTAAGTGACTGAACCAACGTCCTACCCCTTCAGGTATACAGGTTATTTATTGTTGTGATCTTTACGTTTTTGACAATATGCACATTAACATTAGTGAAATTACAATCTCACTCTATCAAGAAGCAGGACGGGATCAGCGCGGAGCGGGGTCACACTCGCCTCCGAGACGGGACCAGCGCGGAGCGGGGTCACACTCGCCTCCGAGACGGGACCAGCGGGGAGCGGGATCTCACTCGCCTCCCAGACGGGGCCAGCGCGTAGCCGAGTCTCCCTCCCCACCGCCCCTTCCATCTCCCATTTAATCCGAGTCAATTCCCCTCTCACGGTCGAGGTCTCACCATTTTTGCTCTTTTTAGGCCACGTAGCCACGCGGAAAGTGCGTCACACACTAAAACGCCGCTGTAACGCGTTCTGGGTAGTGTAGTCTCTTATTTAAAAACTCACTGATGCTTCCACTTAAAATACCACTTACACACCAACAGGACACTTTAATAGTTTGAAAACAAGGCAGAATTCGAATGTGAGTACGGAATGATCTTTGCCGTTCCACGCATCGATGAGTGACTACAATCCCCATGGAGCAGTGCGGCTGTTGCACACGCGCAAGCAGCAGATCCGGGTTAATCACGTGAGTGTCTCGCTGATACGGAGAGCCCATATTGTCATTCAAGCTGAACCATGAGAGAGTTTGCAGGCGCTATTAGAACATGAGCACAGAGGTTCCTTGGTGTTCGCTAGCACCCTAGAGCAGATTGATAGATGAGCAGGGGAAGAACGTACCCAACGCTGCCCTCATCTTGATGACACCTTTGTGTGCGGTTGCACCACGTTGTGCATAGACCCTCAGTAGACAAACACCAAGTGTTACCATCTACTGAGATTCCACCAGTCTCTGCTGTTGTGAAGGATGACATTCGCCTCAATGCAGTGGAATACTCCAAATAGTTGGACCGTTCCATATCACCTGACATTTGTGGAGAAATTTGCAAAGATAAACATGTTGACCACAGGTTCATCAGGAAGTGGTCAGCACGCTGCGTTCTCGAGACCCTGCCGGAAAACGAGAGGGTAGATCCTGTCAAGTTGTTAAAAACCAAAAGAACTGCAGATGCTGCAAATCAGGAACAAAAATAAAGTTGCTGGAAAAGCTCAGCAGGTCTGTCAGTATCTGTGGAGGAGAAAACAGAGTTGACGTTTCGGGTCCGATTCTGAGGAAGCATCACCGGACCCAAAACGTTAACTCTGTTTTTTTCCTCCACAGATGCTGCCAGACCTGCTGAACTTTTCCAGCAGCTTTGTTTTTGTTCCTCTCAAGTTGTTTCCTGAGCAGACTGTCAAACTTATTTGCCAGAATGTTCAACAAGCACCAAGACCTGCCTTGACTGGTGGTGAGAAGGGCATCTGTGAGATCCTTCATGTATGCACAGAGATAATGGGAACTGCAGATGCTGGAGAATTCCAAGATAATAAAATGTGAGGCTGGATGAACACAGCAGGCCAAGCAGCATCTCAGGAGCACACTGAGATGCTGCTTGGCCTGCTGTGTTCATCCAGCCTCACATTTTATTTTCATGTATGCACAGACTGTCTATGCCACTACTCACTGCCTTCAAAGCAGTGAAGAAAAATGCAGTGGTTTTTGTCAAAGTTTTTCCCATCAGCTCCGTGACACAAGACTCTGTTCTACAGTCTGGTCCCTGGAACACAATGAGACAAATGTTTACTACATATGGAGGACTTGATGAAAGACACTCTGATCTGCCCGAGGCTTGTTAGTCTTCCAGAGCAAGGAATTGACTCAGACTGAGTGTTGCAGACTGGCACATTCCAAGGTCCAGGTCTCCGTGCTGAGAGGAGCACTAAAGCTTGGAGCAGCTCTAAGCTGCAGTGGGGGGAAAGACTACCATCTAAGGTCTTTCTGCCAAAATACAATGGGGTCTGTTCATTTATTGGACCCTTCTGGTCCCTCAAATATATGTAAATAGTATCTTGCATAAATAAAAACTGCTTTGGGTTTATTGGAGCTGTCAGGAAAGTCAGATTCCAATGTTTCTTTGTTCTCCATAAGCTATGACTGTACCAAATCGAACTGCTTTAGTGTCTATGTCTGTATATGAAGTTTTTTTTGTGAATAGAGTATATTTTTGAAATGAAAATGTCGTTCTTCTTGTGATACATGAGATCTTGCTGTGTGCAAAATAATACAATAGCAATCATTGTATTTCAAATGCATTTTATGGGAAGTATTTTAGAAATTTTCTCAAAGCTGCAAGAGCAGTTGATGCCAGAGAGTTTATTTGACACCACAAGTTTACGTACAAACAACAAACTCATTAGGAGCAGGAGTAGGCCATGTGGACTCTCAAGACTGCTCTACTATTCAATGTGACTGATGTAATTGCAACCTCAAATCCATTTCCTGTCTATCCTCTCAACTTTCAAGAATCTCTATCTCTGTCTTAACAATATCCATAGGGTCTGATTCCAGTAGCTTTTCAAATAAAGAGTTCAAAAGACTCACAACACATGGAAAGAAAATGGTGGCTCAGTGGTTAGCACTGCTGCCTTACAGCACTAGGGACCTAGGTTCAATTCTAGCCTTGGGTGACTGTCTGTGGGGCTTTCCTCTCAGTCCCAAGATGTGTAGGCTAGGTGGATTAGCCAGGATAAATTGTCCTGTGATGCTTAGGTTTAGGTTTAAGTGGGTTCGACATGGAGAAATACAGTGGTAGGGGAATGAATCTAGGTGGGATGTTCTTCAGAAGGGCAGTATAGACTTGTTGACAAAATGGCATGTTTCCACACTAGGGGTTCTATGATTCCAAAACAAATTGCTTAATCTCTGCTTTGAATGGGTGCCTCCTGATTTTTAAACAGTGACCCCCTGGTACTAGAATCTCCCATAAGAGGAAACATGCTCTCCATATTTACCCTATCAAGATCCCCAGCAGATACAAGTCCAGCATGTCCAAGTTTTCCTCATAAAACAACCCAGGAACAATCTGGGAATTGGTCTGGTTCACATTATGTGAACTACCCCCAATACATTTATATACTTTGTTAATACTCCAAACATTAATCCAGGCACATTTTGGCTGTAAAACCACAGCATAACCTCCCGACTTCTGTAAACCAAAACAAAGAACTATGGATGCTGGAAATCTTAAACAAAAACAAAAAGTGCTGGAGAACCTGAGCCTGTCTATCAGCATCTGTAGACAGAGAAACAGGGTTATGTACATGTGTCCAGTGTACATTCATCAGAACAGGAGAGCGAAGGGCGACTAGAGTCAAAATGTTAACATTATTCCTATGGCTACAGATGCTGCCAGACTTCTGAGATTCTCAAGCACTCTGTTATTGATTCCCACTTTTGTAATCAATTCCCTGTGATAAATAGTAGCATTCTATGAGCTTTTCTATTTATTTGCTGTACTTGCATACTTAGTTTATGTAATTCATGCACAAGGACACCCAGATCTCTCTGCATCTTGGAAGTCTGCAATCTCCCCCCATTTAGATAAATTTTTTTACTCTTACTGCCAAAATGGACAATTTCACATTTTCGCGCATTATATTCCATTGGCACACTGACATCTTTGCCAACTCACGTAACCTATCTGTTTTTGTAACAGCCTTAAATCTTCTTTACAAATAATTTCTCTTGCCAAGAAAAAGTGAAGTTCAAGTAACCAGTCAACCTTATTAGCATAGCTCCAGTGTAAATACTATTGTAGTGCAAGGGATTAAGTGTGACTGTGATATGCCAGTGAGACTCGATCCACATAATCATAGGAAGTGAGGCTTTGTCATTTGATCTTGCTCTCTCTTGCACCTTGGTAGCACACTGATGCCACTCTAAGATTAAAAGTTAATGTTTTCCTTATCTTAGAAGACTCTATAGATATTCTTTAGCAGCTAATGAGACCAAAAATATTATACCCCCCTGGGATGGGGGAGTCCAGAACAAGACAGCATATGTTTAAGGTGAGAGGGGAAAGATTTAAAAGGGACCTTAAGGGCAAGTTTTTCACGCCGAGGGTACGGAATGAACTGCCAGAGAAAGTGGTAGCAGCTGGTATATTAACAACATTTAAAAGGCATTTGGTTGGGTACATGAATAGGGAGGAGAGATAATGGGAACTGCAGATGCTGGAGAATCCAAGATAACAAAGTGTGGAGCTGGATGAACACAGCAGGCCAAGCAGCATCTTAGGGGCACAAAAGCTGATGTTTCGGGCCTAGTCCCTTTATCAGAAAAGGGGGTTGGGGAGAGGACTCTGAAATAAATAGGGAGGTGGACTGACGATGGATAGAGGAGAAGATAGATGGAGGGGAGAATATAGGTGGCGAGGTAGGGACGGGATAGGTCAGTCCGGAAGGACGGGCAGGTCAAGGGGGCGGGGTGAGGTTAGTAGGTAGGGAATGGAGGTGCGGCTTGCGGTGGGAGGAGGGGATAGGTGGGAGGAAGAACAAGTTAGGCAGGCTTGGATGAGCTGGGCTGGTTTTGGGATGCGGTGGGGGAAAGGAGATTTTGAAGCTGGTGAAATCCACATTGATACTATTGGGCTGCAGGGTTCCCAAGCGGAATATGAGTTGCTGTTCCTGCAACCTATAGTGGCATCATTATGGCACAGCAGGAGGCCCAGGATGGACATGTCGTCTAAGGAATGGGAGGGGGAGTTGAAATGGTTCACGCCTGGGAGGTGCAGGTGCTTGGTTTCCCCAGTGAAGAGGAAGCCACACCGGGTACAGCAGATGCAGTATACCACATTGGCGGATGTGCAGGTGAACATCTGCTTGATGTGGAAAGTCATCTTGGGGCCTGGGATGGGGGTGAGGGAGGAGGTGTGGGGGCAGGTGTAGAACTTCCCGCGGTTGCAGGGGAAAGTGTCAGTGTGGTGGGGTTGAAGGGGAGTGTGGAGCGGACAAGGGAGTCGTGGAGGCAGACAAGGGTGGGATGGGAAAAATATCTTTGGTGGTGGGGTCCAATTGTAGATGGCAGAAGTGTCGGAGGATGACGCGTTGTATCCGGAGGTTGGTGAGGTGGTATGTGAGGACTGGGGGGATTCTCTTGGGGCGGTTATTGCGAGGGTGGGGTGTGAGGGATACGTTGCGGGAGACACGGTCGAGGGCGTTCTCGACCTCTGTGCGGGGGAAGTTTCGGCCCTTGAAGAACGAGGAATCTGGGATGTGCAGGAGTGGAATGCTTCATCCTGGGAGCAGATGCAGCGGAGGCGAAGGAGTTGAGAATAGGGGATGGAATTTTTGCAAGAAGATGGATGGGAGGAGTTGTATTCCAGGTAGCTGTGGGAGTCGGTGGGCTTGAAATGGACATCGATTTGTAGGTGGTTACCTGAGATGGAGACAGAAAGGCCCAGGACCGTAAGGGATGTGTTGGAGATGGTCCAGGTGAACTTGAGGTTGGGGTGGAAGATGTTGGTGAAATGGATGAACTGTTCGAACCCCTCGTGGGAGCATGAGGCGGCGCCGATAAAGTCATCAATGTAACGGAGGAAGAGGTGGGGTTTGGGGCCAGTGTAGGTGTGAAAGAGGGTCTGTTCCACATAACCTACAAAGAGTCAGGTGTAGCTTGGGCCCATGCGGGTACCCATGGCCACCCTCTTAGTCTGTAGGAAGTGGGAGGAATCGAAAGAGAAGTCGTTGAGGGTGAGGACAAGTTCGGCTAGGCGGGTGAGGGTGTCGGTGGGGGGGATCTGGTCGGCTCTGTGGGACAGGAAGAAGTGGAAGGCCTTAAGACCATCTGCATGGGGAACGCGGGTATATAGGGACTGGACGTCCATGGTGAAAATGAGGTGTTGGGGACCAGAAATTGGAAGTTCTGGAGGAGGTGGAGGTCATGGATGGTGTCACGGACTTAGGTAGGGAGTTCCTGGACCAAGGCGGAGAAAATGGAGTCCAGATAGGTGGAGATGAGTTCGGTGGGGCAGGAGCAGGAAGAGACAATGGGTTGACCAGGGCAGGCTGTTTGTGGATTTTGGGAAGGAGATAGAAGCGGGCCGTGCGGGGTTGGGGAACAATGAGGTCGGAGGCTGTGGGTGGGAGGTCACCTGAGGTGATGAGGTCATGGATGGTTTGGGAGATGATGGTTTGGTGCTCGGTTGTGGGGTCATGATCAAGGGGGCGGTAGGAGGAGGTGTTGGAGAGTTGGCATCTGGCCTCAGCAATGTAGAGGTCAGTGCGCCATACTACAACTGCACCTATCCTGTCCACGGGCTTGATAGTCAAGTTGGGATTGGAGCAGAGGGAGCGGAGGGCTGTCCGTTCTGCAGGGGAGAGGTTGGAGTGGGTGGGAGGGGTGGAGAGGTTGAGGCGGTTAATGTCTCAACAGCAGTTGGAGATGAAGAGGCTGAGGGAGGGTGGGAGGCCTGGGGGTGGTGTCCAGGAGGAGGGCTTGTGTTGGAGGTGGGAGAAGGGGTCAGTGGAGGAAGGGTTAGGCTCCCGGTTAAAGAAGTAATCGTGGAGGCGGAGGCGGTGGAAGAACTGCTCGATGTCCAGATGTGACTGGTATTCGTTGATGTGTGGGTGGAGGGGGAAAAGGTGAGTCCCTTGCTGAGGACTGGCCATTCGTCTTCTGTCAGGGGGAGGTCTGGGGGGGATGGTGAAGATTCGGCAGGGCTCAGTGTGGCTGTCTTCTCTGGGGTTGTTGGTTGTGGAGGCTGTGGGCGGAGCGATGTAGTTGTCGGCTGTGGGCAGGGATGGGTTGGCGGTGGGCGGAGTTGCGTTGGCGGCGGTGGGCGGAGTTGCGTCGGCATCAGTGGTGTTGGCGGTGGGCAGAGCTGGCTGGGCGGCAGCAGCAGCGGTGACGGTGGTGTTTGTGGTGTAAGTAGCAGAGGTGGCGGCGGTGGCCCCAGCAGCGGTCGTGTTCGCAATCCCGGAAGTGGTGTGCCCGGCGGTGGCAGATGTGACATCATTGGTGGGTTCACCGGCCGTGTCCTCATGGCCAATGGTGGCGGATACATTGTGGAGGAGGTGCAGGGTCAGGCTGGGGATGTGGGAGGTGGAGGAATCCTGTTTAAGGTGGCAGGAGCCAGTGAGTTTGTTGTTCTTACGGTTTTTGGTGTCCAGTAAAGCTGAGTAAAACTGTGTGTTTAGTCTGTGGATCCCGCAGAGGATGAAAAACAGGAGCGGTCCTTTGCAGGTCTGGGAGAGGGAGGATCTGAGCTGGGGCAGGCTGGATTGAAGTGTCTGGAGATGCTGGTGCATAACTGCGAGTGTGTGTTTCATGACTCGCAGGGAGAAATGCTTCTGAAAGGTCTCGATGCTCTGGATGTAGATATGGTCACGGTTGGGGCCAAATTGGGAAGGCTTGAATGTAGACTGTAGTCCATTGGAGATGATCTGGTTCCATAGGCAGGTGCTGAGGAAGGTGATGTGGCTGTGGTACCTGGTTTGCCTCAGGACATGGTCGAGCAGTTTCAAGGCCGAAGAGACCACAAGGGAGTTGCAGTGGGAGAGAGATCCCCTGAGGTTGGTACAGAGGGAGGAGGGTAACTTCTTCAGCAACCCAATGGTATCAATGTGGATTTCACCAGCTTCAAAATCTGCTCCCCCCCCCCCCCCGCCACTGCACCCCAAAATCAGCCCAGCTCGTCCCAGCCTGCCTAACCTGTTCTTCCTCTCACCTATCCCCTCCTCCCACCTCAAGCCGCACCTCCGTTTCCTACCTACTAACCTCACCCCATCCCCTTGACCTGTCCGTCCTCCCCAGACTGACCTATCCCCTTCCTACTTCCCAACCATACTCCCTTCTCCACCTATCTTCTCCTCCATCCATCTTCAGTCCGCCTCCCCCCCTCCCTATTTATTTCAGAATCTTCTCCCCATTCCCCTTTTCTGATGAAGGGTCTAGGCCCAAAACATCAGCTTTTGTGCTCCTAAGATGCTGCTTGGCCTGCTGTGTTCATCCAGCTCCACACTTTGTTATCTTATATGAATAGGAAGGGTTTAGAGGAATAAGGGTTAAATGCTGACAAATGGGACCAGATTTATGTAGGATATCTGGTCAGCATGGACAAGTTAGAGTGAAGGGTCTGTTTCTATGCTGTATAGTTCTATGACTCTATGAATGGAAGAGCATTATGGAGAAGTCACCACCATTAGCCAAAACCTTTGAGCAAATTTCAGGTTCTAATCAAACAGATGTATAGCTGAATTAGAACAGAGGTTTCACAAGGTACTGCACCACGCCCGACCTCACATGCAATGCCTGACTATGCCACGGATATCCTAGTCCACTTAGGGATCGATGAAGAAAACTCTTCATGTAAAGGAGTTTAAAAGCTCCTTGAAGCCTCCTACAATGTGCAAAAAACCATCATGGTTGAAAGGCTAAATTTAATAAATGTATCCTGCAACAAGGGGTACATATTCATACTTTTGTCAAAGATCTGAACAGATTTGTGGAGAACTGAGAAAACGCAACCAAAAAGACAAACTAACTGGGGGCAGAATTGTTTTTGAGCCTTAGATGAAGAATTGACTCACCACCTGCAGTTGAGAGATGACTCAAATGCAACGAGATGTGGAAAATATCCAGGCTTGGACTGATAAGTGGCAAGTGACATTCGCGTCACGCAAATGCCAGGCTATGACCATTAACCAATAAGAGACAATCTAACCACTGCCCATTGACATTCAATGGTGTTGCCATCACTGAATCTCCCACTATCAACATTTTGGGTGTTAGCATTGACCAGAAATTCAACTGGACTCACCACATAAACACAGTGACTACAAGAGCAGGCCAGAAGCTAGGAATACTGTGGCAAGTAACTCATCTCCTGACTCCCCAAAGTCTGTCCAACATCTACAGGGCACAAGTCAGGAGTTGCCTGGTTGAGTGCAGCCCAAACAACACTCAAGAAGCTTGACACCATCCAGGACAAAGTAACCACTTGATTGGCGCTGCATCCACAAGCATCCACTCCCTCCACCACCGACGCTCAGTAGCAGCAGTGTGTACTATCTACAAGATACACTGCAGAAATTCACCAAAGACCCTCGGACAGTACCTTCCAAACCCATGACCACTTCCATCTAGAAGGACAAGGGCATCAGACATATGGGAACACCACCACCTCCAAGTTCGCCTCCAAGGCACTCACCATCCTGACTTAGAAGTATATTGCTGTTCCTTCGCTGTCTCAAAATCCTGGAATTCCCTTCCTAATAGCATTGTGGATCAACCCACAGCAGGTAGACTGCAATGGTTCAAAAAGGCAGCTCACCACCAGCTTCTCAATGACAACTAGGGACGGGCGAGAGATGCTGGCCAGCAATCCCAACATCCCACAAATGAACAGGGAAAAAAATAAAACTTACCATGAACATAAACATTCAACTGAACACACAAGCTGTCAGGAAGGGAAAAGAAAACAATCGTTGACAAGGAGAATCATATGCCAAAACGACCAACTCACTGGAGTATGTTAAGTTTAAAAGCAGAGAGGTGACTGTACAAATAAAGGTGAGGCAGAATGAGTCCGCATCAAATGGCTCAGTTTGCTTAGTTAGGAAAAAAACACAGCTACAAAGTTGCCCCAGCAGAGAGATACTGTTGAACTAGTTTAAGAGTTCATGTATATTGCACTTGGGCAGAACACAATTATGGTCATAACTCACTTACAATTCCTTGATCTATGATGCAATTTAACATGATGATGCCTAGTTTAAGCTGTTGTTGGCAATCACATTAAAATGGCAGGCTGGATTCCCAACCATTTTGCACGGGATTACATTTTTGTGCAGCTCTCCCCAAAAATTTGACGACTTCTCTTCCCATAATCAGCCCTGGTGCAAAGAAAATAACAATTAACTGCTGGAAGTTAAATAGCCTGATCAAGCTAAATTATACATTTTGAATCAGTTGCAATATATTAAATGGGGCCTGATCAGACACATTTCAAGGTATAAGCATTTAAAGACTATTTTTTCTAATTATTACTTAATGCTTATTGAGAGAGGTAGTAAGAAAAAGCCGTGCACGTGACAATGGGATGAAAATGTTCAAATTGAGGGAATAGCACATAAAAGAAAAACTGAGTTTTGGCTGCAACAGAGATTTGGTTGAATGTGAACTAAACAGTTTTTTTTTATATATCAGGCATCTCTTGCTGACACCAAGGATCAGGTACAATAGCAGCAATACTACTTATAAACATAGTTACAGATATTTACTGATAGCAATTCATAATACCATTTTAATGAAGTATACTGGATTCCAGAAATTGACTGCAAACCAAATGCAGCTTTTATCTCAAGTTCCAACAATTGGTTTATTATTGTATGAATAATGGCAGTAATCGGCGTTGTGTTAGTTACAAATACCAATTAATGACATTACTTTGATACTTGAGTATATTTAAGAATGGTCACATAAACAATGTGTGCAACAAAGTACAACTTTTTTTTAGCGTTCAATAAGCATCCTAATAGAATCCAATATTATTATAGAATCATAGAATCCCTTCAGTGTGGAAGAAGGCCATTCAGCCCATTGAGTCCACACTGACCATTTGAAGAGCATTGCACCCAGACCCACTGACCACCCTATCCCTGAATTTCCCAACCTAGACGCTATGGGCAACCTAGCATGGACAATCCATCTAACCTGCATATCTTTAGAATGTGGGAAGAAACCGGAGCACCTGGAAGAAATCCATGCAGACAAGGGGAGAATGTGCAATCTCAACACAGACAGTTGCCCGAAGCTCGAATCAAAGCCAGGCCCCTGGTGCTGTGAGGCTGCAGTGCTAACCACTGAGCCACCGTGCCGCCATTATTGTGAGCACACACATGTGCATTGATGTCAGCAAACATTTGATGTTTTATTTGTTTACAGGTTGTGGGCACTGCCGTCAGAGTATTATTAAACTACTGCAGTCCTCCCTGCTGGAGTACACCCATAGTGCTGTTAGGGAGGGAGTTTCAAGACCTTGATCCAACAATGGTGAAGGATCCAAGTTCCAAGTCACAATGTTATGTGACTTGGAAGGGAACTTGCAGTTGGCGGTGTTCCCATGTGTCAGCTGCTCTTATTCTTTTAGGTTTCAAAGGGTGTGATTTGGAAGGTCCAGTGCAAGGAGCCTTGTCAAGTTGTTTCCAGTGGTGTGTGGTGTGCCAATCCAGCAGGATGTTTTTGGTCTTGGATGGTGTTGAGGGTTGTTAGATTTGTACTCATCCAGGCAACTGGGGAGTATTCCATCACACTCCTGATTTGAGTCATGTAAATAGTAGAAGTGCACTGGGGAGCAGAAGGTGAATTAATTGTCACATAATTCCCAGCATCTGATCTGTTCTGGTAACCATAGCCTGTATGTGGCAGGGCAAGTTCGATTTCTGTCGGTAGTAACCCCCAGGATGTTGATAGTGGGGGATTCAGCCATATTAAGCCATTGCATATCATGTTTCTCTTGGTGGAAATAGTTATTGCTTGGCATTTGCATGGTGTGAATGTTACTTACCACTAATCAAGGCATGAATGTGTTCCAACTCTTACTGCTTACAGGCATTGGCTATTTTCTTATTTAACAATTGCTAACAGAATTGAACACTAGAATCCTCAGCAAATATTCTTTCTTCTGCCCTAATGATGGAGAGAATGTTACTGATGAAGCAGCTGAAGATAGTTGAACCTAGGACATTACCCTGAGGGACTCCTGTTGAGATGTTCTGGAGCGGAGATGATTAACCTCCATATCTACAGTTATCTTCCTTTGTGTTAGGTATAACTCGAACCATGGATAGATTCCCACTAATTCCCTTTGATTTCAGCTTTGCTAGGGCTGCTTGACTCCATGCTCAGTTAAATGCTGCCTTTGATATCAAGGGCAGATACTCTCACCTCTGTCACCTCTGGAATTCAGCTGTTTTCTCTGTTTTTGGACAAAGCCAGTAATAAAACACAGAGTGTGGAGCTGGATGAACAGGAGTTGCTGCTTGGCCTGCTGTGTTCAACCAGCTCCACACTTTGTTATCTCAGATTCTCCAGCATCTGCAGTTCCCATTATATCTAATAAAACACGGAGTGATGTAATCTTAGTAGATTCCCAACTAGAGCACTGATGAGCAGGTTATTACTGAGTCAGTGCCACTCTGATGGCACTGTAGGTAACACCTTCCATTACATTGTTGATGATTAAGAATTATTGGGCTGCTGGTTGCCTGGACTGGTTTATCACTTTTTTTGTGGGCAGGGCATACTGTACCTGGGCAATTTTCCACATTGCTGAATCAATGCCAGTTTTGTGCTTGCATTGGAATAGATTTGCCAGGGATGAGGCTAATTTGGAGCACACTGTTTCTGCACTACTGCAGGGATATTGTCAGAGCCCATTGCTTCTGAATCCAGTACCTTCAGCTCTATTTTGGTTTCATCTGAATGAATCAAACTCTCTGAAGCCGAGCATCAGTGGTGCTGGGGATCTCAGGAGGAGGCTGAATGGATCATACAGTCATCACTTCTGGGTGACAATGGCTGCAAAGCCTTCAGCCTTGTCTTTTACGCTGACCTACCAGGCTGCCCCATCATTGATAGTTCCTTCTTTTGTATAATCACCTACAAGCATTCATGACTGGATGTTATAGGACAAGAGAGCTTTTATCTGATATGTTGGTTGTGAGACCACATAGTTTTGTATGTAAAATACTGTTTCAATTACCATTGTTTAGTAAGCACATGCTCCTGTCATAAATTCATACAGCACAGAAACAGGCCCTTCAGCCCACAATATCAATGCTGACCAACAAACACCAAACTACACTAATCCCATTTAACTGAACTTGGTCCATAGCCTACTATGCCCTAACATTTTCGGCCCTCTTCCAGATACTTTTTAAATGTTGTGGGATAACCTGCCTCCACCACCTTCCCCTTCTTGATCTTAACATGTTCCAGAACCTCACCACGCCAACTAGAGCCACCTGCCAAAACGTCTTTCTCCTCTGTGAATTCTGATGAAAAGTATTCATTTCAGACCTCACCCAAGCACAGACTGCCCCTTTGGTGTCTAATAGGTCCCACTCTTCTCTTGATAATTCTCCTACTCTTGGTATTTTTTGTGAGCTATCTGCCAAAGATATTTTATGGCTCCTCTTTGCCCTCCTAATTTCTTCTTTAAGCAACCTCCTGCACTCTCTGTACTATTGAAGAGACTCCCTGTTTTTAACATGCTGTACCTGATATATGTTGCTTTACTTTTCTTCACAAAACTCTCAATAATCCTTTGACATCCAAGATTCCCTGCACGTTCTGCCCTTGTCCTTTGCTTTTAGAGGAACTCATTGAATTCTGTCCATATTACCTTTAATAGGGTCCCACACTCCGAACATACACTTACCTACAAGTTGCTGTTTTTAGTCTATGTTTGTCAGATCATGTCTAATGTTAGTGAAATCAGCCTTCTCCCAGTTTAGACACTTAATTTCTGCATTATCCTTATCCCTTTCCATAATGACTTCAAAACGTACAGAGTTATGGTCAGTATCCCCGAAATGCTCATCCACTGAAATTTCACCAATTTGTCTGGCTTCATTCCCTAGGATTACATCTGGCACTGCCCATCTCTAGTAGAATTACTCACGTAATAACACAAAAAGCTTTCCTGGATGCACTCTGAAAAGTCGATCTCGCCTGATCATTTCACGCTAAGCTGATCCCAGTCAATGTTAAGAAAATTGGAAGTCCCCTACAACTATAACACTGTTTCTCTCACACCTTTCTGTGATTTGTTTATATATCTGCTCCTCTATTTCCCTCTGATTGTTGCAGGACTGTCGTATAATCCCAGCAAGGTACCCACCCACCATGTTTCTAAGCTCTACCCTGATAGACTTTATAACGCCCTCCCTTACTGCTGCAGTGATGGTTTCCTTTATCAATGATGCAATGCTCACCTCCCTTACCTCTTCCTTGAATCCCACCTGAAATTTCTATAGCCTGGAATGCTGAGCTGCCAGTACTGCTCTTCTTTCAACTGTGTGTCAGTGATTGCAACAATATCATATTCCCATTGTCTGGTTGATGATATAAGTTTATCTGCCTTACAGGTTGAACACCTTGCATGAAAACAGATAAAAAGTAGCTTTCCAGATCTTCAATGTGAATTGTCCTCCCCATGTCTTCTCCACTTATTGGACTGTCCTAGCATTCCTTCAATATCTGATTGGGCCTTGATCTCTATGTTATATCTACTTTGTACCACCTCCACTGCCAAAACAGTTTAAAGCATCCCCAACAGCATGAGCATGAGCAAATCTCCCAGCAAGGATATTGGACTAATTCCATTTCAGGTGCAACCCATCCAGTTTTTACATGCTTCACCTAGCCCAGAAGCTGTCCCAATTATCCAAAACTTTAAAATCCTTCTTCTTACACTATTCCCTTAGCCACGTGTTCATCTGGCTTATCTTTCTATTCCCATTTTCCAAAGTAAAAGTTGGTAGTCTTCCTTGCTAATTTACTACCTAACTTTCTAAATTCCAGCTGCTGGACCTCATTTTGTTTTAACCCATGTTGTTGGAGCCAAGATGTACCATGATTACTGGCTTTCACCCTTCCCCTTCAGAATGCCCTACAGCTGCTCTGAGATATCTCTGATCCTGACACCAGGAAGGCAATGTTCTTTTTGAGAACTTTGTTTGTTGTAGCTTCAACAGCCTTTTGAAAATAAACCTCCGTAAATTCTCCTCCATACCCATCGTTAAAATATCTCATCATCACACATTTACTCATTCATGCTCCATCACCTGTGCATCATATATATTGTATGAGGCACACAGGCAAAATATTTTAAGACCATAAGACCATAAGACATAGGAGTTTAAGTAAGGGCATTCGGCCCATCAAGTCCACTCCGCCATTTAATCATGGCTGATGGGCATTTCAACTCCACTTCCCTGCACTCTCCCCGTAGCCCTTAATTTCTTGCGAGATTAGGAATTTATCAATCTCTGCCTTGAAGACCTTTAACGTCCCAGCCTCCACTGCGCTCCGTGGCAATGAATTCCACAGGTCCACCACTCTCTGGCTGAAGAAATGTCTCCTCATTTACGTTCTAAATTGACCCCCTCTAATTCTAAGGCTGTGCCCACGGGTCCTAGTCTCTGCGCCTAATGAAAACAACTTTCCAGCGTCCACCCTTTCTAAGCCGTGCATTGTGTTGTAAGTTTCTATTAGATCTCCCCTTAACCTTCTAAACTCTAATGAATACAATCCCATGATCCTTAGCTGCTCATCATACGTTAAACCTACCATTCCAGGGATCATCTGTGTGAATCTCCACTGGACACGCTCCAGTGCCAGTATGTCCTTCCTGAGGTGTGGGACCCAAAATTGGACACAGTATTCTAAATGAGGCCTAACTAAAGCTTTATAAAGTCTCAGAAGCACATCACTGCTTTTATATTCCAACCCGCTTGAGATAAATGACAACATTACATTTGCTTTCTTAATCACAGACTCTACCTGCAAGTTAACCTTTACAGAATCCTGGACTAGCACTCCCAGATCCCTTTGAACTTTGGCTTTATAAATTTTCTCACTGTTTAGAAAATAGTCCATGCCTGTATTCTTTTTTCCAAAGTGCAAGACCTCACATTTGTTCGCGTTGAATTTCATCAGCCATTTCCTGGATCACTGTCCTAAACTGTCTAAATCTTTCTGCAGCTTCCCCACCTCCTCAACAGTGCCTGCCAGTCCACCTATGTTTGTATCATCGGCAAACTTCACTAGAATGCCCCCAGTCCCTTCATCCAGATCATTAATATATAAAGTGAACAGCTGCGGCCCCAGCACTGAACCCTGCAGGACACCACTTGCCATTCCGAAAAAGAGCCTTTTATCCCAACTCTCTGCCTTCTGTCAGACAGCCAGTCCTCAATCCAAGCCAGTAGCTCACCTTGAACACCATGGACCCTCACCTTCCTCAGCAGCCTCACTTTTAGGACTGGAATTTCAGAGTTTGGGACCTGTGGACAGTTGATGGCACCGACACTGATGATTAAGAGATGATCATTGAGTAAGTATAAAAGGCCAGAACAGGAAAAGCACAGAAAAACACACACAAACTCTTCACATTCTCCGTGTGTCCTCGCAAGTCATCTAAATTTCCAAATCTTCATTAATTGGTAAAGCTCTTGCAGAAGATAATAGAACATAAAAGTAATGAATTATACTTTCAGTGTTGTCAAAATTAAAATGAATCAGAGTGACTGTGAGCTTTTAATATGATTAGTTAAATGCACATATCTCTCTAAGTTTCTTTCATTGAAGTAATCATTATCTGTGGTCCTAAAGCATGCAATGGTTATTATTTCTGCAGCATTGATTTTGAACTTGCATCATTTCACTATTGGTGTGCCATTCTCCACCAGATACATTATTGACACAGTTTACCAGATTGGGCTTTGCTGTGATTCCCTTGTCCGTTCCACACTCCTCTCCAGCCCCACCACCCCCGGCACTTTTCCCTGCAATCACAGGGCGTGCTACACCTGCCCCTACCCCACCTCCCACCCCACCACCCTCATCCCAGGCCCGAAGAAGACCTTCAACATCAAACAGATGTTCACCTGAACATCTGCTAATGTGGTATTCTGTATCCGCTGTTCCCATTGTGGCCTTCTCTACATCGGGGAAACCAAGCCGAGGTTTGGGGACCGCTTTGTGGAACGCCTACGCTCGGTTCACAACAAACAACTGCACCTCCCAGTCACAAACCATTTCAACTCCCCCTTCCACTCCCCAGACAACATGTCCATCCTGGGCCTCCTGCATTGCCACAACGATGCCACCCGAAGGCTGCAGGAACAGCATCTCCTATTTTGCTTGGGAACCCTACAGCCCAATGGTATCAACGTGGGTTTCACAAGCTTCAAACTGACCCCTCCCCTGCCACATCTCAAAACCAGCCCAACTCGTACCCGCCTCCCTAATCTGTCCTCCCACCCATCTACTCCTCCCACCTCAAGTCCCAGCCCCATCTCCTACCTACCAGCCTCATCCCACCCCCTTGACCTGTCCGTGCTCCCTGGGCCGACCTATCCCTTCCCTAACTCCCCACTTACACTCACCTTTATTGGCTCCAACCCTACCTCCTTGACCTGTCTGTCTCCTCTCCACCTATCTTCTCCTTTATTCATCTTCTATCCACCTCCCCCTTTCTCCCTATTTATTTCAGAACCCCCTTCCCCACCCCCTTTTCTGAAGAAGGGTCTAGGCCCGAAACATCAGCCTTCCTGCTCCTCTGATGTTGCCTGGCCTGCTGTGTTCATCCAGCTCTACACCTTGTTACCAGATTGGGCAGCAGGTTATGTTTGACAAGATTAAAATGTTGTGGATGCTGAAAGCTCATCAATCTAAAATGTTTGCTTTATTTCTCTCTTTCCTGGATGCTGTTAGAGACTGAACCTGTTGAATGTTTATTTCAAGAGATTGGCTTAGTATATCAGAGCAGACATTAGGTGGCAGCAGAGATAATGGGAACTGCAGATGCTGGAGAATTCCAAGATAATAAAATGTGAGGCTGGATGAACACAGCAGGCCAAGCAGCATCTCAGGAGCACAAAAGCTGACGTTTCGGGCCTAGACCCTAGGCCCGAAACGTCAGCTTTTATGCTCCTGAGATGCTGCTTGGCCTGCTGTGTTCATCCAGCCTCACATTTTATTATATTAGGTGGCAGCAGATGAGTTCAGTCTTAAATGGTGGGAGTTTGTGCATTCTGAGTTGGCACTAGGTGGCAGTAGAAGTGTGAAGCATATCAGAGCAAATGTCAGAATGGGTACATGGAGCAGAATTTCGTTTTCTTTGAGGTTAAGTGTGTGTGCAAATATTAAAGTGGGAGGAACATGCATCTGAGAGCAGGGCAGTTTACCCAATGTGATTATCTTCTTCTTCCATGTGAATACACATTCATACATGGGTAATATACTACATTTTACGCGAGGACAGATCTGAAGTGATAAGATGAGAAGACATAAGGGCAGAAGTAGGCCATTCAGCCCATCAAGTCTGCTCCACCATTCAATGAGTTCATGGCTGATCTGATTATCCACATCTCCACTTCCCTGTTATTTTCCCCATCACCTTGGTTCTTTTACTGATTTAAAATCTGTCTTGAATACACTTAACCCAACCCCCACAGTTGTCTTCAGTAAAGAATTCTCATATTTTACTTGGGAAACCAGCAGCACAATGGTATCAATTCCTTCTCATCTCTGACCTAAGTGGGCAACCCCTAACTCTAAGATTATGTTCTCTTGTCCTTGACTATCCCACAAGAGGAAACAACCTCTCAGCACTTACCCTGTCAGCACTTATAATCTTAAATGTTTCAGTAAGATCTCCTTTCATTTTTCTAAATTCCAATAAGTTCAAACCAAACTATTCAACCTTTTCCCATAAGAAAATACCTCTCTACCCCTTCAATGCCAGTATACCTTTCCTTAAATAAGGGAATCAAGGCTGTCCACAGTATTCCAGCAGCGGCCTCACTAGTTCCCTAGTTTTGTACTCCATTCCCTTTGAAATAAAGGCCAATATTTCATTTGCCTGCTCTATTTTCCGCTGAACTTGTATGATAGATATTTGTGATTTAGGCTTGAGGATCCTCAAATCCTTCTGTGCTGTAACTTTCTGCTGTCTTCCCTCAATTCAGTAGTATTAAGCTCTTCTATTCTGCCTATCAAAGTGTACAACCTCACATTATATTTCATCTGCCAAGTTTTTGCCAACTCACTTAACCTACGTCCACTCTGTAAACTCTTTGCCTCATCCTTACCACTTTCCTGCCCACCACCTGTTATGCCCAAACTTGGTGACAGTATATTCATTTTCATCATACAAGTCATTAATATAATATGTAGTAAATAATTGTGGCCAAAGCACTAATTCATGTTGCACTCTACTGGTTACATGTTGTCATAATGAAAATACATCCCCCACCCCAAGTATTCCAACTCTCTGGTTTCTATTTGCTAGCCAATCTTTTAACCATGCTAATGCTATGCCCAATACCATGAACTCGTATCTGATGAAGTAATCTTAAATGTGGTACATTATGTGGAAACCCAAATATATTATATCTTCTGATTCCCCTGTACCTTCTCAGAGAAGCCTAAAAAACCTGTCAAACATGATTTCTTCTTCATGAAGCAATGCTCTTTGATTTTACATATTTATTTTTAAATGCTGTTCTCTTACATCTTTTACAATATTACATTGTCCAATGACAGATGTTAAGCTAACTGGCATACAGTGGCCTAGTTTTGTTTTCTTCCCTTTTTCCACAAAGCTGCTCCAGGAAGGTTACAAGCAGTGCATCCTCTATCTCTGTACCAAATTATTGCAACCCATCAGGTCTAGGGGACCTATTGACGTTTAATCCCATTAATTTCCCTCACACTTGTTCCTCCAGTGAAAATTATTGTACTAATTTCCTCTCCCTCATTGACCCTTTGATTATTTGGTATTTTTGGAACATTATCAGTTACTTCCACCAGGAATACTGATGAAAAGTGTTTATTCAACTCTTCTGCTCTTTCCTGGTTCCTCATTATTGTTACGCTAAACTCATTCTTTAAGAACAATGCATAAATTTTGGTCTTTCTCTTTCATTTTATATATTAAAAGAAAATCTTGGGGACGATTATGATATTACTTACCAGTTTACCCTCAAAGTTTACTTTCTCCCTTTTTATTTATTTTGGTCATCATTTGTTGGTTTTTTAAAGCTTTCCGAATCCTATAGATTACTACTAATTTTTGCCACATTATATCATATTCCTTTCGATTTGATGAATCCTTAGCATTTTTGGCTACCTGTTACGGGTTTTGTCTTCTTAGTATCTGGCAACATCTGTAGACAGGACTCATACTGGACTTGAGACATTAATTCTAGATTGTCTCCCCACAGATGCTGTCAGACCTGTTGAGTTTCTCGAGCAGTCTGTGTTTGTTTTGTATCATAGCCACAATGTCAATGCAATCACCCATAAGTTCACAATGGCAAGGGTTTATTCCTTTCCCCAAATGAACAGTCATACTGGAGATGGATAGAGTGATTTTCTGACAGAATACACAGGGTCAACAATGGGATGGGTAGTCTTGACAGTAGGATGACCCTCAAGACTAGCTCCAACAGGTACATTGGATAAGTAGGTCAAGGAGAGTGGGATGGAAGTTAGTGGTAAAACAGCAGGAAGTTTGAGGGTTGAGTTGGCTATTGGGATGGCAGACTACCCAAGAATTGAGAAGTGTATGTGGCATGAAAAAACAGACATTTGGAAGGGTAAAGAAGTGAACATAAAGAGCAAAAGAAGGAATAGATTGATGGGGTTGAGTCACAGAGGGGTGAGAGAAGACTTGTCTGGATTAGCTGGGACAACTGACCTGTTTCTGTGTTATAGATACAATACAACTCTGTAATGCTTTTAAAAATCTTGTACTGAAGTACTTCCAGTTAAGAATGTTGAAAGCAGCACAGATTGAGAATCAAAGCTGGGATTGTCAGGTCCTAGACGCAAACTGAATCAAGCAACAAGCTTAAAACTGAGCCAATGAACAGCAAAATTCACATTAAATGAAGTACTGTCATCAAATTAGTGTAGTATAATGTTTTACATAAGAACAGATATACATAATAAAAATTGAGAACAGTGTTGATGTGGCTGTAGCAATCTAACACAGCACTGATGTAAAAATGCTTTTTTATTCATTGTGAACGCAATAGTCATTGGCTAAAATAAAACACAAGCCTGGATTAATTCAGTTTGATACCTTTACTTTAACAAAGCACATCCAGTAATCTAACTCTAATAACAAAGCTCTTCTGTTTGGTACCTCAAAATTATAGGCCTGGGTTTCCTGTTTGACATATTGGTGGTGATCAATCTAGTAATATTTGGTTAACATCAGCAATTTGATCACAAAACTAGTGCCATAGTGACAATATCAGTTAGAATGCTGATGAGCAGATGACCTGATTAAATGCACCACCTGCTGAGCTTTACAGGCCCAAGGGTCATTCCACAGGATGCGGGCAGTGAGCTGAACATAGTCAGTTTCAGTCTCTGGGGCTACAGTTATGAAAATCAACCAGAGCTCCTACTCCCAGTCACCACTCGACAGATCACCTGTTTGAATGGCTGGCCTGAACAGAATTGGGATTGCAACTTTGCACCAACCATCAAACCATTTACTAACGAGTCTCATTTGTCAAGGATGAAGTTATGGAGGAGAAAGGGCTGCTGGAGCCTCAGGAACTAAACCCTGCACAGGCCAGGGCCGTTAGGAAAGGAGAGGAAACTGGTTCATTGAAAATCTTGACAATTGCAGCCCTCAGACTGAGGCAAATCAATAGTCCTCATTCTTGGAGATATCTTTGCAAATAGTTGTGATGGTGAATGGTTATGATCGAGCCACTGTGCAGCAGTATCTGTGAATATGTGTATGTGGATCTACAAGTACGCAGAGACTGTACGCTGTTATTAATTGTGCATATATGTATTCCCAATGTGTATACACTAGAAATTAATTGCAACAGTCAATATCTTTGTTTACATTGTAGTGCTGACACCCAGTGGGCCATGCACCATCTGCTCATTTTCCCCTACGAATCTCTGAATGAATGTTAACTAGTTTTGAGACATAGGGGATTTGCATGTTGAGGAACTGATCCAATCCCTCTCTAGAACCGTGTTTTCAGCAAGGGTCAGTAGTTAGCAATTATGAATTAAAACCATGGCTAAACATTCTTTCCCCCTTCTCTAAATAGAAGTCCCGGGTCCAATCGTACTGCTTCCTCTGTTATCCCTAGTGGAATCAGCTGACTCCACTGAGCCAAATATTGAGTCTGCAGTTCTTCTGTTCTGCGTAGGTCAGTCACTCATTGGTTAGGGCCTCAAGGCAAACACTGGCTACACAAAATTAACAGTGGAATTAAGCAAGAATTCAAAATTTTAACAATCACCACCGTGACACAGAAAATAATAAAGACCTGTACCCCTGGAAACCACCACCTCCACGTTCCCATATCCTCCACAAACTGGAATGAATGGTCCATGATATGGAAGCTGTTGACTGATGACCATGAGCCACCTTATTTTAAGATACTTCTTGCCATCAATGAACCAGCACAGATTCCACAGCATTCTCACACCTATCTTGAAATATAGATACACTAGCCACTAATGAATGCAGTCCTTAGTACTGGTGGATTCCACCACATATCATTGCAGAGAGAGACTGTTACAATCAATCATTGACCACATAACCAAAAATCACATATAAGCTTAAAAGTTATTGCTGTTCTGTAGTGGGTAGTGAATTAATATTTGATCATATTGTTTCATCCACTTCTAATGGGGCACTAAAATAATCAGTGGTCCAGTAAAATAAAAACATTATTTTACTTAGAATAATTATCAGGTGATAACTGAAAATAGAAATGGGTGCTGCAGGGTATGGAAATACATTGCTGCACATCAGGTATTTCAGATGCAAGGCTCCTGCCAGGTTTTCATTTCACAGAATGTGCTCACTGTAAAAGTTTATAGCTTTGAGTTTTGTTTCATTTCAATTGTGCAAATGGTAACGTTTATGGAGACCAGTGCAAATGTTAGTGGTAAAGCAGGAAACATTATTTTACTGAGAATAATTATCAGGTGATAACTGAAAATAGAAGTGGCCACTGCAGGGTGTAGAAACACCTTGTTGCACATCAGGTATTTCAGATGCAAGGTTGCTGCTGCTGATCACTGCGTAGGTCTTGCAACAAATGCAATTTCAACTCAGTTCGAAGAGTACATGGTCCTGCAGCACAAAATGTGAGATGGCAATCTTGGTACAGTGGAAAGTATGTTGCTGACATTGTGGAGGAGGCACACTGTTGGGGCAGAGTGAAGGGACCTTTTCTGTTAATCTAATTGTGTTATATGTGACCTGACAGAGCTTGGCAATAACACTGAGCCAGAATTTTCTCCAATGGTTTCAGGACCCTGGTGTGACATTCGAATGGGGGATTAGAAGCTGACACTATGTGGGGAATAATCCCCGGCAGTGATTTTCCACTAAATGATTAATTAATGACCCAGAAGCCAGGCCCTCAGTTAATCAAGGGCAGCAAGTGGACTCTTAAAACTGGTGAACTAATATGCACTGAAGAAGCAGGAGGTTGGCATTTCAGGTAAGAGAGAGGATGCCTTAAGGTGGAGGCACACATTTTAAACATTGCAGTAAAAAGATGTTCTTAGTCACTGGAGAACCATTGCAGAGTGGGAGCGCCTCCATCACAGACGTCAGGCAAACAGGAAAGCCACATAGCCTGCCTGCTGCCCTCCCTGCTGTTTGGCAGGATGATGATAATCACCACCCATTCCTGCCTGAATTCCGGGAAAATGGTGCTGATAAACCAACATGCAGGTCAGTAACATAAATGTCTTGGCCCAATCCCTTCAGGGTGCAAAAATTAAGTCTTGGAATGAGAAATGTTCTAGTCTCCAGCACTAGAATCCTTTGATAAGCATAAAGCTAATTCCCACATTTGTATCATATTGAATTATATTTGTATTCTTATTGACAATAGCTCAGTTCCTTCAACTATAATTGTATTCCATTGGAGTTAACAACATTTCTTCTGTGGTTCTTGGGACAATGTCTACAAAATGGCAGTAGCTTCTTCAGGCACTGGTTTTCTTATCTGCAAGGCAGCAACTGCTTGAAAATGTGGTTAGTTGTTTGGTGCGACTAATCACTTGTGTAGATAAGCATCCAACCAGAGCTCCCCAGAGTCTTTCAAGGATCTGCAATAGAACACAAGTGGCAATTAAATTCCAAGTATTCTTTCTCATTGGGCTGCTAGTTAATAATGACCGTTTATCAAGAACGTCCTGTTCTGCCCATTTCAGGAATGAACATCTTTACCCAGAATGATCCGTTCCTACATGGTGTAGTTGAAAATAAAACTGTTCGGATGGATTTATGGGGAAGCTAAATAAGTATGAGAGCAAAGCAGTAGAGGGATACACCCATGAGGCAAGATAAAATAAATACAGTGGGAGGACAGATTGGAATCAAACTGACCTCTTCATATGCTATTAATTATTCATAATTTCCAACCAACTCCTGGTGATGTAATGGTGTATTAGTGATAGGGAGCCAACTCCAAGCTCCAAGAGCTCATTACAGTGCACCACTGCTTGTGGTTTGCCCTCTGGTCAGTACACTCCTGGTAGGGAACAGTCCCAAGCACATGGCAGAGAGCTGTTGCGAAACATGTCTGGAAAAACATCATTCCAATTTTATCCCTGTCTTCCACTTTCTTATTTTGAGGGAAAAACACTTGTTGGAATATCGTTTCTTCGGACATGGACCTCTCTTGCACTTTGGCTGAGTCACCATTTTTCGGCTGATGTGAACAGCAACAGCCTATTTGATTGCATGTAGCAGCTATACGTACCATCTTTCAACAAGATTAATAGCTGATCATTGGAGTCCAAACAGGTCCTAGTCTAGAAAACTAAGATTCTGGCTAAGATCATTTGAACCAGGGCAATCTATATTCCTTTCCTTTAAATGTTACTTAACACACCTAGGGTTCACATTGAGACAAGCTGTTTGTAAGAAGTTGTTATCTCATTAGTTCCCAACACTCTTTACCTCTCAAAAAATCCCAATGCCATAGACAGGGTCAATTCTCTACTGAGTTAAAAATGTCTCTTTCTCCACAATGATCATGGACTATCACGGATTTCTTTATTTTGTGATCAGACAGTACTATCACAAGAAAATCCCTTTAGCATCCCTATTCCTCTTGCACCATCTCAATATGAAAATGTCTCTGAGACAACTACCTGGACAATACAACAGAAATTGTTCCTTGACCAATAATTAATTCCTCATTCACCTATAATGCTCAAACCTTTCTCGGTCTCAGCCTTTCTCACTTTTACTAAGGCCAGCTGACATAATCTTTCTCCTCACTGGGACAAATTCAAGCTTCATGATGCTTTGTTCTAGTCAAATGCATTTTTTTCAATCTTCGAGCTGTCAAACTCTTCATCACCCTGCCATCTCAGTTGTAATCATCCTCTGTATTAGTCCCAAACTCTTACAAGGCTCACCTCCATTGGTCTTCATCACTCAGGGGCTTTAGAGATCACCTCCTAACCTCCCTCAGTTCTCACCTTTCATGGTCCTCATTTTCTCACATTTTGCAATCTGATCATCACTTTAATGCCCGTCTGATTTATCACATTTCACTTCAACTCTTTTAATCTCAGGTTACACCCTGGCCTATTAGATCTGACCTTTGCAAGAGAAACACAGTGCCAATTTCGTTAATCTGCCTAACACCATTAAGGAGGCATGCATTCTTTGACCAATTTACCATTACTGCAAAAAGCAGAACAAGGGTTGCCATGAGTAGGAAACCCAGGAGGTTGACTTAAGTTTTGGAATATCATAGAAAGCCTGGAGTACAAGGGGTTGCATAATTTTTGGAATCCTGTGAAGGGTCAGCGTTGGAAACAGGGCATCAAATCTTGGCTTCAATGATATGCTGTGCAGTAAAGGGTATTCTTACAGTTTACGGTTGT
The DNA here is from genome assembly GCF_030684315.1 of Stegostoma tigrinum. NCBI lineage: Eukaryota > Metazoa > Chordata > Chondrichthyes > Orectolobiformes > Stegostomatidae > Stegostoma > Stegostoma tigrinum. The sequence continues at coordinate 18,638,508 of NC_081370.1, forward strand.
TGTATTACTGTTAGCTCAATTCTGTTTTCTGTACTTACTGTACTATGTCTGCAAAGGCGGTGAATAAAGGCTTTGACTGGTACTCCAGGCCATGTTTAGCACAGAGTGACCTTACTAATGGTGCCACCTTGTGCAAGTTGTGCCTTGGCATTGTGGGAAACAGGCTGTAAACACAGAGAGACAGTTAAATAGGATGCGGAAATTAGGACTGACGGGGTAAAATTCAACCTCATTAGGATGCAAAACAGTTGTTAGTGGATTGATTGCCAGTTTTTACACACATCAAATTTTTATTTATCTTAAATTGACTGACCCATTTTGTTTTCCCATTGAGGGCTCTAAACACACCTTGAAATTTATTTTATTTTCTGACTCTCACTAGCTTGAGTACCATTTTGGATGGTTTGGTATGTATAAGATGTGGTCAATAGCACATCACTTCACTAAAGTCAACATGATAAGAATTACACAGCATATCAAGAACTATAGTGCATGCAGTCAATGCTGACACCCATTCCTCACAACACACTTTGCATTGTACTATTTTCACAGGGAGAACATAGCCAATCTCTGACATTACAATACTTAATACATTGCCTGTAAATCACTTGTGAAGTCAGGTAGTCATGAAGGTGCTATATAAATGCAAGGTAAGACAGCTCACTGAGTTAGGTAGACAGCTATTTGGTGATGCAGAATCCACACCAACAGTTTGGGCTCAATTCCTGCACCAGCGGAGGTTACCATGAAGGAGCCTACTTCTCAACTCTCCCCTCGCCTGGGGTGCGGTGACTCTCAGTTTTGGCTACAACCAACTGTCTCTAATGAGAGAGCTTTCATATGGTCTGGTAATATTATGGTAACTCCACCTATATAGATACAAGCCCTTCTTTGTCTTTTAAAGTAGCGCCAGGGACCCAGGTTTGATTCCATCCTTGGGTGACTATCTGTGTGGAGTTTGCACATTCTCCCCATGTCTGCGTGTGTGTCCTCCGGGTGCACTGGTTTCCTCCGACAAAGATGTGCAGGTTAGGTGGAGTGACCATGCTAAATTGCCCATAGTGTCAGGGATGTGAAGGTTAGATGGATCAGCCATAGGAAATGTAGGGTTACAGGGATAGGGTGGGGCGTGGTGGTGGGTCTGGGTGGAATGTTCTTCATAGGGTTGGAGTAGATTTGACGGGCCAATTGGCCTGCTTCCACACTGTAGGGATTCTATGATTTACTTGATACAGATATTCGTCGTGACAACTGTAATGACCAGTACAGGAATCCTAAATTGATGTTTAAAAAAATAACTATTCTGTCTAAATGTTCTTAAAACGTTGAAAGTCTTAAACGGCTGGTATCAAACTCAGAATGAGTAGTCTGGCTGCTTCCAGAACCTTTCAACAATTGCCAGAGGAAATAAAATTTAAATCATCCTGCTGGGTTGTGACACTTCTTACATTGTGTGAACTCTAGCCAAGCCAATACGAAGGATTAGTCAATAAGATATCTACCATAGCCAGTACTGAACATAGGAGACCATTTAAAGTCATGACTCAGGAATAATCACTCTACAATTAGCTCCTCCAAAACACAATAGGTTTTGGCCAGGATGTCAAAATCTATCTCATTAGCTGAGTGACTAACCCAGAAGCTCAGTCACATGACTGAACTTATTGGTTTGTCTGAAATCACCTGACATTATATAGTTTTTGATTTTTTCATCAGACTGCCTGTAATCTGTACTATACCTAGAAAGTGAACCGATTCAGAGCTTACGAGAGATAATGGGAACTGCAGATGCTGGAGATTCCAAGATGATAAAATGTGAGGCTGGATGAACACAGCAGGCCAAGCAGCATCTCAGGAGCACAAAAGCTGACGTTTCGGGCCTAGACCCTTCATCAGAGAGGGGGATGGGGGGAGGGAACTGGAATAAATAGGGAGAGAGGGGGAGGCGGACCGAAGATGGAGAGCAAAGAAGATAGGTGGAGAGGGTGTAGGTGGGGAGGTAGGGAGGGGATAGGTCAGTCCAGGGAAGACGGACAGGTCAAGGAGGTGGGATGAGGTTAGTAGGTAGCTGGGGGTGCGGCTGGGGGTGGGAGGAAGGGATGGGTGAGAGGAAGAACCGGTTAGGGAGGCAGAGACAGGTTGGACTGGTTTTGGGATGCAGTGGGTGGGGGGGAAGAGCTGGGCTGGTTGTGTGGTGCAGTGGGGGGAGGGGATGAACTGGGCTGGTTTAGGGATGCAGTGGGGGAAGGGGAGATTTTGAAACTGGTGAAGTCCACATTGATACCATATGGCTGCAGGGTTCCCAGGCGGAATATGAGTTGCTGTTCCTGCAACCTTCGGGTGGCATCATTGTGGCAGTGCAGGAGGCCCATGATGGACATGTCATCAAGAGAATGGGAGGGGGAGTGGAAATGGTTTGCGACTGGGAGGTGCAGTTAAACTGCACCTCCCAGTCGCAAACCATTTCCACTCCCCCTCCCATTCTCTTGATGACATGTCCATCATGGGCCTCCTGCACTGCCACAATGATGCCACCCGAAGGTTGCAGGAACAGCAACTCATATTCCGCCTGGGAACCCTGCAGCCATATGGTATCAATGTGGACTTCACCAGTTTCAAAATCTCCCCTTCCCCCACTGCATCCCTAAACCAGCCCAGTTCATCCCCTCCCCCCACTGCACCACACAACCAGCCCAGCTCTTCCCCCCCACCCACTGCATCCCAAAACCAGTCCAACCTGTCTCTGCCTCCCTAACCGGTTCTTCCTCTCACCCATCCCTTCCTCCCACCCCCAGCCGCACCCCCAGCTACCTACTAACCTCATCCCACCTCCTTGACCTGTCCGTCTTCCCTGGACTGACCTATCCCCTCCCTACCTCCCCACCTACACCCTCTCCACCTATCTTCTTTGCTCTCCATCTTCGGTCCGCCTCCCCCTCTCTCCCTATTTATTCCAGTTCCCTCCCCCCATCCCCCTCTCTGATGAAGGGTCTAGGCCCGAAACGTCAGCTTTTGTGCTCCTGAGATGCTGCTTGGCCTGCTGTGTTCATCCAGCCTCACATTTTATTATCGATTCAGAGCTTACAACTACTCTACTTCCATCAACAATTCAATTGCATCTAATCTCCTGTGGAAGGGATTTCTGTATGCAGCCCACTGAAGGAACCTCAACTGGACCATGATGCTCTGTTCTGTTTAATTCATGTGAATTAATTCCAAATGGCTTTAAGTAATTTGAAACCTCCCTCTTTTCTTTCTTGGAAATATATGTGTGATTACAGTTTCTGAAGCAGTCTACCTGAAGGACAGTAAAAATAATTCAATTCACCTCTCTCTCTTTCTATGATACAACCATTCTCCCACAACTGTTTGACCCATGTATAGTCGCCAGACTCTACCATGCACATTAAACAGATAAACTCTATGTTATTGTGAACTCAGCACCATCCTCCTCTGCATTCTAATCAAAACTATATGGTTCCAGAGTCAATTCTACTCCATTCACAGTCCAAAACCACAGGATGGGCAGTGCTCATGTGTCTTTTGTACAAAGCAAGTGTACCTCCTGTTGAAGGTTGGTAGTACTCACTGATGTTCAATCTGGAAGTTGAGGTGGCCTGTGAACCAGTCGTTGAAGAAAGACTGATGGACGTTACAAGTGGCATGTAACTATAAGAAAACAAACCAGTTAGTGGTGTATTACTGTTACAAATATTTTAAATTATGGGACTCAGGTCCTAAATACAGCAAACTTACATTTAATGTGGTGAGCCCCTTCAGTAGTGGCATAACTATGCTGGTACATTAATAATTCATTTTCACCAGCTGTATGGATTAATTCATGTTGGTAAGAAAACAACAAAGTTATCTGCAGGACCAGGCCATTTGTCTGTAGGAAGAGGGTTCAAAACTAATTTGGGATAATGAAATGGAAGTCTCTTGTCTGTTAGGTACCATGGAAATAAATAGAATAAAACAAAACAAGAAGCTGTGGATGCTGGAAACCAGAAACATGAACAGAAATTACTAGGGAAACTCTGCAGGTCTGGCAGCATCTGTGGGAAGTAAGCAGAGTTAACATTTAGATACCGGTGATTCTTCGTCAGAATCAAGGAAATAAATATGGACCAGGGATAATCAGGATTGTTATGGATATGACCACAGGACATATTGTACTTAGTACTATTTGGACTGAAGTCATATTTAGGTTAGATTGATTACAGATGACAAGTTCTATTTACGAAAACTCAGCAGCTTTTATGGTCAGTTTTTAGGGGAGAGCTCACAAATGAGCAAATAACTGATATCACTGATTCTCCCAAATTCCTCATATCTCACTGTATATGCATTCTCATTCAGCAATGTCCAACATGCAGCCTCCAAACTGAGACAGCTCTCAAATCCCAAGAAACCTAGTTCAATTTGTGATTCAAGTTTGGACAAGGCTGATTTTAGTGCAATTGTCTCACAAATGTAAGTCCTATGCCAGAACATCACCAAAACACGAACAGTTTGCTTGTATCAGCAACTTCAGGTACATACACATCAATGGAATCTGGATTTGTCTGTCACATGGACTCCATGGTACATATTTATATGGCATCTGATCCATAAGGACAAAAGCTGAGGCACACAGTTGTAAGCAAAAACAACCTCCAATGCTTATTTTATACTAATTCCTCAGATGAGCTCATGACTAGATCGCCTTGCAAAGGTGATGGCGAGCTGCTTTCTTAATTTGCTGCAGTCCATATGGTGTAGGCAGACACACAATTTGGTTAGTGAGGGAATTCCAGGATTTTGATCCAGTGACACTGAAGGAATGTTGATATTTTTATAAGTCAGGATGGTGAATGGCTTGGGTGAAGGTTGGGGGTGTGGGGGATGGGGGGGCGGGGCAGGAGGTGGTGGGAGGGTGGACTTGAAGATGTGGTTGCCCCATTTATCTTCTGCCCTTGTCCTTCTAGATGTTCATGGTCATGATATTCCAAGGTGCAATCTAAGCAGCTTTGATGAATTTCCGCAGTACATCTTGTAGATGCTACACACTACTAGCACTGAGCATTGGTGGTGGAAGGAGTGGATACTTGTGGATGTAGTGCCAATCAAGCAGGCTGCTTTGTTCTAGGTGGTGTCAAGCTTTTAGAGTGCTGTTGGAGTTGCACCCAACCAGGCAAACAGACAGTATTCCCTCACACTCCTGACTGTAGGTGGTGGACAGGCTTTTCCAAGATTGTGGAGCTCTTCACCTTTCTCAGCTATTCCTTTCCACCACAATCGCTAAGTTTTTAAATTCAAAACGAGATTCTGACATACCACATCATCTGTTTCACTGTTTGATGTTGTCAACGTTTAGGGCTTTTACATCAATGCGCATTGTGCATGAAAAGATGTTGAACAGACAGGAGCACTCAACTTAGGCCAGTGCTCAGTGACAGTTAGGTTCTTACTTGCATGGTCAGCCAGTCTTCCTTCTGATCATGGTCAATTATCATAGGAATGTGATTCATCTGGGTCACCCACACAAACCAATTACTTTCCATAAACCTGCAAACAGCAATCATGAAATTAATGATGTGATCAAAGAAATATGCTCCAACAAAATACAAATTGAATAAAATCTCTAAATTGGCAAATAAACACAGATACCATTGGTACAGCAACCTTCTACTGATGCTGTCACTAAGTACAAAACCAATAAGAGGCTTTCAGTTCCTGCTTTATGTGTGTCTAACCAGACTAAGATCTGTTTGCTGCCAACACTTACATGAGATTCTTTAGCCAAACCAGGTACAATGTGTTGAGATGGTACTCCAGATAAGAAAACTTTTAAGTGGAAATGACGTAATGTTAGGCATGGAGTTGTCAGGTGTTGGGCTGTAACTATTTATTTTGACAGTTTCTTCCAGCATGGATTGTCCTTGGGGGCAAAAAATGATCGCACGACACTGCCTTGGTAACAAATGGTTTTTGTAGTTTGTACGGGTGGCTATCTTGAGTTCTGTCATTGCCAGAAGGTGCTGGGTTTCTGTCAATTTCTGCCAGAACATTTCATTTCTTTTATATAGAATACGGTCAGTCTATGTCTCTCCCTTTCTGTTGTAGTAATTCCTATGCCATATCAAAGAGGAACAAGCAGTATCTATTAAATAGTCAGTTAGGTTGGTTTGTTGTTTTTGACCAGCTGGGAAGTGATGGGTCGAAGGGCATCTTTGACTCTATGATTTACCCATTTTTTTATTGTTCTTATTTATTCATCCCTTTAACTAATAAAATTCTAACAACATCAATCTTGAAAGCTCGATTTGGTTCAACACCTTGCTTAGGAAGAGAGTTCCAGATATCCCCTCTGTGTGAAAAAATGGTTCCTGATATCGCTCCCAAACGATCTGAATCGACTTTCAAGGTTATTGTACCTAGTTCTACATTCCTCTAACAGAGGCAGTAGTCTCTGTGCACAATTTAGCATTTCCACCTGTGGCAGCTTAACGCTCAGAAGAGGACATTGAATCGGGCAGGAAGGTAGCAGGTGGGGATCCTGTTATTCTCCCAGCTCCGCTCAAAATGAGTCAGTGGCAGGAAGGCCTGTGCATGACCTTGTCAACATGCAGCATTCGTTTCAGTTTTGTGGCTAAGAAGGGAAGGGTGTATCTAACTCTGCAATGGGGTTAAACTGGCTTGTGATCTTGAGCCTGATTGGTCTGTAAATAATTTCTCCACTGGAGGATTTTTATCTCTTGGAGATCCTTCACACAAGAGGTCATTCTATTAAGTCTGTTACTTGGCCCATTTCTCTATCTGGAGGAATCTTAGTCTCCTGAATTTTTTTGCGGAGGAACGCAGATATTCGCCCATCACCTGGGGGAATTTCACTTTCACGAATGTCAATTACGGAATAACGCTGCTCCCTGGAGACAAGTAATTTATTTTCTCCCAGCATCCTGGATTTCTAAACCAGGCAATTTCTTTTTAACTATATCTTGAACCTATGGACATTGGATTGGCTTCCATGGAGTTGTATACAGCTCGTCTTCATTTTCTGAAACGATATCTTCATTCTCAATCTGCTAATACATCTGTGCTGAGGTATGCAAGAGCTTTACTTCAATTTGTGGAGGGCATTGGACATCTTCATTCATCCTCTGTAGATGTCTTTCTAGACAAATTCCCCAACATTGGTGAGTTATTGGGGGATTATTGCTTACTTATCATTGTCTCTGTCACTGGGATTGATACTTCATCTTTGAAAGACGGAAATGTTGCTCTTGTACTTGTGTCCATTGTACTGTTCTGCTATCAAAACAACTTCAGTGAAAGATTCATCAGTGAGCTCAAGTGGGCTATGCTGTCCTTATTTTGGTTGCCCTCATGTGCATCCTCTCTCAAACTTTGCTGGTTTCTGTCATCTGAATTTTGATTAGTGATGATAACTATGTTTTGTTCATCTCCTGTCAGATTCTATATTCTTTATCTTTTAAATTACAATTTTGTCACATTAAATCTGCTCAATGACACTCTTTGTGTTGCAGCATCAGTAGAAATTAAATCCTTGGCTCTCAACTTCAATATTGTAGCTGTGCCTTATGCTCTGTGCTCACTATGGCAGTGACACTTGTTGTGAGTTATAAGTAATTGTTTTCTTGACTTCTTTCTTTCTTTCCCAACCTAGTTCATTATTGCTGATTTAAAGATATTCCCCCTTGCCTACCAGAGATGTTTAACTTTACTCACTGAGCTCCGAAACAGTCACTTTTCAGCTGAATCTTGAATCCAGGCTACCCTACAGATTCTTCTTCTAAGGACTCTGAATCAGTCAAATGTGGATAGCTGTTAAACTCTTCCTAGCTCTCATTGCACTTTTTGTCAGGTCTGAAGTAAAGGTTTTAGGCTGAAGAGCTTGTCATTCCTATCACAAGTTCTGCTGACTGCCTGTTTGTTCAATTACATGTAACTGATGACTGACTGACTGTCTTGTCATTCTTGAAGGGGTAAAGCATCTAAAACAGTGAAATCACTCGTCATTGAATAAATGCTTTCCTTAGATTATTCCCATGGTTATTACTTGGCATTTGAGCAATGAGGCTCAGTGTTCATCACAACCACAACCAGTTGAGTGGAATGCTGCTCCAATCCTCCTTTCTCCATGTTTTTAACCAATCTATTTTGGCATTTCATGGCACATCTCTCAGGCAAGTGAAATTTGAACCTTTTGGCCCAGAGGCAAGAACATAACACTACCACTGTGCCACAAAATTCATTAGAAGTTAATGCATGCAATGTGAATTTAGTTGAATGCAATTGCTATTTAATTAACATCCTAAACCTGCAACCTCCATTGCTTGGAAGAGTGAGGACAGCATTTGGATACACCGCTTCCAATTTTCCCTCTAATTCATACACCATCATCTTACCTTATAATTAAGATGATGGGACTCAGTGAATGATGCAAAGTGACTGCTGAGTTGTCACTGTTCGGAATGATTACTAATAAGCTTTTCCAAATATTATCTTGAAGTGTTTTCTTCTTGGAATGTTGCTCGGTTGAGGATGACAAAATGGGTTCTGGCTTGTGAAGCTGTTAGGACACATTATCCACTCCATTGAAGTTGATTTTGCAAGAGGTGTGTGTTAATTTCTTGTACAACTTGCTTCAAGAAGGACCACATTCCTAGATCATCACTGCAAACTTATTCTCACAACCAGCTGAGTGGAGTGCTGCTCCAATCCTCCTTTCTACATGTTTTTAATCAATCTGTTTTGGCATTTCATGGCATGTCTCCCAGGCAACTGAAATTTGAACCTTTTGGCCCAGAGGTAGAGTAGAATTGCCTAATTCCACCTCTTCCACAGCTCATCCGCTGAAAACATCTTTAAAACGTTGCTCTGTTTAGACATGACTCTCCCAGGGAAATGTTGACAATCATCCTATCTTGCATGGTCCATGGACTAAGCTAATAAATAGGTTTGCTGACTATGTCCTAAATCCCAATTCAGCCGTCACCTGTGCTCTCTGACTTCAATTGGCTCTGATTCAGAAGCACATGGATCGGAAAATTCTCATCCTTGTTCTCAAATCTTTCCATGATTTTAATTCCCCAGTATCTGTAGCCTCCTCCAGATGTATAGCCCTCCAAGATCTCTGGGCTCCTCTTATTCTTGGCTCTTGGCCATCCACAATTGCAATTGTTCTACCATTGGTGACTTTGCATTTAGGTTCCAAGGTGATAAGCTCTGGACTTCCTCCCTAAACCTCTTTGCTGTTGTACATCTTCTCTCTCTTTTAAGATGCCCCTTAATATCTACCTCATGACCGAGTTTAGTGGAAAGCCCATTACAGGACAGGGAATGAGAAAGAACAGAAAAACAGGCAGTGAGACAGGAACAAGTCGATGTTCTCTGCATCTAACAGTATTGAATAAACAAATGTACAAATCAATGACAGAGCTTCAGCAAGTAGAAGTGTTGAACAAAGCAATCAAGATAAATCTGTAAATAGTCTGTCAGAGTACAAGAATAAATTTTAATTTATTAGAGACTGTTATTGTCGGGAGTTAGAGAGGGCCAAATAAGCAGAGAGGTAGAAATAAATAGTGGCAGTGAATGAGGAATGAACACACAGGCAGAGAAAATGACAAGAGAGAAAACAAAGGTGATGATCAAGAAAGTAAAAGACTAGTGGAAAAAGAGAGAAGAGAAACAAAATAAACAAACAAGATAAACAAGACGTTAATATTGCCCAAACCTATTCAAATGTATTAAATCAAACAGGGAACAAAAAGACCACTCACAACAACTAGTTCCCTATAGCTACAGTTATGCCAGGCATTTAATGGATGGTTAAAGTACTGCAGGCACACAGCATCAATTACTGCAATTGTTCAACAGACAAACACATAATATAGTTAGCATTTTGATCGGGAGCCCCACCTCACTAGAAAGAACATGAACAGAAAGCCTTGAATGCCAAGCAGTGGGATGTAAGTCAGGCTGATTCGAATGTAGAAAGACACCATCCAGGCCAAGTCCTATAAAAGGCGAGAAAAACATCACTATATTAATTAACCATTCCTTTCCTTTCCAGTTTTCTTAGTCCTCTCCTGAGAGTAGTAACTGGTCTCAGGGTTCAGGTCCTTCTATCACTTCACCCCACTGACTCGTCTCCATTTGTGAGCTGAGACAGAGGACGTTAACAGGCTTTTGATAAACTGGAATGGGGGATGACAATGAAGTCATTGCTAACCCTATGCTCATCAATCCTGTACCCAATCAGCAGCCACAACATCACATGTACTCCAGCCAACTCCTATTGAACATCAACAATCTACAAATGAATCACATGGAGAAATTCAAACTAGAAGTTAAATTGTGAAAATACTCAGCAATACAGTTACAGATTTTGTTCTTCCAGATGTAGGTTATGTCAGCAGATATGTGTAATGCCAGCAATAGGTAGAATGGTCACTGGTTACAGGTTTGTTCCTGGTAATGGAAATAATTTGAATTAAAAGAATCCCACAAGAAAGAAACAGGTACAATATTACAATGATGGATTCATCTTATAATGCATTAATGCTTATATATTATACAATCTTGAAATTAGTAGTAGTTAAGATGGATAGCTTCTGATTAATCATTTTCCTTTGTAGAACTCTTTCGGGAGCAACTGGGCTGTTCACTGCACCAGTGAATGGATGGGGGAAGGGTTCCTATTGTGTTTGAGCAGAACTCATGAGGAGCCAGCCCGACAGACCATGATGTGCACTGTCTGCATCAAATGAACAATGATGTACTCAGCACTGTTTGAATGGAGACAAATAAGGAAGTTTGCTGACTTACTTAGGTCTGTCTGTGAGCCCGTGTGAGAATTTGCACTGAGGTTTGTATTGGGCATGTGTTTGGATCATTGTGGGTTTCTATTGGACTATGTGCGAGAGCCAGTACTGTTTAGTTAATCTGAACTCTGTTTAGATGAGCTGTTGCTGTGGAGAATGCACCAGTTAGATGATGATGGATAGTTAATTGTGAGTCACTGTGATCTACAATGCACCATCTGAAAGGGCTGCTGGAAGTAGGTTCAATGTTTAGTTTTAATGGGGAATTAGATTAACACTCGAGAGAAAAGGAAGTTGGGAATGGAACTAATTGAGAAGGTTTTTCAAAGAGCCAGCACTGATACAAAGGGCTGAATGTCATCATCTCATGTTTTACTATTTACGTAGGACAGTTGGTAGCGACAGGCATGCAGTTGATACTGCAGGCATGGATCATTGCTTATAGCAGTCTATGACCCAGGAATTATCTTAAAAGACTTTCAGTAGAAAAGGAATTGCATTTATCCCCCATTACTACTGGCCAAGTTAATGTTCTTGAACCCTCTGGTGCTTAGTTTGGGCTCACATGCAATCCCAAGTGCAACAATGAAGCAATGTTTCAAGAATGGGCGAATATTCCAGTAAATCACACCGCATCTTGTGACTTTGGAATTGGCCTCTATCCAAGTGCCCACCATACCCTCATAGGATGGCATATACTGGCCTGGTCCAGCCCAATCATACTGGATTCTTCAAGGGAAATCAAGTTTTCCATTCTAGTAAAATGCTCATTTTGCATTCATAATTGTATTTTACTACGTTTGCTCCACACATTAGTTAATTTTGCTGAACAGCTTACCATTTTTGCCTTATTCATACTTTAATTCAATATTCATTGCTGCTATTATTTAAGGAGATCAAAAAAGGGAGTGGAAATGGAGATGTACGCAAAAGTCAGACAGGGCTACATGGATTAAAGTAAAGACCATGTCTTCAAGGGGAATGGATGGACAATCAATGCAGGTGCAACACACCGACGAGGTCGATCTACCTGCTTATCAACTCCTGCATACAACCTGGACTCGTCAGAGGAAACCTGTCTTTACTGCGATGTTGTACCACACAAGTGTTAGGAGTAAACTTTTGTAGCATTATCACTTGTCCTTGAGGGACTACATTGATTCAGTGACCTCCCTCCATTTAAGTGCCACCTTACATTTATTGAAAAATTACCTGCTTCTCTAAATAGAGCCATTAACGTTACTGCATTTCCTGTAGAAAGGTCTCTTTGCTGGCCAGCATCAGTTAGATTGAAACTTTCCACATGTGCCACTGCCTCCCCTTTACTAGTGAGTGACACCTCTCAAGGAGCTACCTGATCACTAGAATTTACACTCTCAGCCAAGTGTTCTGAAAGTCACATACTCCGGGAAAACTATTCCTGTATGCTAACAGACTATTCAGATTAAAGCAAAAAATAGCTGGGTATACAATTGAGCCAACAATATACATCCCCTACCCTGTCTTGCATTACTAAATATAGTGGTTAGACCTCATTGAGTATTAGTGAATAGAACAGTGTGTAATCTCCCGGTATTCCTGAATTTTCCATCAGACTTGCCTGAGGTACTACTGGATACAGCAGTCATACAATCTTCCACTCTGGAATACAACAGTTATGCCAGCAATATCCAATATTCTAAATATGCCAGGAGCCCACCCATTACTCAGGTATAGATTAATGATGTCAGCAGTCAGTGGTTAGCTATAAACTAAGTTAGCATAGAGATAGGTTCGAACATGGGAGTCTTTTGTCTGAATGGTTCAGTACACTTTAGGTAAAGCACTTAGCAAATGGGAAGCTATACTTCAAGTAAAATATTGGAAAAAGTAAAGACAGGATTGAACAAGGCCAAGTAAACTGCTAGAGATACTCACCACCCACTGCTTTCGCTGTACAGCGAAGTAAAAGATGTACCATTGGAAGTAAAGGGGGAGTAGTGCTGGAGGTCCAACTATGACAAAATGAGAAATCAAAGTATTTAGAACAAAACAAAAATTGTAGAAGTTTCCTTACATAACTCAATGGACTCTCCATCCCAGCTCATATTAACTTTGACATGTCTCACTTGTTTCTATTTCTCAACATTAAATGAGAAATCTGCCAATGAATTCTCCACTACTGTCTACTGCAAGTCTACTTTCTCTGGGCAATATATGTACTGGGATTCCTACAGCTCCACGTGCTGTTAAATTGGCTATATTGGCAACCTCATAAATAGGGCCAGAGCCATTTGCTCACCAAGCAAGCTTGATGTGGAAATACAGCTCATTGAAGCCATCCCTCAAGACAATGGCTATCCCAGTCGGGCCATGCTTACTGATTGATTAGCACACAAACTCTTGAATGGGCCTAAATCCTGATAAGTGCCCGAGGTTGGGGTATTGCCACCGTTAGTCAAGGGGCTCATTCAGTGAAAATTTGAGGGATTGGCATCAGCCAGTCATGTAGATCAACTGCAATTAGTCCAGGAATTACAGATCAGTCAGTCAGGGTTTGTTGAGACACCAGTCCAGGAAGGTCCTACAATTTTTATTGCAGTGAGTTAAAGGGAAGGACTGACTGTGATACAAGTGATGGAAGAGCCATTTGTGGTCATGCATGAACAGAAGATGCGTCCTCATTGAGTGAATCGAAAGCGCAGAGCAGGAAGGGTGAGTAGTTTGGGTGACTGAGGTGGGTGTGAACACTTAAGCGGGCTTGATGTACGCAACGCAGAGGGTTTTGTCCATCAGCCTTTGTGAGACTTGTCTGCAGTAGCAGTCTGACAGTGGGTGCTGGCCCTTGGGTGAGATGTGGCACAGAAAAGGTGATGGCACTTGCCCTTACAGAGGTCAGAAGATTGTTGACCTTCTTGTGACACTATCGCACGTCCCTTTTGCTGCAGGACACAGCACTGATCTGCAGTGCTATTTCTGTCCAGGCTGGCTACAACTGCTGATGTGGCCTTTTTGTTGGTCAGCGAGAAACAGGACTGGTCTCCAAGCAACCAACAAAATCAAAGAACCCTCTCACCATGGTTATACTCTCTTCCACCTTCTTCCATTGGGCAGAAGAAATAAAGGTTTGAATACACGTATGAACAGATTCAAGATTCTGATGTTATCACACTTTTAAATGGACCTCTTAAATGTTAATGTTGATCTCTCACTGCACCTTCTCAGAAGCTATAACGCTAACGTCTGCACTCTGTTCTGTTACCCTGGTGCGCTTGTATTGCACTATCTGCCTGTAAATTACATAAGACAACTTTTCACATTATCTCAGTACATTTGACAGTATTAAATCAAATCAAAACCCTGTCCACCACACCTCTAGATCACTGTTCTGGGGAGCTAGCTTTTGTCATCATTGCATGCCACAGTATAAGGGGTCATTCCTAGCTTGCAACATCTGAATGTACGCAGCTGGCCTTTAAATATGACGTTGAAAGAGAAGAAGCTGGAAGATCTCACAAATGGTGACTATTTCTGCCTAACATGCAACAGATTCCCTGAAGAATACAGCCAATTTCTCAGTTACGTTATTAATGAAGTCTCTGAATGCCACAAAGTTAAATACTACCATCTTCTCTCTGCTACCTCACCATCAAACACCAGGATTAGATCTAACTCTGTCACTATACAAGATTCTGACCAAGGCTCAGGGACAATAACTCTCAGTATTCCATGAATCAATGTTCACTCAAGGGCTCACACCTAATTCATCCTCCCAACTGCTCATCCCTACTGTCTTTTGCACATCCTACTCACAAATTAGACACCTAGCTTCTGCTCATACATCACCACTAACTCTTCTTATATCCATTTCCATTATACTCAATCACTGCTTTGTCTCAAATAGGTAAGTACCCTTCCTGATCTATGCCCCAACATTACCCTGACTGCCCAACCTGCTATCTCTGGACTGCACAATAAATGGAGGGGATATTGAGAGAGGATAGAGGAAATGAGAGACCCTGAAGTGTGTGCCACAGTTCCTTGAAGGTGGCAGAACAGGCAGACAAAGATGGTACTGAAAGCATTCTTTTCCTTTAATGTATGAGGCATAGAATATAAATGCAGGGATGCAATGCTGGGACTGTGTAAAATTCTGGTAAGTTCACAGTTATGCATACAGTTCTGGTCACCGCACTGCAGAAAGGGCAAAATTACTTTGGATAAGAATACAAATTTAGAAGAATGATGCCGGGGCTTGAAAACTGCAAGTATGAGGAAAGATTGAATAGGCTAGGGTAGGATTCCTTAGAATGGAAGAGTCTGAAGGGCGACTTAATTGAGGTGTACAAAATAATGAGGAAGGAGTGAACATGGAAGACCTGTTTCCCCTAGTAGAAGTCACAGATATAAGCTGGTTTAGAACATAGAACATGGAACACAGAAAAATAGAGTGCAACAGGCCCTTCGGCCCTCGATGTTGCATCGACGTGTGAACTAATCTAAGCCCATCCCCCTACACTATCCCATCATCATCCATATGCTTATCCAAGGATTGTTTAAATGCCCCTAATGTGGCTGAGTTAACTACATTGGCAGGCAGGGCATTCCACACCCTTACAACTCTCTGAGTAAAGAACCTGCCTCTGACATCTGTCTTAAATCTATCTCCCCTCAATTTGCAGCTATTCCCTCTCGTACAAGTCGATGTCATCATCCTGTAGAAGAATAAGGAAAATGGCTTTTTTTTTAAACACAGATGATGATGGGTGTGTGGAATTCACAGGTTTGGTGATGGAGGCAGAAAACCTCTCCTCATTCAAATAATCCTGGATCTGCACCTGATGTGCTGGAACCTGGAAAGCTATGCACCAGATGTCAGAGGGTGGGATTAGAATGGACAGCTAATTTTTTTCTCAGTCCATGCAGCACAATGGGCAAAGTGGTCTTTTTCTGTGCTACAACTTTTTAATGGTTCTATGGCAATCAGGTATTACAAATAAAGTCATTGCCAAGCACAGGGATAAGCTCAGCAAACCAAAAAAAAAATACAGGTTCAAACTGTAGTCAGTGGGGAATTTGCTCAGCTACAGAAACAACTCACCTCAGTGCATCTGCCATAACAAAGGGAGAATCAGACATTTTCCAATTCCTGTTCAGCATCTAATAACACGTGTACAGATTGCAATGTTGGGTAAAGGCAAGATCATGCTCAATTGTAAGAGATTAAATGTGGAGCTGGGTGAACACAGAAGGCCAAGCAGCATCTTAGGAGCACAAAAGCTGGTGTTTCGGGCCTAGACCCTTCATCAGAGAGGGGGATGGGGAAAGGATTCTGAAATAAATAGGGAGAGAGGGGGAGGCGGATCGAAGATGGATAGAGGAGAAGATAGGCGGAGAGGAGACAGACAAGTTAAAGGGGCAGGGATGGAGCCAGTAGATGTGACAAGAGAGTTGCAGTGGGAGAGAGAGCCCCTGAGGGTTGTCCGGAGGGAGGAGGGTAACTTCTTCAGGTTAGGTATCCCTGGAAGAGGCTTTGCAGTGGGGTTAAAATTGTATCAGAAATTATGGGAACTGCAGATGCTGGAGAATCCGAGATAACAAAGTGTGGAGCTGGATGAACACAGCAGGCCAAGCAGCATTTTCGGAGGACAAAAGCTGATGTTTTGGGCTTAGACTCTTCATCAGAAATGGGGGAGGGTGAGAGGGTCCTGAAATATGCCCTCCATAGCTAAACAGCATGCTGGCAGTCAGAGTCTTGGCTCACATATGTGAAAAATCACTTTGGGCCAGCCAAAAACCACAGGATCAAAACTAGGAAAGCATGAATACATTCAGAGAGAGGAGAAAAGGAGAGAATGGAGGGAAAAAAAATCAAACGTTTGCACAAGGAACTTTATTCAACACTGAAAGTTATAAACTCATCAGATTGTAAAGTCAGACTTTTGAGTGTCAAAAAGCGCAAAGACCAGCAAATAGCTTCTAAAAATCTCAGGTCACATTTTGTAGTTTCATGTACATACCCTTGAAATTAATTTATACACAACAAATACATGTCTGAGCAAATCTCACACAGTTGACAGGCTCCCGTCTTTGTGAGGTAAACATAGGAAATCCACTCTCTTTACACCGGCTTAATTTACAGGGAAGTCAGGAGAGGAAGCTGGCCAATCAATGGGGAGAGAAAGAAATCTCACCACAGCCAAACATATCAGGAGAGCCTAAATAACAGAGACTAAGTGTGAGACTGTCTGGGGCCAGAGCTGGAGATCACTGAAGGGCTCCAGCACTGCTGAGAGTAATACTTTTGCTAAAGAGCAATGGTGTCATCTGACAGGTCTCGTTTCTCAGAAACGCTCAATGCTAATTCCTCCTGTTTTAATTTTTATTAACCACTTTATTCCTCACAATATCACGTAGCTCAGATGAAGTTAACCATCTACCTAGTTTCAAATGGTTGCACTAAATAAAAAGACTGCATAGTAAAGGGCTACTTGCACTTCCTTGCCCCTAACATTAACAGGGCATAGTGTTCTAATCTGATCATTAAATGCCAACAGTTTATCTGTCTAATCTGTGGAATTTGTCTCTGCTAACCAGTAACTGCAACTCCTGTGCACAACAACTGGTGAAATTACAGCGAATTCCTGCTTTTAATGGTTACAATTTGTGCCCTTTCCAATTCTTCTATTTGAGTTAACATTAAAAACAGTTTCTGTTGAATAACCCAAACTTGTTGTGAACTGAAACTTGCAAGTTACAGTTGGCTATAAATAGGAATAGAGTGCCAGAATAAATAATGATGCTTTTACGGAAGCTTGGATTTGCCAGTCCATTGTATACTTTTGTGAGAAAGTCCATAGGGTCAAGTGTCAATCAGCCATTTGATTGGCTGTGGGGGCTTTCTACCCGAATTTTGAATTTGGCCTAGGAAGCTCCACCTGCATGGAGCTACTGACCAATCAGAGGCAGGGATGTCCAGGACTCTGACAGAGACCATGGCTACTCACGAAAGCCCCCCCCTGAATCTCTTGGTTAAGGATCAGCAGAAGGAAAACCAAGTGTTGCTTGGGTCAGGTTCCAGGTTTGGGAAGCTGTGGAGAGAAGAGGTGGAGGGGTGTCTGAAGCAAGGGAAAAGGATATTTCTCAGAGGGCACACCAGGCCCTAGGACAAGATCCTCAACATTGCAAAATTGAGTGTAGAGTGAAGGATCTACCCACTAGTTTACAAATTGGCATCCTTCCTGCACTATTTGACTGGACTGGCGGCCAGCTTCTTTTTCTCTAGCCTGGAGCTGAAATAACATGGGAGTGCACCTCTAAGTGGTTGATGATTGACCACTGAAGGGTGTCAATTGGTTAGGAAGCTTAACCACAGACATTCCTTCCAAGAATTTAATGTCTGAGGTGGCAGAAAAGTGGTAATATCTCCCTGTTGCCACAGTCTGATTCTTTGCCCTTCTGGCCGCATTCCACACCACTTTTAAAGAGGAAAAGTCCCAACTTGAGCAATTTCACACCAGAGGGTGCTCAGTTTCCTCGCTGTCCATTGCTGTCTTCCGAGTGGAAAAAACCCTGTGTTATTAGAATGTCTAGTTCAAGTAAAAGCATCATTAATGAGTCCTAGATGTGGGAAAAATGCTCAGGGCATAGAATGAAAGAGCAGACACAAGTCTTGAAAGAATTCATTCTGGAAGTTTCATTTTAAGTTCCCATTTATCACAGCTTCAAAACTTACTCAAAGCTTATGACATATAATGTATGAGAGGCCTGCTTTGGGTACACTCACAGCAGCAGTGAAAATACACAGTGAAAGGGCTTTTTAACCAGTATTTCTAGATGTCCCATGGTTTGCAAACCTGAAAGATGTCAATAAACTTACAGAATTGGTGTATAATTAGCAAGTATATTTTACTACATATAAGAGAGAGGGGCTGCAATTCAGCTGTTTCAACATGGACAACAAGTCTAAATGGCACAAACAACCAGGAGATTGGGGCAGGGTTTAGAAAGAGGTCAGGAGAAGTACTTTGCAGGGTGCCCTTTCTAACTGCTGTTTACTATGCAGTCTTTTTATTTAGTGCAACCATTTGAAACCAGGTAGATGGTGAACTTCATCTGGTCAATGTGATATTGTGAATAATAAAGTGGTTTATCCATTAAAACAAACAAAATCTAGGGGTCACTTCTACAGGGTTACAATTGGAAAACACAGAAGTTATGATAAACCTGTACAAAAACGTTGATTTAAACACAGTTTACAGTACTGTAAATAGTTGTTATACATTACGAAAAAATGAAGCTGCCAGACTAGATGAAAACAAAAATCCAAGTGTTACACTAAGACTGAGAGGTAATACTTTAAAAGGAAAGGCTGAAGAAAGTGAGCTCCTTTCTCTAGAAAAATTATGACTGTGGAGTTGACCCTTAAGATTATGAAAGGATTTGATAAGGCAGACATGGGACACTAGAACTAAACAGCAAAAATAAATTGCCACTAATAAACCTACCAGATATTTAAGAAAAATGTTTTTTTTTATTACTCAGAGAGTTGTCTGTATGTGGAATTCTCTACTATAAGATGTAGTTGAGAAAACTTGCATGGATGTGCAGTGTACCTACATATTCCAAGTAATTCTGTGCAAATGACTTACTCAGGAAAAAATACTTATGTTGGTATTGGTATGGCATATACTTCTTCTTCTGCATTCCCACCTGGGTTGAAGGAAAGAAAGAAAAGATTTGAATGATCATCTTGTGCACACATGATAATAAAAATCAAGGCATGTGCATTGGATTTTATGATTTTGTGCTTCAGGTGTACAGCTTCATATGATGGGAGTGTATGCTGGCAATCCAGGCTTATGTCACTGTTATCATTCATTAGTTTTCAAATTCAATGGGTTTCACCGATTTCCAAGTCCAAATTTCTAATACACGGAGCTGATATGCAACATACTCTGTGGGAACACTAATTCATAAAATCTATCCCTGTGTTTAAATTGTTTTCCAACCTGGCACTTTCACAATCTCAGTACCATACAGTCATTGACTCAACAAAACTGTAACTAGCCATACTTCATACTTTGTTTTATTCAGCCAAGTACTTCCAAATGAATTCATTACTTGTTTAAAAATCTCTCTCAGTATGTAGGTTTCACAAGCACAATAGGCAATTATTACCTATTTTACAGTTGGAAGAGGTTGTGAATCTTCTTGACCGCTGCTGCCATCTAATGAGACAACTCTCTCAGTGTCACTAGGTAGAGAGGTCTAGCAGCAGTGAAGGTACTGTGAGATATGTCCAAACTAGAATGGCATGAGAATGGAACATGCATTTGCTGGTGTTGCTGTGCACCTACTTTGCTTGATCTTCTTGATTATGGAGGTCACTGCTTTGGAAGGTGCTGTTTAAAAAGTTTTTACTGTCAGTTTGTGCTCCTATAGCACCTAGTGTCAAATGTACACGGAGGAACAGCAAAATCATTTGTTTTGACTCACATAATTTAAAGCATGTACAGTTGCTTTGCCCTAGTTGAAGTCCTAGAAATGATTTGATCTGCCAATCAATTCCCTGTCCCAGCTGCAGGAACTACAACTATGGCAACATGTACCCAAGAGGCAGAAATCATCCCTATAATTTCCCGTACACGGTTCCAACCTTTCTATCTGCAAATACGAGGTCTCACACTAAATATACAAACATAAGCTGCAGTAGATGATTTCACCCTTTAAGCTTTTTCCAACTACCGAGCCAAAATCATAGCTAATCTTCTGCCTCAAACTCTACCTTTCCACTCTATTTCTACATTCCTCAATTCTTTTGTACTCAAAACTGTACAAGAGGTAAGATTCCCATCTCAAGACTGATTTTCCCAAGGTTAGAAAAATCAGGTAAAAAAGATCAATTCCAAAGTTGTAATCCAGAAGCTTGGTTTTTAAACATACTCACTTTAATGTGGAGTCACTCTCTAGTGGCCATCACTCATCTTCCTCTACCTCTCTCTTGGGAACATCTCCCCTCTCTACTGTACCCATCAGCTACCCTTTCCCCTTCCCTCACTCTGGGGCGTTATCCTCCCTGGACACTGCTCATGCCAACTCAACCTCTCCCCAATCTGAGCACCACTTCATCAACCACTGCTTATTCCCAGGCACCCATCCAGACCAAATTCCCACACACCTTTCCTTTGCTGGACAGCGATTATATTCCACCATGAATATCTCAGCATCTCTTTCCATCCACAGGCACATACTTCCCTCAAAACCATTTGCAGCCACACCCATAGCCTCAATTCCCAGATACCCCATCCTGCTATTCATAACCATGAAGCTCCTCCATACTTCTTACAGCGTCTCCCTCACTCTTTCTGCTTGTATCCTACCAACCTCAACAGTTTCTAGAAGTCCCACCAGGAAGACATCAAGCAGCTGAGTGGGCATCTGTGATCTACTTGCCTCAATTGGGAGCTTCTTTCCCAAGACAAAGAAGATGGGATGCATGTTGATGTCAGGGTCTTTGCGGAAACAATTGGGCTTGGCATGATGCTGAAAGTGGAGGTGGTTCCACCAGCTGGCTGGGGCACCCTGTCACCAGAGAAAAAGAAACAGAAATGATCAACTTAAGAGGATCAAAGCCAAAGACACCCTCAGAATTTCAAATATAGCGCACACATCATTTAAGCAAAAACTGAGCTCAAACAGCCACTGGCATGAATTCCTTTGGATTCCCCCCACCAGCCCTGTAAATCCTAACATCAGTGTTCTGGGGATCAGCCGCTCTCAACAGTGAGAAAGAAAGGGGAATAACAATTTTTTCTTCATGACTTTGGCTCTTCCTAGGGTATGAGTTCAAAGGTATCAACTGCCCTTCAACAATTATCCCCAAGCCTCATTGACAAGTGTCATCACAGCGGCATGGTGGCTCAGTGGTTAGCACTGTTGCCTCATAGCATCAGTGATCTGAGATCAATTCCAGCCTCAGATCTGTGCGTAGTTTGCACATTCTCCTCTTGTCTGCATGTGTTTCCTCCGGGTGCTTCAGTTTCCTCCCACAGTCCAAAGATGTGCACTTTAGGTGGATTGGCCATTCAGGATACAGAGATAGGTTGGGGCTGGGTGGGCTGCTTTTCAGAAGGAATGTGGGTTTGATTGGCTGAATGGCCTGCCTCCACAATGTAGTTATTCAACTTAAAATACCTGTCCTCATTGAACAACCAGACAAGCAAACGTTCGGTTTTTTTTGCTCAGCGCAAGGGATGATCTGATTGGCTTCCACATCTCCAGACTGGAGTAACTTCTTTGTTCCCTAATCCAAAAGGCACTGAGGTCACTTGCAATGCCCTTATTATTCAGTCAGCAAAGATCCAAAGGTTTCCACCTATTAGGAATCAAATCTGGTCTCAGCCACATGAAGCTCAGCCAACCAAAACAAGTTAATGAGACTGCATGTTCTTTGGCATTACTTCAAGTCCCATTGGGTAAACTGCAATGGGGCAAGTGTACAGTGCAAACAACTACAGGTAAAATTGGCTTTACGTCTGTGTACGTAGAAAATTACAGGCATCGATAGGGAATTTGCATGGTCAACGTTCAAGAAAGATTGACAGCAAGAAAAATGGTGCCCGAGAGACTGACACAAATACATGGACAGCAAGAGAGAAACAGAAGGCAACATAAAAAAAAAAGCAGCTGATCAGAAAGAGACAATGAGGACAGAAAATTAGATGGAAACGGGGGAGATGAGCAGAAATAAATCAGGGATTTCATTGTGGTTTCATTGTATGATTTTGTGAGATGTTTTCTGGCAAAGTTTCTTGGAACAGTTTCCCAGCCTTGGAGATCAAAAAGGCACATAAGACGGGTGGAAAAGTGAGGAGAAAGAGATAGAGACAGAGAGAAAAGAAAAGAAAGTATGAGAGCAATGATTAGACAGAGATAGTAAACACAGGACAGGAAGTGAGAAGTTAGAGAGACACATACTGCCAGAAAAAGATTGTTTGATACAGGAGTTATGGTAGATTAGCAACATTGTAGTACAGTAAACTCCACATACAGTGTGACTCACTTTCAGGTGGCCAATGATAAATTTGTGAACAATATGGTTCCACTTGGACTTGCTAAACACGGAGAGGTGTCCAAAGTCATGCTGTAGCCAACCACTCTGTGCCTGCAATCAAACCATAAGGGTGCACATTACAAATAAATACCAAGAGCACTGCATAGGTCATTGCAACAATTCTCATCAACTGGGACATCCATGCTACCTTGGCCAGTCTCAGCCTTATCAACTTAAGATTGAGATAAGTCTTCAGACTAATTATGGAGGGCAGAACATTCCATGCTGGAATCCCGATCTTTGATCAGCCGGATCTGAAATCTGCTGATTAGGCAATTGCTGGCCTATGGTATTATCACTAAACTATAAATCCTGAGACCCTGGTGATGTTCTGGGGGCCTGGGTTCATATCATGCCATGGCAGATGTTGAAATTTGTATTCAATAAGTATCTGACATTAGCAGTCTAATTAAGACTGTGAAATCATTGTTGCTTGTCAGAAAAACCCAACTGGTTTTCTAATGTTATTTAGGGAAGGAAACTGCCATCCATACATGTTCTGGCCTACATTTGACTCCAGATGCACAGCATCATTAACTGCCCCCTGGACAATTAGGAATGGGTAATAAATGCTGGCCAGGCCAGTGACACACTCATCCTGTGAAGGAATTAACACAGAGGGCAACTGTACCTGAAGATATTGGGGTAAGTTATCATCTGAGACATACAGAAATCAGTAATCACATAGTGACTCATCAAACATAGTTTATGGCAGCTCATAAGGTAATTGGTGTCTACTTGATTCACTGGTGACCATAGCTTGTTAAGATTATATAACACACACAGGTGAGTCAGGCCGAGTTATGCTTTTCCCACTTCATGTATTAGATAGTCCCACCTAACATGAAAGATTTCTACAGGAGGAATTTACCTGGTTATGCACTTGATAACTGTAAACCCACCTGCACAATGGCCAGAAGAGCTGTGCTGATCATAAACGGGACAAAGGAGGTACCAAAATACCACAGGGTGAGCCATGCTGCAGCATCGAGGAGCAGTAGATGTGCTAGCATTCCAGCAAAGAACAGCTTGTTCGGCTTGAGGAGGTTTGTCCTTTCCACAAGGGCACGTAGCTCCTGGAAATCCTCTGTTATCAGTTTCTGAAAGTGAAAGAGACCATGAGTTTTAAAAAGAAACAAGCTGCTTAGCAATATGAGTGGAATCCCATTTTGAAGAATCATTGCACATTAAGGAATTAGTGTTGCTTTGCATTTTTAAATTGTATAGAAAGAAAAATGCCAGCAGGATTCTTGTAAATAATGTTTAAAGTAGGTAACTATTATCTGTTTGGGTGTAAACAGGATAGCAATTGTAAGTCTGTCTCTTAGAAATTCATAATGATAGGAACAATATAAAAGGCAGAAGGACTTGTATTTATATATAGTGTACTTCATGACCTCAGAATTATACAAAGCACTCTAGACAATAAAATACTTTTGGGATATTGTTTCTATTGTATTGTAGGAATGCACACATCAAGATTCTGTATACAATAATAATCAAGCTATTCTATTTAGAGAAAACAGTCTTGAATTGTTCTGCAGAACAGTGACTGAAGAAGATACTCACACTTTTCCATGATTCCAAGCTGGGCTGGTCAGGAGCAAGCTGCCCAATCAGCAGTGAGTTCAGGTACTTGCTCACCAGTGACTTATCAATGTGGAAGGCAGTGAAAGGATCCTAAAGGAAGAGATCAGAAGTCATTCACATTAACACATTTTTCTTGTGGCAAAATCTGTGCAAGATTTGAAAATGTTCCAAAATTCAGGATTTTTTAAACAAAGAGAAACCCACAACGGAAATTTAAATCCAATTATGCAGGACATTACTATGCTTAAGAAGAATAAGATTGGACATGAGGACGAAATGGCTCACAACGATCCTCTCAAGGACAACTAGGGATGGATGCTAAATTCTGGCCTAGTCACAATATTCATATCTCACAAATTAATTTCAAAGAATTCAGCATACTCTGCACTCAGGGGATGAATGTGACAATGGAACACCGAGGCATCTCAGAAAGTTGGAAAAAGACTAGCAGCTTCAGAAAGAATAGTGAATTTAATCAATAAATCTACACACACAAATTAGGTCTCAGGTCAGATCATCAGTTGTTTGTTCCAATCCAGTGAAGCAAAGGAAGGTGAAAATTTCATCTCCACCTATCTGGACTCCATTTTCTCCCTCTTGGTCCAGGAACTCCCTACCTACGTCCATAACACCACCCACGCCCTCCACCTCCTCCAGAACTTCCAATTCCCCGGTCCCCAACACTTCATTTTCGCCACGGACGTCCAGTCCCTATACGCCTGCATTCCCCGTGCAAATGACCTTAAGGCCCTCTACTTCTTCCTGTCCCGCAGACCCGACCAGTCCCCCTCCACCGACACCCTCATCCGCCTAGCCGAACTCGTCATCACCCTCAACAACTTCTCTTTCGATTCCTCCCACTTGCTACTGACTAAGGGAATGACCATGAGTAACCGCTTGGGCCCAAGCTATGCCTGCCTCTTTGTAGGTTATGTGGAACAGTCCCTCTTTCACACCTACACTGGCCCTAAACTCTGTTACATTGATGACTGTATCGGCGCCGCCTCATTCTCCCAAGAGGAGCTCGAACAGTTCATCCATGTCACCAACACCTTCCATCCTCAAGTTCACCTGGACCATATCCATCACTTACCTTTCTGGACCTTTCTGTCTCTATCTCAGGCAACCACCTACAAACCGATGTCCATTTCAAGCCCACTAACTCCCACAGCTACCTGGAATACACCTCCTCCCACCCACCTTCCTGCAAAAATTCCATCCCCTATTCCCAATTCCTTCGCCTCCGCTGCATCTGCTCCCAGGATGAGGCATTCCATTCCCGCACATCCCAGATGTCCTTGTTCTTCAAGGGCTGCAACATTCCCCCCCCCCCGGCAATGGTCGAGAATGTCCTCAACCGTGTCTCCCACATTTCCCGCACCTCATCCCTCACACCCCGTCCTCACAATAAGCGCCCCAAGAGAATTCCCTTAGTCCTCACATACCACCCTACCAACCTCCAGATACAACGCATCATCCTCCGACACTTCCGCCATCTACAATCCGACCCCACCACCAAAGACATTTTTCCCACCCCTCCGTGACTCCCTTATCCAGTCCACACTCCCCTCCAACCCCACCACACCTGGCACTTTCCCCTGCAACCGCAGGAAGTGCTATACCTGCCCCCACACCACCTCCCTCACCCCCATCCCAAGGCCCAAGATCACTTTCCACATCAAGCAGATGTTCACCTGCACATCCTCCAATGTGGTTTACTGCATCCGCTGTACCCATTGTGGCTTCCTCTACATCGGGGAAACCAAGCGGAGGCTTGGGGAATGCTTTGCAGAACACCTACGCTCGGTTCGCAGTAAACAACTGCACCTCCCAGCCACGAACCATTTCAACTCCCCCTCCCATTCCATAGACGACATGTACCTCCTGGGTCTCCTGCAGTGCCATAATGATGCCACCCATAGGTTGCAGGAACAGCAACTCATATTCCACTTGGGAACCCTGCAGCCCAATGGTATCAATGTGGATTTCACCAGCTTCAAAATCTCCCCTCCCAGCCCAGCTCATCCCAGCCTGCCTAACTTGTTCTTCCTCTCACCTATCCCCTCCGCCCACCTCAAGTCGTACTTCCATTCCCTGCCTACTAACCTCATCCCGCCCCCTTGACCTGTGCGTCCTCCCCAACTGACCTATCCACTCCCTACCTCCCCACCCATACTCTCCTCTCCACCTATCTTTTCCTCCACCCATCTTCAGTCCACCTCCCCCTCTCTCCCTATTTATTTCAGAATCCTCTCCCCATCCCCCTTTCCTGATGAAGGGTCTAGGCCCGAAATGTCGCCTTTTGTGCTCCTAGGATGCTGCTTGGCCTGCTATGTTCATCCAGCTCCACACTTTGTTATCTTGAAAATTTAGCAACCTGCTATTGATAAAGTGAAGGCCGTCACAATGACAGCAAATAATTTGAAGACATTTTTTAAACAATCACTAACTAACTGACAGACTGTTCTAATAGTACTGTAGATAACACTCTCAACAGGAACCAAACTATTGGTTATGATGAACTTGAATAAATTGTTTTTCACTCAATTTTTAATTATAAAGGACAACAAAATAAATTTGACCTGAAATATTGCTGAATGTATATGCAACTTAAAATCTGGTGTCAGATCCGTGTAAAATGCTAATGGTTATTTCAGACATGCCGGTACACAGGGGACTTCAGACAATTGCATATTTAAACTTATTGATTTATTCATTTCAATAAAAAGGTCATTTTTACAATTGCACAGGGGGAACTGTATAAACAGAAACTATACAAATATACCCAAAGCAACTATCACAATTCTAAATAATCAGAAATTCTGTACAAATCAATCATTCAGAAAAGCAAAACCGCACATAATTACATGAATGCAGGGGTGTTTGTTGGAAAATTAACACAAGTTGCCCTTCAGGTTGCAAATGTGTACGTTTTCAGTTCACTCTTGCTAAAACACATTTGCAAAATCACAAAAGTGAAAATTTCCAGGAAACAGTACAATTGGGCATAATGGCAGAATACCATTATTTTTCACTTTGCACTAAAATATATTCAGTGACGTATTTTGAATGGTAACCCAGTCTAGTTTTCCTGATGCAGTCAGAAATACATCTGTGACAAAAAAGAAACCTTTAAATAAAAGTGTCCAATCCTCCACCTGTAGAGTTACCACATTTTAAATTACTTAAAAACAAACTATATTGAGCTAATAATTGTAATAGTGCACCTCAGATTTTAGTAATAAAATATATTTCTCAAAATATGCAAGATTTTTAAATTCTGTCTATCAATACTGTGTAATTCCTTGAAGATCCTCCTCAAACAGTGATGAACAGACAGGATCAGCAGAAACCTGTCATCTTTACTATTTCAAGCTAGGCGTGTGGCAGGGTTTGTGGGGAGGCTAAGTTTGGATAAAATTATTCGTAAATCAGGAAAAAAAACATAGAAATTTTATTCACCCCGATATCATTTACACTTGAGCTTCCACGATATTTGCACCGGTTTGAGCAGTATCATCTGGTTTGTGCTGATAAAATTGACATGAAATATTAGCCTTACGGAACAAAAACAGAAAGCTCACATGGAATCCTCCTGAAGATGTACATACAAAGTATTCTAATTGCTAATTTCAAATGTCTAATATTGAAGCATAATGATTCAATAAGGAATCTTGGAGTAGTGCATAAAGCAATAGATAGGTCATACTTTAAAGGGTTCTAAGCCACTTCACCATACTTGACAAAAATTAAAATGAGCAAACTGGGAGTGGCATTGATACATGCAGATCCCACCTCAGAATAGGGAGAGATATCCTCTGTCATTCTCCATTGAAAAACTACTGAGTATATAGAGTTTCATGAAAGCAGGAAAAACTTGACTAGAACTGAGTTTAGTCTTTCATATTCATTAAATGGTGGCCAATCTTTTAAGATCTGAATGATCCAAGAGAGCTATAAACAAACAGAAGAAAAATCTACGACAGCACAGTGGCTGCGTGGTTAGCACTGCTGGCTCACAGTGCCAGATTCAAGTCTGCTCTCAGGCAACTGTCTGTGTGGAGTTTGCACATTCTCCCTGTGCCTGCATAGGTTTCTTCCCAGCTGTAAGATGTGCAGGGGAGGTAGATTAGCCATGCTAAATTGCCCTTGATGTACCGTCTAGGTGGATTAGCAATGGGAAATGCAAAGTTACAGGGATAGGACAGGGGGTTATGTCTGGGTGGGATTTTCTTCAGAAGAGTCGATGTAGAGTCAATGGGCCAAATAGCCTGCTTCCACACTGTAGGGATTCGATGATGGTGGTGGTAGTTATACCATAAACCAGGGAAAGAGACACTCCTTTACAGATAGTTACTCTGCTGGTTCACTTTTGAACTGTGACTACATACTTGCAAAGTATCTAATTCTAGGAACAATTGTGCTTACAGTTGAGTAGACAGATCACATAGGGGTACTTGTAACCAAATTCTTTCTCTTTCAACCTATGTGGAAAACAGCTTCCAAAAGAAGAACACAGCAGCTGTGTTCCCTGACTTGAAAGTATTAACGGTTCATAGACATGACTTTGATGAGCTGTTACAGGTACAGAGATATGGTTTGAGACAGGCAATTAATTCCAGGTAATGTTATGCAATAAGCTGGACATTGAAGGTGTA
Organism: Stegostoma tigrinum; assembly: GCF_030684315.1. Taxonomy (NCBI): domain Eukaryota; kingdom Metazoa; phylum Chordata; class Chondrichthyes; order Orectolobiformes; family Stegostomatidae; genus Stegostoma; species Stegostoma tigrinum. The sequence continues at coordinate 18,667,682 of NC_081370.1, forward strand.
GAAGAATGGGCTGCCTTAGAGATGCATAATAACTGTGATGATAACATTTTCACAAATTATTCACCTTCAACAGTCTCCAGCCCATTCAGGTATGTAGATATCGTCTGCTTCACTTCAAGAGATGAAGATTGCAAAAATGATGAACACAACTTGAAATCAAAGCACATACCATTAGAAAAATTGTTTGCAAAGACTACATCACCATGCCTCTTCCTTAATAATGTCAATGCTCAAGCCAGACTCAAAATTTTACGAATGGGGAGCAGCTGGAACATGACCTACCAATGTGTTTAAGAGTCAGACACGTGCCTACAAAGAAAATTTTACCAAAATAGATTTTAAAAAGGACAGAAATTGCTTTTGAAATAAATTTGAGGGTACAACTTGAGGAGCTCAAATGTAAAAATGTACAACTTGTTTTCCATCTCTGATAATTAGTGGAAGAATACTGCACTGAGTACTTAAATTATTTGCACAAATACTAGTGAAGTTAAATCAAACCTTGAAAGTGATAATGCTTTTTGGCATACCAACACCAAACAATTAAAAGTCCTGTCAAATATCTATAGTCTTAACATGAGGTGTCATATTGCAACAAATAAATTCTCACAAGAAATCAAATGCCACAATTTCTAGTTTTCAACATATTTCAATTTTTCCATATTTTTCACTACTGGCTTATTGGAGGCAAATCTGGATGGAGGTGAGTTACATCCTTAATACGAAACTTTTTCCTCATTACCAAGCTTAATGAGAGATAGGTTGACTTCAAACTGTTACCCAATCTCTGGAAATTGCTTGAGATGTGGACTGATAGGACGGGTGGTAACAGGACATTCTTGAGGAGTCCAGAAGTTCTTCTGAGTAGCCATGGTGCAGTTTTGGATGTCATACAGGTACTGAATGGCTCCTCTGTTTCAGAGGGTCGACAGGAAAGGCTTATCAGCTTCCACAATGCTGATCATAAGGCTGTGGATGACCAAATCATGTACCACCCAATAGTTTGATACTTTTCAAAATTTTTACGTATTGCTTGTACCTTGACTCCTATTCTCAGCTTTACCATAATACTTCTGCATCAAATCACTTTTTACTTGTTGATGTGATCATCATAATTGTCAGTGTAAAATGCCTTTGTGTTTTCCCTAATTCGTTCTGTCAAGCCTTTCTCGTGCCCTCTTCTGGTTCTCCTCAGACCACTTTTGAGCTCCTTCCTTGCCTGCGTGTAATCCTCTCTAGCTGAACTTGACCCTAGCTTCCTCCACCTTATGTAAGCTACCTTCTTCCTTTTCACAAGAAGCTCCACCGCTCTCGTCATCCAAGGTTCCTTTATCTTACCCCTTCTTGCCTGTCTCAGAGGGACATATTTACTCATCACTCGCAACAACTGTTCCTTAAACAGTCTCCACATGTCTATAGTTCCCTTACCATGGAACAATTGCTCCCAGTCCATGCTTCCTAACTCATGTCGAATCGCGTCATAGTTTCCTCTTCCCAAATTAAATATCCTCCCATTTTGCCTAATCCTCTCCCTCTCCATAGCTATGTAGAATGTGGGGCAGTTATGGTCACTATCACCAAAATGCTCTCCCACCACAAGATCTGATACCTGACCCAGCTCGTTTCCGAGCACCAAGTCTAGAACGGCCTCTCCCCTCGTCGGCCTATCAACGTACTGCGTTAGGAAACCCTCCTGAACACACCTTACAAAAACAGCTCCATTCAAATCTTCTGCTTGAAGGAGGTTCCAATCAATATTAGGAAAGTTAAAGCCACCCATTACAACAACCCTACTGCTTCCACACTTTTCCAAAATCTGTCGACCTATGCTTTCTTCAGGGATCTATGTATCTGCACACCAAGATCCCTCTGTTCCTCCATACTGCCAAGTACTTATAACAATTTTTTCTATAAATTCTCCCAGTACATTGCTTTCCATTTTTCTCTGACACTGAGAACATTCTTTAATTGTTGATCATTATTCCTGATGTTTCTGATCTGAGATCAGTTTTTATCCCAGTTATTGGTTTTGTAATATGTGATCATCAATCTGTCTCTTTAAGATGGATCGATCTTTTATTCTGTTTTGATTCTCTTATCAGTAAATGTTGATCATATTCGTTTCAATAATTTCAGATGGTCACAATCCCTGATTATCATTACTGACCTGGGACAGTCAGTCAAAATGAATCTTACTTCAAAAATTGATAGTCATGTTTGTGGTAGGGAAGTCTGCCTCTGCAAACATGGAATGGACTGGCCATACCATGTGATCTTCAGTGACGGATGATTTACTGTTAAGCTTGAACTCGCTAGTCAACGCATATGACCCGTTATGGTTTAGGTCACAGCAAAGTCGGTCCGGTTGTAAAGCAACTTTTCTGCTTGGCGAACCTTCGGAAAAATCCAATACGTGAAGAGCACTCTGCCATGATGGTCAGTGAGTGACATGTTTTTCTGCCTTATTCACACTCTCTGACCATTACAAAGCAACTTCACCCCACCAGTTTTAAAACAAAAGGTCCTCGGGAACCTGACGTGGTATTAAGTGAGATTTTGTCAGTCTCTGGTTGTCACTCACGCATTTCGTTTTCCCTATTGGTGAGTGATTACTTGGATTATTGAATCACTCTCTCACGCTTATTGCTGTTAAAGCTCCATGCTTACCGTAGCATCCTGCCCCGCGTAGTGCCCGATCACTCGGGCGCCTCCCGGGTGCCTTTTGCTGAACTCGCTGATATCATAGACGTTCCTGTGGATCACCAGCCAGCGGTCGCTGCGAGTACAGTGCTTCTGCACCTCATCCCAAGTGAAGAACCTGTCCGGACTACACTCCATACTCGACCCCGTCACTTTCTCAAGCCTGTTCCCTTCCATCCGCTCTGTGCCTCAGCCTCTCCCCGTTTTCCCCCCTTACTACCCAGTCAGCTGGTATCTCAGACCGGGAGCGGTTTGCTGAATCTCTACCTACACCTCTCTCCAGTCCACTCTTCGCACCTGGCTTTCTCCCCAATTTCAGAACCACATGCAGCAACGGTGGCTGGGAACCCGCCCCTCAGAGACCCATTGGATAGTGTCCACATCAATCACAACTACTTCCAGATTGTTTGGCTCATAAATCTGTCAATCATGCCTGCGGGTTCCCATGCTGCTATTGGTGGATATCCTGGGCGGAACCAAACAATGCTCACATTCTATTGGCTAAAAGAGGCGCCAATTCGCCACATTCCAAATACTATTGGCGTCTGGCAGCGGGTCTCTCCTCACGCGGTTTTTTCATTGGTCACTGCATGGACAGCAGATTCACCAAGGGAGTGAGCGGAGGGAGGGGGCTCCTCTCTGGCTGGCAACCAGCCTCAGACGAACGCCCAGAATCAAACCAAGCTCAGGTTGTTAAGAGACTGAGGCGCACTGACTGCTGGGGATGATCCAGATGCAAAGGCTGCCATCGTCCTTCAACTTCCCCCCCCCCAAATTCTAAAATAGGTATTGAGAAGTCAATTCATTTATCTCTTATTCACTTCAGTAGATGACTTCAATTTTTCTCTCCACACTCCCTAGAACCTTGGCGTAGATTCAGACAGTAGATTTGACGCGCCGGCCAATTTGTCAAAGTAAGATCCTACAACAGCTGTACAGGTATCAGTGCAGAAACCACCACGCCAGAGCTAATGACAGAAGAGGAGTCTTACGGCCACATGACTTTGTAGTTGAAAAGCAACGTGTTAAACGTTGGAATTTGATATCAAAATGAAATTCTGTAAATAAAAGAGTGAGAAAATACGTTTTGATGTTTAAGGTGGGTAACCTTTCAACAAAGACAGGCGTTTGAGTAATTTTGGAAGGGAAAGTACGCACCTGGGAGAGGGGAGGGAAAGGGAACCAATAAATGCGCAAATACGTTGAAAGCGTTGACTGGTCGGATGACTTGATAGTGCAACGCTTCAAAAATGGTCAAGATAAGATAAGCAACCAACCGGAAACAAAATACAGGGTTAGATCAATGCGTGAGGAATAATCAGCAGTAATAAGTGACAAATGTAACAGACCATAAATCAAAAGCCCGAATAAACAAAACATGCTGCTGTGGTTTTGTGTTTTAAAAGGGTCGTACGCCTTTTATGCCTCTAAACATTGAGGCAAATTCTGCTCACATTGCAAGATAGAGAGGCTGTGGATAAGGTCCGAATTTATTACTGTCACTTTTCGAGTTTAAAGTGACAACATTCTCCTGCATTCCTTTCTTCCTACTTTCTTTAACAACATGCTGGTGATTGCTAAAATAAAGAAAAATGCTGTGATTCTCTTGTTCCTGCTTTCCAAACGGTCAAACCCTTATTTCATTCTCCTACAAGGTACCTCATTCAGAATCTGTTTCCTTCTGTTCAGCATTTCCCCTTTACTGTCAGTGTATTCAATTCTGGAAGTCACACAATCAAATTGAGTGATCATTTTCTGAAATGATGACTGGACAGTTGTCAGGAACAAGATCACTTCGTCACATGCTCCTCCGTAACTCGGGGAGGGGGGAAACTAAAACTGGGCCACAGCGTTTCAGATGAGGGATATTGGCATGAACCTGGCACCAGGGACTTCTTAGTTTATGTGGATGAGTTATACTCGAGTTTACCAACCATGCAGTTGTCCATGAAGTTAATTGCATAGTGCATCTATAATTCCTATATTCCTCCCTAATTTCTCTTTCAGACAGGCAATTTTAGCATAAATTTGTATGGTTTTGTGTAAGGTCATATTTAAACCTGGCTTTAATTGGTAACATGACCATATCAAATTGTCAAAACATGAATATTAAAGTCTGAAATGCTACCTTATGGGGCTGCTTGAAACTGAAAATTATTGAAAACTTGTGTTCCTTCCTGACTCCAACCTGGGTTGGTCCCATGTCTGTGATGTTAACATGTTTATTTGGTGCTATGATTAGACTGGCCACATATCTTGAGTGACTTGTGTTAAATCAAACTCATAGGGGAGAGAGTGAGAAGCAGATGAAGAAAGAGTTGGATCACTGTTTGGCAGTTGGAGTGAATGAAAGGATGAGAGAAAAAGAAACATCTGTTGGTGTAGAATAGCAGGGTAGGAATTCTCAGCCTCAGGACACAAGCATATACTCAGTTTTATTTTTATTAGTATTTCATAATGTAATTACAATCTGAATTTTGCTGATGGTGATATCAGCACACATGTTTAACATAAATATGTATTTAGTCTCCTGTTTTTATGATGGTAAAGATCAGCTTGCTTGACTAACAGACAAGTGTTATTGAAATACTTAAATGCTTAAAAAAATTAATTTTCTAGAAGTACCATCAGTATTTTCTAGAATTATATAGATAAAACATATTTTGCGTTGTGTAAAACTATCACTGAAGCAAAAATAAGGCATATTCTGAGCTCAAGCTTTTTTTCTGTATCTGTCTCATGACCATCCCCATAACATGCAATGACTGTATCCCATTGCTTATACCCAAGCTCCAGTGTCTTGATTATCTATTATGGATCTGAGGCTTCCACTTTGACTTACATACCTTGCCCATGCACCGATTGCTAGTTGTGCTTCATAACCTTGTTGCTCATTAAGGGATATGGTAGCTGGAGGATGAAAATAGATGTGTGCCACGCTGTGCAATAGTAGACCAATTATATAATTCTATTCCTCAATAAATACCATTCAGCCCACAATTACCTTTGTTCCCTTCCAATCATTCTTTTGTCACCCAACAGGTCATTCTCTTCCAGTGGTATAAGATTACTGAAGAGTTTTAATGAGTTTTCTTTTTCTGTGGAACTTCACCAGGTGACTGCTGGTCTTGCTGCCCTCTTCGGTCTTCTGCTATGTTTGTTGATAGCAGCCTGAGTTTCTCCTGGTGTACATTGAGTTAGACCCTTCAGAGCACTTGCAACTCCATCTTTTTGACCAGGCAAATCTGCTAGTAAATGTAAAACAGCACAATGTTTTACTGAAATTGGTAACGTTTATATTACAAAGTTATCAACTGCTTGATTTCCCCTTGCTTTGACTGCAAAGATTTTTTTAAAAAGTTACATTTTAGCATTCTGTATAAATTCTCTTTTTTTGTCGCCTTTCATTTTAAAGACAAACAGTTACACTCTATAAACAATGTTTCTGTTTTGGGTTACATGATGTGATCTATGTCAACAGAAATTTTCTAATGTAATAAATTACTGATTATTTTTGGAATTATACAAAGCTGCACATCCTTAAAGCATATGCCACCTTGTTATAAAAAATATAAACAAGTGTTTTTTCCCCAATATTATTAGTATTAGCAACATAGAAATTTAAGTCAGAGACCTGTATTTCCTCTGCATAGGTACTTGAAGACATTCTTTAATAAAAAATCATTCAGGGCATATAAGGTCAGCATTTATTGCCCACCCTTAATTATCACTGAAAGGCTGATGATGATCTGCCTTCTTGAATCATGGCAGTGTTGTGTATACACTCATGGTGCTGTTAGGAAGGGAGATTCGAGTTTCTGCTTTCCTACTGTGTTCTCCATGCTCAATTCTCCCCATGTTCATACTGTTTCAATCCTGCTTCTAATGACAGGCAGACACTCTGCATTGAGAAATAGTCTTTTAACTCACTGATATCTGAAGTAAATACTGTTTTCTTAAAAACAGAATTCAAACATCCTATTGCAGCAATTTTAATATCATGAGTATTGTAGTATTGCATTGAATTTCATGGTAGAGACACCTCCAGGTAGCAGTGAATATAATAACATAATTGAATTTCACATTCAGTTTGAGGGAGTGTGGAGTGTTTCTAAGACTAGTGTTTTAAACTTTAAAAAAAGGGAGCTTATGAGTGGACAAAGACAGAATTGGTAATATAAATTGGAAATTTAGATACAGGAATAATGTGAATAGAAATGTAGTGGCAGACATTTGAAGTGAGAGTTAATAACATTTAAAAAATACATTCCAATGAGGAAAGGAAAGCTTCAGGAAATGGGTGCATTATTCATGGCCAACTAATTAACTATAACATGAAATTGAAAATAAAGATGTATCTCCACAAAGATTAACAACAGATCAGAAGATTGTAAGAATATTTTATAAAGTGAAGATGTGAATTAAAAGTAAGGGGGAAATTGGAGTATGACAAAACTAACTAGAAATATTTAAGACTTCCTGCATGTATTAGAAAGGATGATAAAATGTGAGGCTGGATGAACACAGCAGGCCAAGCAGCATCTCAGGAGCACAAAAGCTGATGTTTCGGGCCTAGACCCTTCATCAGAGAGGGGGATGGGGAGAGGGAACTGGAATAAATAGGGAGAGAGGGGGAGGCGGACCGAAGATGGAGAGAAAAGAAGATAGGTGGAGAGAGTATAGGTGGGGAGGAAGGTCTTCCCTGGACTGACCTATCCCCTCCCTACCTCCCCACCTATACTCTCTCCACCTATCTTCTTTTCTCTCCATCTTCGGTCCGCCTCCCCCTCTCTCCCTATTTATTCCAGTTCCCTCTCCCCATCCCCCTCTCTGATGAAGGGTCTAGGCCCGAAAAGTCAGCTTTTGTGCTCCTGAGATGCTGCTTGGCCTGTTGTGTTCATCCAGCCTCACATTTTATCATCTTGGAATTCTCCAGCATCTGCAGTTCCCATTATCTCTGTATTAGAAAGGAAATGTGTCACTAAAATGAGGATTGCTCCACCAGAGAATGAGTCCAGGGAATTACTAATGGTCAGATCTTCTGATCAGGATTGAAAACCCTATTTTCTTAAACATAATCAGACAAAAATACACGCACTTACCTTCTTCCAGTTTTTCTGAGTGACCTTCGGATGGAGGATCCTTCAGAAGTGACAGTGCAGCAAAACTCACAGGAAGCAGAGCAAAGAATTGGTACAAAAGCCACAACTCTTTTTTTTAATGTATCTAGCTGCCATGCTCTGTTTTGTTGGAAGTTTAAATATCTTACAGTTTCTTTTAAAAAGCTAGGGAGTAAAGGGAAATATGTACGATGATGGGGTCAATGAGATTAGTGAATATGGGGAGGGCAGCAAGAGACTTGGGAGCAGGCTCAGGTGGGTAGGTAGCTGGAAGACTTTCTTAGGTGAGTGCCAGATCCAGTCAGGGGAGTCAGATGGGACTGGGGGCTAGTCAGGTCGGTCAGGTGGTATTGTGATGGGGTCAGTTGGGAAATCAGTTCAGGAGCTAGTCAGTTTGGGTCAGGGAGGAATCAGATCAGGGTCAAGCTGAAGGGGGTGAGAAGTAGTTAGGCAGTCAGTAGTGGTAGTCAACGTTGTGGGAACAGTTGGGTGGTGTCAGTATTAGTGATTGATAAGTCAGTTGTATAGCCAGGAACTAGATTAGGTTTAATCCTTTTTTTTATTCTGGATAAGTATTTGGATAATTAAGTTGGATTCTTCTGCTCCTATGTTGTATGCTTGTATTTTTGAAGATTAATTTAGATGGAGTTCCACAAGTAATAATCCGGAAAAGTTTGAGAACCAATGTTACAAATACAAGTAATTGAACCCATATTCAAGTTAATGCTTTGTAGTCCTGGGACATTCATTCAGAAGTGGTGGTGGACAATTAAAAATGAATGGAGCAAAGAGCATCCCCATCCTCAAGGGTTGTGGAGCCCAGAATGTCGGTAAAAGAAGACAAAACTAAAACATTCACAGCCTTCTAAAGTCAGTCATCAATACTGCTTTCAAATAGTACTTATGCACCAATAACCTGCTAAACATAAAAACTAAGTTTCAGAGCTGAGACTGGCTTGAAAACAGAATTCAACTGAGTGTGGCGCCAAGATCCCATATAAAACTGAAGTCAATGGGGATCACAGCAAAATTCATCCACATGATATTTAGGTCAGAGAAAGATGACTGTGGTTGTTGGAGGCCGACTATCTCAGCCCCATGACATCAGTGCAGGAGCTCCTCAGGGTGGTGCCCTGCTAATAAATATCTTCAGCTGCTTCATCAATGACCATCTCTCCATCACAAGGTGAAGTGGAGCTTTTCATAGATGGTTGCACATTATTCAATTCTGATTGCAATTCCATCATTGATGAATCATTCTATATCTCCATGCAGCAAGACTTGGATAACATTCATGAATAGTTGGCATACGTGTTCTGCCTTTAGTTTATTTTTCTTAGGTATAGTTGATATGACAGGCCATCTCAGAGCTCTTGGATATACATCTTTTTCCATGTGGACACTCAAAAACATTCCAATGTCTTGAAAGTGCCATATGCAGGAAGCACTGTCAGCTGAAGCAGTTCAAGCTTAAGGATTTGGACCTTGATTAGGCAGCTAGCATCATTGTTATGCATTTATGATGTAAAATCTTGCTTGGATAACATGATTCTTGCTGATCACCTCCTAGCTAAGAGTGTGTAGGCAGTGGAGAAATGGATGACTTTGAGGTAAAGAAGAAGGATATGGCAGGTTGTCCAGCAGTACCCTGAGTAAATCTTATGCTCCAGTCAGTATCTCATTCTGAATACTGGTTAGGAAGAAGGTTTCTAGGGTAAGATAGCCAGAGCCAATTCCACAATATCATTGTTCGCTCAACTGTATAGGAGCAGTGAGTTGAAAACTCAAGACTGCATTAGTGTTCAATAGTAAGAGTACAACCACAGATGACATGACACCTTGATCCCAGGGCCCAAGATGTCATTGAGCATCCATCGAGCAGTCTGATTAGCATCAGTCCCTTGATTTACAAAGATGGTTGTGGTTCTGCAGGCACATTTTAGAGAAGTAACAAAGAGATCTGTAACAGGGCCTGTGAGGCAGTAACCTATGGATTAATCTTTAGTGCCATGCATTAGTTTTTAAACCTTTATTCTTTGTTGGGATATGAGCATTACAGACTATGTCAGTAATTATTGGCCTTCCTGAATTCGCTTGAGAAGACAGTCATGAGTCGCCTCTTGAACCACTGCAATCCATGTGGAATAAGTACCCCCACAGTGCTGATATGGATGGAGTTCTAGGATTTTGACCCAGCAACAGTGAAGGATCAGTGCTCTTGTTCCTCCTCAGGATGGTGCGTGATTTGGAGGGGGACTTGTAGATGTTCACGTCCTTGTCAGTCTAGGTGGTGGAGATCACTGGGCAGGAAGTTATTGTCAACAGATGCTTAGTGAGTTCCTGTGATGCATTTTTAGATAGCACACACTGTGAACCACTGTGAATAGTGATGAAGAGAATGGGACCATATCCATCAGTTTCAACATTCAATCAGGCAGGACTCTTTGACCTAAATTACATCAAGCTTATTGAGTGTTTTTGGGAGCTGCACTCATTCAGTTAAGCCAGAATACATCATCATATTCCTGACTGGTGCCTTTTAGCTGCTGGATGTGCTTTGCGGAACATTATGGAGAAGGGGAGGTTAGATGAAAGATAATCCCTGATATTCACTTTATAAGTAACATGTAACAATTTATTTATTTAACTTACATTGAATAAATTAACAGAATTGCTAACAAGCCAAACAATTCCCACTTAACTACTAACCATTCCCTAACTGAACTAAATTCTATTGGTATGCTGTTCCAGTTAACACAAGTCCCATTTATATAAACCAAAGTAATGAGAAAATAAATTAAAACTTAGTTTCTCAAAGTCTACATGCCTTTCTTCTGTTGTTCTCAACTCATAAATGCCTTTCCTTCACTGATCCAGCTGTCAGGGTATCTTGTCTGTGAAGTCTTCTATAAGGATTCTTAGCTAGAAATGCTGTGGTACAGGTAGTTCTGCTATAATGTGTTAGTGATAATGGGAACTGCCATCTTCGGTCTGCCTCCCCCTCTCTCCCTATTTATTCCAGAACCCTCACCCCATGCCCCTCTCTGATGAAGGGTCTAGGTCCGAAACGTCAGCGTTTGTGCTCCTGAGATGCTGCTGGGCCTGCTGTGTTCATCCAGCCTCACATTTTATTATCTGCTATAATGTGTGTTTTGTTGATGTGAATTGGCTGTAATGCAATTGATGAATACTGGATGCTATTTGGATAAAGCAAACTTTCTGCTGTGTAGGGGTATAGCAATTTTCTATCGTGATTTCCTTTAGCGATTTTCTTTAGCGTGATTTTCTATAGTGTGAGGTCATGTAAGAATGCAACTATCGCATTCTAGGAGAACTACCTGTATCTTTTTAGAGAGCTTAGCAATTTCTCGTGAGAGCTAGATGCTTATTTCTCAGATGGCATTTCGCTCTCACCGAATTTTTTAAAAACCTCTCCTTATTTATGATAAAGCATATGGTATATAGCATTGGCCCGACCATCAGATTTAAATTCAAATGGCTTTCAATCACTAAGTGCTTGGCTTAAATTAACTGGTTAATTCCAGCTAGTTGCCAAAAAATCAAAACAAGCCTAAGGTTTCCAGTCGCACAGCTAACTGATACATGTTTCAATTTCAAAACTGGCTGTACATCTTCAGCTACATACAGACCCTTTCTTGTCTATATCAATCTGTAAGCTTAGAAAAACACTTTACCTCTTAAAGAAACCATGCACTGTTCTCCCTCATCATTTTTTAAACAAACAAATTCTAGTTTCCTGCCTTCCAATTCACAATTACTCTACACAACTTCATGACAGGAATCAGTAGGTGAATTACTCAACACCAAATTTCCAATAAGTGCGGAAACGAGAGGATAAATCAGGTGAATGCATGGCTTCATACGCGGATTAGGAGAGCCAGCATTAGATTATTAGATTCTTGGGGATTAAGATCTTATTTTGTGAGGGTGATGTGATGCGTGGAGAGTCTGGACAAGTTGATACTTGAGATCTAGGTTCCATCTCCTACAGGAAATATTTACTAGAGCTGAAGAAGCAGATTTACACTAATTTAGCACGGGCATAGACACTAGGATGTAATACTAAAAAGGAGGATGGAGGTATACAAAAAGGATTAGGAAAAATACAGTATTAGAAAGAAATTGTACAATATTATGTTGGAAAGGTTAAAAATAATTACTTTCTATTGCTGTCTTAGCACATTACTATCCAAGCTAATTCACTGTCACCAGCCCAGATAAATTATCTACAGAACTGGGAGCAACTCCTAGTCATGTGCATCTTGACAGAACATGCAAACTGGTCTGTCTAATGTTAAGAGACCAAACAGAGGTGCGCAACCGTAGAGAAGGAAGCATCACCAGTTATATGGGAAGTTAATGATTCACAGACTACCTCATGAGACTAAAATTTCAAGTAATGAAGGATCACAAACCTTTGATAATGTTATTGGGATTGGAATAATTCTCAAAAATGCCTCTAGATATTCAAACATTCAGACTCAGGCTGTTCAGATCCGACTATGGGATAGTCTATGTCCCAAGCAAGGCTTAAGTAGCAGCAGATACAGTATAGAGCAGAATGTATTGACCAGAAAAACAGCATCTTATTCTTGTAAAGGAGGAGAGTTCTATTGTAAGCTGTAACCAACTCTTCACCTGCAACTGAGCGTGAATTTGGATAAATTCATACAGCTGAAAAATGTGATAAAGACTGCACAAAGGTCTGCAAGTTCAAAAGATATCCTAGTATGCCGGGTGCTGAAAAAAAATACCAGGAGTAGGAACAACACTAAACAATATTGGAAGACTATTTGGTGTATGACCGTTGAATGGTTATACAAAAGTCGATGTGCGGAGAAATCTTGCAGAAACTCCAAGGAAAATTCATCTAGGTACATAACAACAACATAAAAATCAGTGTGATTGCCAGCATTTTGAAGGACAGTTTGCCAGCAAAATGTTGATAAAGCTAATGATTTTGTGAAGACTTCCAGAAAAGCCATAAGAATGACTAGCAACAGATTCATTTGATTTTAAAGGAAAGATGTATTTAATCTTCATTGGCTATTATTCAAGGTGCAATGCCACCCACAGCAAAGAACTGAAAACGATCTTGAAATACAGTTTCCCTGGAGAATTACTATCAAACAATGGAATTCAATTTTTTTGAGTGAGGATTTCAGGTTGGAGACAGCGATCAACCAGAAAACATGTTGTGCATTCTATCCTTAGTTACACAGACAGGCAGAAAGAGCAGTTAATCCATTAAAGTCAGAGATGTATAAGAATCCAGACTGGGAATTAGCTCTACTCGTCTACGGAACAGCATTATTGCACTTAGTTAAAGAGCAGCATCATTGAATAATGGGTATTCATCTGCTAAATTGTTAAAAGGGAGGAGATTAAAAGTAAAAACCAAAAGAACTGCGGCTGCTGTCAATCAGGAACAAAAACAAAGTTGCTGGGAAAGCTCAGCAGGTCTGGCAGCATCTGTGAAAGAGAAGACAGAGTTAATGTTTTGGGTCCGGTGACCCTGCCTTAGAACTGATGGTGGCTGGGAAAACATCAGTTTATACGGCATATAAACTGACATTTTCCCAGCCACCATTAGTTCTGATGTAGGGTGTAGAATACACCAAGTGGAGATAAACTTGGTGGGGGATGTGGTATAATGTGATTCATGCAAATCACGATAACATCATTCTTACATCTGTAAGAGAGAAGACAACAGTGTAGAATAAGCATGTGAAGAGATAAATTGGGCGCTACAACAAAGATTTGTATTTGGTAACCTACAATGTACAGATGTAAATATAGGAGTGTTATGAGTCTTGCTTTGTGATAAGGAGCAAATAGCCTCAGGGAGCATGTATGTACAAAAACTCACAGCCCAAAATACTGCAGACAGGTATCTAAATGTGCAAGTGCCAGCATTGGCTTAAAGAACAAGGTAATGTAGTAATCTCATGATTTTGATTTTGATTTTTTTCAGGCCTTTGAAGTATACAGACTGGTTTGGGTCATGAGTCCATATCTTGCACTTTTTACCTGGTCAGCTTCATTCCAGGCATATACATGGTTTATTCCCCCTTAATTATCATGGAGTTGAGCCAACCTTTTAAAGTGTCATGGTTCAATCCACATCAATCGGCATGAGAGAGTCATTTGATTGACAAATTCAAAAGGCGATCCTAATATTACGTCAGGTAAAGCACCTCTGGCTAATCCCTGTGGCCCCCATATTTCAGGCTAGGCCATACCCTCCATTCATATCCCATGGCCCCTCATATTTCTTGAGGAATCAGTACATGTGTTGTATTTGGACTTCCAGAAGGCTTTTGTAAGGTACGTCATAAATGGTTGGGGTAGTATTTTGTCACAGATAGAATTAGCTGTTGGGCAGAAAACAGTGAGTGCAGATAAAGGACAACACAGTATGGAGCTGGAGGAACACAGCAGGCCAGCAGCATCAGAGGAGCAGGAAAGTTGATGTTTCAGGTCGGGACCCTTCTTCAGAAATGGGGAGGGGGAAGGGAGCTGGGAAATAAATAGAGTAGAGGGGTGGGTCTGGGGAAAGTAGGTGGGATGGTGATAGGTGAGTGCAGGTAGGGTCCAGTGGGGATTGGTCAGTGGGATGGGTGGGGGGGGGGTGCGATAGGTGGGAGAGAAGATGGACAGATTGTGTCAGGTCAGGGAGGCTTGGACTTGGGATGAGGTTGGGGGTGTCGGAGATTTTAAAACTGGTGAATTCCATGTTTAGGCCATGTGTAGGCTGTCGAGGCAGAATATGAGAATGTGAGGTGTTGCCCCTCCAGTTTGCATGTAGTGTCATTATGACACTGGAGGAGGCCCAGAATGGACACGTCATCCAGGGATTTCGAGGGGGAGTTAAATTGTTGGCAACTCGAAAGTGTTGTCGTTTGCTGTCTACAGAGTGCAGATGTCACCGACGTAGAGGGGGCCACATCGGGAGCAGTGCATACAGTAGACCAAGTTGACAAATGTGCAAGTGATTTACCTGCACTCACCTATCAACATCTCATCTACCTTCCCTAGCCCCACCAGTCCTCTCTCCATTTATTTCCCAGCTCCCTTCCCCCTCCCCATTTCTGAAGAAGGGTCTTGACCTGAAATGTCAACTTTCCCGCTTCTCTGATGCCATGTTCCTCTAGCATCTGCAGATCTTGCTATCTCTGAGTGGGGATAAGGTTCTTTTTCAGGTTGGCAAACTGTAACCAGTGGTGTTTCACCGGGATCCATGCTCAGATGGCAACTGTTTCTAAATTTATATTCATGACTTGAAGAAACAAAGGTGAATGTGCTGTAGCCAAATTGGCAAACGACTCAAAAATAGGTGGAAAGGCAAGTTGCAATGAGAATACAAACAGTTTGGAGAGATATTGAAAGGTTAAGTAAGTGGGCAGAAAGTTGGCAAGTGGATTATAATGTGGAGAAGTATGAAGTTTTCATTTCTGAATGGAAAACAAAAGAACAGGCTATTATTTAAATGGAGAAAAACTGTAGAAAGCTGCAACACAAAGGGATGGGGAAATACTGGTGCATGAAACAGAAAGATAAAACACAGGTGCATTAGGTAATCAAGAAGACTTAGTGGAATGTTGGCAGGTTAGGGTTTGAAAAGAAAAAGCAGTCACAATAATTTTGGTGATGGGGAAATTGCTCAGTTGTGCAAAAAATGAATATTGGTCTTCATTTCAATGGAGCAGGAGTATAAGTGTAGTGAAGTCTTACTCCAACTGTGGAAGATGCTGGTGAGATGAAGTCTAGAGAACTGGAAGCAGTTTTGGTCCCATATTTAAGGAAGGGTATTATTTCACTGGAGGCAGTTCAGAGAAAATTCACTAGGATGTTCTCTGGTATGGAGGGACTGTCTTATGAGCAAAGGTTAAACAGGTTGAGACTCTACACACTGGAGTTTAGAAGAATGAGAGGTCATCTCATTGAAATATAAAGGATTCTTAAAGACTTGACAGGGTAAATGCTGAGAGGACGTTTCCCCTTAAAGGAGAATCTAAGACCAGAGAACATAGTCTCAGAATAAAGGGACACCAATTTATGCCTGAGACAAGGAGAATTTCTTCTCTCAGAGGGTTATGAGTCTTTGGAACTCCTTGCCATTGAGAGCTGTGGGGACTGATCTGTGTGTATAGTTAAGGATCAGATAAATAGATGCTTGATCAGTCTAGAAATCAAGGATCATGGGAAAAATGCAGAAAAGTGGATGTGAGGAGTGCCACCTCAGCCATGATCCCATTGAATGGCAGAGCAGGCCTAATGGTCCAAACAGTATAATCCTGTTCCTGTTAAAACTGGGATAAAACACAGATGTCAGGGATCTAAAACAAGCGAGAATTGCATTAAACATAAAAATGTTCAAAGAGAAAGTGAAATGGGAAATAGGAGGGGCAAGGAGAAAGCATGAGAAAAGACTGATAACCACCACAAGAAGTAAACCAAAAATGTCTAATAGGAATATAAATAACAGGCATGTGGTAATAGGAGGTACAAAAGAAAGTGTTTCATTATGTAATTACAGAGGACCAGGCTGAGAACTGTTGTTGTGGGGTGTGCAAAAGGCTCAGTGAGACTTGGATAAATCATAAAACTTAAAGGATTGAGTCCTGATTGATGGAGATTATTGGTAGAGAGGTGGAGAGTGTGTGGTTAATTAAGCAGTGGATCAGGCTAATGGCCCTCCTAATAAAATATACCATTTTAGGATGAACTTATTCACCTATAGAATTTGAGTTAGATCTTTAATTTCTTTTCTACAATTGGGCCTTGTCCTTGAACCAACACTTGTGGCATTGGTCTCTACACCTTGTTGTCCAATTGTCTTCTGAGCATCTACCTGGAGTGCTTCCTGTCTCCTGCAGATACAAGATGTCCCTTCTTCTCTCCATCTCTTGCACCAATGCAGTGCACACTGTCCTACAAGTTCCTCAAAGTATAACAGCACAGATTCAGTTTCTAAATGACTCACAGCAATGCTTGCAGCTACACGTCCTTTAGGAGTTACAGGCTAACTATATGTAGTTCAGCCACTCATTCTATCAGGCCCCATGCAGATTCATGTCACCAATAAATAGCATTGTTAACTGTTGGCTACAATTGTAAAAACCTACAGGCAGCACAACTTTTACGCTGATTGCAATGGCAAGGGAACAGACATAAGTTAATCAAGCATCGTGATCCCAATGCCCTTTTCAGCAAGTCCCTAGTTCACCATTTCCCTGAAAGTTTGCCATAATGTGATCTACGTTATTATCAAATTCTCCATTCTAAAGCCAGACACGTATATGATACGGCTTCACTTCATTGAAACAGCCCAACCACAATCAAAGCACAGTGGCTCAGTGGTTAGCACAGCTGCCTGACAGCACCAGGGACCTGGGTCTATGGAGTTTGTACGTTCTCCCCGTGTCTGCCTGGGTTTCCTCCAGGTGCTCTGGTTTCCTCCCACAGTCCAAAGATGTGCAGGTTATGTGGATTGGCCATGCTAAATTGTCTGTAGAGTTCAGGGATGTGTAGGCTAAGTGGGTTATAGGGAAGGGTCTGTCCCCACACTGTAGGGATTCAATGGAAATAAAATCTATGAGTATTTATGTTCAATGTATTTCAATTGTTATGTTACAATTTCACCCAAACTGCGCACACACACTGCCATCACCCAGTAGCTTGCTTAACATATTTCCTGAACAATCTCCCACTCACGTGCAGCGTATCAGCCTTATAAATCACTCCTGAAGTTTTTGCAGGTCTTTCCTCACTGCTTACTCTTTGGTTCAGACTTGTTGTAACAGACCCACTACATATGTATTTCAGCATTTATTTCTGACTTCAAGCGACCAGCAAAGCAGCAACATGGATAGCATCAGAGAATTTCTCTATTGGACAACGTACTTATCAGAACAAAATGATTATCTCAGACACGTGAACTATGCCAACCAAGATTTTTTTCTGTGGAGATTTGAACCACTGTAGTTGTTTATGTGCTGACTCACTCCATAGAACATATAGAACATAGAACATTACAGCACAGTACAGGCCCATCGGCCCTCGATGTTGTGCTGACCTGTCATACCGACCTCAAGCCCATCTAACCTACACTATTCCATGTACGTCCATATGCTTATCCAATGACGACTTAAATGTACCTAAAGTTGGCGAATCTACTACCGTTGCAGGCAAAGTGTTTCATTCCCTTACTACTCTCTGAGTAAAGAAACTACCTCTGACATCTGTCCTATATCTTTCACCCCTCAATTTAAAGCTATGCCCCCTCGTGCTCGCCGTCACCATCCCAGGAAATAGGCTCTCCCTATCCACCCTATCTAACCCACTGATTATTTTATACGTTTCAATTAAATCACCTCTCAACCTTCTTCTCTCTAATGAAAACAGCCTCAAGTCCCTCAGCCTTTCCTCGTAAGACCTTCCCTCCATACCAGGCAACATCCTAGTAAATCTCCTCTGCACCATTTCCAAAGCTTCCACATCCTTCTTATAATGTGGTGACCAGAACTGTATACAATACTCCAAGTGCGGCCACACCAGAGTTTTGTACAGCTTCACCATAACCTCTTGGTTCCGGAACTCGATCCCTCTATTAATAAAAGCTAAAACACTGTATGCCTTCTTAACAACCCTGTCAACCTGGGTGGCAACTTTCAAGGATCTGTGTACATGGACACCGAGATCTCTCTGCTCATCTACACTACCAAGAATCTTACCATTAGCTCTGTACTTTGCCTTCTGGTTACTCCTACCAAAGTGCATCACCTCACACTTGTCCGCATTAAATTCCATTTGCCACCTCTCAGCCCAGCTCTGCAGCTTATCTATGTCTCTCTGCAACCTACAACATCCTTCGTCACTATCCACAACTCCACCGACCTTAGTGTCGTCTGCAAATTTACTAACCCATCCTTCTACGCCCTCATCCAGGTCATTTATAAAAATGACAAACAGCAGTGAACCCAACACCGACCCTTGCGGTACACCACTAGTAATTGGTCTCCAGGATGAACATTTCCCATCAACTACCACCCTCTGTCTTCTTTCAGCAAGCCAATTTCCGATCCAAACTGCTATATCTCCCACAATTCCATTCCTCCGCATTTTGTATAACCTCTACTCCAGGTCTACTCTTTCTTATTACTACCATTCTGACAGATTTGTCTGACTGCACCTCCCCTTTTAGAGACACACACAAGCCAATCATCCTTGACTGAGGACATAATGCTTTTTTAATAAATTGACTCTTGCAATTCCCTACCAAAAAACATGAACTCCCTGTCATCCAGATTGTGTTTCCATCTCTGATAATCTGTAGAATCCACAGCACTGTTCTTGCACAAGTATATCTTGTCCTTAATAGCTTTGCCGAATTCCCAAGCTGGCTTTGTCTTGATTGAATAACACCATGTTTCCCTGCTGTGGCAAGTCCAAGTAACAGACTTTCTTGTATCACTGACTATCCTTATCACTTTGATTGAATCAGAGAATGAACTATCTGTTCAGAGTCTCAACTTTGGTCGGTTATTTGAAGATTCTGATACTGAAAGATTATGGCACTATTCTTGATCAAATATTGAGAATGGACCTTGCAACAATGTAGCAAATCCTGAGCTGTATCTCTGTAACAAACTTCACCAAATTACTATATCTGGGTTGAACAAATTCCTTCTGTTGCCTTATCATCCCTTTGCAAACAGTTCTATTATCATCCTTACCTACCCTCAATCCCTCCTAAGCACTTCCTCCCTTTGCTCCCCCCCCTTACACCCACTCCTTCACACCCATTCACTGCCTCATCTTCATGAACACCAATCTGCCTTTTCTCTGCATCTTCCCTTCTTTCCACTGCACCTGCTTGACATATTGATCAATCTATGCCCCAATTTCTGTCACTGTTACAAAAAAAAAGTAAAGCACTGCACGTGCTGTAAGACAGAAAACATTGGAAATACTCAACAGGTGTGGTAAGATGGGGATGGGTCTGGGTGGTATGGTCCAAGGGTCGGTGTGGACTTGTTGGGCCGAAGGAACTGTTTCCACACTGTAGGGATTCTATGATCTATGATCCAAGATCCCTGCAGAAAGAAACATAGTTATGTTTCAGATAAATGACCTTTTATCAGAACTGGAAAAATTTTGAGATGTAACAGGTTTCATACAAGTAGGAGGATGAAGATAAAAACTGTCAGAAGGACAGCCAACATGCAGTCCTTGGCACCACAGAGCAGGCAGCCATCTGAAGGGGGAAGGAGGATTCAAAACATGTGCAAGTAGACAAGTTTTCAATAATTGGGGAAAAGCTATGTTCAGCAAATAGGAGAATGTCATTCTCCACATGGAGAATGATATCCTGAACGGGAAGGGAAGGATATTTGAGAAAAAGAGATTGGATCCAGTAGTTTTGACCAATGTTGGGGTCAGTAATACAGGGAGGATTGGCAAGGGATCCTGTTTGGGAAATACCAGAACAGGGGCTCCAAAATGAAGAACAGATTGATAATTTGTTAGCTTTTAAAAGCATCAAGAATATGGAGAAAAAGCAGGAAGATGGCCTTGAAATATAGGAGCAGCTATTTTCATGTTGAATGGCAGTGCAGGCTTGAGGGTCCAGATGTCCAACTTATGCCGCTACTGGGAAGGGTTATAATATTATCCTAGTCACATAGAAATTCATACAAGGGCAGTGATTACGGTTATGAGGGAGGATCACCGGACCTGATATGTTAACTCTGATTTTCTTCTCCCCAGATGCTGCTGAGCTTTTCCAGCAACTTTTGTTTTTGTGCAAGTAAATACAAAAGTGGGTGAAGGAGTGGAATGGGAAAGAAGGGTCCCTGGCACTGTTACAGGGGCAAGAAGAAGTCTTAGCTTTGGGATGACATCCATCGAGCCAGCTAGTACCATGTTTGAATGAACAAGATAAATAAAAATTTTGAAGTAGTAAATGGGAGATTGCTCAGATGTAAAAGAGAGCACTGTACAGGCCATCCTGGGGTTGCGACTGGGCTCTGTACTGGATTCTGTTTGTGAGTGAAAACATAATACAGGATGATTGAAAGCAGTCATTTACAAGTACAGGAAATGTTTTTACACCAGATCTTTAAATTTTAAAACCATGTATGAGATCACATTCGTAAGTATGAGTGTTCAGACATTTGTAAATTATGGAACTCCTGTATAGAAACATAGAAACTAGAAGAGGTATGAATAGCACGTTTGGACTATTAAGCCCCTCAGCAATTCAATATGAAAATAGGTGATAAAAACTCAGGTGATATTGTATTTCAGTACCACATGCCTACTTTCTCTCCATATGCTTGATGTTTTTAAAAGCTAACAAATAATCAAATCTTTCTTAAATAATACTTTGAAAACAAATGAAATTGAAAAGAATAACATTGGAAAACCATACTTTACATGCCAAAGGTAAAGGGAAAACTAAACAATGATAAAGTGATTAAAGCAGGAAAGAGAAATAAGACTGATATGCGTAAAGCATTAGGGCAGAAGAACAGATAAGGGTGGGTAGCTGAAATGGGCAAAATGAGTCTTCAATTAGGTCAGTCATGATCTTATTTATGGTGGCGCAGGTTCAAGAGACCGAATGGTCAACTTCTGTGCTCCTAGAACAGTTTCCAAGGATTGGAATGTAGTAACTGTAATCCTGGATTTTCAGAAGGGAAGAAACCAAATGAGGACCAGTTACCTGAACACAAGTAGTGGACAAAATGCTAGAATCCATGTTTGAGATGTGATAATGGAATACTTAGAAAATCACAATATGATTAAGTAGAGTGAATGCATATTTAGGGAAAGACTGTTTCACAGATCTATTAGAATTTTTTCAGGAGTGTAGTTCATAAGATGGATAGGGACAATTAGTGGAATTATGCATTTGGATTTTCTAAAAGTATTTAATAAGGTGCCACATAAGACATTGTTATGTGAAATTAGGAATCGTAGATCTAGGACTAATACATTAGAATAGGTTGAGGATTGCTTAATGGACAGAAAACAGAGAGTAGGAATAAAATGGACATTTTCAACTTTGCATGCTGTAATCAACAGGCACCAGAGTACCAGTACTTGTCTTCACATATTTATAATCTATATTAATAACTTAAAAGAGATTACTGAGTATTTTGTATCCTGGTTTTACTGATACAAAGTTAATTAAAAAATTATGTGACGTGGGATACGCAATGAGCAGCAGAGAAATGTAGACAGGATGTTTTGTGTGGGAAAGAACATATCCTGTGAAGTGCAAAGTATGACCTTATCCACTTTGGTAAGAATTTATTTTGAACAAATAACTTCAGCTTTGTAAGAGAATGGAAAATATTTGTATTCAGAAGGGTCTAGGTGTACATAAATTAAGGTCAATATGCAGGTAAATAGGACCATTAGGAAGCCAAATAATATTATAAGCTCTTGTTACAAAGGGATCAGAAGGTAAGGTTAAGGAGATCTCACAACAATTACGTATTAGTAAAGTACTCTGTGCAGGAAGTTCAAGGAAGGAATGAGAGGATTGGGTAAGGATGAAGAAGCAGTGACCTTTTGGGAGGCATCCAGTCTCAAAAAGGGGCCAGTCACGGAGGCATCCTTCTCCCCTGTGGATCTAGCAGGATAACTTACAAAGCTACACCCTGTCCCTAAATCCTTCCTGCAGTTGCCAAAATTAGTTAGGGAATGGCCATTATGTAGCCATTAGACATCCTCTGCCCCAACTGCAAAGCCACTGTCCTGTGAAATTGTGCCCGCTGTGTCTTTCTTTTCCTTGCACATTTCCAATGTTTGCAGTATTTTGGCTTGTAAAGAAAGAGATAGATATTTCAGAAGAGGTGTAAATGCTAACAGAATCATTACCAACAACTTCTGGGAGAGGAAGTTCTGAGCTGAAGCAGTTAAATATTGTTGGATCTGAATAGCTCTATTATGCCTGATGAGGTGCTATTCTTCAATATTCCATTTAATTCACATTCTGTTACTTCGGTTTTTTTTAATCATTCACGGGATGAGGGCATTGCTGGTCAGGCAGCATTTATTGCCTATCCCTAATTGCCCAGAGGACAGTTAAGAGTCAATCACATTGCTGTGGACCAGGTAAGGATGGCAATTTCCCTCCCTAAAGGGCATTAGTGAAGAAGATGGGTTTTTTCAACAATGAATTAATGGTCATCATTACATTCTTAATTCCAGATATTTAATTGAATTCAAATTCCACCATCTACTGTGGTGTGATTCAAACCTGGGTCCCCAGAACGTATCTGGGTCTCCGGTTGCCTCCTCCAGTTGAGCAACAGTTTATAATTTGATAGACTTAGCATTTTGTACTACAAACATTTTCCCTTCCACTCCTTATAAACAGAGCCTCTGAAAATTAATAATCAATTAATTGAACTGTTTTACTGAATTAATGTCTGCTCATTAGTTGAATGCTGACCTTCTAGGCCTCACTACCAATGCTGGACAGAGTAACTGCCGCATCTTTTAAGAGTGAAGTCTTGTGGATGAGACATTAAACAATGTTGTATCAGCGGTACACTTGAAAGCAGCGCAGGGAACAAATGTCAATGCCTCGTGCCCAGCAACAAAAAGAAACTTACTTTTTCTTTTGTGGTGTTACTTGCGAGTCTTCATAAAGCATTGTGTTTTAAAGAAATGCACCAGATGTGAATGTAGGGAGATAAGGTGTTATGTTACAAGCCATTAGGTAAATTTCACTCTGCTAATCTATCAAATCACAGAATCCCCACTGTGTGAAAGAAGGCTAATCAGCCCATTAAACCCACATCTACACTCTGAAGAGCATTGCACCCGCCAACACCCTGACCCTGTTACCCTGTATTTCCAATCGGTAATCCACCTAGCCTGCACATCTCTGGGCACTATAAGGCAAGTTAGCATGGCCAATTCGCCCAACGTGCACATGTTTGGACTGTGGGAGGAAACCCACGTAGACACGGGAAGAATATACATACTCCACACAGACCGTCGCCCGAGGGTGGAATCGAGCCGGGGTCCCTACCACTAAGCCACTGATACTAAACGAAGCCAATACCTCATCAAAATATTGGCGAGTTCAAAATAACTTGTGTGAGTAATCGTCTCAGATGTTCAGTATCTTGTCGTGCTTGCAGCTGATCAAGAGATGACCCTGACTCCCCAGGGGGAGACTGATTTACAGTCGAGTAGAGAGGAAGGTGCAGGCGGAGAGGAGTTTCTGAGAACAAAACAGAAATCGCTGGAAAAGCTCAGCGGCTCCGGCAGCATCTGTGAAGGAGAGAACAGAGTTAACGTTTCGGGTCCGGTGACTCTTCTTCACAGTTTCTGAGCCCGGGTGTTGGTGTGAGGGCGATGGATTAAAATAAATGGTGCTGGCGGGTTCATAACGCGAAGTAACGATCGACAGTGGGCAGTAGCAGCTAGCTGGAGGAGTTATCAGTGAGATTCTGAATTCAGTGCCGCGAGTCAAACAGAGCACGGAGAGACCGGCTCACAGAAGTTGGCAATGTGTCCATTTCGGAAAACAAACTCCAACGAGGCAATTTCGCTGCAACCTCATCGGAGTGAGGTTATCATGGACGCGTTTTTTGAAAGGATCAGCCCCCATACCGTTCGAAAGATCCGAATTGAACCAATGCTTGGCGTCGAGGGCAGTGGCACAGCCACTTGATTGGTGCAAAAACTCTGCTGATCTCCTAGGATACAGCATCGTATTAATGGTTAATTCTTGTAGGATCTGGCTGGGCGGGCTGGAAATATAAGATGAACTGCTAAAAGCAAAGAGGGCAGGTAGAGGGAGAGGAGAACGTGAAGGAAGGAGAGATGGGTAAAGGAGGAGAGAAGGGGGAGGAAGAAGGGGGCTATGAGAAAATGTTAACGCATTACACTTGGGAAGAGATTCAAAAGCACAATAGCAGGACGGACAAGTGGCTTGTGATTGATAGGAAAGTGTATAACGTGACTAACTGGGCCCTAAAGCACCCCGGAGGGATACGGGTTATCAGTCACTTTGCCGGAGAGGACGCCACGGTAAGGAAATCACCTTTAAACAACAATTCAATCCGGCAGCTCGATTGCCCGTTTGCATTAGCTCAGGGAGACGCTGGCTATATGTGAGGTTAGAATGCACTTATGTAGGAATGCTTTTTCCGTACGCTGTTACTGTTCTTTGTGATCTGTTGTCTGCCGCTGTGAGCTTTGGAGTATTCATCAGTATCTCTTTTCACCATTGAGAGCCTTCTCCGGCGCAGACTGCCTTGCGCGAGTTTTTTTTTGTTGAAAAATCTCGATCCTTAAGGTGCGTAAGAAACCCCTGGTTTGTTGGCAGAAGATCAAGGTTACTCGAGTTCAGAGATCGGGAGTTACTTGCGGTCAGATGAATATGGGCCATCACTTGAAGGAAACACTACCCTCTGAGACCGGGAACTGCCCATAATTAAACTCTAGGCGAGGTCTAGATTTGAATTACTAAATTGGAAAAGAAATACTGAGAAGTATAATTCACAGACGGCATAGATAGTCGAGTATTTTTTAAAGAGAAGCAACGAAGATTAAGCGCAATTGGATGGTTCACTGAGCAGAGCTTTTATAAAGAGTGCTTGAATTGATGAATTACAATTTTCACATTACCGATACATCACGGTGAATCCAGTCATGCAGTTTAATAATTGATAAATCATAAATCAGCACCATCATTAAAACATACTACTGTCGAATCCAATCTCTAAAACACTCCCGAAGATCCTAGAACCTCATTAAAAACAAAACTGACTGATTTGGCCACAGTAAATGTATTGATGTTGATGAGTACTGTACAAATAGATTGGTCTTCAATTCAAATTTGTATTTTAATGCTACATTATACTTACATAATTAAAGACTTTAAGGGATATTGTATTAATAATCAATATTTAGTAAGAACCAGTTGCACATTACCAAGACACTGTGCCCCACTCCCCACAATTTCTGCCATTCTTGTCTCTCTTGAAAGAACTGACCTGTTGTGGATTACAATGGAACTTATCCGGTGGCCATTCTTCACATAAGTGAAGGACTGTGTGTGTCACCAGGCTGTTTGGTTGTGCAGGACAATACATATTGCCAAAGTCAACTCAAGTAGTCTGTGCATGCATGCAGCAAGACCTTGTAACATTCAGTTTCATCCAAATGCCAGGCAATAATCATCTCCAACAAGGGAAGTCTAATCACCTCACCTTGAGATTCAATGGCACTGCTGTTGCTGGATACTTCACTGTTGACACCATATGGGTTACTGTTGTCCAGAGAATGAACTGGACTGGACAAATAAGCAATGTGGCTACAAGAGAAAATCAAAATTCAGAATTCTGCAGTGAGTAATTCACCTCCTGACTCCCAAAGTCTTTTCACCATCTACAAGGCACAAGTGAGGAGTATGGATGATTCACTTGCTTGGATGGAGGAAGATCTAATAGCAGTTTTGAGGCTCAACACCAGAAGCTGAATCAATATGATCCCAAACTGCTGTCTTAAATTTCTTATTATCTTAGAATTCTGAAGCAGGGTCTTGACCTGAAATGGCAACTTTCCTGCTCCTCTGATGCTGCTTGGCCTGCTACGTTCATCCAGCTTCACACCATGTTATCTGCTATCTTAAATGTCCACTTTCTCTACCACCGTGCACAGGATTTGCAAAGTATACCATTATTAGCAATGCTCACATCCTGTAAATGAATAAAATAAAGATGGACTGTTTAGTCTGGAACTGGACATTTGTCTGTATTTACAATTCTTTGATGTTGAGTTTGAACTCAAATTTTTGGTACAGTGTCACAGCTAGTGACTAACAATGTTTCATTGAATAATTCTATGATGCAAAACGTTTAAGGGTGTGGGAGTTGGCGTATCATCTAAAAACTATCCCAGCAGTTTAACACTATACAATATTTAAAAGAACTGGGAGATCCCAGTTCTAACCTTAGTCGGTACTGAAATACATCATCCCCACAGTTGATCTCAGTGCATTAGGCTAAGGAAGAACATAAAATAACGAAGGATTCCCAGTACACCTAATTACTGATCAGAGACCTCTGTTGGGAAGTGTATATGCATATAATATGAATGGAGGAACTCTTGTGGTACAGTAGTAGTGTTGCTACCTCTGAGTCCCCACCTGCTGTAATAACATGTGTGATCAGGTTGATTTGAAAATATCTATATTACGAATAGAGGGTGAGAGCAGGATTGTGTTTGCTTTAATACCCTCCTGAGGTTGAGTTGCCATTCTAAATAGGATCATATGCGAAGACTGGAGGCTTGGCTGAGTTTCTGGTGGAGAACCATCTATGGAATTGTACTAGACCATGAAACAACCCATTTGAGGGAAAGCAGGAGATAATACAGCAACAGGTTCAGTAGGTAAAGTACACATACTAGATGGCAATTGTTTAGTAGTTGGTTAAAATCCATTTGACTTCCCCTGATTTTCTGCAGGTGGACTGGTGTTAGGATTCTCAGCGGTAGTAACTTGACTGAACGATATTGTACCAACTTCTGTAATCTTAGTGAACAGTAATTTTCTTTTCAAAGCTGTTCTAAATAGACTTGGTAAATGGTAAATGCAACATTGATACTAAGAAAATCTGTCATGTGTTGAGACAGCTGTTTGGAATGGTAGCAGCAAAAGGAATGCTTCAGCTCATAGAAACTGAAAATCTTACAGCAGATGGCCATATGGTCTGGTGTGCCTTTTCTGACTCTGAAGGACCCGTTCAGTTTGTCCTTCTTCCAAACCATTTCCCTACAGTGCTGCCATCTAGTCCATGACAAATGCATGTCACAATGCATTTTGACTCGTTACTATGGAGTCTGATTCCACCACAATTTACAGTAATGCGTGGCAGATCTTAGTAATCTTCACTTCAGAGATTTCTTCTCATTTATCTCTTGTGCTTTCATCAATTATTTTGGATTACTTGTCCACTATCCAGCGGAATTTTAAATTTTGAATATTTCTAACTCTTCCCGTATCTTCCCTGCTAAGTGGAGAGCAGGTCAACTTCCTCAACCTCTGTACATAACTGAACATACTCAGTTTGCAGTGCGGCAGAATAGAGGAGTTGGATTATGAAAACCAAAAGCATTGCTGATGCTGGAAATCAGAAACAAAAACAGAAATTGCTGGAAAATCTCAGCAGCATCTGTGGAGAGAAATCAGAGTTAATGTTTCAGGTTGAGTGACTGTTCCTCAGGTTCAAAAGTAGAAAAATGGTATTTTAGTAATATTTTGGCTGTATTCCACCTGGAGTACTGAGTTCAATTTTGGGTACAGAACTTCAAGAATAATAAATTTGACTTTAGAAGGAGTACAGTGCCGAGCCACCAGAATTGTACAAGAACATCAGTGGCTAAATTATGAAGCTAGTTTTATCAACTTGACTTGCATTCCTTTCTATTTAGAAAAGTAAGGGGTGATCTAATTAAGGTGTTTAAAATGTTAAATATCTCTCTAGTGGGTCATCCAGAGCAAGAAGGTAGTGTCTTAAAATTTAATTTAGGCCAAACAAGTGAAATTGGGAGCCATCCTTCACACATGATGTAGTGAAACTCAATCTTCCAAAAGGCTGTGGATACTGCTGAATTGAAAGTTTTCATACTGGGATTGGTAGTTTCTTTTAAATGATGAAACAAAGACGTGAATAGAGTTGCAGTGTAGGTCAACTGTGATATCATCAACCAGTACAATAGACTTGAAGGCCTGAATAGCCTACTTTGCTTCCTGTGTTTCTATAGTGATTAAGAGAGATTCTTAGTTGATTTTCCTTTTGTCTCTCCATAGAGTATCCTAGTAGAGTTTGGTAGTTCAGCAAAAGTAGAAAGGTGAACCTGGATTTTTACCTGGTCTGTATAAGTCAGCTGCAGGATGCTTTTGTCAGCTGAGCAGTCTTGGAGAGATTTAGTCTTTCTTGGCCAGCAATGGTATTAAACCCATAATTAAGAGATTGATTTGAAAAAGGTAACCAGTTATATTGTGCATTGAGTATAACTACATGTTACATGGCGTATTGATATAAGGTTTGCACACACTGAATCCTTTGGGCACACAAATGAGTTCTAAGTGAGTAGAGTTTACGCTCTGGTGGCAGAGCCACAGCAACAGTATTTGAACAGAGGAAGGAGGTAGAGGATACACTAGAGGATTAGATATTTTCCATTCAGAGAAGTGTAATGTTCACATAATAACATTGTTTGTAGTTTATATCAACAGCTCTAATTAATCACACAGACTCACCTAATTTCATAATTGCTAATCAAGACAGACAAACATACATTGCATATTCCTAATGGTTCTATCTGCTACAATGTGGTTAAAAAAGTACTGAAGAAAAGAATATTTTGTCAAAGCTTATGTATTCCACTAATCAGGACAATTTACAAGAAAAAATGTGAATTATCTTGATGAATGCAAGACAAAAAGCTTCAACAAATTGCATTTTGATTTTGTGGCAATACTCAAGTTCTGCACCACCAAACAGCAACTAGTTAAAAACATGTGCATTTGCAAATTATAATTTTTAAGGGATGATTGGGAAGGGAAGAATGTTGGCCTTATTGTATTTAAAATAAATCTCCCGTGATGTTGTGCATGTAACATTAAAGGATGCATTATTTCATTTAAGGATGAGCCTGTTACATAATGCACCATGATTTCTGGTCAGTCTATATTGCTTGAGTCCACAATATTACACAAAGTAAACAGCTTGTCAGACCAATTGGATCATAGTTGCTTGGTGAAGAATGATGCTGAAAATGGAAAAGGGTTAAGTTTCACTCTCCGAGTCAGAGGCACCTGGCATCTAGTTACTGGCTTTCTTTTTATTTCTATTGTTTCTGTTGAAGTGTGACATCTGGACTGTCATGAACAAGTGGTAAGGTAGATGTTGCATATTAGAGACACTGAAATATCCCTTATTCTCTTCTTGCCTTTCCTCAAGCTATAAACAGAATTTCACCAGTCAACGTCTTGATATCCATATTTTGTGACATCAGTAATCTAGATGATATCTGAACTAATGTTTGTCTAAAATCTAAAAATCAATTTATAATATGGACTTAAAATGTTGACTTTGGCAGGTGTCTGTGAATGTGGCTTTAAAATTTGGTTTAACTGCGCATGCTTGTACGGTGGTAAAATTGCACTGTGTCAGCAAAGGATTAAATTAGATAATAAAATTCATTCATATGTTGTGAAATAAATATTGTAATGCTTTCATGTGTGACAAACATTAGCTGTAATAATGAATGTGTTACATGCATTAAACATTCACAGTCAGCAATACATGGATCTTGGAGCCTATACTGTAAGGGAGCTCTCACTAAAGTAATAGTTCCATCTCTCTGTTGATACTATAGTATAAGCTCAAAATGAACTTTCTTATCATAAAGTTCCATACTGTTCTTGTGAATGGATTTCATTATTTGGCACCACTTAAGTATTAAATAATGTGAGTCCAAATTAAAATGTTCATGAATTTGTTTAAAATTATGTCCAAATTCAAAGACAAAGAGCTATAAAGGGAGGAAAACATTGGACAAATTACTTGATGATTCTATATATTATACATAAATAAAATGTGAGAATGAGAGAACCAGCCAGCTCATCAAGTCTAACTCATATTCATGATGCCTGAATAATCATGATCAGGTACTTGCTACCCTCTCCTCATCCTCAACTGCCACATAACTTCCTGGAGAGACAATAACAGAGAGCAAGTAGAACAGAATCAAAATACTTGTGTCTGATGTACTGCCACACCACATTTTCAAGTAATTAAAATCGTCCAGGAGACCCTATTGACCACATATATATTAATTGTTAGATCACTTGCCTTCTATGTGTGCTCAGCGCCAAGCAAGAACAGACCTAGTTTCCTCTTAAAGGCTCATCCACTGCATGAGCTAACAACAAATTGCAAACGTTAACGGCTCTCTTGTGAGAGGAAGAACTGCGTGGTTTGAATGCATGCCCTGGGCAATGCAATCTGACAAGTGAAATAATATCTCAATAGGCACATGACATTTTCTGGTGCATTCTAAGTACATTTTCTGAAGAAGGGTCTAGGCCTGAAACGTCAGCCTTCCTGCTCCTCTGATGCTGCTTGGCCTGCTGTGTTCACCCAGCTCTACACCTTATTATCTCAGATTCTCCAGCGTCTGTAGTTCCTGCTATCTCAGGCACATGATCTACCCCTTTTTTATAAAGCTTTGTCAGCCTCCTCCTAGGATTGTATTTCACTCAACACAATGATATTGTGTTTTCACTGACTTTGTTTTATGTGCACAGTAATAATGGAGAATGTCAGATGTAAACCTGTCATATTGTATTGGCATAATTTGGCCACTTGATGGCTCTGAGGACAGTTTCTATTCATGACCAAGTTTTTTCATCCCCAGGTAAAACTTATTCTGCTTAGAAATCTCTGTTGTGTTTCTTCATTCACAATTTCTAATACTTTGTGTTGCCCTGCATCTATTTTTTTTCTCTAATCCAACAAATCTTCCGTCCTCTTCCCTGTTTCTTTCTGCTATCTATCACAGCCCCATATTGAACACATACCCCCCAACAGAACTCATTCTTCGAAAGCCCTAACACCCATGCTTTTGCCAGCATTACTTCAGCTCACATGCCAATAATCTTCTTTCTCAATGTTCTCACCATACAGTCACTGCCAAAGCTTCATCCACGTGTCTTAAGATCTTGGCCCCAGGATTGCTCAATCAATACTAACAACTTATTACCTATTTCCAGAAATTGGTATAGGCATCTCCTACACCCTGCCTTCCTGGAACATTTTGCCCCAAAACCACCCTCTTAAAAAGAGTGAGAAGAGTGAGAAAAAAACCTACATGATTAAACACGCATGTACAAATAATTACTGTCTAGTCACTAACCCAGTTTCTCTGCAAATATGCACCGAATAATGGAATTTGAGCTTGAAACTATTAACACGTCAGTTTTTTTAATAAAGTCAAAATTTGACTTACTTCAATCATTGTTAAGTCAGTTGCAGTGATAAATTACGAGAGCCGTAGATACACGACTCACATTAAACAGCAGAATGAGAGATAAATGTCATCTATTATGTTCAAGATTAACTATTATCATCATAGTCATAGAATCCCTACACTGTGGAAACAGACACTTTGGCCCAACAAGTTCGTACCGATCCTCACAGCATCCCACCCAGACCCATCCCCCTGTAACCCAGCAAATCTACACATCCCTGAACACTACAGGGAATTTAGCATGACCAATACACCTGGCCTGCACATCTTTGGACTGTGGGAGGAAACCAGAGCACCTGGGCGAAACCCACATAGACACAGGGAAGATGTGCAAACTCCACACAGACAGTGGCCCAAGGATGGAATCGACCCAGGTCCCTGGCGCTGTTAGGCAGCAGTGCTAACCACTGAGCCACCGTGCTGCCCATGAAATCATGCAAGCGGGAAATCAGTACGAAGAAATTTATCTATAATTGAAGTAGCAGTGTAGTCAAGATGTGATGATGGGCATAAAGTGCACATGTGATTTATTTATTGTTTCTTGTGTGTTAACAGCACATGTAAAGTCTCCATCGCTCAGAAAATTCTGTATTGTTCCTGGAAAAGTTGATTATATCAAAAATATGTCACCCATTCTCAGTGATTCATTATTATCTTTACAACACTTTTCACTGGTTGCTAGTACCTCTCTAGCACGCCAGCACTTTCATTAGCTTGGTGTATCCTGCGACTAGCTGTGAACACCATTATAAAACAAACTGAATTTGATTACAAGTTGGCTATCAGTTCCAGTGAGCTTCATGGAGAGTTTCTCTCAGTAAAGCCCTAAAGGAATTCTCACGCTATTCTTCACGGCTCACTGCATTAGTTATGTGCCACACGTCTATGGCACCCTGTTTGTGCTACCATCTTCTTAGCAATGATGGAAATACTCACCAATGCTCATCTGGGATCTTCTGAGACTCCTGGTACTGGTGCCATTTTTAAAACCCAGCTGTTCATCAGGTCAAGGGCTGCTAGCTAGGAGCTGATAGCTAGAGCTGAACAAAGCACATAGTGGGAGAGGAACTGTAAAGCGATGCATCTGAGGGCTCATGGGTGACGTGGCTGAGACTTCTATCATTACTTATCTGTTTGAGTCATTGTAACTGCTGTTATAACAACCTACACAGTTTACTTAGCCTTAGTGTCATCCCATCTTGAAATCTTGTCGAAGGTTATGCTACTCTTTCTGTATCGTACAGTGTAGCACAATGTTTCCTCATTTTTCAATGTGAAAGCATCACACCCTGGAAAGCTGTCAAACACATTCATTTTTTATTCAGTCACTGCAAAAGCTGTGTTTGCTTTTGGCAACAGATGGGGACTGCTTGACTTTCATTTCATAGATTCCCTTCAGTATGTGGAATCGGGCCATTTGGCCCATTGAATCTACACTGACACACTGTTTCTGCTGATCTTGCCATATTTTCCCAACAGACTCACGGTTGTCCACATGGTTCAGTTTGTTCTTTAATAAATCAAAAAGGCGATAAAATAGCTTCAAATTGATTTCAAAAGGCAAGTTTAGAAATAAACTGATCTAACCTCTAATTAATTTGAATAAAGCAAGGAAACTGAACTTTGTAAGCTTTAAAATTATGTGTTAAGCTGCAAATAGCCACATTGCATCAGCTAAAAAGTTAAGAATTAGTTCGGAATATGGGTGTTGCTTGGTCCATCTTTAATCGCCTTTGAAGAGTATGGAAAGCTACATAGAGTTGCAGGCAAACCCATAATGCTGTCTGAAATAGCATTTCAGGATTTTGACCCAGCAACCGTGAAGGATCGGCAATACGTATCCAATTCAGGCATAGAACATAGAACAGTACAGCACAGAACAGGCCCTTCAGCCCACAATGTTGTGCCGACCATTGATCCTCATGTATGCACCCTCAAATTTCTGTGACCATATACATGTCCAGCAGTCTCTTAAATGACCCCAATGACCTTGCTTCCACAACTGCTGCTGGCAACGCATTCCATGCTCTCACAACTCTCTGCGTAAAGAACCTGCCTCTGACATCCCCTCTATAGGTCATAGTTTTAAGCTGGTTGGTGGAAAGTATAGAGGGGATGTCAGAGGCAGGTTCTTTACGCAGAGAGTTGTGAGAGCATGGAATGCGTTGCCAGCAGCAGTTGTGGAAGCAAGGTCATTGGGGTCATTTAAGAGACTGCTGGACATGCATATGGTCACAGAAATTTGAGGGTGCATACATGAGGATCAATGGTCGGCACAACATTGTGGGCTGAAGGGCCTGTTCTGTGCTGTACTGTTCTATGTTCTATGTTCTATGTTCTATACTTTCCACCAACCAGCTTAAAACTATGACCCCTCGTGCTAGCCATTTCTGCCCTGGGAAATAGTCTCTGGCTATCAACTCTATCTATGCCTCTCATTATCTTGTATACCTCAATTAGGTCCCCTCTCCTCCTCCTTTTCTCCAATGAAAAGAGACCGAGCTCAGTCAACCTCTCTTCATAAGATAAGCCCTCCAGTCCAGGCAGCATCCTGGTAAACCTCCTCTGAACCCTCTCCAAAGCATCCACATCTAAGGTGTTCTTATGTATCTGCTGCCCTCATCCTTCTAGATGACAGTGGTAGTGGGTTTGGAAAGTTCAGTCAAAGGAGCCTTGGTGAATTTCTGCAGTGCATCTGATAAATGGTACACGCTGTTACTACTGGGTGTTGATGCTGGAAGGAATGAATATTTGAGGATGTGGTGCGAATCAAATGGGCTCCTAGATAATGTCAGTCTCTTTGAGTATTGTTGGAGCCACACTAATCCAGGCAAGTGGTGAGTATTTCATCACATGCATGACTAGTGCCATGCAGGTAGTGGGCAGGCTTTGGAGACTCAGGAGGCGAATTTCACATTGCAGAATTACTGGCCTCTGACCTGCTGTTGTAAGCATAATATTGATGTGGCTGTCCAGTTCAGTTACTGATCAGTGTTAATACCCAGGATGTTGATAGTGGGCGATTTACCTGTGGTAATGTGGCTGAATATCAAAACACGTATTTTGATTCTCTCTTCTTGGAGATGATCCTTCCTTGGCACTTGCCACTTATCATCCCAAGCCTCGTTCTTATCCAGGTCATGTTGCATATGGATATGCACTCCTTCAGTAACTGACAAGTCGCAAGTGGTACTGTGCATTGTGCAACCATTGGTAATCAACCTCACCTCTGACCTTATGATGGAGGGAAGGTCTTGATGAAGCAGCTGAGGATGGTTGGGCCTTGGACACGTCTCTGAGAAATGCCTTGCACCAGTATCGTGGAACTGAGTTATCTTATCTCCAACAACCACAACTCTCTTCCTTTATGTGAGGTATGACTTCAACCTAGGATTCTACGTTCTATAACGCTCTTATGCTAGAAATATGCCAATTTAAAAGTTCCCAGATATATGCAAGGCATTTCATGCTTTACATTTAGTTCTCCAGTGATTTCTTTTAGTGTTAATTTTAGCAGGAACACATAAACAAATAGCAAACATTCATCTTACACTGATGTGCAGTTTGGTACGCTTGGTCTCTAGTTGTCTCAGTTGATAGTGATGAGTCCTTAGTGGTTTTAAAAAGACAGACCAGGTTAAATACATCAGTTCATTAACAGTAGAGCCACACATTGTGTACAACGTCTCCTTTGTACTAAAACACTCCACCCTCCAGCTTGTAATGAGCAACTTCACTGGAGATCTGCATGCATATGTAAAAGCTTTTTTGAATTTGCTGCAATTCAAAACAATTTTTTTTGGATGGATGAGATGGAAGGAGAAACCAGGGATTTACAATGACCTACCAATCAGTGTAGAAGTAACATCCCCTTCTCCTCAGTGTTCTTAAAATAATTAGCCTGTAATTTAGTTCAGAATGCCCCTATATTCAACAATTAGATATTGTAGCTTTAGTAGTAGGATATGTGTTTATATGGTTTACCTGTGTAAATCATCTGAGTACCATATTGCTTCAGATCAACTAGCATTCAAAGAGTAAATAGGCACCCCCTGTGGATCAGCTTGTATAAAGCAGAAGGCAGTCAAGTTGTATAACTGAGAAAGATCAGAAATTTATTCTTCATCTGTTCTTCGTTGGCTAAACTCATTCAGGGAAGTTGTTGGCCTCAAGAGAAGAAAATCAATCAGGATTCCTCATTTAACCATTATCCAATGACTCCTTCTGTAAATCCCAGAGTGGTTATCTATGGGATCTTGCTCAATCTGCACTGTAATTTTTTGAGATGAAGAGTCTGCACATGCAAACTAAGTAGTTGGCACAGATTTTCAGCTGGTGCATTGTGCAGACTGGCATCTGTAATTATTCAATACAGAAAATAAAACTCAGACAGAGTGGAGACTATGTTTTAAATATCCCATTGCAGTTATTCAGGAAGAAAGTAGTGAATTGATCTAAACACAAAGGAGTAAAAGTGCTTAATTCACAATGGAAGCAAAAGAGACAAATAGAGAATTTTAAAATTCAGGTATCACAAAAAAACATGCACATTCCAGCTATTTGGCTGCTGACTGTAGGTCACTGGGCTACAGCAACAAGAGGCTAATTGTATTTGACATGGGAATATAGGATGATGCCAAGACCATGTGATCAGCTGGTGGGAGGCCTGCTATTCAAGCAGAGACTTCCAGGTTT
This sequence comes from Stegostoma tigrinum, assembly GCF_030684315.1. Lineage (NCBI taxonomy): Eukaryota > Metazoa > Chordata > Chondrichthyes > Orectolobiformes > Stegostomatidae > Stegostoma > Stegostoma tigrinum. The sequence goes on from NC_081370.1 coordinate 18,704,293, forward strand.
GAGAGGCAAGCAAAGCTGATGAAAAAGAAATTTTCAGTTCCTTTCCCTTCATTTTGATTGTTAAGGGGAAAGATACATGGTGGAAGATACCACAGAGGTGAGAAAGAGGAGTGCAGATAAGGGAGGTGAACAAGAGTTGATGCCAAACTTGAATTTTAAAAACCAATGGATCACAAGGGCTAAGGAAGACTGAGGAAGCAAGGAATTAGTTAGCTTTAAAACAGCAAAATACTCAAGGGTTAATCGGCATTTGTGGAGTGGGAGGGTGGCAGATGTGCTCAGGTCTTGGGTGTAACACCTTTTCCAAACTCGAGCTGTAGTGAGGGAACATTCCTACCACATTAGTAGTTCTTACACCAGCCATTTTTGTGGTGACTGCTAATGAAACTCAGTTTATTCCTGAATTTTGTCAATGATAAATTGGATCGATGGTGCAAAAATAATGATGTAAGGTTGAATGATATTCAGGATTTTATAAAACGATATCACATACCTATATAGAGTGTGGTTAATAGGCCTCAACAATTATCATGGTAAGATGATCATTCTCACATTAACCAATTCAGCAGAGTTGAACTTGTGTTTGAATGTGATGAATGTTCACCTTCCTATAGATTTTACAGAAAAATGCATATGGTGAGAATTTTTTTTAAATGAGCTGAAATTTCCTTGAAGCTGCTTCTGTCCAATTACAGCCACTTTGTGACACATAAAAATGTTTTCTCAGAGGAACGTGGGATTCAGAAGTGGGGGTAATCCATTTGGTCCTTCAAACATGCCACTGTTGTCAGAGAAATTATGGCACAGAACTGGAGAAACTCCAAGGAGGAAATTCTCAACCATGGGAAATGTTGGAACTACATTGCACCATCAGAAAGAATATTATTTTGTATGGGCCCTTTATTCGGAACTGCAGAATAGCAGAAGCTCTGAATCTAATAGAAAACTGAATTATGTAGTTAAGAACTAGTGCCCGCTGAAGCTAAGGCTAAATGCATCCTGAAAAGAATGTCTCAGACTGATTGGGAGATACAGTGAGTTAGCACTCTGACCATTCACCTCTCGGATCTGAATTAAAATCCAGTCCATAGTGGGAGGATGAAGAATTAGAATTAGACAGGGGGATTAAATCACCCTCTCTAATGCTTATTAACAAATCTTCTGTGAAATAAAATAGGAAACCTCAATCAATTTATTGACCTGTTGACATACACAGACATAGTTAACATTCTGAGTCAAATTTGAAACCTTAACTCACTTTCTCCCAGAGATTCTGCCACTCATGCTGATATTTCTGGCACCCTCTGTTTTTAATTCAGCTTTACAGCATCTGCAATATTGTGCTATTATGAAGGTATCCATAGAATGCATACAGCATGGAAGCAGGCCATTCAGTCCATCAAGTCCACACCAACCCTCCAAAGAGCATCCTAGCCAGACCCACCCTATACACTATGGGCAATTCACCAAACCTGCACATCTTTGGACCGCGGGAGGATACCAGACCACTTGGAAGAAACCCACACAGACATAGGAAGAACATGCAAACTCCACACAGACAATCACCTAACGTTGAAATCAAACCCAGGTCCCTGGTGCTGTGAGGCAGCAGTGCTAAAACTGTGCCACTCTGCAGTGGCTTATCTCCAATGTGAGCACTATTTGGCTTGGCTGAAAGTTATGTTAAATAAAATAGAACTAGGCCAATCAATTTCCATTTAATAGTAATTGCCAAGTTTAAACACAATAGAACCAGTTAGTTAACAAAGCCTCTTAAGTGGTTTTGTTTTAATTGTACCAAACCAACCATCAGATTTTCCATTTACACACTGCTTAACTATGTGGAAATGTTATAGCAGAACAGCAACTCCCTGATTCTAAGCCATGCCAACTCACTGCTTCAGACTCCATTTATTTTTCAACAATGTGCGGTTCTTAATTTTATATTACCGTAGCACTGTAACTGCTGGAAGAGTGGAACAGCTACTTTCAGTCAACTACTACTCCTCCAGTGCAAAATGAATAAGCATAATTGGGAATTGTTTGCTCACCTGAGCTCATAAAGAATGCTGAACTGAAGTCCTTCAAAATTAACAATCAGATTACATCAACCACTTGTGACCAAAAGTGCTGGTGACCGATTTAGATCAGGTCGTAGATTTAGATATACCTGCAGTGGCTGCTTTGTTTGCCCAAGCGCTGCACTCACAACATATTTGTGGAAAAAAAAGGCCTGCTCAAGGACTGTAGGAGTACTCATCAGAAAGAAATTACAACCCCAAGGATTGATTGTATACATTGCAACAATTTGCACTTCTATATAAAATCTTCTTAAACATCCCAGAGGCTTCCTGGCAGTCAAACCTGTGGAAAATGCAGATGCTAAACAGTGGTCAGCAGAAAACTAAGGAAAAAGGATTAAAGACTTAGCCAAGGAGAATGTTTTCAAATGTGGGGAGAGTGGAAGCGTGACAGAAAGGCTTCCAAAGTACAGTAACATGGTAGCCGAAAGTTCATTGAAACATTGAAAGTATTATTTTGGAGTACACTTGGTTCTGCTATAATGCATTTTCCGGCAAAGCAAATTGGCTATAAGGCGACTGACAAATAGGGGAACACAGTTTCTAAAATGCAAACTTTTGTTGGTTATAATGCATTGCCACCTTGTTGTTGATGTTGTTGCAAGATTCTCCTCATCCTAGATAATGCGCCAAGCCATCCTCTCACCATCAGTGAGCTTTCTGAAAACACCAAAGTGGTATTTCTACCCACAAACACAACCTCTCTCCTTCAACCCGTGGACCAGGGTGTAAAAGCAGTGCTTAAAGCTTATTATTTAAGGCACACATTGAAGAGGCTGATTGCAGCCACTGAGGGGGATAAGGACGGTGTTCTTCAATTTAACATCAAGAATGCAATTGACATTATCAAGAAGGGTTGGAGTAATGTCAGAAAGGGCTGCTTGCATGCAGTTTGGTGGAAGCTTCTCCCAGATTTTCTTTCAAGATATTAAAGGATCTGTCAGAGGAGCTCCCACGAATTTAAGAATATCATGTTGATCTTACAAATTAAGTTGGATTTGAAAACATGGAGAGTGAGGATGTTGAAGTGCTGCTTGAGTCCCCGTGTGAAAACAGTCTACAGCTGATCTATAACAACTTGTTGCTGAGGGCCAAGTGGAAGCTGGAGATGAAGATGAAGTCCAAGATGCGGCACTGCAAGAGCTTTCCATTTCTGTTTTGTCTTCTATCCTGAAGGAAATTGCAAAGCAGTTGTAGTTCTTAGAAGACAAAGATTACAATGCAGAACACAGCAGGATAGCAGTTTGTGGAATAAGATCTTATTTAGCACCCTGTGAACAGCTTCTTTATGAAAGAAGATAAAGGGCAAAACAACAAAAACTGGATGTCTTTTATTAGCCAAACCTCAAGAAACAGTCAGAAGACTATGAACCATAGCCATCCACTTCTGGATTAACTCTTTTACACCCTAACCCTGCAACTGCTACTGCACCTGCAGGTGATGATGACAATAATGATGGTGATACCGACCCTCACCCCCTGCATTAACAATAGAGCAAACTCAAAATCTCCTCCCCCATCAAGTCATCTTGACATTTCTTTCAAGGTAAGGTGTTAAATTTGCTTTTATTTCATAATTAGATATGAATTAAACATTTATTCAAACTGTGCCATCCTCTGAATTAGTCCTTTGAGTTATTTTTGAGCAATTTTTGAGCAACTTTGAGTGATATTTTTTGGTTGTCTGCCCCAACTCCATTTTTCCCATAGACCCTTTTGTTTCTATAGCGCAATTTTCTATTACCTGATTTTATGCAGGAACACAAAGCTAGGATTGTCCAAAAATACTTTAATTGATATCATTTTGAAGAGCTATTCCTTTGTCTTTTGTATGAGCGTTATGTGTGATGAGAGTGGACAGTTTTATTCGTACTTGCAGTGCCCAGAGCTTCCCTTTATTTTGGCATTAGGTGAGAGAGATTTGTCATTTTAAGAGCATGACCCAGAGGCTTGGAGATGCCATGCTGTTGTTGTGGTTGGCCTTTGGCAGTAGTTGTAGCTGGTAGATATGGTTGAAACAGGACAGAGAGAATTTTATACTGCATCTAACCTGGAATTACTTGGTGCTAATGCAGAGGAACAAGCGACAAATCATCCCCCTCCCTAGCATGACATCCCTTGCCTTGACTGACGCAAATTCACAATGTTGAATGTACTGTCTTTCAGGATGCATTCCAGGCTTTCCATCCAGACCTCACCTTTGTCCGTAAGTTTATGAAGCCGCTTCTGATTGGTGAGTTAGCTCCAGGTGAGCCGAGCCAGGACCGACAGAAAAAGGTGAGATGTTGCTTCATTTCATGACATTGGTTGTTTTGAACAGGGTTGTCACAATTTCCTTGTAAATTAGCACTTTTTTACTATCCAAAACACCAGTGTTCTTCTGTTTTGTGGTGGCCTTTCCAAGGTGTTTCTTGAACCTACTTTGTCCATCCACAAGACCTTGAACATTATGAGAAGAGCATGAATGTGACAGAATTTTGTTTCCTCTGCCTGTGATATTTGATATTTTGGGAGAATTGTAACCAGGGCTGGGGCGATGGAGTTGGAATCAGTCATGGACAACAAGACAAAAACACACGCTGGGTATTGATGACACTGTGAAATTGATGGGTGGATTACTTTGCAATACTGAACCAGGACAGTTGCTTCCTTGCCTAAATGAAAGACTTCTTCTGCTAGGATTGGTTCTGAGACTGTGCTTCCAATGGTTTGGAGATGATTTCCTATTTTCTTAGATCATTCCTCCTACTCAAATTTCTTATCACATGCAATAGCACTCTCTTGCTGCCAGCTTTGTCACTTGTATCAGAGCAGCTTATGCTCTGTTTGAAACTCTGATGAGGAAAAGAGCAGCAATGCCAACAACACCAACAACAACAGCAGCTAATGATGACAGCTCCCTTAGCAGCCAGCTGTTCCATGGAACAGAGAGATGTAGGCAGCTTCAAATCTGAGGAGATGAGTACCCTGAATACAGGCAGTTGATTGGTTTTCTGACAAGCTGAATAGACTTAGGCAGCTCAAATGTACTTGATAGATAGTTGCCGATATCCAAATGCCTCTGGAACAAGCCATCCTTCCAAATGGACTAAGTAGGCATGCATTGCCGATGGCCATCATAGCCAGGGCCCCTGTGAAAGGCTTATACAGGCACAATTCAGTGAACCTAAGTACTTCTACATGACGCATTCTGTCACGTTGCATTCCTGCCCATTTTGAAAGCACCAGTTGTTCATCTTCTACACTGTTACGCGGACAATAACGAAGATAAATGAACAATAAAGACTTATTACAGTGATACATTTGTAAACATCCAAGTACCCCTTGTGAATCTACAAAACCTTCTTCTTTCTTTCTAATACTTCTTTTTGGTCCTGCCTCTGTGATTTCAGCAGCATTTGAGTGAGGATTCCGAGCTCCCAGTTCTGGCAACTATAATGTTCATGGTCAGTGTCTTCTGAGTTTTGGAGCTTAGGAGGACATGGGTCAAAAACTGTCCCAGCTGTACCTATCAACAAAGTGGCTTGACCATCTAGATAGGAGGGACTCTAAATGAGGAGTGGTGAGGAATGGAGTGAGCATTATGAATACTTTGAGCAGAGTCCCTTCTTTCATGTGGTTTTTGGTCATCTTCCCTCTTGTGACCCATCCACAATACTTCGATAACCACGATCTGGAGGTCACTTTGCAGCACTTCTGTGCAAGTTTTAGTGCAACTTTTCAGGGTTAGATGGCAAACTGGGTCCAGCATGCACTCAGTTGGCTGACACATCCACACAGCTGGCCAGTCTTTCCACAGAGATGGACATTAGCAGAAATAACTGGAGCATCATTGTGCTTAATATTAGAGATAGACTCCTACAGTGTCTCAGCCAGGAGTCATTCTGCTGACAGGACCTCACACATTTACTGTTCTTTCTTCAGAAGAGGCGTCTTTGTGATGACATCATAAATTCAGTATCAACATTCATTTGAACTCAGCTTGGAGTGTCTTGCTCCCTTCATGAATTCTCCAATGCTGTCTCTGTCTCCAGTGCCTGCTGCCCACTTAGGAAATGTATTAATTATGTGACCTGATGTCTTGGAGGCCTCAATAAAGTGTTTATCTGAGCCAGTGGACATTGCATGTCAATCCTCTTAAGATGGTGTCTCAGAAAGCCTGATGTCCTTAGAGAATTCTTCATCTACTCTCACACCAGCTCCAACACCACGCAGTTGAAAGAACCATGAGATATTGAAGACATAAACATAACAAACAAGGAAAGAGGCTTCGAATTGATAACTGAGCAGATGATCATACTTTACTTACTGGTGACATCAATTCAAGACGAGTGAGTGTTGCCTGTCACATGCAAAGTGATATCAAATTCAATAGCCAGGTATGTGGGAGGCTCCTGTTTCTCCAACCCGACTGGCCATACATTCTGCTATTTTGTGATCTCCCTCACCTCCTCCAGTGATCAGGATGACTCTTGCTGTGTGCCTAGCCCCAGAGAACTGTGAGAATGAGGATTGAATTCATAACGTTTGTGGAGGCTGTAGGGTGGATATGAGTTGGCAGTGAGAGGAAGATGAATATCAGAGGTGATTGTTTAGACAAGGGTGTGAGGAACATGCATGAGAGAGAAATGGTAGAGCTTCAAAGTGCATTGTTCTATGGAATTCTGTGTAGGATAATGCTCAGGAAGTCAGAGTGTGAGGTGGGACACATGCTTGAGAGATGCTGCTCACCATTACTGCCCTTGTTAGATTATTTGAAACTATTTTCACACTGCATCCATAGCTGAGGTAGCAATGCCTGAGATAGCTTCACCGTAGGACAGAGAGTAAGTGAAGAAATGCTATCAGTTTATAAGAAAAATACTGCCATTTCAAGTGCATTCTGGACTTCTGAAGCTAGCAAAGGATGGCTTAAATAAATAGAAGTAGAAATTTGCATGAGAAAGAAATGTAAAAATAGGTAGTAAGAGCTTCTACAAGTATGTAAAAAGGAGAAAAGTAGCTAACGTAAACATTGGTCTATTAGAGGGGGAGCCTGTATAATTAATAATAAGTATCAAGGAAATGGCAAATTGAACAAATATTTGGCATCTGTCCTCAGTGTAGAAGGTACTAAAAGCATCATAATGGTGGTCAAAATTAAGGGGATAAATGGGAAGGAGAAACATAAAACAAACACTACTTGCAAAGGAAAAGCTATTTTTTTAAAAGACTGAAGGACCTAAAGATGGGCAGATCCTCAAAACCTAAAGGCCTACAACCTACGGCCTTAAAAGAAGTAGCTATGAGACAGAAGATTCATTTGTTGTAATCTTCCAAAATTTCCTAGATGCTAAGAAGGTTCCAGCAGATTGGAAACTCACAAACAAAAATGCTACCCAAGATATTAGTATGGTAAAGGGTGGACTAACTAATGTCAAACCAATCTTCAAAAATGAGTTATTTTCAGGTTGGCAAACTGCCCCGAAAGAGACGCGAATCATCTGCAGCCCCCACTTGTCAGGACAATAGCCAATTATTGATCATTAGATTTTAACAATATTGGTTTGAACTCTACCATGGCGACTCCAGGAACTGTTTATAAGCAGGAGAGTAAATGCTAAGCATTAAATGTGTGATTGCAGTGTCACCGTTCTCCCACCTGCATTGTAAACTGACACCATTTAAAGGGATCTAAGTTACTCCACTCATCATCTTAAATAATTGAATGACCAATGAGATAATGGTAGTGCATGTTCAGAGATGTGACATTAAATATGAAAACAGAGGACGTTAAATTTATTAATCATAAACCAAAAGAAGTGTTTCTCCTAATTTTTCATTTCCATCAGTAAAGGTCCAGCATAGCCTGGATACAGAGTAGGATAGTTTTTCTTCAAACTCAGAAAAGCTGCAATGTGGGTTAAGCTTGCTGTGCATGAGATCTGTTCAGACAGCTTTATTCAAGGATCAGAATTCGTAAATGTACAATGAGAGGGATCTACTTTGATCTCCATTTTTCTTCTGTGCAGCCAAACAGATGGGCTGGCTGAATTGTGTACAGTCTGTAGTGCTGTATATATAAACACACACACACACACACACACACACACACACACACACACACACACACACACACATACACACACACAGACGTAGCGGGGGAATCCAGTGTTGGCAATCCACTTGGTCTATGTCACTATCAAAATAATGTGATGTGACCACCAAATTTGTCCAGCAGAACTGGTGGCATCAGGTTGTAAGTAGAAACCCCTGTGGCCCAAAAAAAAACTGCTAAACTTTTAGCTCTTGGTGGATTCTTCTACAAAGCAGTGGAGAAACAGCAGCCTGGAACCCTGCCAATTACTAATCTACTCTGTCTTATCTATGCTCAGATTCTCCGCTGAGCTCCAAGTACCATGATAAGAAATTCCATGAATCTTACCAATTCCTCAAAGTGAAACTATGTAAGCGCAGCCAATTAGGCCACATTAAAATAGCAATGCCGTTAAACAAGAATTAGTTTTTGTGTTATCTCTAGGCTGTTTCAAGAATCAGTTATTTATTTGGTTGAGCAGTTGTCATAGTGTTTGGAGAAATATTTATGGTAGACATCTTTTTCTCCTTCCAGTATCTCACCCTCCCCACTCCATTCCTCCTTCCCTCCACCTTGCCCAGCCAACTGGGGAGATGATTCCCTTTTATGATCTAATTTAAGGTCCCTATTTTTATGGGTACTGAAATATCTCTGAACAGCCTGTGTTTGCTGCACACTTTCACATCAACATATGCCTACTCAATGCTGGGCATAGAGTCATATCCAAATGTTATACTTGGCAGATTAGTGTTTGACAAGGCAGGGTATTTTTTAATTCCACACTTTTTAAAAAAAATAGAATCTAGGTGCATTGTAATGAGGCGTTTTTAGCTTTTGGGGATAAGAACAATAAGTCTATGTTCTTCTCTTTCAAGTGACAAGGATCTGAGCCATTGAATAGGTAATAAATAAGAATCAAGCCTGAATTGAAGCTCCAGTTACCTGTGATGTAAAGGTTCCATTATTGCACTGTAGAAAGCTGGTATCTCCTTATCAATGCTGAATAACATTGGTAACTCTGCACTGGTTACAACTTCACCTGGAAAGGATTTTGTACAACAACAGGCCTAAAAGGAATTTGATTTTCCTTTGTGCTGTCATGTACAGCCTGTACTAGTGTGGATAGGAGCTAGCACCTCACCCTGTTATAACCTTACGAGTTTTCAGGATATGATGCACATATATGATGCACAGAGAAATCAAAATGTCAGTGCTAGCATTTGGTAATATTTCCACTTTTGGTTTCATGCATGTGAAGATCATGTGCATAGGAATTAGATTGACATAAATCTCTCTCTACACTATTTTATCACAGATCATTTTGGATAGATGCAAAGCTAAATGCTCTTAATGCTCTCCCCTCAAGCATAGTGAATTCGTGGAGGGGAAATCTATCCTGGCTGTTCCAAATACATACTTTAACAAACACCTATATTTCAAACAAGATTCTTCGAAACAGCAGAGAGGAGACTTTTTCTTTCACTGATCCATGTTGTTTTTGAACTGTCCCTTTTATCTCCTTGTGTCAATCCAACCCTTCACTTTGAATTGCTCTACACTATGTTAATCACACATGGATTGAGTGGATGCACTATCTGTTCGTGATGAATGTTTTTAATTTTGTTTCTTTCAAAAAGTTGCCCAAGCAACGAATGAATGATTGTGATTTGAACTGCCTCTACAAGTAGAAAACAGTGGAAACTGAACAAAAGGAAATAGACTGAAAGCAGAGTTGAGAAAGAGATGGGCATGTTTGCAAGGAACGTTTTAGTGGCAAGAACATAGAAGCTGAAGGTATAGTGCCTATGGTGGAACAGTAATCAATGAGGACTAAAATTGATGGACGGGATAGGAAAGATCATGCAGGAAGCAGTTTGGAGAGGTAATTGAGGAAGGTGATCCATTTTGCTTAGGTAGTTTATACTATTAATAGAGCAAAGAAATTTGCAATGAGGTGAAAAATAATGTTCAGTCATATGGCTTTCAATTGTGTACTGAATTAGATCTACAAGCATCGGTCTAAATATTTAATCCCTTTAACCCTTTGCATCTAAGAACTACGTTTTTATTAAAAATAAAATTCACAGGATGTAGGTTATGCTGACTTAGGCAGTTAAGAATTAAGCATATTGCTGTGGATCTGGAGTTGTATGAAGGTCAGACCAGCTAGATGACAGATTTCCTTCTTTAAAGTCTATCAGTGAACCAGATGGGTTTTCACAACAATCTAGCTTTTTGACCTAGATTTTTATTGAGTTCCAAGTTTTGCGGTGGTGGGATTCAAATTCATGAATATTGGCTTTACCATTACACCATCTCCTTTGGTTGTCCTTGTGTAATGATACTTAATGGTCAATCAGATTTAACACTGAAACAGAATGAGTTTGAATTTTGCTTTTGATTTAGTGTCATCCAAGATACTACATCTAATTTTGATACTTATTGGCTGAAAACCCACCCTATGAGTGGGTATCACAATATAACAGACAGATATACTGAAGGTAACCAGTATAAAACTCTCTTTAGTTTATAATGAACTGGGAAGCAGTGCCATTATTGATGGTTGCAGTGATAAAGAAGCTTTTCTGAAGTTTGGCTAAGGAACTCTCCTTCATTTGGTTTCAGAGTGAGTTGGTTGAAGATTTTCGAGCCTTGCGGAAGACAGCAGAGGACATGAAACTATTTAAAAGAGACATGGTGTTTTTCTCCCTCTATCTTGCCCATCTGTTTGTGTTGGAGTTTCTGGCCTGGCTGACACTGTCATATTTTGGAACCGGCTGGATTCCAACTCTCCTTACTGCCTTAATCCTGGCAACTTCACAGGTAAGGACCAATCAGGACCACATAATGGGATTGTTGAAGGGCATGATCCTAGGCAAAATGTAGGATGCCTAACCAGGTCCTGGTTATGCACTGTGTTAGATTGCTTTCTCCAGTATGCAAGCGCAACTTAAAGATGACCTATTCAGCTACATTTTAGTTAATGTCCTGAATGAAAGGACTAATCCCAATCTAGGACCAAATACACGCAGAGTTTCACTAGTTATATTCCAATATTCAAAATTGTTCAATTTCATTTAATCACCAAACATGTTCATTCTTTCTTTGCCCTTATCTTGATGTAAAGTGACTAAGTGGTCACGAAATGAGATAAAACAAATGCTTTCCAAGGAAGCCACGGATTAAATAAAAATTGCCAGTTCAGAATTTCAAAACGAAGTTTGGGTGTGACAAGACAATGGCCTAATGGTATTATTGTTGGACTGCTAATCCAGAGACCCAGGTAATGTCCTGGGGATGTGGGTTTGAATCCCACCACAGCAGATACTGGAATTTGAATTTGATAAATATCTGGAATTAAGAGTCTAATGATGATTGATTGCTGATTGTTGGGAAAAAAGAACCCCATCTGGTTCACAAATGTCCTTTAGGGATGAAACTGCCATCCTTACCTGGTCTGGTCTACATGTGATTCCAGATCTACAGCAATGTGGTTCACTCATAACTACCTCTGGGAAATTAGGGATGGGTAATAAATGCTGGCCTAGCCAGCGCCACCCTCATCCCATTAATGAATAAGGAAAAAAAAGAACAAAGATGAAAGCTGATATAGTTTTTGAGGAAGTTTAAGGCCCAGTCTTTGTCTGGGACAAGGAAGCCTGACTTGCACACTCAACCCATGTGTGACTTCACGTCTTTTTTGATTTTTCACACAGTGATCAGGTACATAATGCGTTTTACATGAGGAGTGTGGCTGCAGAGACAGACTGGTTAGAAGGCCCACCTCAATTCTCTTTACACAGGAGGCAAGTTCCAAACGTCGCTTGAAGTTCCTGTAAATGTCACCTTTAACCCCTCACTCTCACCCACCCATAGCCCCATGCCCTCTCAAATCATCTATACCACTTCATAACCCCAGTATGCCTCCATATATCCACCAATACCATTCAATATGCACAGTGTACTTCACTAGGGGCCATGCCATAGTAATGGAAATTGTTTTAAAATTATTGGAAAAACATTAAATTTCTATCAAATGAAAGCAAAGACATGAGCATGGACAAATTAAGCAAGTGAAAAAAAGTATGTTAATACTTTAAGTGCCTATTGGTTTAGCAAATAAGCACCAATACATATTAAAGGTGTGTTTTTATTATAAGCTGGCAAAAGTTTCAATACTTCTAAGACGACTTTCTGAGCTGATGCATTTGAAACCAAGATTGCGCAAGTTTAGTCTTTGGGGTAGGATATGGAGAAGGGAGGGTGAGAATTGTGTAGGAGTATCTGCAAGGAGGTGATAAATAAAATATAGATTGGAAGGAGGTAGTGCAGAGGGGACATTCATCCATGTTCAAGAGTACCCTGTCTTTGAGGGGGTCCTTGTGTGATCACACTTGGCATGGTCACCTCACATGCCAGAGAATGGTGGTGGAAAGGTGGGCAGGTGCAGGCTCAGGTTTGCGTGGGGACCCAGGGAGCTGCAAAGCCTGTGGGGTTAACAGGTCAGGCTACCGGAAAAGGGATTTGGATATTCAGGAGCTCACGGACATTTTCAGGCAGGGTCTGGGAGCCATTGGCTGAGGACTGCTCACCATCATCTTCCATCATGCTAGTAAACAAAAGTGCTCAATAGTGAAGAAAATCGTTGTGCCTAATGTACCCCCTAAGCTGGTGTGCCATCCGCTGCCACTCACAGATCTTGGAGTTCCACACACCAACAAAAAAAATGAGATGGAGTGTTGGCTGTGACTCAGTCTGTGTGGGGGAGGGGGTCTTCAACATCTATCCAATGTTATGGCTTTTAAAGGGTAAGCACAGGGCACAGAGACACATGTATTGTACAGGACCCAGACCTCTTCCTGGGTCACCAGTCTGAATTTCAAATCAGACCACTCCACCAGACAGAAACTGTGGGCGTGCAGGAGATTATTTTTATACTCCATATCCACAGAGCCCAGAATTCTCCCACCCATGCACACCCAAACTGGAAGCAATCGTTGGGGCCACGGTCTGTTTCCAAAGGGCTTCCAAAATCCCCCATCACCAGATGGACATAGCATGTGGGAAGGAATTCATTTTCATCCACCATTTAAGATGAGAAACCTAACCTCAGTGGGATAAATGGGCATTCCTAACCTGCAGAATGGCCAGAGGGATTTGGGATGTGTGTGGGAATATGAAGGAATCTGACGGGCTGGATTTTATATTTCTCGGCAGGTGAAAGAGGAGGAATAGTGCCTGAAGGATCTATTCATTGCCCTCCCACTGTCTGTACACTTCAATGAAGTATTGAACAGCCAATCAGAGGCTCCTAACCATACACCCTGCCCCTTGCTGCCTTCCAATGTTGTATTTATTGTCAACTGAAAGTTGATAAATTCCCATAACCTGATGGACTGCATCTTACTGTGTTAAAGGATAGCGATAATTGTGATATCCACACATTGGATTATCCTCAAAGATTCTATAGATTCTGGAATGATTTCTGCAGATTGGAAGATATCGTCCCACAATTTGAGAAAGAATTGGGGAACTAAAGACTTGTTAGCCATTCATCAGCAGTAGGCAAAATGCTAGAATCTCTTTTGAAGGATATATAAATAGACACTTGGAGGATAATGATCTGATTGGGCACAGTCAGCATGGATTGACAAATTTATCAGAGCTTTCTGAAGATGTTATTAACAAAATTGATAAAGAAGAGCCAATGCACATAGTATACTTAGATTTTCTGAAAGTTTTTGATAAAGACCCCCACAGGAGGCTGGTTAGAAAAATTAAATCATATAGAATAGGAGCGAATGTACTGGCACGAATTGGTGATTGGATAAAAGACAGAAAGGAGGGTAAGAATAAATGAGTAACTCTCTCATCAGCTGAGTGTGACTAGTGGGTCCCGCAAGAATCAGTACCTGGGCCCCAGTTGTTTGCAATATATATCAATGGGAGATGGGGAACCAAGAATCATTTTACAGCACAGGAAGAGGCCATTCAACCCATTGTGTCTGTTCCAGCTGCTGAAAAAGTTACCCATCTCGTCCCAATCCCGTAACCCTCTAAATTCATCACTTTCAAATATGTATCAAGCTCTCTTTTGAAGTCACAAAAGTGATCATTTCAAATTTACAGATGATAGAGGACTAGGTATGAATGTGTGTTATGAAGAAGATGTAAAGCAGCTTCAGGAGAATTTGGACAAGCTTAGTGAATGAACAAGCATATGTCAGATGAATTATAATATGAAAAAGTGTGAAATCATCTACTTTGGTAGGAGGGACAAATGTGCGGGTAGAAGGTTGCAAAGTATAAGTCTACTAAAGGACCTATGTGTCCTTGTCAATAAGGCACTGGACACTAACATGCACGTGCAGCAATCAATTGGGAAGGCTAATGGAATGATGGCTTTTATTGCAAAAGGAATTGAATACAGGAATGATGTTGCTTCATTTGTATGGGAGGTTGGTCAGACTTCATCTGGAGTACTGTGTGCAGTTTTGGTCTCCTTGTCTCAAAGAAGATATAATGCCATAGAGGGAATGTAACGAAGGCTTACCAGACTTGACACCAAGATTGCCGGACTGTCTTATGAAGATAGATTGGGAAAACTGGGCCTGAATTCTCTGGAGTACTGAAGAATGAAATATCATGTCATTGAAGCCTACAAAATTCTTGAAGAGTTAGACAGGGAAGGTGGAGCTAAGTTGTTTCCAATTTGAGAGCTAAGGAGCATAATTTAAAAATTAAGGTGATTTAACTTCGATTGCAAGATGAGAGGGAATATATTGTACTCAGGTTTGTGAAGGCTTTGGAATTCTATACCATAGAATGTTCTGGAGGCTCAGTCTTTGAGCATGTTTAATGTGGAGATTGATGGATTTCTGATTCCCAGTAGAGTACAGGGTTATGGGGATGGGTAGGTAACAAGGCATTGTTCAGTCAGCTGTGTATGTATTGTGTGCGTTCCTGTGCGCTTGTCTTTCTCATGCGGCAATTTGGCTTCACAAAATTCCACTCTTGTCACTGGAGTCACTAAAAAAAGTTTAATATTTACAGTGGAATATGAATCAAACCTTGATGGGAACACATAACTTTGGTTTTCTGATGAGCTGCGATGGAAATGGGCGCCCCAAGCCCAGGTGACTCTATTTGACATCATGTGTCAGAGAAGTAAATGCTCCAATGACAGCTAGACTAGTGGAGAATCCCTGCTCCCAGGATCATTGTTTATTATTCATTGAAGGTACAGAAATGATTTTCTAAAAGCCACAACAATAACACACTTATACTGCACCTTCCCCAGCCTAATCTGCTGGTACATTTAACCACAGTACCTGTGGCAAGTCTTTTTTCACTGGCCTTAGGCTACGTCATTACTGCTGACAGAAAAGACTCCCAAACCGTTTCATATGCAAAACTCGGGAAGAATGCAGTGGACAATGAAAACAAACTGACAATTGGGCTATTTACAAAATTTCATAGTTTGCTAATGAATGACAGCAAAATGGCAGTAGGCTGAAACCGCACACCATTTGTATTATTGGAGAAGAGCAAGAATGAACTGTCAGATCAAATCTTTCAGCAGCATTGGAGGGTGATGTGGGGTTGGGGTGACACACCCCATTTGACAGGGCAAAATCCAGCTCAAAATTATGCCATTTGTGCACCACTATGTGTCTCTAGCCAAACAAAAATTTCAACCATAGTTGCATTTGTAAAGGGAGCTGAGAAGCTAATTTTAATCTTGCTGGTTACCCCCAGGTCGGCCATTAAAATTGAGTATGTTCTTTTACCTCTCATACCCTAATCCTTTCCAATATTAAACTGCAGGATTCTGCAAGTAAATGAACCAACTGCTTAATGCAGCCAGAGTCACTTCTGAACATAACTATTCAGGGTTCTATTAACTCAGTAAACGTGTTTAAAATTACAGTCTACTAAAGCCAAGAAAATATCTATTTCCACTGGTCACCAAGTCAGTTGCTAGAAGTCATAAGATTCTGGCGAAATAAAAGAGAAGAAGGTTAGGAGAATTTTGTGGAAAGCATGTCAGTGTTGCTACTGGAATGATATACTACAAACTGAAATGGAAGCAATATCAATAATAGCTTTAAAAAAAGACTGGATAAATGCTTGAAAAAGAAGAATTCTGAAAACTATAAATAAATGCAAAGCAATGGAAGTAAGTGGCTCTTTTTGGAAACTGCAATGGTGCAGTGTGCTGACATGCAGCCCATTGTGCTTTAATATTTTATAAATCACTCTGAATCTAAGTATGATACATATGAATCACAGCTATACCCTGGGAAATGTAATTTTGAGAATTTTGATGAGTAACCCCAGAGATTTATAATCTTTTGAGCAAGAAGATCTTTTAGTGGCTTCAGAATATCTCCTGTGTGTAGATTGACCAATTTTCCTTTTGCAAATAATGCACCAGTCTGACATCAAATGAAAAGGTAGCTTGAGCAGCTACAGGCATTGCAAGCTTCAGTTGAAAATCACTTGATGCCTCAACAGAAGATAGTCCTCATGAAATATTGCTGGGGTTTTTGTTAGACAAGCTGGTCAGCAGTTGTGGGGATGAGAGGTCAGTGAGAGCTGCTGAACTGTGCTTCTGAGCAGGACCATTGTTTGTATTTCTCTCAGTAAAACTATAACGAGAATGAAATTAACTTTGCTATGCAAATGCCACGTTAGAACAGTCTTTATTTTGTTGGATTGCAGGCCCAGTCAGGCTGGCTTCAACATGACTTTGGACATCTGTCTGTCTTTCGAAGTTCAAAATGGAACCACTTGTTACACAAGTTCCTGATTGGTCACATGAAGGTAATCAGTGAGCGGGGGATTGGGGTAGGGAGGGATAGTGGGATCTGAGGCATGATCTATTCAAACAAAAGAGCTTATTTTAATAAAAATATGGGAATAACTGCTGGGTTTCCTCTAGTCTATTGAAATAGACTCTCATCAAATTGCTACAGTCTATAATTCTATTGGAACTAAGTTCTACTTTTCTTGTTGATTCTGAAGAGAAATAGAGAAATTTCAGCTTTACTGCTCTCAGCCTTGCTATTTGTTCATAACTCCAGGTTGCCTCCATAATTTACATCAATGAAAAATAACACCATAAGTCTTTGAAAACTCTGAATAAGTGAGATAACATCACTGTAAAGTATAGACATTGTGATATTTCTGGCATGTGGACCCTTTATCATGATTTTCCAATGTCAGGATGCCCCCTTATCTCCCAGGATGGAGGAAGTTGGTATTTTGATGGGGAATTATTTGTCAGTTCACAATGATGGTGATGTTGGAGCAATAATACTACCTCCAATATCCAGTATTATAATATTTCTGCTTCACACCCATTGGGGTCAACTTACTTCACATAGGCCCCTGGACAATTTTATGATTTGTCAATTAACCTTTTTTTCCTAATCAACCTATTCAGAGATGTTATTACACACCTCTGTAACAGGTGGGACTTGAACCTACTCCTCCCAGTCTATGTGCGACAAGAGACCTCTTTTCCAGTTTCCCTTGTCTCCTGTCTATCCCCATTTCCTTAAATTATTCATAAAATTTCTGAGCCTTCAATTTCTTTGTCTTCTCTCATTAAGCTCATTTTCACTTATTATGCTATTTCTGCATCTCCTTTTCTGTTAATATGTTTTCCATCTCTTTCCCATAGTTTTAAACTCAGCTTATCCTACCTTGTCTGTTCTCTCCTAAGATGTGGTGAATATTTCTAGACATTGTTTTCTCTGTCTCACACTTTCAACATTTTTAGCATTTTGCTTTATCTCATAATCTCCCCTAACAAAATAGTTTTGATTTAATGCTCCAGTAAACGGCTGTGTAACTTGGGAGACAGTTTCCTTGGTGCCCTTTGATCATACCTATTGCAGTAAATTTAAAGCTGTAGGTAAAGCCATGGTTTAAAAAGCTTGACTAGATTGCCTAGGAATGCCTTAACTGTGGTTTGACTGTTTCTGATCGTAAAGGAAACCGTAAAAGGGCAGTCCACTAATCTTAACATTGGAGATAGGATTTTCAGAGGTTTCTAAACAGATATGCACAGACCTTCTTTTCCCCTTGAACTTGGCAGCATCTTTGGAGTTGGCAAACAGTACCTATCAAACCTAGACTGATTTCTGTGATTCAGTATTTGTGGCACAGCAATGCCCCGTCTAAAAGTGAGAAGGAATGGGCTGTAATTTTGCCAGCTGCCTAGTGATGATCCTGATAACGATCAAATGCTAAGAACGAATGCCTACAATTATGAGACACTAAGACTAGTGGAAATTGAGTGAGATACTCTGACTTTTGTGGTTGACTGAAAGAGAATTTGAAGCTCTCACAAGAACTGGCTTTAATTTCAAGATATTTGAAGACAAAATTACAAACTGGGTGAGTAAGCTGCAGTATATTGCTTTTGGTATATGTGTGACACTATATCTGTTTTAAAAGGGGGCATCTGGAAACTGGTGGAATCACCGACACTTCCAGCACCATGCCAAACCCAACATCTTTAATAAGGACCCTGATGTGAACATGCTGAAGGTATTTGTACTGGGAGATACCCAACCTGTGGAGGTAATTACTTTTTATTGTGAAACTTAGGTGAAAGCACCTGACAAATTTAAGGTCAGAAGGATAATATGAGCTATACTTGGGAACATTGATTATTTTGTACGACTATGATGTAGGGAAGGTTGCTCAGGGAAGGCAAGACGCTCCATAATTTTAGTGTCCTTGGGAAAGATGTGCATTAGAGTAGAATGTATACAATGCATCATGGTTTCAATAAAGTGCTAATTCAGGGAAGAGGGACCAAGTTGTATAGGCTGGGATATTTTGCTCAAAGCCAAAAATAAGCTCGACATTCGTGTATGCCAGGAAACGTGTTTTACCATTGCACTGACCTTCTTATTATAGCAATAAAGGAAAGTACCCCTGTAAAAGAATACCATATGTGTTTATAAAAGGACTGAGTAATGGGCCCAAAATCTAATGAAGGAGTTCAGGTAAGTTTTGTCAAAGAACACCCACAGTGAGTTGTGAATATGCACTTTCCTCTCAACCGCATTTCCCACTAGAAGCATGGTAGGTCAGGGATCGACTTGTCTGCTTCCTAGACGTTCTTTGTAAAAGCACAGTCCTCAGGTGATCATGGGTTGGAAGGTGAATGAAAGTGGGATTGGAAGCCTTTTGTCAAACACTTGCACACCATTTGATGATGACAGCACACGCCTGCTCATTGCATGTAAGTAATAAGTAGATAATGAATGTTTCTCTGGTACTTGAATTGAATGGCCAAGATGAATGAAAAGAAAAGACACTAGGCATACTGTGAGGCAGATATAACAGGCTTATTTAACCACTGGAAATATCAGGACACATGTTCATCCTCATTCCTACTGTTTTCAACTGATAATGAACTAATTGAACCATCTGAATAATCATATAAAGAACGGTGAGTTCACAGGTTGAATCCAGTTGAAAGTGTGAATGTTGTGTTTGCATGTAATATATATTTGATATTCCATGACTTCATGATTCTGTCAATTAGCTCTGTTCATAGGCAGCGTAGGATGAATAATCAGGGATAAATGTTGTAGCTCTATTGCTTCCTGCTAGAGTAGCACCTACTAGGAGTGCCAAACTGCAAAACTACCTCAGTAGAATTTTAGGTACAGGAGACGGAATTGTGTACTGGAGTCTAATCAAAGCTTCTAGATAATTTTATACTGAAGACTCTATGCAGCGACTAATCTGATTCCACCTAACTCCTCTTTCATCACTGTAGTTTGGAAAACGGAAGATCAAGTATTTACCTTACAACTATCAGCACGAATACTTTTTCCTCAGTAAGTATTGGCTGCTGGACCAGTCAGTGTGATATTGTCAGTTATGACTGTTGTTTCCTGGTGTGGTGTCACTTCCTTGCTCTCTCTTTTTAGTTGGTCCACCCCTGCTAATCCCGGTGTATTTCTACATTCAGATAATGATGACCATGATTACTCGTCGGGATTGGGTGGTAAGTGCTTCAGAATGTTTAACGTGGGTTTTTTCTTGTCCTCTCCTGCTTCCCGTTGTGTCCCAGTTTGAATTTCAATCTTCCTTCCCTTCACAATGTTTTGCTACTGCCTGGTGGCAGACTGGTGACCCTCATTCAAGGGGCATGTGTGAGAAATGCCAGAAGTATCTAGACTTATAAATCTTCCCTGAAAGGAAAAACCACGCCTTTCTTGGCACTGACACCCCTTGGATTGAGGATTTAGTTCTGCAGGAAATTCTGGGCACCAGAGCAGGTATTCCAATGCAGTGTACTGTGCCACACCAATGTTGTGTCAGCTTTTGCTTGTGTACAGAGAGATGTCATGCAGCATGCACTGACACCTGAGTAGATCCACAGGTGATACCCAATTCCCAGGGTTTTGGCTCAAGGAAAGTAGATGCTCAGGTATTTGAAGTGGAACTTTGCCCGTCGATTACAGCCAATTCCATTCCTTGGCTCTCTGCCTCAAGAAAGTAGCCAATATAATCAAAGACTGGTTATAATCTCTTCCAACCTCTTGTGTCAGGCAGAAAATACAAAAGCTGAAACACATGTACCAACAGATTCAAGAATAGCTTCTTCCCTGCTGTTATTAGACTTTTGAATGGACCTCTAAAATTTCAAATTTAACATTGATCTCACTCTTTGCGCACCTTCTCTGCAGCTTTAACATTGTATTCTTCTGTTACCCAATGGTATGATCTGCCTGTATTGCAAGCAACGAAAAATTTTTCATTGATGAAGAGTCTGACGACACTCTAATGAAGAATCATCTCGACTCAAAATGTTAGCTTGCTCTCTCTCCTGATGCTGCCTGACCTCCTGTGATTTCCAGCAATTTTGTTTTTAAAACTTTTCACATAGGTACATGTGACAATAATAAATCAAATCAAATAATATCCAGCACTCCACTGATCACAAACTTCACAGTCAAAAATACTTCAAATGATGTAATTTGAATAGAAGTGATGGCATAACAGAAGATCTGAGCATGGCACTATCTGAAATGATTTCATTTTCCAGACATCAGAGCAAATTGCACTTTTTGCATTTGCTATAGAACAGTAATAACACCCTAATGCCTCTATTCCTTTCCATCCTGCAGGATCTTGCCTGGGCAACAACATACTACATCCGTTACTTCACTACCTACATCCCCTTTTATGGATTTTTTGGTTCCATACTGTTTGTCATCTTTGTCAGGTATGTTAAGTTCAAAAGTACTGTTTTGTTATTTCAGTCACAGTCACTAATATTACAGTTTTTCGATTATAAACTGAAGTGCTACCATGTTTAAAAAGTTGGACAGAGCATGAAGGTTAATTTATCATTTTAGAACAGGGTGATGAGATGTGACCCATGCAAAAAATGTACAAAGAACCTGTTTATTATGCTTTTCTCTCATCTCCATAGGCTGTGCTTATAATTTAACTAATTCATTATCAGGTATTCCAATCACAATGTCCAATTGCCCAACCTGCCCTAAAATCCTGTTGTAATTGGTAAAACTCAGTTCAAATGGGCTGATGCAAATCAAACTGCTATCAAATTGGAATGGTTCTGTAAAATAAACAAAGAAACTGAAATCATTTTTTTTTCGCTGCCATTCAGTACGATCACGGTGGAATGACAGTTTAACTCACAAAGCTGTATCCACCATTGTCTTATCCTTTTGGTTAACAAAACAAGATTCTGCCTATCTCAGTTTTGTCATTACCAATTTACACCTGTTTTTGGAGACAGTTCTAAGCTCCAACCCCTCTTTGTCCAAAGAATTGTTTGTTGATTTCACACCCGAAAGGTCTAGCTCTAACTTTTAAACATGTCTTGTTAACATGAATTGGCTGTAACGTGATTGATGAATAGTGGATATTGTTTGGGTAGTGCGAACTTTCTGCTGTACAGGTGTAGAGATTTTCTATAGCGATTTCCGTATAACACGATTTTCTATTGTGCAAGGTCACAGAAGGATGCAACTATCACGTTAAAGGAGAACTATCTGTACCCACTAAACAGCCTCCCCAACTTTGATCAAGTCACCCCTTAACCTTCTAAATACCAGGGAATACAACCCTACTTTATGGAATCTGTCTCCTCAGAACATAACTCTTGGAATCCAGAAATAATTCTGGCAAACCTACACTGCAAGGCCAATGTTTTCTTCCTAATATATGGTACTCAGAAGTGCACTAAGTACTGTGATCAAACCAGATCTTTGCATAGCTGAAACTTGACTTTTATTCCCATATACTTCAGTCCTCTTGATATAAAGGCCAATATCCCATTGGCCTTTTCAATTATCTTCTGTACCTGCTTATTGCATTTTCAGAATCTGTGAATCAGTATCTCATTTCTATTTGAATTCCATGTTTTTACTTTTCCTTGCCAGCTGTAGGAATGATTGAAAGGGCAACAATTTATGAATAAATCACAGTCATCAGGTTCATACTGTACAAGCTAGTTAAAATTTGAACAAAGTTACCTCTTATGGAAAACAAAGTGCACAAAGACATCTTCTCTAGTTGTTTGTCAGTAAAGTCAATCACCAGTCAGAACAATGATGCTGTAGACCTTGATCCCAATTATCTTGTTGAGTTTCTTGATTTCTACTGTAAGTGGAAGAATTGTTTCATCACCTTGGGACATTCTAAAGTTCCTTACAGTTGAGAAAGTAATTTACTAAAGAATTTGTTGATGTTGCAACATTGGAAATCCAGAAGCCAATTTGTGCACAGGAGGGTTCTATGTAAGGGAATGTGATACTGACCAGATTTTAAAAGTTGATTGAGAGATGAATGTTGGTGATAATTCCCTTTGTCTCTGAAAATAGTACCATGGGATCTTTAATATTCAGCAGGTTTCAATTGAGCCTCTCTGACAGTGCAGCCCTCCCACAACACTGTCAGTCCGGGTTTGATGCTGAAGTCTTTGGAGTGAATCTTGAAGCCACAGCCTTCTGACCTTCAGATATGACTGCTATCAGCTGAAGCACAGCTGATAATGAAGGCTGGAGATCTGCTTCAACTGGTTGTCATTTCTTGCAGCTCAAAGAGAGAGAGAGAGAGAAGAAACAAAGGGCCTTCGTCTTTGTGATTGCAATTGACTAACCCGTGTAAGTCATGTTTCCATGTGGACATTTGGTGAGGACAGGTTCTTGCTCTGTAACACCTTTTGAAGCTCACTAACCTGCAGTATTTCAACTCTCACAAAGAGATGGCCATCTGGGAGCCTACCAGCCCCTGTGGTAAGGTATCTCTGTAGGGGTAGATGCCTTGAGGAGATAGAGAAAAAAATCATGGACAGGCAGGGAATTGAAGGGAAAATGATCTCTTGTCCCGAATTATATTCCTTGAAGCAAAAAAGTGCACCTTAAAGTAGTTTCCAAAACTGTTTAACAAGTACAGACTCTTGTGCTGCAGTGCTAGTGTCCCGGTGTCTGAACCAGATGGCCAGGGTTCAAATTGCACCTGCACCAGAAGTGTTTCATAACATTTCTGAATAGGTTGATTTATAAAAATAAGTAAAAGGTACATCCTGTTTTGAACACAGAAACATCAACATCAGAAGAATTCTGATAGTCGTTCGACACCTGATCACTGTGCTGATTTTCCCTACAGGTTCATAGAGAGCCATTGGTTTGTGTGGGTGACCCAGATGAACCATATTCCGATGACCATTGATGATGAAAAGCACAAGGATTGGATCACTATGCAGGTAATTCTCAGTTAGCTTTGGCACGTCCTTGTGGGGGCTTGTGACGCTTTTCATCATATAACCCCCAAAAGTGGCTAAACTTTTGTCCTGGGCTCAGCACCCTGAGGTCAGGGGGAATTCTGTGCCCCAGTGTTACATTGACACCTGCTCTGATTCTTAATGAGCCAGCAATATTAGTAGCCAGACTGGATGCCCTCTTAAGGATTGCAGGTGGGTTGGAAGTCTTTCAGCATTGAAAGATTAGCAGTGCCACCGTCAGAAGTCGTCAGTGCTGATGAAAGTATTCTCAATTTGAAGGCACCCTCTAAAGATGCTTTATAAAGTGTTAAATTTAAAAAGCCCACTGTTGCTAGATCATCATTGTGAAGGGGAAACTCCTTCCTCTGTGTGGCTTTAGCTGTGGACCGATGGCAGTGCTGTGGGTGGAGGAGAGGGAATTTCCAAGCAGGTTAGAAACTGCCACTGTGGGACCCCAGTCTGCATCTACAGAGCAGCTGAAACTAAACTGTCTTGGAGCTGCAGCCAAAACCATGGTGGGAGACCAGATGGTTGTGTGCAATTGAAGACTCGTATTCCCAATTCTGTATCTCTGGATGAATGAAATTTCTGCCCTAATTGTCTGTAGACGTTGCCAGATTAGAATTTTGTGTTCTTGTCAAAACTGCTGCCCATTAAGTTGGAACAAATATAGGCAAGGCACATCAGGTGGTTTAAAAAAAACACTTCATTGAAGCTTTTCCAAATGTCCAAAATTGCTGTCTGCATTAAAATGGCTATCTGTGTTATAGAGTGTAAACCTGATTGGTTGTCATCATAAAATGTGCTTGTTGCATCAGTGGAAGTTTGATGAGAAAATCTGTATCTACATTGTTTCTTTGCTTCTTATTGAAAGTTTACAATAAGGGAGACTGGGGAAGGGCAGAGGTGTGCAGAGTCAGTTCAGAACAGGATCGGCTTTGACTATAATGCCTCTCTGCACATATGTCATTGTCTAGTGTCAAATGGAGACTGGCACCTTGAAAAGGTCCTGGAAGATGGTAAGTTGCCTACAGGACACCAGCAAAAGGTCATTATCTTCAGTAGAAACGTGAGGAAACAAAGAGAAAAAAGACAAAACAGGAACTTTAATCAGCAGGACTCATCTATAGGGTGTTTCATTTCTGTGGCTTTATTGTCACATTGAGATGTGGTATATTAGATCCCTCATTAATCTGTGGAGAAGAGACTTCAATTATTAATGGAGGCTAGTCTTCGTCCTGAGAAACAGATTAAATTATACACCTGCTGCTCTTATCAATTTCAGCTTCAAATTGCAATTACTTTGTTCTTCAGAATATTAAGAATATAGGAAGAAGCTCATTAAAATATTAATGTAGCATAATTAGAATGATTACAGTCAATTATAGCCTTGAGATGATACAGAAGGAGAAGCCATGATCACATAGATTTATGTCATCTATTGTCAAAGAGAATTTGACAACTATATAGGGCAACGCTTCTCAAGCCATCTTCTAATATGACCCCATTCTCATAGTTGAAAATTGGCATGACCCCGGACCCAAGAAAAACAAAACAATATAACTGCATTCAGTAAAATATATATGATCATTAGGTTCACTTGTTATAGATAAACATCATAAAAGATCATTTAAATATGTAAATCTGTACTTAATGTAGTTTGAAAGATGTTACCATTTTATTTACTGATACAAGTTTCAGCCATGTTCTTCATATTCCGTAGTGGTGGAAGATTTGGTGAACCCTCTCTCTCTGTCCATTTCCCCACATGCACTTTGCAGACAGCTCTGAAGGATAAGGGGGGTTTTGGGCTCATTGTCCACCTCTTGTTGTTTAGTTAGCAGATATCAAGTGAGTCCATGACTGTTCTAATGGAATCTCCTCACTGCAGTCTCTATTCCTATCTCAGAGAACTGGGAGCTTGTCATGTCCAAATGTAACCTGGGATCATGACCCAAAGCTTGGGAACTCATAGAATGAAAGAATCACAAATTGAAGGGATACTGCCATATGGCAAAACACAAGAAATATAGATCTATAACTAAACGGAATAATGCATTATTGTGATTCGTGATAGATTTCATATCATCATCAGACTTGCTGCTCATCAGATTTTTAATAGCTCAGCATTGAAGATAACCAAATTCAGTATTAGTTATCCCTTTGGAAGCTAAGGATCACATGGACTCAATGTTATAGTGACAATTTAATATGGTTGCCCCAAAGATTCCATCAGATCAAGATAAACTTTTTACATGCTTGTTTGAACAGACACCTTTGCATCCTCTTTGGACACAGGTGAGGTCCTAGTGGATTGGAGGATAGCCAGTGTTGTCCCATTGTTACAGGCCTGTGAGTCTCACATTGGTGGTAGGGAAATTATTGGATAAGATTCTCAGGGACAAGATCTATACGCATTTAAAAGCAAATTGACTTATTAGCAATGGACAACATGGTTTTGTGAGAAGTAGGTTGCGCCTCACTAACTTTATTGAGTGTTTTGAGGAAGTAACGAAGATGATTAATGAGGGAAAAGCTGTTGATGTTGTCTACATGAACTTCAGTAAAGCATTTGACAAGGTCCCTTATGGCACACTGATACAAAAAGTGAAGTCACCTGGTATCAGGGGTGAGCTGACAAGATGGATACAGAACTATCATAATCACAGGAGGCAGAGGGTAGCGGTGGAAGATTGTTTTCGGAATGGAGGGCTGTAACCAGCGGTGTTCCACAGGGATCAGTGCTGGGATCTCTGCTGTTTGTGGCCCACATAAATGATTTGGAGGAAAGTGTAGCTGGTTTAATTAGTGAGTTTGCAAATGACACAGAGATTGGTGAAATTACGGATAGTGTGGAGGATTGTCAGAGGATGCAGCAGGATATAGTTGGAGACAAGGGCAGAAAACCGGTAGATGAAGTTTAATCTGGGCAAATGTGAGGTGATCGATTTTGGAAGGTCAGGTACAGGTGGAATTTATACAGTGAATGGCAGAACCCTTTGGAGTATTGATTTTCAGGGAGATCTGGCCGTGTAGGTCACCAGATCACCAAAGGTGTTTGCGTAGGTAAATAAACTAACAAAAAAGGCTCATGGCATTTTTTCCTTCATAGGGAGGGGCACTGAGTATATGGATAGACAAGTTATGCTGCAGCTTTATAGAACTTAAGTTAGGTCATACTTGGAATGTTGCATACAGTTCTGGCCACTACACTACCAGAAGGATGTAGATGCTTTGGAGAGGGTACAGAAAAGGTTTACCAGGATGTTGCCTGGTATGGGGGATTTTAGCTATGAAGAAAGGTTGAATTGACTGGGTTTGTTTTCACTGGAACGTGGGAGATTGAGGGGCGACCTGATGGAAGTCTATCAGATTGTGAATGACATGGATAGAGTGGAAAACATGAGGCATTTTCCCATGGTGGAGGGGTCAGTTACTAGGGAACACAGGTTCAAAGTGCAGGGTGGGGAGGGGGGGAACCTAAAAGAGATATGTGAAGCACGTTTTTCACAGAAAGGGTGGTGAGTATTTGGAACACGCTGCCAGATGTGGTGGTGGAAGTAGACACAGTAGCAGCATTCAACAAACACCTGGACAAATATGTGAATAGGAAAGGAACAGAGGGATACAGATCCTGTAAGTTGAGCCAGTTTTGGTACGGAAAGGCAAAATGTGTCAGCACAGGCTTGGAGGGCCAAAGGGCCTGTTTTCCTGTACTGTATTGTTCTTTGTTCTTATATAGTTGTATAAAAGCGAAATAGTGCGGATCTATGAACTCTGAAACAAACAGAAAATACTGGAAAAACTCAGCAGATCAGGCAACTGAGGAGAGAGAGAGAGAGACAGAGTTAACATTTTAAATCTGATATGACTCTTCTTCAGAATGTCTGAACTCTGTTTCTCATTCCACAGATGTTGCCAGGTCTCCTGAGTTTCTCCAGCATTTTCTGTGTTTGATATAACATGGTGTTTGGAGCTACTATGTTAGACAATGTCAGTCATGCCTGGATTAGTACGCATAGAAGATATTCAACATTAAGAAGGCAATGAAGTTTCAGGTCAGCCACTATTAGGAATAACAGAAATACAAAAACAAAGTGCTGAAAGTCTGAAATCAGAGTTGGAAATACTAAGCTAGCTGTGCAGGATCTGCAAAGAGGGAAACAAGAGTTAATGTATCTTGTCTGTGACTTTTCATCAGAACTCAAAAAAAATAAGAATAAGAGAACACCACAGTGGCCTATGTCACTCAGCCCTATGCTTTGGAAGTCCTGTGGGTGGTGCATTTGATTAGTGACCCTGCTATGAACTGGTCAGATGAGTTTTTGCTTAGGATCACAATCCTCCAGGTCGTGAATTCCCTGTCTTTGGTAAAAAAATCAGATGTACAAAATAAGCCAATCATTGTTCCTACAGTGCCTGATGATTTATCTCTTTTGTGGATCATCCAACCAAGAAGATAAGTGTGGGTCCTGGGGATCCCATACTGATCCCAGTGTCTCGAGGGAAGAGGAATGATAACATTCGTTGCCTGAATTAATCTCTTCATTTTTTGGAGGACAAGTGAAATATTCTGCTGCTAACGTCATTAGGTCATTATGAAACATCTTAATAGCTTGCTTACAGATGTTCTTTATTCCCTTCCAGAAGAGACCTTTCAGTTAAAAAAGCACTTAGAAACTGTTCGCTATTTAATTTATGTTGATATGAAGTAGTTTGGGAGTTGATCTGTAACTAATGATTGAAGAGGCTGGAAGGTTATTTTGAACTTATCAAACTAATCATTTGGTTCATTTCATCACAGTTTCTTTTATCTCCATTTAGCCTGAAGCAACTTTTCTGAAGGGATTTGGGGCACATTCCTATGAATATGGCCAATTAACCAAGACTAACAATAGTGATGACAGTGACTCCTCAAATTTATTTGATTCTCTTTAGAGAGGATTCCCAATTGTGCACCCCTGAATTATCAGGATAAGGAAGACATGATGGATCAGTTAATTCTTCCCTGCCCTTTCTGTGTCTTCGTAAGCACTTTCCTCCTTTTCTCCACATATCCTTCCTTTCCCATTATGCTGTTGCATTCTTTTTTTCCAACGGAGACTAGGCTATAGATTTCATACCAATTTCAGGCTGATATAACAGCAAGTGTTTATTTTTGATGAAGGAGCATAGAGCTAGTGAGATGGAAAAGAGTAGGTCATTCACTTCTTTGAGCTTGCACCATCATTTAGTTAGACGGTGTTTCATTTGTACCCTAACTCCATCCACCCATCTTAGGTCCATAACTCTTAATACTCTTGCTGGACAAAAATCTATCACCCTGGTCTTCAAATTGAGGATAGGCCTAGACTCAGCAGCTTTTTCAGGAGAGAAAACCAATTTTCCACTACCCTTCGTATGAAGAAATATTTCTGACATCATTCCTCATCAACTTAGCCCTAATTTTAAGATCCTAGTTCTAAAATTTCCCAGCAGTGGAAGTAATTTCTCTCTCTGTCTCCACTATATTCAATCTACAATCAGTTTAAACGATTCAATTAGATCAGTCCCTTAACCTTCTGCAATCAATTGAATATAAGCCTAGTTTGGGAAATTTGTCCTGATAATTTTAATCCTTTACCTCAGTTATCATTCTTGTAAATCCAGGTTACACTATCTCCAAGGCAGGTGTCTCCTTCCTGATGTGCGCTGCCTGAGTAAATGCAGTATTCCAGATAGAGTCAAATCAGAGTGAAGATGGCTGCTCTCTTTAGCCTGTAATTTAGAAACTGACAGAGTAATACTGGTGTATCAGTCATGTGTCACTCTATAGAAGTACAAAGTCACATCCCATGAATGCATGAAAAGAAGTACCTGAATGTAGCAACCTGCCTTGAGAAATCGGTAATGACATCGAATTTATTTGCAAAAAAACACATTGATAATTCAATTGTCACTGTCTCCTAAACCACAAGTTGGGATTTCACAGAACAACATTTACAGAAGCACACGATGTGATTCAGCTGAACTCAACAAACCTGTTATGTATTTTGCCTCGTTCTTGTCAACAAAACAAACACAGTGAGATTAGCTCTATAAGAAAGACAGCTCAATTATCTGACCTTGAATCAAGCAGAGCTCTAATATATGGGTCAGTGGGCAGTAGCATTGAGACCTAGAGGACATCTTTAGCAGTTTAAAGTCAGAACATCAGGTTTCATCGTTGTCTTTCAGGATGACTAATGCTCTATACTTCTGTTTTGCATTCTCCAGTTGGATTCCACGTGTAACATTGAACAATCTTTCTTCAATGACTGGTTCAGTGGCCATCTCAACTTTCAGATCGAGCACCAGTAAGTGAATAGGAAAGATTGCTTAAGCTGGGTTGGATATTGTTGGTTGTATGGCAGTGATGATGATGACAGTGGTGGTGTGATGGTGTGGTGCATGGGGAAGGTTGGCACAAACCATTGAGATATTAGCCACATCTTGAAGACCATAGTCAAAACCCTGACCTGATTGATTGGATTTTCTCAATAAAGTGTACTTTCTGTGCCCCTTGCTGAATTGTATTCTATTGACAGACTTGATTTCCTTACTAAATGAAGCAATGACCCAAACAGTAGATACATATATGTATGAAAATTACTATCTCTTTTACATTATTAGATATGAGGATCGTCCCATTAATAATTCATTGTTGATTCTGCTTTCAATTAACTATTTCATCGACTGCATTACTACAGAATCACCTGAACAAAGTTGTTAACCTATTAATTTCATGATTCACATTGTGAAGCTGATACTGGCACTCATATGTAAACTCTCGCAAAATATACTCAGTAACAATTGACTGTCCTGTTTACCTGATCATGCCCCATTTGGCTGTTAGATGCATTGTCTGAATGCTGTAGGAAATCAGCCAATGTCAAGTAATGTAGATAATGGGGAAACTAATGTTCATTCAAGTATGATAGGCACAAGCAGATTCTGATTATGTGTATCTGTAGCATGTATGATACTTGCTCTGGTGCTTTCAAGCTCACTTGGTGGATAAAGGGATGCACCTGATGTCATGGAGTAGGTATCTCACTTCTCATTCTTCTAAACTCCAATAAACATAGGCTCAACATGTGAAAACTAACCTTATAAAATAACTCCTTCATCACAGAAATCATCAAACAAACCTTCTTTGAACTGCTGCTATTGTAAATATATCCGTTCTTAAATAAGAAAACCAAAAGTGTGCACAATACTCCATATGTGGACTCAACAATGCCCTGTACAAAGAGCAGAATCTCCCTACTTTTACACTTGATTTATCTTACAATAAAAGTAAGTATTCCATTTGCCTTCTCCATCTCTTGCTGTATCTGCATACCAGCATTTTATGATTCCTGCACCAGGACACCCAGATTTCTTTACATTGTAGAGTTATTACATTATACTTCCCGTGACAAACTCATATACACTCACTTAATCTATCTAATTCTGTTTGTAATCTCCTTGGTCTGGATTTTCCACTGGCCAGATAGTCATTCTGCCAGCATAGGCCGGACCCATGGAATCCCCATCATTGCAGAACGCCAGGAAAATTTAATCTGCAACTGAGACATTCCTCCAAACTTTGAATGCATACATCTAAATCAGAGATTTCAGATGGTTCTGATGAAATTAAGTAAAATAGCTACTGAGGAAAAGTTAGACAATTAAAAGCTGTTGAGTAACTATTGAACAGACTCTACTCTTGACACACAGCCACAACTACACTGTTCCCAGACTCTCTGAACCCTCAGATTCTGACCCAGATGGGAATGGACACCCCTTACCCCTGCCCAACCCAAACCAGCCCTCCCCAACCAAAGTTACTTTATTAAGAGGCCATTAATGAATCCTGTCTCATTTCACATTGACAGATCTAAAATAGCCTGCTCCCTTGTTGACTCTAGAATGTAATGCTCTAAGAAATTGCCCCGAATACCCTCAGTGAGCTCTTTTACCAGGTTATTTAAGTCTCGATAAAATTTAAAGTTACCCGTGATTGTTGCAATGTTCATCTTACACAGGCAATTAGTTACACACACCACTTTATAACAATCCATATTGCCACATTGGACTGCAGCGATTCAACAAGGCACAGCCCTCTCACAAGCAACTACAGCTGATTAATGTTGCCAGTCCTAACCAGTGACAGCCCTATGCTGTGCATGCAGAAAGAGCGTAGCTTGTTGCTAAGAGCTCAGATATTCCTGCCCGAGGAATACTTTATGAGGTGAAAGCTTTAAATGCTGATGGTGTAAGATATAGGGAATTTGCTAATGATTTGGAGGCTGCATTTTATCTCCACAGTTTGGGACTTATCACACACTTTAACAACAGTGTTAGTTTTCTCACTGTCTTTGTAACAAAGTAATGAGATTTGTATATTATTAAAATATGAGTATTTCTTTCTTCAGTTAAGACTGATTTGAATTTCGTGAGAGAAATGGACCTTGAAGATATCTGTAACATACCCTAGCTGGGGGGGGCGGGAGAGCTCTCAGGCAGCTGGTCAATGCCATTGGGAGGTTTGGCACATTCCCAAGGCCAGGCTCTTCATTAACATGATGTTAGTGAACTGCAGGCCAAACCTAGGCATTGAAGCACTGCTCACTGGCTTGGGGCAACAGATAGGCAGGCTGGCAGGAGGGCAGTGCAGGGTGGCAAAGGCCTACCTGATTCTGTGGAATGTCTACACTTTCTGGATCTACCAAATTAATTTTACACGTAACTATTTTTGGCTGTCTTGATACAACCAAATGTTACATCATAGTACAATGTATGACACAGTGAAATGGAGCCTCAGCCTGATGCAGGCGAATGTCTAGGTTATGCCCCAGAAGGCCCAGATGAAAGAGGGTGGCTGAGCAGAATCAGTGTGGAAAACTTATCAAGTGTGTTGATTTTAATTCTACTTATGCCCCGATTCTGTCAGATGAGTTTTAACTCATGATGTGGTCTTTAGTAGCACCAAATGAAGAAAGAACCTGGGGCCGGAATGCAGTTAAAGGAAAGGGGCTTAATAATATTAGCTCCACTTGAAATAATATACAAAAAAGCCAGCCTCCTTTTTAAATGGCAGCTTTAAATTTTATTTTCTCCAATCCATTCTTTTCCAGTCTTTTCCCAACAATGCCACGCCACAATTACTACAAGATCGCCCCTTTAGTGAAATCACTGTGTGACAAGCATGGTTTGAACTATCAAGTGAAGCCTTTATTGCAAGCCTTCAAGGATATTATAGGGTAAGTAATTAACTTATCGTTACCACCATGACATTTGCTGCCAAGTGTCCTGTTTTCACACATATGTTGTCATTTTAGCTCTGAATTTTTGGGAAATTAAAAATGGAACCTAATTTCCTGAAATAATTTTAATACACACACACACACACACACACACACACACACACACACACACACACACACACACACACACACACACACACACACACAACCTCAGAGTTGTCATGGGTAAAGATGTTCAATTCCTTACCTATAATAGGGTTAAAAACTGATATGAAAATTATTCTGTTTCAAAACAGTGTGTGCTTATGATCTAAGATAATGGGAACTGCAGATGCTGGAGAATTCCAAGATAATAAAATGTGAGGCTGGATGAACACAGCAGGCCCAGCAGCATCTCAGGAGCACAAAAGCTGACGTTTCGGGCCTAGACCCTAGGCCCGAAACGTCAGCTTTTGTGCTCCTGAGATGCTGCTGGGCCTGCTGTGTTCATCCAGCCTCACATTTTATTATCTTGTGCTTATGATCTACTTAGGTAATTAGCTGAAATCAGACACAGCGTTAAGGAAGTTGATTAATCATTCATGTAGATTGTCACAATCCTGCAGGAAACCATTAATGTTTAAGAGAAATCCAAACATCTAGCAATTAACAACACCGAAATATTTTGTGTTTAAATAAAAAGTATGCAAAAAGAATAGAAACAACACTAGCAACTCAACACTATAGCTCATAAAATCCTGTACTATAAACTCAGTTTTATTTGTTACTTCCCTCAAAAGTTCAATTTTCTTATAAAATCTTGAAGGTTCTTCTCCTTCTTTAGGTATCAACTCAAAGGTATGCCTTAGAAATTTACTTTCATTCTCCTCGGTATTCCAGTTTTCTCCAAGGCACAATGTTTATGGCGATCAATCTATTAACATTTAGCTAAGCATCCCTCCAACATTTCTTTAAAGACGTTAGGTGCTTTGCTGGCTGCCAGATGATAAGTGATTGTCTTCTCTCAGTCCTTCTAACTTTGCTGGTTGATACCACAAGGCTCTGTGAGGACCAATGTGGATCACTTACTCTATCTTTAAACTAGGCAAAACTTCCAGCTTCTTTGCCATCATAAATTCCAAACTAAGCTTGAGCCCCCATCTGCATTTCATGCAATGAGAAACAAAGTTAAGATCATCAAGTATAGGCCTGCCTAACAATCATCTGCTTTAAACTGTACCAAGTCAGTCAGCTCCTGTTCACGCTAAGCCAAAACCACAGCTTCCTCTAGTGAGAAAAACAACATGACTATCTAATTCCCTGAGCTTATTTCCATGACAATGTGGTATATTTGAGACGAGTCAGAAAGAAACACAAAACTAATTAACTTTGCCTTCATCACAACTGTACAATTCTGTAACCCCTGTGAATAATTTATCACTAGTGGAGTTTTGCCACG
This sequence comes from Stegostoma tigrinum, assembly GCF_030684315.1. Classification (NCBI taxonomy): domain Eukaryota; kingdom Metazoa; phylum Chordata; class Chondrichthyes; order Orectolobiformes; family Stegostomatidae; genus Stegostoma; species Stegostoma tigrinum. Next base: position 18,738,947 of record NC_081370.1, read on the forward strand.
CATCCCCCCCGCCCCGCCCCCCCCCCCCCCCCCCCGTCTCCTGGAAAATGCTGGCCCAGTTAACAAGCTATTGTGTTTACACTGACTTTCAACTTTATTTTCACCTGGCGAGCACATAAGCAATTTAATATTCTTATTTGAAACAAACGTAGACCTTCTGGCTCCATTAAGCTGAGAGAAGACCCTGATAGTTTAATCTCCCATACCATTAACTCTGCTCTTGTAACATTAACATGGGTTACCTTTAACCTAGGCTTGTTTCATTTGCCCTTACACTAGAGATCTTTATCACTTTTCTCACCAGGTTTCCCATTATATTACATTTATCCTCCAACTGTGAAACTAGATAATCATGACAGATGTCAAAACGCTTGCTGATATTTTCCAACAATTTCTGTTTTTGTTTATGAGAAAATGTAGGTGGTAACATAAAAGTGTTGTCTGGAAGGAAATAATCACACCTGTGCATGTACGCCAACTGTTCGTGTTATGTTTCTCACGTTGCACCTGCCCATTTGATTTCTGCTCCAGGTTAAACCTAGGCTAAAAGCTATGCTAGAGATAATGGGAACTGCAGATGCTGGAGAATTCCAAGATAATAAAATGTGAGGCTGGATGAACACAGCAGGCCAAGCAGTATCTCAGGAGCACAAAAGCTGACGTTTCGGGCCTAGACCCTTCATCAGAGAGGGGGATGGGTAGAGGGAACTGGAATAAATAGGGAGAGAGGGGGAGGCGGACCGAAGATGGAGAGTAAAGAAGATAGGTGGAGAGAGTATAGGTGGGGAGGTAAGGAAGGGATAGGTCAGTCCAGGGAAGACGGACAGGTCAAGGAGGTGGGATGAGGTTAGTAGGTAGATGGGGGTGCGGCTTGGGGTGGGAGGAAGGGATGGGTGAGAGGAAGAACTGGTTAGGGAGGCAGAGACAGGTTGGACTGGTTTTGGGATGCAGTGGGTGGGGGGGAAGAGCTGGGCTGGTTGTGTGGTGCAGTAGGGGGAGGGGACGAACTGGGCTGGTTTAGGGATGCAGTAGGGGAAGGGGAGATTTTGAAACTGGTGAAGTCCACATTGATACCATTAGGCTGCAGGGTTCCCAGGCGGAATATGAGTTGCTGTTCCTGCAACCTTTCAGTGGCATCATTGTGGCAGTGCAGGAGGCCCATGATGGACATGTCATCTAGAGAATGGGAGGGGGAGTGGAAATGGTTTGCGACTGGGAGGTGCAGTTGTTTGTTGCGAACTGAGCGGAGGTGTTCTGCAAAGCGGTCTCCAAGCCTCCGCTTGGTTTCCCCAATGTAGAGGAAGCCGCACCGGGTACAATGGATGCAGTATACCACATTGGCAGATGTGCAGGTGAACCTCTGCTTAATGTGGAATGTCATCTTGGGGCCTGGGATAGGGGTGAGGGAGGAGGTGTGGGGGCAAGTGTAGCATTTCCTGCGGTTGCAGGGGAAGGTGCCGGGTGTGGTGGGGTTGGAGGGCAGTGTGGAGCGAACAAGGGAGTGGTCTCTCCGGAAAGCAGACAGGGGTGGGGATGGAAAAATGTCTTGGGTGGTGGGGTCGGATTGTAAATGGCGAAAGTGTCGGAGGATGATGCGTTGTATCCGGAGGTTGGTAGGGTGGTGTGTGAGAACGAGGGGGATCCTCTTGGGGCGGTTGTGGCGGGGGCGGGGTGTGAGGGATGTGTTGCGGGAAATACGGGAGACGCGGTCAAGGGCGTTCTCGATCATTGTGGGGGGAAAGTTGCGGTCCTGGAAGAACTTGGACATCTGGGATGTGCGGGAGTGGAATGTCTTATCGTGGGAGCAGATGCGGCGGAGGCGGAGGAATTGGGAATAGGGGATGGAATTTTTGCAGGAGGGTGGGTGTGAGGAGGTGTATTCTAGGTAGCTGTGGGAGTCGGTGGGCTTGAAATGGACATCAGTTACAAGCTGGTTGCCTGAGATGGAGACTGAGAGGTCCAGGAAGCTGAAGGATGTGCTGGAGATGGCCCAGGTGAACTGAAGGTTGGGGTGGAAGGTGTTGGTGAAGTGGATGAACTGTTCGAGCTCCTCTGGGGAGCAAGAGGCGGCGCCGATACAGTCATCAATGTACCGGAGGAAGAGGTGGGGTTTGGGGCCTGTGTAGGTGCGGAAGAGGGACTGTTCCACGTAACCTACAAAGAGGCAGGCATAGCTGGGGCCCATGCGGGTGCCCATGGCCACCCCCTTAGTCTGTAGGAAAGCTAAAAGCTATGCTGCCTTGTCTAAGATCCCTGCATTAGGCATACAAAATATAATGATTAAATACTAAATTCCAATTCTTGGGGACACCATTCATTCATGACAATAAATCCAAGAACTTCTTTTTTCCCAACTTTTTGCATCTTACCTGCCCACCTAATTTCTACACGTGACACAAAGCTGTCTCCAGCTCCATAAATCGCGATAAAAACCAAAAGAACTGTGGATCTGAGGAAGGGTCACCAGACCCTTCTTATTAAATCTTATTTTTCTTCACAGATGCTGCCAAACCCGCTGAGCTTTTCCAGCAATTCCTGTCCTTGTTCTATAAATCTCAATTTTATCTGGAATCCCTTTGGAACTTTCTAAAAATCCATGTGTAGAATATCCCATTGATTTTGCTACTACCTTGACCACTATTAGATTAGTTTTATTTTGCCAACTTCTTTAAAAGCAATACTTTGTTTTTCTGACTAGTCACTTACTATTCAAGACGATGTATTCTCAATTTTTCCATTATTGACATTGGTTACTTGGTTTCTTTAGAAACTTGCAATACATAAAACATTACTGAATTATGATACTACTTCTAAATCTCATGAATTTTATAAATAATATTTTCAGCCAGCTTATATCCATTCCATTGTATATCTTACATTAACTGAGGGAAGCATGCCAAAACAAATTAGGTATTGATTCACATTTGCTAACTATTCATTAGCACATAGTCAAAAGCAAATGATCCTATTTACATGTCCCTAATATTTTAATGAACTGATTCTAATTAAATGTGCCAATGATTTGTCTGATGTGCCACCTTTCTCCTCCCAGGTCCCTGAAGAAGTCTGGTGATCTGTGGTTAGATGCATACCTCCATAAATGAGGCTACTCAATGAATCTTCACTCCTCTCTCTTCCTGTCCCTGTCTGAATTCCAGTTCTGCGTTGGAGTTCCTGTTTCTCTGAGCCTGTATCCATCTCAAGTGGTTTTCTGCAGTATAAGAGGATGCCACCACTGGCTTTCTGCATGACCTGACAAATGACTTGATTCTCAATTGACAGCTGATGAAGAACACCTTGAATTAAATTGTTCTGTGCCCTCTGCCCCACTGCCCTTCTCTGTTCAAGCAATGGCAGGTATCCACTGCCTAAATAGCAATCTGCATTTTACTTAGATGAAACAAATGTAGGACAATGGGCTTGATTTTATTTTAATTTAGTGTGTTTACTGACACTAAGTAAGAAGTTTGTTGTTTTGTGACATCTCTAGTGTACTTTGTGGAGTAGAATGAGAGGTTATTACTGCACCAGCTGTATGAATATTTAACCTTCAGTTAAATGTGCATCTGGCATGCTCCAGTGCAACCATGACCATTTACTAGAGGAGGTCATGGAGTCATAGAGCACGGAAACAGACCCATTGGTTCAAATTGTCCAAGTTTGCCAAACTAAGGTGTCAAAGAGGAAGTACATTATACAATGCCAGCTCGTCTTTTCCATCTAACCCTGGCAGGCCACTGTTTCCGAAAATTGGCTTTTGAAGATGTTGTTGATATTAATGCTGACACCTTAGTCACAGGCAGAAGTTGAGAATCTGCATTCCTTTTCTTTCGTGAACATTCCAAGTAGTAGCAGATTGCTGCGACAGTACTGTTTCCAAAATGGCCTTATGGATGAGGCTGGGCAGTTGGAATGTGACCAGTCTGACTACCAGCTGCACTTACAGCACTGCCGATTGTGATTCAGAGCCTTACAAAACAGTATGATATGGGGATCATGTGCCCAGTATGCCTTCATCTCAGCTAAGTGTCAATCTGATGATGTCTGCACATCTGTACTGACACACGTTTCACTGAGTTTGTAGACAGTCAAATAGCAAACTGCAGACTGATTTAGGGTGCCACGTTTAATCTTAACAGACCTGGATCAAAGGAAACAATTGTTGATTCATACCTGTAAATTTTCCAGCTGCCGAATACCGTTGTGTCGAGGTGGCTGAGGATATGAGTAGACACTCCTTTATGTCCCTTGGAGTCACAGAGTTTATATTCATTATATCATCAAGACTGACACGTTAGGTGGGTTACCAAAGGATATCTGTACCCATGAACAGTGTATAATTTGGGGACAGGGGGTTAGACTGCTGCTACCTCTTGTCCAATACCTAACTCGTTGCTACCCCCTATCCAACCCACCCCAAATCTCACACAACGCACATACACACACACACATATACACACACACATATACACACTCACATACAAACACACGTGCACACACACGCACACACATGCACACACCAGCAGAAACAGGGAGCAAGCAAAATATTACCCATACATTGGGTGATACACAAAGCAAATAAAATCAAGCCCTATCAGTCCATTTACAAGAGAAAATATTAAAGTTTCTACAAATGACCTGAGGAATGAATGGTTCTGTAGCAGTTTGGAGTGAGTTTCAACAATCTATGCCGGTTTGAAGTATGACATTCGGAAAATATAGATTCAAGCCGTCATCGACACATTCTCACTAAACATCATTCCTTCCCTGCTTTCTGCAACCATGATCACTAGGTTCCCAACTTCTGTGTTTCTTATCCTAACAGACAAATGGCTCTTTCAGTCATGTCTGTCCATAATTTATAATAACAAGGAGGACAATGGTGTCGGTAATTTTTTTTAATAAAATGACTAATCCTGTTTCTGGCATAATTCAGTATTGAAATAATTGTTGATTCCTTTAAATCTTACCCATCCATTGCTCAATATTATTAACAAGGAATGCATTTTTTAACTAATATTAACAGCAGTATTACTTACTCATCCTACGAGGTACGCATATACTACACTGAATCCAGTTCCTGCATGAGTTGCTTTGACAATAAACACCCACACACTCAGCTTTAGAAGCTAGGCTCTACGCTGAGAGTCCACAGTTGCTCTCAGTGAAACAGACAAGATAAAGACAAAAATGAATCTGAGATGCAAAGTGACCACTTTGGTCAAATGGTCAAACGTCTTTGCGTTATTGAACTGGGCCGGGCACATGGAGAGGAGAGACTCAGTCTCTGGTTACTAGATTGACATCCAGAGGGATAGTTATGTCTCATGAGTGTGGAAGTGTGAGTCGTTTGAGTTCTTTCAACACTCCCCCTCCCTGTCACATACAGACAGCTCTCCCTGTTCAGGCTAATAAATACCAAATTTTGTTATGGGAATAACACAGAGCACAATTTGCTGGATTTAAAGCCACAGAGGAAATAGGTTCAGAAGAGGAAAAGACTGAAATGTTAGGAATTTGAAGCTTTGAAAAAGTTGATTTCCAAGAATATGAATTGAATAGTGACCTGATTATTATGGAAAACGAAAAGCAGATATTCATTTGTATGTTTTAAAAGAATGTCCCAACCCAATGCTGTCCAGTGATCCTCTCCTGAACCATGCCCATCTTAGTTTGGGTGACAATAGAAAGTGAGCCAACCATAGTGTTCCCACAATCAAGCTTAGACTCTCATGAGAAATTATGGCCATTTGGACAGGGAACTGAAGAACTGACACTGTAATCCCGGAAACAGTCTTCTACACTCCTTATTGAATCTCCAGAAGCAGCACTGTGTCTGCTAAAAATAAGCTGACATCATGGTGAAACTATAACAAATTCATGCTAAAACATATGCAATATTTTATTGTGGTCAGTTCTAAGGCATCCCAATTCCCTTTGACATCCCATGGCATTGTCATTGCTGAGTCTCTACCATCAAAATGAGCCATGTACACATTATTCATGTGGATCAGAAGCTTGGATATATGTAGCAAGCATCTCATCTCCTGTTTCCCAAAGCCTATGCAGCACCTACACAGCATAAGCTAATTCTATGCTGGAATACTCTACGTTTGGTCTGGGTGGGTTCATATGCGATCTAACCACATGCAATTTGACACAATCCGAGGCAAAACAATTATTTGATCAGCAACCCATCCATAGCCATAAATGTTACTTTCTGCAACTATGGGGCGTATCTTGGCTGCAACAAATATCATCTGAATGGGCTGCAGTAAATTACTAAGGTTTCTTCAACATCATCTTCCAAATCTACAACCTCCAGTATTCGGAAGGAAAACAGCAACAAGTGTGTGGGTATACCATCAGCTCCAAATTCCCATATGCCATCCTATTTATTGTCGCCAATCACACTCCTAACTTAACAGTGTTGAGGGAGTACCTTCACCACACAAACTGTGCTGTGAGAGTATCTTTACCCAAAGAACTGCAATGCTTTTCAAAAGGGCAACCAGGGATGCACAACATATGCCAGTGAGGACTACATCCCCAGAATGAATAATTAAAAATAATCCTGACAGGGGATGAGAGACTATTTGGTGAGGAATCGGAATTAATTTCTTCAATGTAATATCTCAGGACAGCATTGTCAAACATGTGGAACATGTTGCAGTCAGCCGTAATATGTTTTTATAATCCATATGCATACACCTAAAATCCCTTCGATGATTTATGACCTTGAACCACATTTTTATATGGATGGGTGCAAAATTGGAAGATTATTTACTGGTGTTCCATGTTAGATTGATATGACCAACATTTCAATGGAGGAGAGGTGGAGAGTTCTCTACAAGCGGTCTATGTTGATAATTTCCACGCTTTATACTTACTTGGGCCCAGAAAAGGCTGAATGGTTCCAAACAAGGCATCAATCTCTCAAAAAGTAATTGGTCAAAATCAGGCCTTGACATCCACACCAAATGCCTCTTCAGTCTTTTATAGGCCTCTGCCTCAACCAATTTCTTCCATCTGACTTGCTTTCATATTTTAGACATTTACATCCTTCTTGCATTCTGTTCCAATTTTCTTGCCGTTAAGCCACATCTATTTCACCTCCCCAGTTATTAAAATAAGGTTTATGACAGGTGTAGCACAGCATCCTCCTAAACAAATCCACTGCAGTGCTGGCGGTAGGACAGGAAACCACAGTGTTTGGACCCTGACTCTTTATGGCAGTGATCCAATCTATTTAACCATAATCCACTGATTGCACAGGGTGAACTGTTTTTTTAAAGAAACAGTCATTCATGGGATGCGCTGCTTGGACCAACACTAGTTGTCCATCCCTAGCTGCCCTTGAGAAGGTGAGAAGTCTTCTTGAACTGCTGAAATCCACCTGGTGTAAGTGCACTCACAATGCCCTTAGGGACAAAGCTCCAGGATGACCTAGTAACACTGAAAGAACACCAATATATTTCCGAATCAGAATGGTAAGTGGCTTGGAGGGCAACTTGCTAGTGGTCGTGTTCCCATGTAACTGCTTCCCTTGTTCTAGATGTTAGTGGTCATAGGTTTGGAAGGTGCTGACTAAACAGCTTTGGTGAACTCCTGCAGTGCATCTTGTAGATGGTACACATTGCTGTTACTGAGCCTCAGTGGTAGAGGGAGTGGATGTTTGTGGTTGCAATGCTAATCACTCTCCTGGCTTGTGCCTTATAGATGGTGGACAAGCTTTGGGGAGCCAGGAGGTGAGTTTCTTGCTGTAGAACTCCTCTGACCTGTTCTTGTGAGCACAAAATTGTATGCATGTCTGGTTCAGTTTGTGCTTAATGGTAAACCTTCAGATGTTGATAGTGGGGAATTTAGCAATGATAACATAGAGGGGGAAAAAGCACAGGTAAAATTATGGAGCAGGTGGAACACAGCAGGCCAGGCAGCATCAGAGAAGCAGGAAAGTTGGCATTTCAGTTCAGGACCCTTCTTCAGAAGTCCCGAACCAAAACGTCAACATTCCTCCTCCCCTGATGCTGCCTGGGCTGCTATCTTCCCCCAGCTCCATACTGTGTATCTCTGACTCCAGCATCTATATTTCCCACTAGTAAAATTATGCTTTTGTGCATAATGTGGGGGATAGGAAGCATGGAATAAGGCTATTCCCCAAGATAATATCAAAGGGATAGCTGGCCTCTTGTAGCATAGTGGTAGTATTCCTACCTCTAAACCAGAAAGTCTAGGTTCAAGTTCCACCATCCCAGAGGTGTGTTCAAACAGGTTGTTTCAGTAGGACAGCATCTAAGTGCTTACAGAATATTAAAACAAGTTAACCATCAGAATGGTTAGATTCAAAAGACCCATCGCTTTTTTTACAGATGAGCCCCCACCTCTGCTTTCCTCCATACCATGAAACTCTCTCACATGGAAACATGTACAATTCTCTCTTAAATCCCTTTGAGTTGCTCATTTCAATGACTTTAGTCAGTAACTTCTCAATATATTGGTTCCCTTTAGAATGAAAGTTTCCATCTAAATAATCGCTTACTTCAAAAGTTTAATTTGTAACTCCTGTTTGTTTTTAGCAGCAACAATTATATCAATCCCCTTCATAATTACAAAAACTTTTTCAGAATTAAACTATCCTCTATTTTAATGGAGGGAAAGGGGTAGAGAAGCTTAGAAGGAATGCTTGAATTAAAGTCTAGGCCAAAGGCACACTTGCAAATGGTGAGACAGAGGAAGTAGAGAATGCACTCGAGACCAAAATTGGAGGACTTTTGATTTCACAAGAGTTGTGGGACTGAAGAAGGTTACAGATGAAAGAAAGGTCAGTTGCATGGAATGGTGTAGACATTGTAATGAAAACTTTACATTTTCATTTATATATCCAGTTATTGGTGGACTGGAAGACAATGAGCACGGAGGTGACTGATGAGTGTGATGGTCCAAGTTACCCTGTGGGCGACGGGATTTTGGATTGGCTCAAATATCTGAAAGGTGGAAGATTGAATCAGGACAATGTTAACATTGTCAAATCAGGAAGTAAAAGCAACATGGATGAAAGGTCTTGTGGGAAATTATCTGACATGTTTGTTATACTTGGATGTGAGAGTCGAATAAGATGCAGAGGTTGTAAACCCACAGTGTGTTTCAGTCTGAGATACTGGATAGAGGAATGGAATTGATGGTAATGGAGCCTTTATCTGGTGCTAATGATTTTTTTTCCCTTTTCCAATAGAGGAAATTATGGTTCATCCAAGCCTGAATATGACATAGTGGAGGAGTTAAGAAAGATTATGGTGAAGTAAAATTGGGTGTGGTCAGAGTATAGATAGAACCTGTGCTATGTCTTCGGATGATGTAGCCAAGGAACAGGAGGTTACAAAAGAAAAGAGAATAAGGATGCATGCATGTGGAACATTGTGGATTGGGGTGGGAAGAACACACATTACAGTAGATTCTTTAAATGTCTCTGGATAGGTGAAATTGGAACCAGGCCAGGAAGGCTGCCTTAACTGGACAATGAAGGAGAGACACTGCAAGAGGAGAGTGTGACTCGTTGTATCAAAGACTGTACAAAAGGTATGGAGGACAAAGAGGAGCACTATATCAGAGGGAAGGTCACATTGAGTGCAATTATGAATGTGTTTAGGGCCATGTCAATATTGTAACGTGAGTGAAAACCTGATTGGAGAATTGGGTATGGATTTGGAAGGACATAGGAGGGGACAATACAATCAAGGACTGTTCCAGAAATGAAATAATTTCCATATTTTCAGGTTTAAAAAGCAAGGGACTACCTAATATGATTAAAGCAATCATCAATCAATTGTTTCTCATCAAGTAGGTTATTATCAGAATGACACTAACAAGTGTATAATTAGCAAACCATTCTATCGGTTCAGATTTAACACACAATCTGACTTTTGGGTATTGACTATTTTTAATTACATTCCAATTTCACAGTTAGAATAGTTGATGTTCTGTTATGAATGTATAATCTTATTTATCTGTACAGATTTCTGAACTATGCAGTACATATCAGAATTAATAGATTAGTTTTAAATGGAGTGTCAGTAGCAACAAGTTATGATATTGTGCACACCCAGTTACTCTTGGAAGAGGAACGTTAGCGGCGTATGCTACATGATCTTGGAAACTCTTTAACTTGCTGTACCTGAATATGCAGCATTCACACTGTAGCAGTGCAGACTTTATAAGACATGCAGAGGTCTGTAAATGTTACGTTGTTGACCATCCTGTTAACTGATTTATGGTGGAATACTTACAGTCATGAGGCCGCCTGTATTTTATCATTAAACTTAGGCACTTGGCACACACCATTATTTCAGAGGCAATATTTTTCCAGTCTCCTGTGACATATCTTGAGAATTTACCCTGTGTTCTGATGTCTGCTCTCTTTTCCTAGCTCCTTGTGTCAAATTTCACACAAGTTTCTTACATTTGGTGATATGGATTCCAGGGAGACGAAATATTGACAAATCCCACCTATTCTAAACTTACATGAAATTCAGGCTTGTATGACAGTGTAACACAAACAGTGAAGAAATCTAAGGTACAGAAAACCAATGTTTGTTTTTAAACATGTTGAAGCAGAATAAACTCTTAATGTCTGGATAGTCACATTATTAAGTTTTCTCAATGTCTTTATTCAAGGGAAAGCAGAAGCAGGAAGTTGCTATTAATTGCCTGAGCACACTCACATGCACACACACACATACACACACAGAGGGAACACCTGTATCATTGGGTAAGACTGAGAAGTCAATAAACAGTATCACAAAGAAAATATGTATTTATCTTGAATTCAATTTCTTCAACGGACTTGGAATTTATTCATGTACTCTAAGTCACAGGTATTGACAGAATCTTACTAATTTAAACCATTATTGTATCCAGTGTATAAGACAACTGGCAACAAAAGTGATATTCAGCTGCAAAATGCCATTCTCATATTGTAGTCAACCTTAATTATTTACCCCAGAAATCATGTCCTACTTATCCTATAAATTGTTTAGGATGAAGCAAGCAATATGCACTGTAAAATATAGAAGATGTGTGGGAGTTTAATGCACATCAACACAGAACAAAGCACATATGGTGTACAATGAATGGATGTTCAACTTCCAACAAAAATAATACCATGTGATGTCACTTTCAAGCTAAAAGTTGCAATAGTTACTGAGTCATTGAATAACTCTGCTGCATGAAGGGAATTTGGTACTGGGGAAGACTAGTGTGAAAATGATAGAAGAAGGAATCCATCGTGAAGAAGGACATTTCAGAATTTCATGCAAATTGTTGAAATGGTGACATCATTACTAGAAATGCAATGCATACATGCTCATTTATGTGGCCCAGATCTAATGTGGGTCCAGCAATGATTTCAGACCAACAACTTAGAAGTTTAAAACATAAATATAGTAAGATCTGCTGCATTTCTCCAGTATTCCCCATTTTTATTTTAAGTCTCCAGCATCTGCAGTATTGTGCTTATGAACTAGCCATTGTAGTCATTTTATAAAACAAAACAAAATTATTCAGAGACTATCAAAAGATCTCAGTGTCAAAATGACAGTTTACAGTGGCTCATCATCAGACAGCATCAGAAATACGACACGGCATTAAACCACATCAACACCATAAATGAAATGGCCATGAATTTTGATATGCCCAGAAATTTTAATCCATTTAGAATTAACTAGATGAATTCTTTGCATTGGACAGCAATGGATGATTTGATTTGAAAATGCTTGATTGTGGTTAAACGTATCTTTGTTCAATAAATTGATTCAATTAACCATGCCACATTTATTAATATGAGGTACTAGTATGCTTTTATTGCATTTTAGAATGGTGACAATTCATAACAGATATTCACATTATATAATGGCATATAAGTTGACCCTTGTATGAAGAAGAACTTTTGCAAGCTTCATAGATTGACTTAAATGCCGCTATTTGTGGTAGCTTGAAATCACAACTGGCACTGAAGAAAGAATATTGATTTACTAAGCATCTCTCACAAACTAATCTATTTAGAACTAGCTGTACTGAGGCCAGTTTTACCAGAGCATTCTTGATTATGTCACAGTTTGCAGGCTTTCCGCATTCATCAAATGCTTCATTACCATAGACAAACACTAAACAAAGCCCTAGCCAAGGCCTTAATTGTTTCCTAAATCAATTTACCAAACATCAAAGAAGGTGTTCCAAAATAGTAAAAGGCAGTTAATTATTTATTTAATCTAGACAACTGTTATCTGTTTTGATTTGAATTTCATTTAACCCACTGAGATATAATATTTTGAAATCTGGTATTTGTAAATAGTACAATGTCTCAGTTATACAGTTAATAAAATTCTGTTAAATGATGTTAAGGCATTTAGTTTCCTTATCCTTATAAACATGTCTGGAATTCTTTGAAACAGTGTATAAAAATACTTTTATCTTTTCTGATGGAAATCCATCCTTTAAACTGGCTATGATGCCATCCTGAATATGTTTAAAGTCCCTCCAATGTCCTTGTGTCTACTAATAATGTGGCTTTTATTACACAACTGGATGTTTGTAAACTTTGCATGTTGCTATGTATTACATAATCCCAACAACTTTTGAAGGTTTTGTTTAAAGCCCAAAGTCCAATTTAATGCTTGGCAAAACATCAACCCTGTTACCTGTACAATGTTTCTATTCCAAGCCCTGTCTTCAATAAGACCTGTACAATCAGATTGCAGATGGCATGAAAACTGGTGGTGTGGTATATAGCAAGGAAGAACACCTTAGTCTACAATATAAACAGACTGGTCAGCTGGGCTGAACAGTAGCAAATGGAATTTAGTCCTGACAAGTCTAAAGCAGTACATTTTGGAAGGACAAACAAAGGAAAAGAGTACACATTGAATGTTAGGACCCTAGGAAGTATAGAGGATCAGAGGGGTTTTGTGTGTCTTCCCATTGATCCTTGAAGGCAGCAGGATGAGTAGATAAGGTGGTTGAGATGGCATATGGGATACTAGTCATTATTAGTCAAAGCATTGTATACAAAAGGAAGAAGGCTACGATGGAACTATATATAATGTTAGCCGGGTCATAGCTAGAGTGCTGTATGCCAGTTCTGGTCACAACACTACAGGGAGGATGTGATTATGTTAGATTGAAGAGGAGATTCACTAGAATATTGCCTGGACTGCACTGATTCAACTATAAAGAAAGAGTGGGTAGGTTGAGCTTTTCCTTAGAGCAGAAAAAGCTGAGGGAGGACCTCACTGAGGTACACAAAGTTGTGAAAGGTACAGCTAGGTTAATAGTAAAACACTTTTCTCATTAGTAGAGGGGCCAATTACCAGGAGGCACAATGTTAAGGTAAGGATCAGAAGTTTTAGAGGGGTTTTGAAGAAAAAAAACTCACTCAGATTTTGTATCTGGAACTCACTACCAAAAAGGATGGTAGAGACAGGAACCACCAATACATTTAAGAAGTATTCAGATGAGCACCTAAAATGACCTGGCTTACAAGGCTGCAGACTGAATGCTGAAAAATGGGATTAGAATAGATAGCTGTTTGATGACAGCGTGGACATGATAGAGCAAAGGGCCTTTTACAATGCTGCAATACTCTATGTCTATGTGTCTCTAATAACTGCTTATTATATCCCGCCTGGTGACCACTGTGGATTTCTAAAGGACCATTGCTTTTCACTGGGCTGTAGCATTGCCTCACTGGCCTTCATTTCTTGGCTGGTTATTCTTGTGTAGTCGGGTGTGTAAAATTCCATATATTCTTTAAATAATAAGGGATTGGTTTCTGCTGAGGTCAGAGGTACCAGATGTTATTTTAGTTCCTGAAGATTGATGGTGGAGTTCTTTCATTTGTATCATATGAAACAGCCTCTCAACAAAATTTATGAATTGGTGCGGGCTTGTTGGAAAATCTGAGGTTTGATATCAGCTTTCGACCTGTGTCCATTCATCCTTCATTCATTTTCATTCAGATGATGCATCCTGGCCAATATCCATTGCAGTTTGTCTTTATTAATTCTTACCCCACTCCCAAATATAGCAAATCATTGTTCTTTTTAGGTTTGCCAGCAGTTTCGAAACTGCTTTTGTGCCACTTATCAATATGCATGGCTCACATTAAAATTTATCAGCCCTCTTGGGGAGTGTCTCCTCAGCCCTGTCATTGTTTCACAAGATAATCTGTCAGTTGTGTGTATGTGTCTGTGTGTGCTTTGTGTGAATGTGTGTGTGTCTGTGCATGTGTTGGGTGTTCCTTAGACCTAGAAAAGTAAAAGGCTGCATGTTATGCTGTACTTATCCCCAAAATGCACTATTTACCTACAAAAACACACCTTCGCTGTTCAAAATAATGAGGAAAATTACAATTCTAGCTACAATAATGTAGCCAGCACATGTTTACAAATACTCCATCATAATAAAACCATCCAGTTAGAAAATTGACATTAATTCTGTTAGGTGAATAGCTTACTCTCACAATCTATGGGATGTGACTTGATTGTTGGTGGTATTTATAGACCAATGGATGATTAACAAATGTGGGTGATCTTTGCAAACAGAACAACTATTTTCATTCACTTATAGAATAAAAAAAAATCTTTTGTGAAGATTAGGAAAAGAATAATTTTTATTTTAAAATATGCATGGGAAAAGATTTTTGAAATGTAGCAATCGTACTGTTTATCACAAAAACAATTCTGAATGGGAATGTGTTGTATAACGGGGTAGATACCAGCTTGTCACCTCTTGCACTTGGTGTCCTGCCTATTTCAGATTGAGGAGGTAATATCCACCCTAGATTATGCAAAGTTTGGGTAGTGAGAATGGCTCCAAAGCAATGTTCCTCAAAATCTGCAAGGACCTGTCCAGGAGTTCTTCTATGATAAATGATTGCAGTATAAATTAATTGTTCTGAAGAGATTAATGATAATGTTACATTGGCCCCATTCATTCTGCTGATGTTGCACACAGGTGGCAACAAGTTCTACTTTAGCTTTCAGAGGGAGCGAATGTAACCATACCAGCTTTGCTAAGATCCTAGCAATTATTGCAGATGAAGTGTGGCTGTATATATTACCACCCTGCAATGAACTTCATAGTTATTTCGAGTAAAGGTCCTCTTCTGTAGATATTCAACAGTGGTTTATCCTCTATTACTCATTACTAGATTGGCCCAAGACAGGGCAAAGGCATAGGAGAGTTAATAAGCCTCGTCCAACACTACTGTTTGAAATAACAAATACTGCAGGAGTGGTCATCTGTGAAAATACCACACTGCTGCAGTTGTGCAAACAAGCCTCTAAATGAACAAGATTGTGCACAACAGAAATTTAGAGGGAGAATTGATCCACATGATAAGATGGAGTGTGAATCAATGCATTTTGGTGTTCTCACTTTGAGAAGCAGATGTGGAAGATGGGGGCAAGGTCAGAGCGGTGAATATACTTGGCTGTTTGAAAGATATAGTCAAGATATTTTAGAGTGAAGTTGAGGGAACTTCACTTTGCTCTACTTGGCCTTGTTAGCCATTTTTCTGTTCAATAACACAATTGTTGAGTGGCAGTTAATTTTTAAAATGAAAATAGATGCAGTGTTCCTGTTAGAATTAAGGGAGTAATGAGCAGAAAGAATTGTGTAAACTTGTTAGTACCATGATAGTTAAGGCCTTTGTCCTTTGTGAGCAAAGCTTCTCAACTATGTGCAGTGTGACTTCTAAAGTTCTATTAAAATCAGCCTTAAGCCATTCACAAGACATTTATTATGGCAAATATTACACCCTTTGTCAGTAGAGGTAGTTGTGCCTCAAAAAACTGCAAACCAACATTACCAAGTTAGCTTTTAGCCAATCAAAAAACTATGTGCCACATCAGCAATTCAAAACTTAGTATGAGTTATTGGCTGTTAATTTCCGGATGAAGTATAGAATAATCCCATAATCCACTACAAGATAAATTTTTGATGATATGGTTAGAAATGTACTTGCATCTAGTTCTACAAAATTTCATTGTCAAAGTTTGTCACAAACAGTTCCATCAAGAACATCAACATGGTCCTAAAGAGAGTGCAATCGCAGGCAAATGGGCATTTTGGTGTTCTGATGCCCCATCATAAGTCACATCAGTGAAATGTAGGGGAAACACAGCAAAGTTGTGTGGAACCAAATGATATTTAGTCGAATTCAATAGAAAAATGAGAAATGTTCACATGGATTGCATGATACCAGCAAGAAATGAAGCAAAAGACAAGAACTTTCCATTTGATCACAAGCAAGAGTTTGGATTGATTGACACTCAATGTCAGAAGTACCAATCACTGAGAAACTAGATCTTACTTGAGTTTGAACAAATACAAAACTGGAAACTGTAATATCTGACTCGACACCAAAATCCATAAGGCAGTGTGGATGGCTTTTGTCACTAAATTTGATTTATATGTGTGGTTAAGAAAAAGTTTCTTGTAATTAAACTATGCTTGTAAAGATTTGTTTATTTACATCTTACTGTTGGAAGTTGTGTAATTAATGGAGCAGGAAATAGATTATTAAAGGGAAACAAAAATATTTCTCTTTTCAAAATGGGAGACAGTGTAATGTACTCATATCATGCACAATGATCCAATCAAACACTTGAATTGGGGAGCTTTGTCTTTTCTTTGTTAGTGCCACTCAATATGTAGCAATCAGGAAGATGGGAAATATAAACTACAGGCTAATATGGCCACTTGTTTAATAGTTTGTCTGGTCCTTTTGCTGAAAATCTCAGCAAGTGATTAGACCTGGAAAAGGAACTGATTTCCTTGAACTGGGCATGTGGTCAATTAAATCACCATGATTTACTTGGCATAAAGATGGCTCTTGTGGTGCAGTGGTAGTGTCCAAACTCTGAGGCAAGAGACTTAGGTTCAATCCCATGTTGATTAAAAATATCCACTTTTTCTGGAGCAATTCTACCCAATTCCTCTTTTGAACAGCTACAATAGCAGCTGGTAAGAGTAGCCATCCAAATCCTGCAGATGCTTCTTTAAAAAAATGTTATGTCGGTAAAATATTTCAGTAGGAACTGCAGAAGTTAGAGAATCTGAGATAACATGGTGTAGAGCTGGATGAACACAGCAGGCCAAGCAGCATCAGAGGAGCAGGAAGGCTGACGTTTCGGGCCTAGACCCTTCTTCAGAATTGGGGGAGGCGATGGGGTTCTGAAAAAAAAGGGAGAGAGGGGGAGGCAGATAGAAGGTGGATAGAGGAGAAGATGGGTGGAGAGGAGACAGACAGGTCAAAGAGGCCGAGATGGACCCAGTAGAGGTGAGTGTAGGTGGGGAGGTAGGGAGGAGATAGGTCAGTCCATGGAAGGACAGACAGGTCAAGGGAGCGGGATCAGGTTAGTAGGTAGGAGATGGAGTGGGGCTTGAGGTGGGAGGAGGGGATAGGTGGGAGGAAGAACTGATTAGGGAGGTGAGCTGGCTGGTTTTGGGGTGTGGTGGGGGAGGGGAGATTTTGAAGCTTGTGAAGTCCACATTGATACCATTGGGCTGCAGGGTTCCCAAGCAGAATATGAGTTGCTGTTCCTGCAACTTTTGGGTAGCATCATTGTGGCACTGCAGGAGACCCAGGATGGACATGTCGTCTGAGGAATGGGAGGGCGAGTTGAAATGGTTTGTGACTGGGAGGTGCAGTTGTTTAGTGCAAACCAAGCATGGGTGTTCTGCAAAGCGGTCCCCAAGCCTCCGCTTGGTTTCCCTGCTGTATAGGAGGCCACAACGGGAACAGTGGATGCAGTATACCATATTAGCAGATGTGCAGGTGAACATCTGCTTGATGTGGAAAGTCTTCTGGGGCCTGGGACTGGGGTGATAGGGGAGGTGTAGGGGCAGTGTCTGTAGTAGTGTTTGTAGTGTCTGTAAAATATGCTGTGAGAACCAGACTGCAAATTTAACTGGATGACCTCAGCAGGAAGTCACAATGGCTTTCCTGTAAACTGAAGGCAGAGAGTATGGTTTAAATCAGGTCAGTGTCTTTTAAGTGAGGCCTGGAGGAGGCAATTTCTTTCTGGAACACACTTGAATTATCCCTATCATGGGATCCTACCAACCCTTCCCCATTCATGAGATAGCCTGGTAACCAATCCCAACTCTTGGCTGGTGTTCGTACATGGTGGTTTGTCAGATCTGCTAAGTGTCAACCTGGAGGGGTGGGAAATCAACTCGAGGAATTAAAGTATCCAAGAGGAAATGAGCTCACCAGCCTAGTGTCCCACATTAAAGTCAGAGGCACATCAGATCCAAGCCTGTCCTGTAAAGCTTGAGTGGGATCAATGAATCCAAGAAGTGCCTTTCTTGATAAGGGTCTTATCAAACAAATGCTCATTTTAGAAAATTGACCACATTTCTGACAGTGAGAAAAGACATTTAAAAATCTAAGCACTTTAGTTCTAACAATTTCAGACTTTTTGATTATTAATCCCGATAACCTGAAAATAAAATATGGCACAGTGTAAATTTATTAATACAGTTCTTTCCAAAACAATTACTGTTTCACAAGTTACAGGTTTGCTGCATTTTATACATTACGCATGATGCATTGTGGTGGGAAATAAGCTGTACATAATTGTCTGGCTTATGGATTATCTAGAAATTAATTCCAGGAATCGACAGTGAAATGAATACGTGGCTGCAATGTCGTGTCTGTTTAGAATATTTAGGAAGCCAAGCTTTGCGAGTTTCCTTTTGTAAATAGATGGATCATGTTCAGACATCACTCTTCTCGTGGTCCAACAGAAATTCTTCTTCAATGATGTTAATTTACACTGCCCTGTTTCCTTATTTTTATTCACCAACTTAGTACATACATAGATCACAGCATTTTCACATTCAAAACACCATACAAAATGTGCCGCTGTCACATATTGCAAAAATAACATCATGCTGCCTGTCTCCTCATTCTAATGCATTGAATTGTGGGTGCTGTCATCATCTTGCATTTCAGATGCAACGTAAAATCCCCCTGCAGAAAGATGTCCATTTCAATACAAGTGCCATTCCACCTCTCTTGCACTGACACAACATTTCCAAGTGTGGAGTCTTCAGATTCAATTTGACAAACATTTAAAATGGACATTTTAAAGCATATTTCTTAAATTTTCCTTTTTTTCTGTCTAGAACCAGTTTTTCTTCTTTCTGATCTCGATGAATCTTTGAATTCATCCATTCTAGTTTACTTTCTTTTCAGTCCTTATTCTGTACACAATTAGTTGTCATGTTCATTTTAATCCTAAATGCCCAGTTTCCCTCGCTGTGATGTTATTAGCTCATATTTCAACAGTGTCCCACTCAAATTAAAATCTGAAGGGTAAACCTAACTACAGATAGAGTATCTCAAAATCAACAACCCTAGGACTGAGTGTGTGCCAAATTTCAAATCATGCCTTCTCTTTCAAGGAAATTTTGGAACTTTAATTGAAGTGAATATAGAGAATAAAGTTTGAAAAAATAACACATGAAAATGAAGAAATAATGTTTGAAAACAAAGTAAGTAATGATGTAAGTAAGGCTGACTCACTTTGTGTGTCAGGTCAGGTGGTTCTATTTCAGCTGAGCAATGTGGATAAGTCTGATGTGCCACATTGTCAATGCAATTGCTGTGTAAGCATTTTTTTTCATTTAATAGCAATTAAAATTGAAGTACAACAGCTTCTAAACATGCCTTTCATTTTTTGGTTGTTGGATAGCTTAATTTTAGACATTGTGACTATAATTTTTGGATGTCCTGCACAACAGATTATGGCCCAATAAATGCTTGGTAATCTGACTAAAGAAACCAAAAGTCAAAAATACTTCATTTATTTGTCACAGCTAAATTAAAATTCTGAGGCCTGGGAAGGTTGTGGCCCAGCGGTGATGTCACAGTGTTAGTGATCCAGAAACTCAGGCTAATATCTGGAAATATGGGGACAAATCCAACCAAAACAAATGCTGAATTTGAATGCAATAAAAAATAATGATAATCACATAACCACTGCAGATTTTCATTTTAAAGGAAACCTCCCATATGGTTCATCAATGTCTTTTTGGAATCAGTGATGCTTATCTAGTCTGGTGTACATGTGACTGTGGAGCCACAGATTGACAGTTCTGGAGAGTTAGGGATAGGCAATAAATGCTGGTTTAGCCCATATCCTGTGAATGATTAAAAAAAAATTCCAACCCCTGAATTCCATGGAAATTGAAGTCTACTAATCCACGTGGTTTGCAAATGAGAACAATTTTCTGAAGAAGGGTCTAGGCCCAAAACGTCAGCCTTCCTGCTCCTCTGATGCTGCTTGGCCTGCTGTGTTCATCCAGCTCTACACCTTGTTATCTGAGAACAACTTAGATTGTATTGAAAGTACAGGTATTTCTGGTAAAATGCGATTGTTGCGTTCCTGTGTGAACTCGTGCTATAGACAATCGCACTATAGAAAATCACAATACCAGCACAGCAGAAAGCTCATGTCATCCAAACAGCATTCACTAATTTGTCAATCGCGTTATAACCAATTTGCATTGATGCAACAGGCGTAATAGCAGAACTACCTGTACCAAACCTTGGAAAGATAAAACATCAATTAGAAGTTCTCACTGAGATCAAATTGATGGGTCAAACGGCCTCTTCTGTACAGTATGATTTATATGTAGATTTAATGTATTTTTACTGGTACAGACTCAATGGACTGAAGGGGCTCCTTCTACTGTATGACTCTGTCTGACCTGAAAGAGTAACATCTTCAAAGAACGTGGTAGTATCCAACCTAGCTAATCTAACTTGTGGAAGAGGAGGTGTAGATCTCATACTAGTAGGAAATAATGTTGTTTTGCAAGTCAGATCAACATTTTATTTTCTCACAAGAGCTCAAACTTGTTTGACAGAAAAATCGACACAGATCCTAACAGATTCAGTCTGTTGCCGTTGTGGATGCAGTGTGTGCAAATTAATCAAAAGTAATAATATTGAACTACTCTATCTTCTCAAGGGTGATGATAAGACTGCAACAATTGGTCTAGGTGCCTTAGGGGATCTGTCCAGTGATGTTCTGCCGCAAAGTGCATCAGCGTGGGAATCAGGCCAGGACAGCAATAAGCTTGGCTGTGATTTTGATCATACCCTACCCAGGCATACATACAAAGAACAACTACTGTGAGTGAATAGATACAATTGTGCAATAAGTGGAGCAAGGGGAACTCAACCAGTTGAAGTGAAATTAATAATTGAATTCCCTCAGTAGGGAAGAAGGCCTTCAGCCCATCGAGTCCACACTAACCCCACAATCAGCATCCCACCTCCCTACCCTATCTCTGTAACCCTGCATTTCCCATGTCTAACCTGCCTAGCCTGCACATCTCTGGACAATTTAACATGGCCAATCAACTGAATCTGCACATCTTTGGACTGTATGAGGAAACTGGAACATCAGGAGGAAACCCAAGCAGACACAGGGAGATTGTGTGAACTCCACACAGACAGTCGCCCGAGGGTGGGATTGAATCCAGGTCCCTATTGAGGTAAGGCTGCAGCGCTAACTTCTGAGCCACCATGCTGTCCTATCATTGGATTAAAAATGGAGGGAAGAAAAGAATAAATACATAATGCCTGTGCTTTGAAGGTCCGCAATTTGATTATTGCTCTGGCAAAGAGCTATATTGACAATAAAACCCAATTTTATTATTTTCAACAATGCAAGCAGCCTCAATGTCAAAAATAGCAATAATAAAGGAATTAAAGGGATACCTCCTACCCAACATAAATCAGATATCGTTCCCTTTCCCACTCTCCATTTTGGGAGTTTTTAGGCATGCTGAGTAATTCCAGTACTATAGACATGGACAAGACATTAATAAGATGTTTGTGATTCAAATTTCTTTAGCTGACAAGGACTAGTCAATCCAACTTCAAAAGATTGATTTATTTTTGTTGTGTTAATTGCTGTGTTACTAGTCAATTACTCACCACACCCATACTTAAGATACGAGTGGAAGAGGCAATGTTGCAATCATTATGATAGTAGTAGATGTGCAATACTGGCACTGTCTGGATGCTTCCACCCTCATCCCACGTGTTATATTACCACAATGCAGCTCAGCAGCTTAAGCTCCCTCTCCCCCTTGACATCACATTCAGGCTCAACCTAATTCATGGAATTGCTGACTTGCACCCACAGTTGCCAATTTTTCTAACCTTTTCACACTCTTCTGGTGGAGACATGGTGTGATGCTGATTCAAATGGATTAGTAGGCACTCAGGGTTAATCTCTGCTCTTTACCGATTTAGTTTAGCTTAGTTTTACTGGTGGCAGGAACACTTCCATTCACTCTCAAAGAATCAGAACCAGGTAGTGCTGACCACTGTTCAGGGAATGGTAATCAGATGAGAATAGGCACAGTTGCCATGTCGCTTTGAAGGCTGATGCTCATGTCCAGGCTTGGAAACAAAGAATAGCAGCTTGGAACAGTAGGTAGCCAGCTCAAATACTGTGGAATTTTAATCTTTAAAAACTGATTCTCTGGCAATGATGGAGGAGGAATGTATTAAGCCAGGATTACTGAACATGCTGGGAGCATGATCAGCAAATCTGTCCCCAAGAAAAGTAAAGGACAGAAAATTGTTTATTGTCATCTTTCCAGCTTCCTTCTTCCTCTTGGCCTCTCCCACAGTATTCTGGCACAAGAGGAACACACCGATTCTCTACTCTTCTTGTCAGTCTGGACAGTGAGCATCAATAGAATAAATACATCACAGTCAAACCTGATTACCAATCACTGGAGAGTGACCAGACGTAGCATTCCTATCTGTTACAAACCTCGCCAGGAGTCTGAAGTCTATAACATTCTCATTATGAATATTATGCTGCATTCTGATATAAACTACTAGGCTACACTTGACAACACAGTACTGAAGTGCAATGCAGTTTTAGGCACTGAATGCATTTTGCCCTGCATGATTCTCTATCATTAAGTTTTAGAATGGAGAATTACACAGGGTATGCTGACTTTGGTGCTTGAACTGTTGATAGGAATCTCTGTCAGTAGTACTCATTCATAAAACCTACTCCCAACACTTGATTCATTTCAGAATCTTAATGAATCCAGAACTATAATCAATGCACCCCAGGAAAGCCACCAGTTAAACACCTCAGATTCAAATCTGATATTTTGTGAAGCAACAATTGCCATTTTTAATGCAAAAATGTGTCATTGTCATCAGACACAATTCCTTCCTAACAAGGATGTTTGGGCAGTGTATAACCTGCTACCTCATGGGCTACAAGTTTAACAGTATGTGAACTCTCCATTGAAATCCACAGGCATAAAAAAAACAATAAATAGATGAAACAACAAACTGCTGGAAAAGCTTAGCAGATCTGGCAAGACAAATCAGAGTCAATGTTTTAGGTTCAGTGACCCTTCCTTAGAACTGCATTGACTCTATTATCCGATTTCCTAATTATCTCATACCACACACTAACAGTGTGTTCAGTCAGTTTGTCACAGCCATGACTCCATGGGAGTTGTGTGTTGTCTTTCACGTGCCTGGGTTGGGTTCCTACTTCTGGTTACTGCCTAGTGTCTACCGCAGGAAGCCCTTGGCTGGGATGATGGGGCTTGGACATGATGAAGCCATGATTAGACAACTGATAATACCAACCAGACAAGCATGCCCAATTAAAGAAAACACTAGATTTACTGACTTCATCCAGTAGTATATTTTCTGAAGGAAACAAAGGTGCTTGCAGTTTGAGGAAGAAAACAATTGAGATTTGATGGGCTAAATGGTTGTTTTGCATGCTTTTAACCTTCATGACCAGCAAACTGGACTGTGAGCTCCACCCAGTGGTTGCAGTGCAGAGCAACCCTTTATATTGCAGTTTTTGCTCTTCCTGCAGCCTGATCCATACGTGTGGATCCATCACACACCCCAATTACCATAGTAAAGAGGCTGTGAGGGGTCAAGCATTGAATAGTAATAAAATGCATTCTAGAGTGCTATTCATCACAATATGCAGAAGTTCATCAAAGGACAGCACACTGCTGGACCTAATTCTGGGAAACAAAACTGACCTGATTTTCAAGGTGGCAAAAGGAAAGCACTTTAATAATATCAATATAGTAGGACTTAATAGATAGTAGGAACTGCAGACGCTGGAGAATCTGCAATAACAAGGTGCAGAGCTGGATGAAGGCCAAAGCTGACGTTTCAGGCCTAGACCCTTCTTCAGAAATTCAGCAGGAGCATCAGCTTTCCTGCTCCTCTGATGCTGCTTGGCCTGCTGTGTTCATTCAACTCTACCTTGTTATCTCATTATTATAGTAGGACTTAATCTTTGTTATGGTAAAATGAAAGCGATGACCTGCAAAAAAATGTATTTTGGCTGGAGGGAAGCAGATTTTATTGAATAAAAACTGGGTTTGGCCAAAGTTGACTGGGAACAGCTACTTGTGGGAAAATCTGCAGCAGAACAGTGGCCGGTAAGGAAGTAGGTCCCCACTTACAGGAAGATATTGATGGGTTGGTCAGAAGGTCAGACAAATGGCAGATGGAATAATAATGGGGCATGATTTTAAGCTGAAGGACAGGAGGTTTAGAGGGGATTACAGGAAAATATTTCTCATCCAGCAGGTGGTGGAAATCTGGAATGCACTGTGTGGAAGGGTAGCAAAGGGGAGGGAGAAGACTCAACATTTAAAAAGTATATTGATGAACTCTTGAAATGCATCCCCACATGGCACGTTCAACTCTTGTCAAAACTTCTTGCTAGAGGCAGTCAACGCACTAATATAATGTGGAAGTTTTTTAAAAAACATTTAAACTTAAATATAACAGTGTAATAAAGACAATTTAGTAAGAATGAGGGAAGAGTGGGTAAGGTTCATTAAATAAATAAACTAAAAGATGTAAAAGTAAAGAGTGACAAGCATTTAAAGAAACAATCAAAATGACCGACAAAAGTATACTCCATTGCAAAATAACAAGCTTAAAGAGAGTGCTGGATAACAAGAGCTTTATAACGTTGCAAAGAACAATAGTAAGCCTGATAACTGGGAGCATTTTCGAAACCAAAGAGCCATCGAAAGGTTGATAGAGAGAAAAACGTGATTAATAAACTGGTCAGTACTATAGTAAAAAATGTAAGAAAGGAAGACACTAGTTAATGCTGGCTCTCTAGATGCAACAATAAGAGGAATTATATGGCGTGAGGAAAGGGTAAAGACACTGAATAAATAGCTGCAAAAACATCTGATTTTAATGATTCAGAGATAATGGGAACTGCAGATGCTGGAGAATCCAAGATAATAAAATATGAGGCTGGATGAACACAGCAGGCCAAGCAGCATCTCAGGAGCACAAAAGCTGACGTTTCGGGCCTAGACCCTTCATCAGAGAGCCCCTGATGAAGGGTCCAGGCCTGAAACGTCAGCTTTTGTGCTCCTGAGATGCTGCTTGGCCTGCTGTGTTCATCCAGCCTCACATTTTATGATTTTAATGATTCCCACGTTTTAGGAGAAAAACAGTTTTGGTATTGAAGTGGTTGCTGCTTGTACCAAATAAATGTAATTGAAATACAGAGTATTCTGCAAGAGTTTATTATTAGGTCACTGCTCCCTGATGCATAATATTTGACTCAGAGTTGAGTAATTTCAGCATTTGTGGATGACACAAAACTCAAATTTAATGATAATAGCAACTTCAGGATGGTAAAAATATATCAGTGAAATATGCAGACTAAGGATATCCAAGTTAAGAAGGTATTCTTAAAAGGGACATGGAACTATTTACAGTGGCCTAGATTACAGAAATAAGGAAGCACAGTAAATAGTGATAAAACTGTTGTCCTCCTGTTCAAGAAGGCGAATAGAGACAACCCTGGCAATTATAGACCAGTGAGCCTTACTTCGGTTGTGGGTAAAGTGTTGGAGAGGATTATAAGAGATAGGATTTATAATCATCTAGAAAGGAATAATTTGATTAGGGATAGTCAAGACGGCTTTGTGAAGGGTAGGTCGTGCCTCACTAACCTTAGATTTCTTTGAGAAGGTCATCAAACAGGTGGATGAGGGTAAGGCAGTTGATGTGGTATATATGGATTTCGGTAAAGCGTTTGATAAGGCTCCCCACGGAGGCATGGGATTGTGGCGATTTAGCGGTTTGGATCAGAAATTGGCCAGCTGTAAGAAGACAGAGGGTGATGGTTGATGGGAAATGTTCATCCTGGAATTCAGTTACTAGAGTTGTACCGCAAGGATCTGTTTTGGGGCCACTGCTGTTGGTCATTTTTATAAATGACCTGGATGAAGGTGTAGAAGGATGGGTAAGTAAATTTGTGGATGACACTAAAGTAGGTGGAGTTGTGGATAGGGCGGAAGGATGTTGCAGGTTACAGAGGGACATAGATAAGCTGCAGAGCTGGGAGGACAGGTGGCAAATGGAATTTAATGTGGAAAAGTGTGAGGTGATTCACTTTGGAAGGAGTAACAGGAATACAGAGTAGTGGGCTAATGTAAGATTCTTGGTAGCATGGATGAGCAGAGAGATCTCAGTGTCCATGTGCATAGATCCCTGAAAGTTGCCACCCAGGTTGATAGGGTTGTTAAGAAGGCATATGGTGTGTTAGGTTTTATTGGTACAGGGACTGAGTTTCGAAGCCATGAGGTCATGTTGCGGTTATACAAAACTCTGGTGCGGCCGCACTTGGAGTATTGCGTACAGTTCTGGTCACCGCATTACAGGAAGGATGTGGAAGCATTGGAAAGGGTGCAGAGAATATTTACCAGGATGTTGCCTGGTATAGAAGGATGGTCTTATGAAGAAAGGCTGAGGAACCTGAGGCTGTTTTCGTTAGAGAGAAGGTGGTTAAGAGGCAACTTAATAGAGACATACAAGATGATCAGAGGATTAGATAGGGTGGACAGTGAAAGCCTTTTTCCTCGGATGATGATGGCTAGCATGAGGGGACATAGCTTTAAATTGAGGGGTGATAGATACAGGACAGATGTCAGAGGTAGGTTCTTTATTCAGAGAGTAGAAAGGGCGTAGAATAACCTGCCTGCAACAGTAGTTGACTTGCCAACTTTAAGGGCATTTAAATGGTCATTGGATAAACATATGGATGATAATGGAATAATATAGGTTAGATGGGCTTCAGATTGTTGCACCGACCAGCGAAACCATCGAGGGCCGAAGAACCTGTACTGCGTTGTAATGTTCTATGCTCTGTGTTCTAACACAAGGGAAGGCTCAGCTGATGTATGGTGTTCAATTTGGCCATTATACAAAGAGAGAGATCCTGAGTGCTCAAGCGTTTTACTTCAACTGTAGCAGGGAAGAAGAATCTCAGTAATGCAGGCATTGGGTTTTCTTCTTAGAATATAGAAAATTAAGAGACTTGACAGACATTCAAATCATGAATAGCTTAGAGTACAGAAGGAGAAAACAATTGTAGTGGCAAAGGATTAGTATCCATCATATACAGCAGGGATTACAGCTGCTGGCACCTTTACCTTTACCACAGCTGTGCTCTGAAATGGAAACATAGCTTTTCATTGGTAATATTTCTGGTTTATAAACCAAAGCAGCAGCTTTGGTTTGCAAACTAGGAATGCTAGTATCAGAAGAGTTGGATTGATACGCAAACTCAGAATACACTATTCTAATGCTCCCCCAGTCAGTCTCTACCTTACATTTTCCATAAACTTGAACTCATCTAAACCTCTGATACTTGTTATTGTAACTTTCACCAAGTTCTATTTACCCAACTGCTCTATACTCAAGCTTAACTGGCTTTCTGGTCCAACAATTCAATTTTAAAATTATCCAAATTTTCTGATTTACCCATGGCCTTCCCTTTCCCCATTGCTCCTGTAACTGTCCAAGTTATCAAAGCTCCTCCAGTTTTGGCCTTTTCATATTCCAGATTTTTAGCAAAGCACCACTGGTGATCATTCCCTACCTAAACCTCTTCACCTGTCTGTCTTCTTTAAAACTTAAGCATACCTCTGAGCAAGATTTTGGTAATGGTGTTCGCAATGGTTCAATGTCAGTTGTCTGAATACACTTACGTGAAGCAGTTTTGGACATTTTACTTTCAATAGTTATATAAATACAAGGTGCTGTTGTATAACAAATATACAGCATAAATTAATAGGAGTCCCTTCTCAATTTCCAAAATAACCAACATCTAATATTTGCCCTATGACAGCAACATCTATTGGATGGGCCTGTGTTGCTTCAACAATGCAACTGTCATTTTTAGGTAGGTCAAAAGATAGGTATATAGTAGCAACATGGCACTTTTAAAGTATCAGTATATCAAACAAGATGCCCTCAAATAGCATTGTCAGTTGCAGAAATTTAACGCAAATTAATCTTTTAAGCATCAATTTGATATTCTTCACCCTACCTTTAGATGAAAGTGGGCAAAAGTTACAGGAGTTTACACCTAGCCAATAAGCCTTGCAATGAAAACAATGGTTTTGTGCTGTTAAACTGAACCAATATCCCAGATGTCTAGCTTGCAATGACCACTGTCATTCAAATAAATACTCTGAAAACATGATTTTATATTCCACTTTACCAATACATTGGCACCAATTTGCCAATATCGAGACACAATTGGAAAACATCCATCGAATGTTTTTCTTTTGGAATAACATTCTCAAAATGAACCCCAAGTAAATGAGGTCGATGACATAACAGTTTGTTGCTCCAACAATTTAAACATGTACAAATAGTCAAACCTATTTTTAAGATGACTAAAAGAGGAGATATTACAAGATATTATGATAAACTATGTGATAAAAATTTATTGTACAGAGTATCAATTACATTTAATGCATCTGTACTTGCATCATTCTCAAAAAATTACAAAATGTATTTTATTATACTTTTACTCAACTGTAATCTTTAACCTTTTCACTAGCACACCTAGCTATAGGTTTAAACAAATCGCACTTCAGAAATCAGTAACCTATTTGGTTTTAGAAAATATTGTGCTCAGAGTGATGGGAAAGTGCCATTCCATTTCAGGCACCTATTGCCAGCATCAAACATGCCCAAAGGAAGTATGGCACAGTTGTGTGCAGAGAAAAGCATTCTATAATGTTCCACCAATATGTCTTCTGTCTCAACCACAGAGGAGCAGCAAAATTAGGGGATTGGTTGAGAGGACATAAAATTAAAAAGGTGAAAATTAAATTTAAAACAGTTGCTAGGAAAAATCCCCTTGCTCAAAAATGTCATGGTTTGGAAAAATCTGAGAGACGGCATAATGGAGACAAAAAAAACAAAACATTTAAAGTCTATTTTGTTGCTATAATTAAGAGACTCAGTGGAATCTGCTTCAGTTAGCTAAGTAGTTTCATGATACTGTTATATTTTTCTATTGACCACTTGAAGCATTGTAGGGTATCAGTGACTGCAACATGAAACCAGAAACAGTTATGTACTGGAAGTTCATGTAATGAAAGAACATAAACTCATTTCATATTTGGCCAGCAGACAGAGGAGACATTTCTTCTTGAGTCTGGGGCAAATTTGAATTCATAACGTTGAGATAGCGAGGCTGTGGCTAATGCACCACATCACCCATCTCCAGTAAAAATGAAGCTGGGGAAAAAGAACAAATTTTAAATCAACCAGAACAAAGTCGAATGATAATTGGTGGTGAATCTTTAAGACACAAAATGGTTTTGCCTTTAAGCCTGAAATGCAAAAAACATTAACATTATACACATCAATACTTTGCAGCAACCTAAGTCCTTAACTCCATAATTAAAATTTATGGAATACAAAGAATGAAAGAACAAATCTGCTGTTGTGTGAACTTATCCAATGCATCCGATCTAGGAACTGAAAAAAAATTGGCGATGCACCATACAATTAGATAAAATTACTCCAGTTACCTGCACAACTTATTCAAATGCTAACTTATATCTTCTATTGAATTGGTCGATCAGCTTAGTGAGTTCCACAGTTCACAAAGTAAATTCTTTAGTGCATATTACTTTTTGTAAATAACCAGATTTTGTATATAAATATAATAAATAAATTTCTTGTGATTTCTTCAATTAACTAAAGGCGTCGTTTCTTAGCTTTCATCTTCCTTCTTAGTTCTTCTTCTTCTTTTCGCATCTCTTCTGCATCCTCCATCATACCCAACTGCAAGCTGCAGAGAGAAAAATATCAAAACTTATCAAATGCAAACATTTGGTTTTTCTTCAAAGCTCTGCCACCTCCTGCTACCAACTTTCAAATCCTCCAATGAGTCCATTTTTAAGGACAAAGTTTATGAATGGATAGCTTAATGCCATTAGCTTGTAACTCTAAAGCTTCAAATGCTACAACATTAAAACAAGTTACTAACCGAGAAATTTATTTCTTCAAAAACTTATTTTCATACTAAGCTTAATGGAACACCATTCAGACTACGAAACACCAAAAGCATTTCTGTTGCATACTTTATCATTATAGGTCATCGCAAACAGCCTCAAAATGTGAAATTTCATCAAGTTTAGTGATAGAATGCTCATCTATGCCTAAGAATCCATTCCAGGATCTGAGCACAATTTGACATGCTCTGAAAATCTGGAATGCTCTGTTTGAAAGGGGAGGAGAGGAACTTTTTAAAAATGAATTGGATAGCATACTTGAAGAGGCAAAGGTTTTAGAACTGTAGACAAAGCAAGGAAGTAGGGTGAGTTAAACTTCTCAGACTAGCAGAAACATGATGGGCCAAATGGTATCTAGCTCTGATGCAAGATCCGGTGTTTCTATGATAATACATTCCAAAATTGGAGGGAAATCCTGCATTGATGGAGGTGCCATATTTTGGTTAAGAGTCCATGTGCTGTTTGAAGAACAGGGCAACTCCCTCAAGTCTGACCAACTCTTATTCTTCAACCAAAATAAATGTCCTGCTTGTTTATCTTATTGTTGTTTGAGAGACCTTGCTGAATGTACACTGGTTGCCGTACTCACATACCCAGCAGTGATTATACGTTAATTCATTGCTGAAGTAGCCTAATGCACATTTGCCTATTCTTAAAAAATTAAAATCAATTGTAAAAGGCATAATGACTACTTTGTTGAATTCATAAAAATAACAATGCTAGTCTCCATGATGCTGATGAGTTGGCACCCCACATTACTGGGTTCTGATTTTTGCTGCATGCTTCTGCTAACAGGCTTGAAACGCATGAGCAGAACATGGAGAACACACTTTCCAGTAGCCCACTGTTTACTTGTACAACAGAGAACTTGTAACAGAACTCCATTAAAGAATTGCTTTTATGTACGATCCTGGAATATGAAGTATTAGCTTGAGCCCAATCTCAGTTATGCAATTCATTATATTAGGACTTCCCAAAAGTCTAAGTAATCACTTTAACAGCTGGTGAAGCATTAAACCAATTCACTGCAGCTCAGTGCTGAATCAGCTAGGGTAACGGTTCTAACTGTTAACCAGTAATTTGCTTCCTGAATGGAGTTTTTGCCCTTGTTTCTAACAAATCTGCTGAAATTTACATTTGAATAACAGTCACTTTAGCAGGCTACAAAAAGGCAACCTGTACTCAAGTGGAGGACTGTTCTAACAAAGACTTATAACTTGAGAAAAAAGGGCAATGCCAATTCAAAAGCATGTCCCATTTCAGTCACAAACTATACTAGTAAACAACATGTGTATGTTTGGCAGTTAAGCACTGAAAGCATCTGTCTTTGTAAAAATTTAAAGCCACCAGTAACAGCACACAAGTATAAATGACATACTTTTTGCAATACTGAGAAACCAGTGAGTTACAAACTTAGACTATTGCTAAGCATTTAATATTGCCAGCAACACAAGTTCTAGGCAAGATCTGGAGGTGTACCAATGCTGAAATTTTACCTTTTGGCTTCTTCCTTCTGTTGTTCTTTCCAGCTACTCTCCATGTATCGCAAAGCATAGTCACTTTCATCCTTATATCTGCAACATAAAACAATGCTCAAAAATCTCCCTTTGTCCCATTTAATTAGGAAATACTTTCCAATCTTTGCACTGTAGAAAATGGCCATGCATGGGTATCTTTAGACTACCATGAAATTTATTTTATTGCTTTAATTGCTTTATTGCTGCTTGTTTTGCAACATATTGATGGTGCTATAGTATGAAGTAATTAATATTTGGAACAAAATGACAAGTATTAGATTTCAACCAGAGTCAAATTCCAGTACTCCCATGTCAAATGATCATGGAAGCACTCCCTTACCTTCACCAGCTTCAATGATTAGTCACACAAGTTACCTTGGGGCTTCTGTCAGAGACTGCCAATTAAAGTCAGTTTTAGAAGTACATACTTTTGTGCTGCATGTTAACATTCACTGTGAACTGGATATGAGATAGTCCAAACCAGTAAACTGCTAGTGAATTAACTGATTCAAAGTCCTTATACTCAATGACCAGATTTTCATTCTATGGATTTGAAGCAGGGCTAAGTAATCTCATCTGCAGAATACCTCCCTGTTGCTTTGGCATCATATTTGGCTCCACACAGGCAAAGATGAATGAACATGAGATCACTGAGATTTTATAATTGATTATATGTACCTACGACTAAATTCATTGAATAAAAACTGAATGGCCTCCTCCTCCTAACTAACATCTTATGAAGGAAATCCTCACGAAGTTGATTTAGCCAAAATTGAGATTTGCAGTAAATCAACTTCAAGTGAATCACAGATTCCCATAGAAATCAATGTTAAATTTGCAGTTCTGTTCTTTTGTACATTTGTAACCCAGAAAATAAGTGTACATGCAGAAACACTGTGCCACATGAGCAGTACTGCACATTTCTAGCTGAAATAACTTGCAAAATAAATCACTGAATATAAATGAAATGGTGCACAGTTGGGTACTTCAGGACTTTTCTCTGCAAAAAGCAGTTTTAAAATATTGTTAAATGTCAACATTCCAGAATAAGATAACCATGAAAATGAAAAAAATTAAAACTGCAATACTATTGTAAATGCTGTCAATAAATTACACTGCAGATGAATTTGTATTTGACAAGGGTCCACCTCGTGGCAGTCATTGGCCAGGGCAGGTTGCTGATGTCCTACAGTGGTCAACCTCTGACACGTGGTGGAGCCACGGACTTCGAAGTAAGCTCAGAAAAGAAGCACAAGAGAGCAGCAAAACTTCCAACAGGTGGAAACAAACAGAGATTTTAAACCTAGGAATAGAGGGTGAGAACAAGAGCTGGATTAGTGAAGAGTAGCAGGGTTAGAAATGGAGTAGCAGCAGAAGCAAAGTGGGAGTTATGCCAGAGCAGGATTACCCAACCCTGTGATAGCGACAGACTTGGGGGAATTTAGAAGTAAAAAAGGATGTTTCTAACAGAAGCTAAATGCTGAGAAGGGATAAACAGGGCAGATAGAAGTAAAAGGTTTCCTCTGGTTGAAAAGTCTAAAACTGGGGATGGAGTTTAATAATAAGGGGGTTGACATTTAGGTTGGAGATGTGGAGAAATTATTTAATGCAGAGGGTTTGGAATTCTCTACCACATCGAGTTGTAGATGTTCAGTCTTTCAGTATGTTTAAGGTAGAGATTGACAGATTTCTGACTGCCAGTGGCATACAGGGCTTTGGGAATACAGTTAGTAAAAGACAATGAAGTGTTTAATCAGCTAGGTTCAGAGTGAATAGCCTCCTCCTGTTTCCAGAAAAATTCTGGAGCAGGTGAGGCACAGAACACAACATCTGTTAAATGACAAACAGAAACCAAAAGAACTGCGATGCTGTAAATCAGCTGTAAGTCTGTTAAATGTCATTGTTTACTCAACTTTAAATGGGGACTCTGCAGTAAAACAAATTTTAAATTTTAATGCGAATTATCATTAAATTCCTTTGACCACCAGTATATGAAACTGGACTGACTGGTAGCATTCTTACACAAAAGGGTATCTGCTCAGTTGTGTACTGAAAAGGAAGAGCTTACCCATGCTACCTGGTAAGAATGAAACTTAATTATTGGTGCAAAGTTTGAAACATTCTCAATTTGGTGACTGGTAACAGTAAGCACTGTGACAACAAGAAATAAATTAACAGTTAAAGTAGTGGAAGAGAGGGGCAGACAAAACAATGAAAAACAGAAAGGAATGTTAAGTCTGATTGTAATTTGCATTGCACTGCTCAACATTCTTCCATCTCCATAAATATGGACATGCAACAAACCTAATCTGCTGGGAATGAAAAAATTTCATAAATTGCCACTTTCTTGATGGGTGAAGAGACCAATCCATGAGAAACAGGTTTGTCAGAAGTGGATATTAGATGCCATTTGGGTTGTTGCTTTCAGCATTCCCACTCATTACCAAGTCACTGTAGCAACTACCACTATGGTGGCACACACGAAGCCACAGGTGATGACACTATTTCTCTATTAGCTAGTGAGTAGGAGGTGTAGTAATAAATGTGAAGACAGTGGTCATTTCACACTTGTAAATATCCTTGAAGCAAAGCTGTGGACAGCCTACTGGTCATCTGACACTGGAGGTCCTGCCATTCAGAAAATCCATGGCTACGCATCCATATTCCAGGTAGCGAGCCTGTCCAAGCCAGCAAAGTTGCCTTGACTCATTAATGCAACATGTTTGAGACTTGCTTTGAAAGGAGTACCTTATCAACCATTTAGCCCATCCATAAGATATCCAGAAGCCATGAAAACAGTGAGGATGAAACTGTTTAACTTCATTTTTTGGAAGCTGTAATTATTCACGTTTCGCTGCCATAAATCAAGGTGTGAGACCACAAACCATTTAGGCTTCTTTCACAAATTTAAGATATGCTCATCGCTGGACAGGCCAGTATTTTGTTGTCCATCCCTCACTGCCCTTGAACTGAGGGGCTTGCTAGGTCTTTCAGTGGCCAACTTCACGCCAACAACATTGTGGTGGGTCCGGAGACACTTGTAGGCCAGACAAGGCAAAAATAGTAGATTTCCTTCCCTAAAGGAACTTAGTGAACCAGATGAGGTTTTTTTTTAAGGCAACAATCCACGACAATTTATGGGTCACCATTACTCAAACTACCTGAAACTATCCAGACTTTTTTTATTCATTTACTTTAAATTCTACTAGTTGCCATTGTGCAATTTGAACCCATATTCTCAGAGAATTGGCCTGAGCTTTTGGATTAATCCAACGACCTGATCATAACACTCTCTTCTGTCTTGTGGATTCCTAGCTGTGTATAATGTGCCGAGGAGTTTTGCATACTGAGCTCTAATCCTGGTAGTTACTTCGGCAGAACTCAAGTGCATTGATACTGAAAGTGAGCAGCCTCAGTTTCAGTCTGTCTTCAACCATGTTAATTTTGTACCTGAGATAATGGGAACTGCAGATGCTGGAGATTCCAAGATAATAAAATGTGAGGCTGGATGAACACAGCAGGCCAAGCAGCATCTCAGGAGCACAAATTTTGTACCTCTTGGTTTATGTTAAGCACCCAGTTTATAGACAGACAGACAGTCAGCCAGCCAGCCAAGGCCCCAGATATTGCATTGTTCAATAGGATGAAACAAAAGAGAACATTCTGATGTACAATACTTAAATCAAGTATGCATGCTCAGATAGAAATACAGAACCATTTAAAGCTCTCTCTGCATTCTTCCTTCACGGACTTCGGAGGTTAGTTGCAAAATATAACTGAAGCCTTTTCAGAGAGAGAGAGCACATGTCCCTGACAGAAGAATGCCCTGTAACAATATTCTATTAAATCTTGTCAAACGCTGCCCAACATAAGAATTGTTCCAAGTGTACAATAACCAACTGGCCCTGTCATTTTCCTTGGAGAGACTATCCCCTTCTACAGTTCTAAAAACTGAAAATCTATTTGATAAGGGAGTAGCCAGCAGAGACTTCTGAACTACCTTCGTATCTTTCCGGACAGTCACCCAAACTGATATTGCTGTGTAACGATTTTTCTAATTCTACTAGCCATCTCACTCTGTACCTCATATATACCCTTAATAACATTAAGTCTAAAATAAAGTTCTCAATAGCATTTTATATAAAAAATAAACTAACTTTCATTACCTGCAGAAGATGTTAAAATGGAAAAGTATATATCAAATACATAAAAGTTAAATGAAACAACTTAGTTGATTAACTGAATAAAAATGACCACTTTTCACTAAATTCTCTAAAGAACAAAAAAATTTTCTTCAGAGCTGATCACATGTAGGACTCCCCAAAACAAAAAAACAACTCCTTATTTAAAAAAAAACCGTTTGGTTTTTCATAAAAATAACCTTGGCATTGTAAAAGAAACCCTTTAAAAATCTTTGCAATGTGTAAAATCCCTCTAAAACAAAGGTAGACTTTTTAAACTTCTGAATTTAAAATTAAAAAACCTCAGCTGTTCACTATAGACCCTTAAAACTTTTTTTGCACTTTAATTAAGCAAAATGAATAAAAATCTTATATTAGTAAAATATAACGACAGTAAAACCTGTAAAAAAAAAAGCTATAACAAATCTTTAACTAAGCCTGCAATCCCAGGAGCAATTGCAAGATCCATACTGCAGGCAGGGACCACATATGGTCCTGCATGGTAACCTCAGCTGGTGTGTGAATTAAAACCATGCTGTTGACATCACAGCATCGCAAGCCAGACACCCAGCCACAGAGTT
Source organism: Stegostoma tigrinum (assembly GCF_030684315.1). Classification (NCBI taxonomy): domain Eukaryota; kingdom Metazoa; phylum Chordata; class Chondrichthyes; order Orectolobiformes; family Stegostomatidae; genus Stegostoma; species Stegostoma tigrinum. The sequence goes on from NC_081370.1 coordinate 18,775,670, forward strand.
GCTGATTCACTTGGAAAATCAGAACTGTTACAGTGCAGAAGGGGGCCATTTGGCATATTGCTCCTGCACTGGATTTATTAATTCAGAAGTTACAGCTTACAGCAACTGCTGAAAGCAAGGTTCGTTAAGTTTATCTTCAGATTGAAACTGAGTTTTTCACTGCAGCAATAGGCAGCTTTTGGACTGCGAGAACATCAGCATACTTCTCTCTAAGTTGTTTCCAGCTCTAAACTGCTCAGCAACCTGAGAACTAATCAAAGAGTCGTTGACAAGCAAATGTTCTGTTATTGATAACTGTCACTAGTTCACAGTCCAATCAAACTCACTGCCAACAACAGCTACATCAGTACACACACTTGGTTCCAGATCACCTACAATCTGAACTTGATTTACTGCTCATTCAAACAGTTGTTCACAGTGATTGCCATGGGTATCGGGTTACTTGCTTTCAAAGTTGCACCCACTCTTGCAAACAGTTATTTTAAGAACAGTTCATTTTCACTCGAGTGCATAGCTTTTAAGAACGCAAAGATAAAAGGACACAGTCCTTACAAAAGGCAAAGGCATTTCTATGGTTATAAAAATATGCTCCATAACAGAACCCATCACGATATGGCTTGTCTTACCTTGTGCGGTCATATCCAAAGATAGCCTTGATATGTTTTGAGATTTCATCTTGTGATTCCCCAGAATCATCAATGAAATCATCCATTTCCGAATCATCTTCGTCATCGTCATCCTCCAGCCTCCGCCTATAGGATATAGGTATAGGTGGCCTTGCAGGAGCTACTGCCGCACAGAAACAAAAAATAATGCAACTTTACAATGCATACATTGACAATGCCAGTTAATGAACACAGACCAACACATCTCACACCCCGCTACAGGCAGATATTTCTTAAGGTCTGCCTGATTGTTAAATATAGCTTCACTATAAATTCCAGGCAAAACTGTATCATTTTGGAGAGACAGTATGTTATAATCACCTATCAACTTCTAATTGTTGCTAAAGATCAGTCAGGAACAAAGAACAGAGCATGCAAAAGAGTAGTTTTTCAGCAGTCTTGCCAGGCTTCCCAGCACTCTATAATGCCTTTCCACGTGTACAAATCGAGCTACTTGAATGCAGCCAAAGAGCACAGAGGCCACATTACAATGCTAGCTGTTTGTTAGCTAATCTTGGCCACCCTAAGAAAAGAAAGTGAATCCTGGATCTTCTAGTCTGTGCAACATAATGCAAGTTTATAGAATATAAAGGTGACTTTACCTACAAATTCTTTGTAGGAACTTTAATAGTCTTCTAATCTAAACATTCCTTGCAGCCACATTGAGAAAGCACACCTGTGGCTTACTTTTGTTTTTTGCAATCTTGTTTTCCTGGATATTTTCTTAAATTCACTGGCACATGAGACCCCACTGAAAGTAAATCTTGGATGCAATATTCATTTCAACGCAAGTTGCTAATCGTCCTGTGGCACTATTAGCAGAGAATGCATAATTTTTTAAATACCAAAATTCAATTTTCTAAAATAAAGAAGTCTAAACAGATAAAGGTCTACAGTGAAATTTGGTTCATTCATACTGTGAACATTCATGGTAATTCTTAATGGGAATATTTATATGTTAATAGATAAATGGCCATGGATGCTACATGGGAGACCTAAATGGCTCAACAGGCAGAAAGATAGATGTAACCTCAGGGAAGAAAAGGTGGCTTACAACCTTCTGGACTTAATATTGAGTTCAACACCTTCAAATGTGAACCAACTCTCATTCCTTCCTTTTCTTTTAGCTTTACTTGTTACATTCCCTGTCATGATGTCCTCTCTTCCCCACCTCCCCATCCCAGTAGGACTATCTCTTCTTTTCAGTCTGGCAGTTAGACACATCACTGCTCTGCCATTCTCACATTCCAATAACTTAATCTGAACAATCAACACTTGCCAGTACTCCACCTCCACCCTCGCTCCCACACCCCACTCCCTCCATTGCACAAATGCTGCCCCCTCCACATTGTACATCAGCTCTGATGAACAGTTATCTAGACTCGAAACGTTAGTTTGCTCTCTCTCCATGCATGCTGCCTGGCCCACTGTGATCTCTCACTTTTTTTGAGTTCAGTCAAGAGAAGTCTGCTTCTTTCCCCCCTCCCCAACTATGCTCCAAGTGTTTGAACACCACGTTAAATAAAAATTATTTCCTTTTAGCAACATTTGTCATTTTTTGTTAAAAGTACCTGATGGGCATGCCAACGATCTGTACCCTGGTGGAGCCGATCTTATATTATTCATCTGTCCATTATTGGGTCGTGATGGGAAGTTCTTTGAGGATATTGTTTCTGATACAACAGTACATTTAGGTTTTGGCATTCCAACTCTGTTTCCGGGTCGTCCAGTATCAGTGCTTGGATGCTGTCCAGAAATAGAAACAGAAGAATTTCCGGACTTTACCAATCCAGAACCAGTTACCCGTACTGATGTACTCACGCCTCTTGATTGCACAGACCCAGAGTTACTTGTATTGCTCTGTTTTGGAGGTCCAGAATGGCTTGTATTTTTAGGTCGTATGGAATCGGAGCCTCCCATATTGCTGGGACGAGAAGCCCCAGAGCTAACTACACTGCTTGGTTTATGTTGGCCCAAATTGCTCAATCGTGTTTGGTTTGAGCAGGTTGGTCGCTTTTGGCTTACACTACTGGAACTTTTGGACCGTTCAGAAGCTGAGCCACTTGTGTTTTTGGAGTGCAATGTATTTGAACCACCTGTCCTTTCATGTTTTGTGGAGGAACTGTCATTTTTCCTGGCTGAAGTGGACTGATCAGTTCTTTTCTGATTGTTTTCTGAAGACACTGCGGAATGGGTTCCGTTTGATCCAGGTTTCAATCCTTTACTCTGTGTTTGGGAGCTATTTCTAGACTTTGCTGAGCTGTCTAGTACAAGCTTTCCACCATTACTACTGGAATTTTTGGAAATAGAATGTCCAACTCCTACTGAAGACCTGGACGTTTCCCGTGTAGGTGTTTTGTAAGACACTGAAGATGAAGGTTTTTCGCTTGATGCAGTTTTTGGCTTCTTGTTAACTCCATGAACAGATGTTGAGCTACTTTCTCTGAATAAATTAAGTTTCACTCCTGGATCTCGCACAGCTTTTATGTTTTTACTGTCTTTAGTTGAAGATTCTTTCTTGGATGAATTAGTTAGATGTGATAAAGTGCCCTCTTTCTCAGATTTCCTTTTGTCATTTTGCTTTTGTCGTTTGCGTTCTAAAAATTCAATTTCTTTCAGTTCCTCTGCTGTGTACAGCTTCTCCTCCACTTTTTTAATTGGCTTTAGCTCTACTGGTTCAAACTGCTTTTTTTCAGCCAACTTCAGGAGATCTGTGAAGTTCATGGGTGCTGATGGTGGTTTCTTTGGAACTTTAGATTTCTTAGCCTCTCTGCACAATTGTTCTGGTTCCTTTGTAAATGTCTCAGGTTCTTTGCCCAGTCTCTTTGGCTCCTTAGTTGACACCACAGGTTCTCTGTGTTGACGTTTAAGCCGCTTAACTGGTACCTCTGTGTGCTGCCGTTTAACTGGTCTCTCATCAAAATGTTCTTCAAACTCTTCAGAATCTTCTATTTCAGATAGTTCATCCTCACCCTGTGCTGCCTCATAGTAATAATCTTCTTCATTACAGTCATCCATTCTTTGGTCCTTTAGTTCATCATCAGATGTTTTCTTCTTGCTTTTCTGTTCCACAGGAGTACCATCATAGCCTCTGAAATTGTCCTTCGTACGGGTAGCCATTGCTCTCGCTTTACGATCATGTTTTAATGCAACTCGTTTTGCAAGCAGCTCCGCCTTTCTCCGTCTTTCTTCTAAATCTACATTAAAAATGATGAAAGATTTACAGTTGGTGCCTGAACAGCAAAGCACTAAGCACAGTAAGTTCATTAAAACTCTAACGTGCATATAAAAATAAACCAAAAACCAAAAACAAATACCAGCATCCTAGCCATTTTAGTTTTCTACTATAAAGCCTCACACATTGGTCTCAATTACTAGGGAAGGTTATCCTTTGTCTAAGAATGAAAACACAAATACATACCAGAAGTATTCTTGTGGTTTTTCAAAAAGTAGTTTCTTGCTACCCAAAATCATCTCATGCCCTGCCAGTGAGTTCCAATAACATCATCATCGTGAAGTGCTGCTGCATAAATGTCCTATTTTAAATATCGATCGTGATTTCAGGTTTAAATACTACCCAACTCCAAGAAAACATGTCATAAATTAGGAATCCGAGATAACAAAGAGTGGAGCTGGATGAACACAGCAGGCCAAGCAGCATCTTAGGAACACAAAAGCTGATGATTCGGGCTTAGACCCTTCATCAGGCTTTTCAGTGATTGGGTCTAGGCCCGAAACGTCAGCTTTTGTGCTAAGATGCTGCTTGGCCTGCTGTGTTCATCCAGCTCCACAATTTGTTATCTCAGATTCTCCAGCATCTGCAGTTACCATTATCTCTGATAAATAGAGAATCATTTTTTATCCATCTAGCAGTTTAACTGTTCAGAGTTCTACTGTTCCAATAAGGACACTCAGGTTCAGCACAGCCCATTGTGTTAAGTGGCGTGAGCATCTTAAATGGTTCGGTGTCTTCTGTACTATTTCCTTATATAAAAGGGAGCTCCGTGAGCAAGAAGTATTTTCCTCACACTTTATCACTTCAGACCATAATGTTTTAAACATAAACCATTATTTTTGGTGTCAGTTACCATTCTGGGAAGCAAATTACCAAGAGATCCTACTAGATTAAGTGAATGCACAAAACTCTAGAAAAATCAGATTTCAATATAGACAAGTGTGAGGTCAACCACTTTGGACCAAAACAGGATACATCACCGTACAGAGGAAATGAAGACAAGCAAGAAACTCTGCAGCTCCAGAAAAATTTAGAGGTCTAGGTACATATTGCTATCCTTTCAATCGAGCTGTCCAAGTCTGCAACCATTTGATTAAACTAAGTTAGTTTGAACAAATAGTTACTCAAAAAATAAAAGAGATTCTGTGTCTTACAACAAAAAAACTATGGATATGAAACCATAATAAAAAGATTGATTCTCAACCCTTTCACTGTATGGTTTTTAACAGAAGGTCAGGTTTTTTTTAGCTTACACACCTTCTAGGGTCAAATTTCAAATACTTGGCCCTGCAACTTGATTAGATCTATTTGACAGAAGAGAACTAACAGTTGTTTATTCTCACACAATAACCTTGGATTTCTTGTGGGCTATTTGCATAAATCAGCTAAAATGGAAAGGAGTTTGGAATTTTTTTCAGGCATACAAGGTGGTGACCTGATGTCAATGCAATTAATGGTAACATTAGATGCTGAAAGCTTTCAAAGTCACTGTTTAGGATTTAGAAAGCTGGTAAGAGTTGAACTGCTGGCATTTTATTTTTGAAGAATATCTCACTTCTAAGATTGAAAATATAGGAACTCATATAGGTCATTCAACCTGTCCACGACTCAATAAAATCATATCAGATCAGCATCACAACTCCATTCACCTGCCTTGGTTCCATATTCTTCAACAGTCTTGCCGAACAAACAACAATCAGCGTTGGGATTTCCAATGCAGCTTTTTTTAGGGAGGGCAGCAGCGGAGAGAAAAGCTACAGAATTCTGTTTCCATTAATGCCTACATTGTCAGTGAACAACTCAGCTCCTATGATATTATGCTACCTTGGTTCAGAATCCAGAACTAGAATAAACAGGATTTTTTCCCCTCTATTTACTGGCAAATGTTTTAATCATCTTAAGCATCCGAATTAGATCATTCCTTAATCTTATTTATTGAAGTGCCTACATAACTTCACATATCCTTTAATCACTTAAGTCAGTCACTCAGCCCTAATGACAGATTCTACTGACTTCCCCGCAGCATGCTTAAATTGCTGCATCTATAATTTCCCGATTTAACACTCCTATCCTCTTTAAAAATGGGGAAGGCCTTAGCTAGACATGCTATATTCTGGTTTAGGTAGCTTAAATAGAGCAATCACCTCACTTGTCAGACTAAAGTGATTTCCGTTACCACTGCAGACTGTCATAACACAGCTTGGCATCACAAACAGCCATGCAGCCAAGTGATGACAACAGCGCAGATTCAATCCTTACACTGGCTGAGGTCACCATGAAGTTCCTGTCTTCTCAACCTCACCAGAAGCCTGGTGACCATCAGGTTAATCTCACCACCAGTCGTCTGTGATGAGAGTGGCTCTATGGCCCTCAGGGCCTATGATGACTTAAGCTTCTCCTGGGCAATTGCCAGAAAAACTGGCATGAATCAGTACCCACAAGGGAAATGAGGAAATATTATAGCCGGCATGGACAACACCCTTTTGTTTAATTATGATAAAATTATAAACTGCTTTTTCGCTTTGAATGACACCGCTAACATATTCCATTAGTTCTCAAATTTGCTTTGTGATTTCTATCCTCAGAAATATCAGTTACTTGGGGCTGGTAGATGTACTACAGACAGCTGAACAAAATGTAGCAGAAAGTTTGTTATGATAGAAGGCACATTCTAGTTATTAGCATACCTTTATTTTTTAACTCCTCTTCTTTGCGTTTAAGGAATGCTTGCACCGCAGTGGATTGAACCTCTTTCATTCGTGGATTTTTCTTCAGAGGTTTCACTGACAAACTGTAACGCTTCTATTAGGAAGAGTAAAAAGAAATGCAAGATGCCAAGTAAAAGCCAAACTAAATCTTTGGAGAATGGCGGTTGTTAGTATTGTAATGCAAAGCAAATACCTTCTGTATATATGGTGTAAAGCTACCCAAGTGATTTTTTTTGCCAAAAAAGTCACCTTTTACTTATGTTGAGTAAAGGTTGCTCCTGGCCTTTCAGGAGTTTTATCTCAAAAATTCTGAACTGAAGTGCAATCCTGAAGTTGTTAACAATTCAGAGAGTCATGGAGATGTACAGCATAGAAACAGACCCTTCGGTCCAATTCGCTCATGTCAACCAGATATCCTACATTAACCTAGTCCTATTTGCCACTATTTGGCCAGATCCCTCTAAATCCTTCTTATTCATATACTCATCCAAATGTCTTTTAAATGTTGTAAATGACTCAATCTCATTGCAAAGAATGTAAGTGCTGGTTAAAAATTTTTAAAACATTTAAGCTTTATTTTTACTTATTTAAATTAAAGTGATCCTGATGAATAATAATTACATGCTATGATTAATTACTTAATGAAGTTGGTTTCATTCCCTTGCAACAGTATTTTATTCGCATTTCACTGGGCTCAAATTAAGGCCTGCAAACATCACTTGCACAAAAGTTACACCCTTAAGCTTTGGCCTAAAAAAAACCAAATCTTATATGAGAACAAGGTGAAGAGAAAAAATCACAGCAGTTCTACTAACTGTCCATCATTAAAGGCAATGTACAGGGATGCAAGGCTGACAGATGCGAGCTCAATTCCTAGTCTGCACTGAGTTAGCAGATCTCAAATCTAAGAAACTTGGTCAACTATTCAAAGGGAAAATGGTATTTCTTTTATTGCCTTGGCCACAATTCCGCCAAAAACAGATGAATACACAAATATACCAATTCGGAGGAGCATGTCACTTGGCCCTTCATGCCTGTGCTGACATTCAATAAGTTTGTGATTCAGTTGATCATTCCATATTCCTGCCTAACCCTGATATCCAATCCACACCCTCCCCACTTCCACCCGCCCCCACTCTATCCCCCTCCAGGCTGATGGATAGTGAGTTCTAAATACTCAAAACTTTGAAAAAAGTCTCCTTATCTCTGTATTAAATGGTTGACCCTTTCATTTTTAAATAGTCACCCAGTTCTAGATTTCCCCACAACGGGAAACATTCTTTCCACACACACAGTCAAAACCACACAAGATCGTGCATGTTTCAATCAACTCACAGTTTTAAAATCCAGTAGATAGAAGACTAATCTGTGCTACCTTTCTTCATAAGACAACTCACCCATTCCAGGTATTAATCTGATCAATCTTCATTCAACTACTTCCAGTGCATTTACATCTTTCCGTAAGACCATAAGAATTAAGAACAGGATTAGGCCATTCTTGGGCAGTCAGGGTTCAGGCAAGTGGAAGACTTTTATTCAAGCAGAAACCAGTTGATACAAGGAAAGGGTCAAAGGATCTTCTTTGAATCTGGCCTCAACGTGAGAAAGCAATTTTTCCCTTAATCATTGGCTCAGATCAGAAGAGAGATCAATGACATATACTGATTTTTATAGTGAAATACAGCATTTTTATACATTTTGTGTTACAAAAATCAAATAGTGTAATCACAGTCCTTCCCCTATATTTAACCCATACATCTAATCTCGCAGGACACCTGATCAATGACGGGCGTTCGTATGGACAGCCCCAAGTTCCCATGATTTTATGGGGTTTACCAGGCATTATAATCTCTAGGTCTTGGGATCTTTCTTTGCATCCCATTCATTCACATTCCAATGTTACTGGCTATACTCCTTCTGGTTTGTTCACGCTTGCTTATCTTCAAGGACAGCTTGAATTCTGTTATTCATTATATTCCATGTGCTGCCTTTATCAAACTCAGTCAGCCCTCCCATATTTCCCACTGTTCTAATCATTCATGTAAAAATATAAAAGACAGATAGTTTTAACAACTTGCTATAAGAATTCTAATAAAAGTTAGTCATAAAGTGTAAAGTTATACAGCTACTTCTACTGTTAGCTCTTCGTAATTAACGGGCTGTGAACAATCCATTCTGTTCAGGGATAAAAGGCGGCATTTCCTACGGCCAATTAGCTTTCATATCGAGGTTTAAATTTTTTTCCCTCATGCTTGTATTATACTTTGGTTATACTTTATGTTGAAAACTGATTCTATGATTATCTGAAGAATGTTTCACTACAACCTACTTCTTACTATTGTGAGTAACGTGAAAGAAACAACAATTTACTACGAAATAACTTTAGCTGTTGTCTTTGCACCTGCTTCTGGCTGGTTCATAGATGGATACTCACACCTGATGTTATTCAATTACTGGGACAATCATCCTTTCACTAACGAGGCTGGAATTAACCACTTGTCTGTTCTTAGGCATTCTCTTATCAAAACTGTCCCAGATGGTTGGCGGTAAAGCTCTTTTGCTGTCCTTGGAGTAGTCTTGCTCAAAGGTACCATTCTATTTCATTTAAATGTTACAGCAGGCTGTCTCATTTTGTTTCAATCTGTGTCGACCATGTTGTGCCTTTTGTGTAAGCAGGTACTGGTCACTTTGTACGAAGTAATACAGGGTCACCGCCACAGTAGTGATAAATAGGAATTTTCTTGCTGGCGGACTATAACTCAGAATATCACAAGGTCTGCGCTGAGCCACTTATAACCTGTATTAATGACTCAAGCGATAAGACAGAGAAAAACGTATCCAAGTTTGGTAATGATACAAGGTTAAGTGAGAATTTAAGTTATGGAGTGGACAGAGAATGCAGCGAGATATATACAAGTTAAATGAGTGAACAAAGGTAGCAGATGGTGTGTTTTGCATTATTAAATACTCAAAGTTGGGATAGATAGAATTTTGTTTTCTCAGGAAATCAAGTGATATAGGGAACAGGTTAGAAAGTGGAAGATCACCCATGATTGTATTGAATATAGAACAGATTTGAGAGGCCTGATGTTGTTTTCTTTTCATGTTATCCAAGATATGAATTCTCATTCTGAAGTGTGCCATACCCCTGATAAACAAAAAGACTACTGCTCATTGTGTCAAGCAAGGTTGTGATCTGGTGCCAGAAAGCAGGCATATCAAAGCCTGTTCAATACAAAAGGGCTATGTAATAAATTACATGGTCACTGTGTGAAGATATCATAAGCAATTTCACAAAAGATCAAGCAAATATTGTAATACCTAGATTCAATTATAGTATAAGATAACAGGAACTAAGTTCAGGAGAGGCAACGGAAAAAGAGAAGTGAAAGCACAAAACGAATAGAATCGCTAGATAATATGCCCACTCATTCTTGGAAAGGCTCAAAGAAGAGGCTAAACTGTCGAGAGAAAATTCAGCTTGAATTTTTGGTTAGGAACACCCATGTAATTTAACTTTTACTATGTGAATAAGGAGGGGGCAAAACAATTTCTTACAAATGGGGAGAAAAATCAGAACATAACAAGTACCAGAAACCAAGGCATCAGAATCCATTTGAGGTTTATGTTGCACTAGCTGATCTTAGCCAGGGCATTTTGGATTTGATAATGTTCCTCATTTCAAAGTGGATGAGGTAAGTTGGCGTTCATCACTACTGACACTGAATGTGGATCAAGTTTGTTGGGGGTTACACGCCCGCCAAGGGAAAACAGTATGCCTGATGGCGCATGCAAAAGCTCACACAAAGAATGGTGGTTTGGATGAAGTAATGCTGAAAGCTGCCAATTCCCATGGTATCAGAATATGAACCATTTCAAAATGGAGTGGGTGATGGGAGAGGAGGGAATCAGAGATAAAATTGGTTGAAAAGAAACAAGGATTGAGATCCAGTTAGAGGCAATGACTCCAGCATGCACAGGACTGCACAATTTCTAAATCTTTGACATCATCAAATATCTCCTGGGAAACTTGTTCAACTCAAAGCACAGAGAGACCTATGCCAAAAAAGAAGTCTCAGTGTATCAGCACAATACTCCCACAAGCAAATTTGATAAAAACAAACCACAAGTCCAACACAGATATATAAAACCTCAAAAACTGAACAAGTCACACACTTAATACCCACAATCAGGGAGTCACTCTGCCAGCTACCAAAGTTTCTAATTACTGTTGAGTTACTTCAGCTAAAAGCTAACAAAGTCAATAATAGTTACAGTGGCACATCTGTCTTTAGTGATTTTCAGTTTGGTCTGTGAAAATTCTGGCCAATTTTATAAAAATACACGGATACTTTGTATGATGCAATTTTCTCATCTGTCCTTGAATGTTATCTCTGCACATAGGGTTGGGGTGGGGGTGTTGTCACATTCTCATGAACAGAGATTGCATGTGCTTCCTTGCATTGTGCAGGGAGTGCTGTGCAAAAAGCTCACAGTATTATCTCATCACACGTAAATCATTCACCAGCTGAGCTTTTCCAATTTTAAAAAGGTTGGACCTCCCCACAATACAAATCATTAAACTGTCAGATGTCTCCTAAATGAATATATGTCTGGTGTAGAATGTCAAAATTGATTTTAATTAGAATTGTGATAATAATTGCCTAAGGTTCCAAGACTTCTAATGTTTCAAACAGATAACTCAATTGTTGATTAAATAATGGTTAGTTTGAGTTTTGAATTAAAACTGAATTGTAACCAAGATGGTGATTGTAATCTAATACAAAAATAAAATCTTGTTGATGCTAGAAATTTAAAATAAAAACAGAAAATGCAGAAATTAACTATTCAGTCAGGTAGCATCTGTGAAAACAGAAGGCAGGTGAATGAGATTTTATTAGAACAGGAATAAGTTAAAGATATACTAGATTTTAAGTACGGAGGTAGGGAAGTAGGCACAATTGGAGGTAGTGGGAGAAACAAAGAAAAGGTCTGTGGCAGTGGAAGGCAGAAGACATGGAGGAACAAAGACACTGTTTTCAGGCAAAAGGAGACAGCAATGCAACAAGTTCAAAGAATGTCCAGATCAGGTGTAAACAGAAATTGTAGAATCATTAACATTGCAATCAGCATCTCCAACTATATCTTTTATTGACAGCTCCTATTCATTTGTTCATTCCTTGTCTGTCTTGTTGACACAATCTCACCATTCAGTAAAGATTCTAAAGCAAAGTACACATTTAGGAAGTGAAATACACATTCCTAGCAGCTTTGATGTGATTCTGCAAAACCGCACAGTCGTTGTAAGCAGGCGTCATGAAACGTTGCGCAGAAAATGAACTCACATTAACCTAGAACTCCGCCTTCTTGGCTGGAAGAAAAAGAAAGTAATGAAGTATACACATCTGTTAAACGTTTGGTGGAAACATTGTCTAAAAAATGTCGGTCTAGTTATTTTGCAAGACCCGAGTGAAGATCTGATATCAGAGATAATGGGAACTGCAGATGCTGGAGAATCCAAGACAACAAAATGTGAGGCTGGATGAACACAGCAGGCCAAGCAGCATCTCAGGAGCACAAAAGCTGACGTTTCGGGCCTAGACCCTTCAGAGAGGGGGATGGGGTGAGGGTTCTGGAATAAATAGGGAGAGAGGGGGAGGCGGACCGAAGATGGAGAGTAAAGAAGATAGGTGGAGAGAGTATAGGTGGGGAGGTAGGAAGGGGATAGGTCAGTCCAGGGAAGACGGACAGGTCAAGGAGGTGGGATGAGGTTAGTAGGTAGATGGGGGTGTGGCTTGGGGTGGGAGGAAGAAGAACAGGTTAGGGAGGCAGAGACAGGTTGGACTGGTTTTGGGATGCAGTGGGTGGAGGGGAAGAGCTGGGTTGGTTGTGTGGTGCAGTGGGTGGGAGGGGACGAACTGGGCTGGTTTAGGGGTGCATTTGGGGAAGGGGAGATTTTGAAACTGGTGAAGTCCACATTGATACCATTAGGCTGCAGGTTCCCAGGCGGAATGAGTTGCTGTTCCTGCAACCTTCAGGTGGCATCATTGTGGCACTGCAGGAGGCCCGTGATGGACATGTCATCTAAAGAATGGGAGGGGGAGTGGAAATGGTTTGCGACTGGGAAGTGCAGTAGTTTGTTGCGAACTGAGCGGAGGTGTTCTGCAAAGCGGTCTCCAAGCCTCCGCTTGGTTTCCCCAATGTAGAGGAAGCCACACCGGGTACAGTGGATGCAGTATACCACATTGGCAGATGTGCAGGTGAACCTCTGCTTAATGTGGAATGTCATCTTGGGGCCTGGGATGGGAGTGAGGGGGGAGGTGTGGGGGCAAGTGTAGCATTTCCTGCGGTTGCAGGGGAAGGTGCCGGGTGTGGTGGGGTTGGAGGGCAGTGTGGAGCGAACAAGGGAGTCACGGAGAGAGTGGTCTCTCCGGAAAGCAGACAGGGGTGGGGATGGAAAAGTGTCTTGGGTGGTGGGATCGGATTGTAGATGGCGGAAGTGTCGGAGGATGATGCGTTGTATCCGGAGGTTGGTGGGGTGGTGTGTGAGAACGAGGGGGATCCTCTTGGGGCGGTTGTGGCGGGGGCGGGGTGTGAGGGACATGTTGCGGGAAATACGGGAGACGCGGTCGAGGGCGTTCTCGATCACTGTGGGGGGAAAGTTGCGGTCCTGGAAGAACTTGGACATCTGGGATGTGCGGGAGTGGAATGTCTTATCGTGGGAGCAGATGCGGCGGAGGCGGAGGAATTGGGAATAGGGGATGGAATTTTTGCAGGAGGGTGGGTGGGAGGAGGTGTACTCTAGGTAGCTTGGTAACCAGCTTGTAACTGATGTCCATTTCAAGCCCACCGACTCCCACAGCTACCTAGAACACACCTCCTCCCACCCACCCTCCTGCAAAAATTCCATCCCCTATTCCCAATTCCTCCGACTCCGCCGCATCTGCTCCCACAATAAGACATTCCACTCCCGCACATCCCAGATGTCCAAGTTCTTCCAGGACCGCAACTTTCCCCCCCACAGTGATCGAGAACGCCCTCGACCGCGTCTCCCTTATTTCCCGCAACATGTCCCTCACACCCCGTCCCCGCCACAACCGCCAAAGAGGATCCCCCTCGTTCTCACACACCACCCCATCAACCTCCGGATACAACGCATCATCCTCCGACACTTCCGCCATCTACAATCCGATCCCACCACCCAAGGCATTTTTCCATCCCCACCCCTGTCTGCTTTCCGGAGAGACCACTCTCTCCGTGACTCCCTTGTTCGCTCCACACTGCCCTCCAACCCCACCATACCCGGCACCTTCCCCTGCAACCGCAGGAAATGCTACACTTGCCCCCACACCTCCCCCCTCACTCCCATCCCAGGCCCCAAGATGACATTCCACATTAAGCAGAGGTTCACCTGCACATCTGCCAATGTGGTATACTGCATCCACTGTACCCGGTGTGGCTTCCTCTACATTGGGGAAACCAAGCGGAGGCTTGGAGACCGCTTTGCAGAACACCTCCGCTCAGTTCGCAACAAACTACTGCACCTCCCAGTCGCAAACCATTTCCACTCCCCCTCCCATTCTTTAGATGACATGTCCATCATGGGCCTCCTGCACTGCCACAATGATGCCACCCGAAGGTTGCAGGAACAGCAAATCATATTCCGCCTGGGAACCCTGCAGCCTAATCGTATCAATGTGGACTTCACCAGTTTCAAAATCTCCCCTTCCCCAACGGCATCCCTAAACCAGCCCAGTTCGTCCCCTCCCCCCACTGCATCCCAAAACCAGTCCAACCTGTCTCTGCCTCCCTAACCTGTTCTTCCTCTCACCCATCCCTTCCTCTCACCCCAAGCCGCACCCCCATCTACCTACTAACCTCATCCCACCTCCTTGACCTGTCCGTCTTCCCTGGACTGACCTATCCCCTCCCTACCTCCCCACCTATACTCTCTCCACCTATCTTCTTTTCTCTCCATCTTCGGTCCGCCTCCCCCTCTCTCCCTATTTATTCCAGAACCCTCACCCCATCCCCCTCTCTGATGAAGGGTCTAGGCCCGAAACGTCAGCTTTTGTGCTCCTGAGATGCTGCTTGGCCTGCTGTGTTCATCCAGCCTCACATTTTGTTGTCTTGAAGATTTGATATGTCTACATCAATGATAAATTGGTAAGCTAGTTGTGTGCGGTCTTCAATACAAAGCATGTAAGTTCAAGATTCATTCAGGCAATGCTGAATTTGTAATCTAGACTGACTGCACATGGCATTGGGACTGCTGCATTTCAGTGACACTAGTTTTCAGACAAAAGTTTAAACCGATGTTTCATCAGACTGTTCAGATTGAAGGCAAATATCCCACAATATTGACAAGGTGGTTAAAAAGGCATTTGGGACGCTTGTCTTCATCGCTCAGTCCTTTGAGTATATGAACTGGAAAGTCATGTGGAGGTTGAAAAGGACATTGGTGAGGCCTCTTCTGGAATACTGTGTTTGGTTCTGGTCACCCAGTTACAGTAAGGATATTATTAAGTTAGAGAGGGTTCAGTACAGATTTACCAGGATATTGCTGGGTATAGAAGGCTTAAATTATAAAGAAAAGCTTGATAAGCTGGGACTTTTCCACTGGAGCACAGAAGGTTGAGAGGTGACTTCATTGAGATTTGTAAAATCATGATGGGTACAGATAGAGTTAATGGAAAATGTCTTTTCTCTACGATGAGGCATTTCAAAACTAGGGGGCATATTTCCAAGGTGAGAAAAGAGATTTAAAAAAGATGAGGAGCAAATTTTTTACAAAGAGGGTGGTTCGCATGTGGAATGAACTTCCTAAGTGGTGGATGCGGGCACAGTTACATCAGTTAAAAGGCATTTAGTTAAGTAAATGAATAGGAAAGGTTTGGAGACACATGGGCCAGGAGCAGGCAGGTGGGACTTGTTTAGTTTTGGACTATGTGGGAGCAAAAAGTCTATTTCCGTGGGGTACGACTCTATGACTAATTAAAATCACACAAGCAGATGCATTTCACTGGGAAAATAACTGGCATGGTACTTGAAGTGTAAATCTCCCAAAATGTTAAGCTTATCAAAACTTACAAGTGTCTCTTAACAGACAACCTCATCTAATCGGGTTCTCAATGTGTTTCATTTCCTTCTCTTTATACAAATGCATCTAACAGCCTCAACACTGCTTATATTGTCTGCAAGAAAATAAATTTCCTTCTTCAAACTTAATTTTCAGTTGAATTCCTGGTACTTGCAGGCTGCCTTCAATGGGAGACTCATTTCATTTGTAGTCAGCCTTTAAATTGCCACAAAATATCTGAGGTTTTAAACACCCAACTGCTAATTTGAATAGTTGGAATCATTAATATTGTCTGAGGGATTCCACCTGGAGCCAGAAACACTATTTTTGAGAAGTCCACAGGTTTATATAGCAGTAAAGACAGATGGTGCTTTCAGACACTAGCACTATGATTAACTCATTTGTATATTTTAACTGCATTTAATAACAGCAACAGTTTCCACCCCCAATTAGTTCTCACATATTCTGAAGATATGGAGAACTGCTTTGGTATTACAGAACTTATGATTCTGACATAGATACTGCCAATAATAATACTAATACTTCTAGGAAAGCAGATACAGATTTTTCTGTTAACACCCAAGATGTAGCAGTGCTTTTACACTGTGATTGGTGTGTGCTGGTATATGCAGCTGACAACATTATCAGAATAGCTAAGGTTGGCAGCAGGAGAATGCATTTTTATAAATCTTTCTAAATCCAGGTAAGTTATCTCTGGGATCATAATTAGATGTGCAAAATAAATGCATCATCATCAAGCATTCTTTATATACAATGTAAATGGAAACCAAGATGCAAACTCTGCATATGAGAACTCATCACCCTTGCAGTTTAAGAAATTGTAAAGGGCATAGATAAAAATCTAGATATAGACAAAGTAGAACTGCAAAGTTTAAGTTCAGTCTTGCAAAGATATTGCAATGTTTTAGATATCATCAGCACTAATTTAAAAAAGAAATCCTGATTTTCGAGATAGCAAAAGCTGCAGATGCTGGAGTCAGAGATAACAGTTTACAGCAGGAGGAATACAGCAGGCCAGGTACCAGAGGAGCAGGCAAGTTGACATTTCGGCCAGTATCCTTCATCTGAAATTCATCTGATTTCTGAAGAAGGGTCCCGACCCAAAACGTCAATTTTCCTGCACCTCTCGTGCTGCTTGGCCTGTTGTGTTCCTCTAATCTTGATGTTATCTTTGCAAAATACTTGACACAGTGCGACAGGGTTAGGGTTAAGGTTAGAGTACCTAAGTGTGTACCTATCTTAACGTGAGTTTAGGGCATACTAGTTAAATACTGTATGTAAAATAAAGGACTGGGTTTTTGCTGGCCATTCTACCTCTTCCTCAGCTAACACACTATGTCCCCGAACTTACTCAATTTGCCCAATGTGAAAGTTGCCAAAAGTTTGGAACTAACAATCTAACTAAAAAATTAACATGCATTTTTTCTCTGGAAAGCAAATGATAAAAGACGAGAAGTTTGCACTTATACGGCATCTTCCGTATCCACAGAATGCACAAAGCAAATCACTTTGAAGAGTAATAACTGTTTTGTAGCAAGTGCAGTAGTCAATTTACATACTGCTAGATTCTATAAACTGCTCAGTGATAATGCGACACAAGCTTTTAAACCAAGAATCAAGTTGAGACTAAAATTGGACAGTGTTCTAGACAAGGCTTAAATATCATCTTGGACCAGGATCTACACCAGAGTTTTATAATCAATTGTTCTTGACATGTGTCATTGTTCTCAAAATGTCTTACAGGCAAAA
Source organism: Stegostoma tigrinum (assembly GCF_030684315.1). Lineage (NCBI taxonomy): Eukaryota > Metazoa > Chordata > Chondrichthyes > Orectolobiformes > Stegostomatidae > Stegostoma > Stegostoma tigrinum. Next base: position 18,793,127 of record NC_081370.1, read on the forward strand.
TGTGGGAGGAAAAAGTGATTTAATTGCATAGATGAACCAAAACAGGCTGAACGACCAACACCACCTTGTCTGGTCTTGGGAAAATCATATTTGCTTGGACAATTTGCATTTGTGCAATTGATTTCACAACCTTGGTGTCAGAAAAAGCCTCAAAGTTAATTGGGCACTTTTGAAGAATAATCAGTTGTATTGTACAGAATGTGTAAAGAGAGCAGAGAGTTGGATTAACATGATGGATAACAACTTTCCTGAGAGACTACTGCACTGAAGGGTCCACTTGTTTTTGATTTCAGTTAACATAGCATAGGTGGCATGCTAACATTAACATTTTGTGGAAAAATGCTTCTTCATACATTTGAAAATACAAACAGAATTCATAACAAGGCGTTTTGCTTAACTGGATTTTATTATAGGAAAGTTTAGATTAAACTTTCACATGCCCATTTCATTACATGTGGTCTACATTTCTAAAGTTGGAATTACTGTGCTAAGTCAACTAACAACAGTGGCCATGATTCAAATAATTTAATAGACTTGTACAAAGTTAATCCCTTGCTGCAGTTAGGTGCCCCAACATGACACAAAATGATCTGCTTCATGGAACAGGCAATGAGGAAAGGATCATATAATTAAAAAAAGCATTTACAAAACTACAGGGTTATTTATGATCATAGTCATCGACAGAGATGAAAGAAAATTTAGTTGGAACAAAACCAAGAAAAGATATTATTTGAGTATTCTATGTGGCCGTAAATCTCCAGGGTTTAACAGTTGTTTGCTGTTGCATGACTTCGAGAGAAAAATGTGCTGCGTACTCAAGTTTCTTTCTCTTTCCATTCAAAACCAGCACAGCTACACATTACTAAACCCAAAGAAACAGCTGCAACTGTCTGTCCTACACAATTAGTCACTATTACAATTGGCTGTAGTACAATACGGTTTGCAGTAAATTGCTCAAAGTTGCATTGTAAAAGTGTAACCAAGGAAAAGTACTCTATATCAATTCTCAAATATGGTTTAGGTTCTCTCCTCGCTAACCAAAACTAGTAAAAACAGATCAGCAACTTACAGAATCCCAAACTGAACAAGGAAGATGCATGGAGTCATCTCTGTGAAAACACACCTTTGCCCAGTTCCTAGGCAGCAGTTTGGTATTTCCATATGCTGTCAGTCATCATTAAAGCTTTGTTTGCTGTATTCAACATGTTTGAATCATACGTACCAAACATGATAAAATATGAATTTACCTCAAAAACTTGTTCTTCCAAACAACTAAGGACACAAAATCCCGAAACATTTTACAACATCAATTCTAGCTTTCTGTTGTTCATGTATAAAAAGTACCCAATCTGTAGGTGATCTCTTCTTAAATTTGCCAGATTACTCTGCTGATTGATTTCTCTCTTCTGTATTGGATAGAGAATATAAAAAGATAGCATTGTCTGAAGACAGTGCTGTGTGTGTGTCAGAGATAATGGGAACTGCAGATGCTGGAGAATCCAAGACAACACAGTGTGTAGCTGGCTGAACACAGCAGGCCAAGCAGCATCTCAGGAGCACAAAAGCTGACACTTCGGGTCTAGATCCTTCAGAGAGGGGGATGGGGAGAGGGTTCTGAAATAAATAGGGAGAGGGGGGGAGGTGGACCGAAGATGGATAGAGGAGAAGATCGGTGGAGAGGAAAGTATAGGTGAGGAGAGAGAAGAGACGGGCCAGTCTGGGGAGGACAGACAGGACAGGATGAGGTGCGGCTGGAGGTGGGAGGAGGGGATAGGTGAGATGAAGAACAGGCTAGGGAGGCGGGGACGAGCTGGGCTGGTTTGCGATGCAGTGGGGAGGGGGGGGGGGGGCGAGCTGGGCTGGTTTTGGGATGCAGTGGGGGAGGGGGAGATTTTGAAGCTAGTTAAGTCCACATTGATACCATTAGGCTGCAGGGTTCCCAAGCGGAATATGAGTTGCTGTTCCTGCAACCTTCAGGTGGCATCATTGTGGCACTGCAGGAGGCCCATGATGGGCATGTCGTCTAAGGAATGGGAGGGGGGAGTTAAAATGGTTCGCGACAGGGACATGTAGTTGTTTATTGTGAACCGAGCGGAGGTGTTCTGCAAAGCGGTCCCCAAGCCTCCGCTTGGTTTCCCCAATGTAGAGGAAGCCACACCGGGTACAGTGGATACAGTATACCACATTGGCAGATGTGCAGGTGAACATCTGCTTAATATGGAAAGTCATCTTGGAGCCTGGGATGAGGGTGAGGGAGGTGGTGCGGGGGCAAGTGTAGCACTTCCTGCGGTTGCAGGGGAAGGTGCTGGGAGTGGTGGGGTTAGAGGGGAGAGTGGAGCGGACAAGGGAGTCACGGAGAGAGTGGTCTCTCCGGAAGGCAGACAAGGGTGGGGATGGAAAAACGTCCTGGGTGGTGGAATTGGATTGTAGATGGCAGAAGTGTCGGAGGATGATGCGTTGTATCTGGAGGGTTTTCTCTTAGGGCGGTTATTGCGGGGGCGGGGTGTGAGGGATGTGTTGCGGGAGACACGGTCAAGGGCGTTCTCAAGCACCGCGGGGGGGGAGGAAATTGCGGTCCTTGAAGAACGTGGGCACCTGGGATGTGTGGGAGTGGAATGCCTCATCCTGGGAGCAGATGCAGCAGAGGCAAAGGAATTGGGAATAGGGGATGGAATTTTTACAGTGGGGTGGGTGGGAGGTGGGAGGTAGCTGTGGGAGTCGGTGGGCTTGAAGTGGACATCAATTTCTAGCTGGTTGCCTGAGATGGAGACAGAGAGGTCCAGGAAGGTGAGGGATGTGTTGGAGATGGCCCAGGTGAACTTGAGGTTGGGGTGGAAGGTGTTGGTGAAGTGGATGAACTGTTCGAGCTCCTCTTGGGAGCAAGAGGAGGCGCCGATACAGTCATCAATGTAACGGAGTAAGAGGTGTGTGTGTATCAGGTCTGACAGTCACAATCTGTTGGCTAAGTTCACGCAACATTCTTCATTACCACCTGTTACCTCAAATAGTGCAGATGTAGAAATTCTACTACTGTAGTTGTCTTGTAAGCTCTGGCACCATTTTCTTTTCAGTCAATCATGTTTTTTTCTTATCAAGTCCAATTCTGTCTAATAGTTAAACCCCACTCAATACAAAGACTCCTTACACAGCCTTCAATTCCTAGGAGTTTCAAATTGTGACGGTCATCATTCTGTCTCGCTCTTTTTAAAAATTCAGCAGACATCATTTAATCAACAATTCCAGGTTTACATTATCATTAACTTTCCCCAAAATCAGGGGCAGTGCTCAAAACATACCTAGGTCCTGTACTTAATTTTCTCAACTCATAACACAAGTTGACACATAATGCTGACACCAATTTAATATATTTTTCACTTGAGATTTATAGCAGATTTGAATCTATGCCTATACTGTACAGTAACACTGTAGAAATTCTGGATGATGTAACTGAAAATTACTTCATGCAACATATTACAATGAAACTAAAGACACTGTGCAATAAACAAAACTTTTAGAAAAAATAATTTGATACCGTCATACCTTTAACACACATTCTCTGCTAATGATCAGGTAAAATAGCATTTTATGGAGTTTTCAGACCTCCCATTAACAGCAGTATCACGTGCATTTAATAATGCATTTTGGCCAATTATGTTGCAAGCAAAAGAAAATTCAGGAGAAAACCTTCTGCTTCAGTAATAAAAAAGCAACTTGCACAACATCCCTTGAGAGAAACCTATAACGTAAAAGGATTTTTTTTAACATTCTGAGCTCAGGCAATTTGCTGCAATATGTTCTCTGCTAACTGAAATGCAGACACGTCGAGTCACATGTGGAATACAGCTGGATTCATGATTGGTATTGGAGGGGGAATCTCAAAATTTATCGCTATAATTTAAGTTTAGCAAAGTTCAATTTAACTTATGGATGAAGGAGCTACTTTGAACGTTTAAAAGGAACCTTAAACTATTAAAACATTAAATATAGATTAAGTATAGATATGGCACATTTAGATAAATTCAAAGTACATTAGCTCAGTTGAATCGAAGTATAAATATAAAAGTGAGAAATCAATTTTGGATGTTAAAAGTGAATTATTTCACTCAATAATCATAGGGAAAGAGAGGCAGGTAATAGAAAATGAATGATATTAGGTATTAGGTTCAAATTGCAGTTGTTGTAATTTTTGTTTACAACTGTGCATTCCTAGTCCTGGACAATTGTTACAAACTCGCTGAATGGCAAAGCAGGCTTGAGGGACTCATAGCTTACATCTGCCCTTACTTCTTGCATTACAAATCAAACACTTAAAAAATAACACAAGTATATTTAACATGAAATATTTAAAGTAAACACTTCACTCTTCTAAATGACGAGTGTCCCAGTTGTATACCCACGACGTACATAATAATTTTTTATGGCCTTACTGGGAGTAAGTTTCAAAAGATTATATGTTGTTTTTCGTACCCAGTTCAGTGAGAACTGACTTATTATGTATTACACACTCTGACACAGTAGCACTTTTTGTTCAGAAGTCTATATATCCTATAGCCTGACTAGCCATCTGCTGCACTTAAATATAAGTTGCTTTGAGCAACAAGCAGTGACAAAATATAATTTCACATGCTGGGAATTTAGAACTTTTTAAGAGATATGTAACTTTCATCTGGTACTGTGGGATTAAACACCAGAGGTACGGTATGGAGAAAATGTTGCAAACAATATTTGGGCAAATAAGAATACAACCAGGTGACAGCAATCCTGTCCAGCAACAGGACAAGGGAGAAGTGTTTGAGGAAGATACAATGGTTAATTGTGTCAAAAGTTATCAAGAGGTCACAAATGATAGGGAGGAAGAGTTTATTTATGTGACTGACTTACACCATGGTAATTTGTGGTTTGGATTTTTGGTTTGTTGGAATCTTGATTTGGAGGAATTCAAAAACGGTTTCTGTGGTAAAGACAGGCACTTACTTAGAAAGCAACAACATACTCAAGAAACTGAGAAGGATGGAGGTCGGAAATGGGCCTGTAGTTTGTAAACTAACGTTAGGGGTCGGTAATCTGGGATAATAATGCCCAGGTCTGACTCTAAATAGCAGACACTAGAAAGTTATAAAGAACTCTCCTAGGCCTGTCTCTGGGTTGAAGGGCAGTTGAAGGGATTAATGTTAACCGGTTGGCCGCAGGCCGCACACTGGGTGTCGGAGCATTTAAGGGGTTTAACGGTATCTATCTCAAGGCCAAAGAAGTGGTGTGGGTTATTTCTAAACATAACCACGTAGAGTTGAGCCTGGGTACACGTATTTAAGGAGTTTATTATCACACACTCCAATATTAAATAGGTTTACAGCTGCCACTCACCGCCAACTGAGGAACCACCTTGTTTTCCGAAGCTCTGCTAATGATACTGCTGAAGTCCATGTCTCCGAGGCCCGTCCGGGAGCAGCTCCGGATCCAGGCACCATTCACCAGGCAACTCGTCACTACCGGAACACCGAGAATCACTTCCGGCCACGGCAGACTCACGTGACTGCCTGCGGTGTCACCGAGTTGGAGCCAAGCTTTGGGAAGGCGTGAGGTGACAGCAAATACTGTGGCGCGCATACATTACAGAAATACCACAGACCGAGCATCCAGTGCTCATACATTACAGAGATACCCCAGACTGAACACCCAGTGCACATACATTACGGAGATACCACAGACCGAGCATCCAATGCGCACACATTACAGAGATACCACAGACCGAGCATCCAGTGCACACACATTACAGAGATACCACAGACCGAGCATCCAGTGCGCACACATTACAGAGATACCACAGACCGAGCATCCAGTGCACACACATTACAGAGATACCATAGACCAAACACCCAGTGCACACACATTGCAGAGATACCCCAGACCAGACACCCAGTGCACACACATTACAGAGATAACCCAGATTGAAAAGTCGATGCACCCATATTACATAGATAGTTTGAAGATGTTGAGACTGTTTCTTTGCGGACAGACAAAGGATGAGAGGAAATTTGATTGAGGTTTTAAAAATCATGAGTGGTCTAAATGGAGCAGGTAGGGAGAAGTTGTTCCTGCCCATAAAAGGAGTATGGAGGACATATTTTTAAAGTGGTTTGCAAAAGAAGCAAGGGTGATGTGAGAAAAACTGTTTTCACACCACAAGTCGTTACAGTATGGATTGTACTGTCTGAAAATGTGGTGGGGGCAGGTCCATTTGTGGCCCTCCAGGGCATAGGCTTATTATTTGGATAGAAGTAGTGTGTACCAGTACTGGAGAAAACAGGATATCAGCACTCGGCAATGATGCTAGTTTGAAGAGTCTGTGCAGACGTAATGGGCCAAACAGCCGCCTTTTGAACTGTAACAATTCTGTAATCTTTCCAAGGACCGATGTTAAGTTAACTGGCCTGTAGTTATTTCTTACTTTGCCTGCCCCCTTTTTCAACAGGTGTGTTATGTTGGCAGTTTTCCAAACCCTTGGGTCTTTTCCAAATTCTAAGAATTCTTGAAGGTTACTTAAAGTGTTCCACTCTGAATAGCTACTTTCTTCAATATACTAGGTTATTGCTCTTCATCACTGCCCCATCATTACTCCTACTTTCTACCTTTGCCATTTTAAGTGAACTTGCCTCTTTTATTGACAGCTTCTGAAGTTCAAAAACTCTCTCTTTCGCTGTTTTATTCTGCTTTTAAACATGAGGAGAAGATGTATTTGGTGGTGGTAATCTGCTGGAGTTGTTTGAAATGATGGAGAATATATGAGAAACTGCATGACACTGAACACCAGAGCTAATATCTTGGGCCCCATGTTGAATGATTGACTTTCATATTTGACAGAATTTTCAAACCAAAGGCAATACATTTCCCATCCTGTAAAATACACATGCTTATTGAAGATTAGATTAGATTCCCTACAGTGTGGAAACAGGCCCTTCGGCCCAACAAGTCCACAATGCCATTTGAAGCATCCCACCCAGACCCATTCCCTTATAACCCACTCGCCCCTGAACACTATGGGCAATTTAGCATGGCCGGTCCACCTAGCCTGCACATCTTTGGACTATGGGAGGAAAGTGGAGCACCCGGAGGAAACCCACGCAGACACGGGGAGAATGTGCAAACTCCACACAGACAGTTGCCCGAGGCTGGAATCAAACCCGGGTCCCTGGTGCTGTGAGGCTGCAGTGCTAACCACTGAGCCACCGTGCCGCCCTCTTATGTCACTTTTATGTGGGATCTATTTTGAAAATAGTACTTTCCTGAAGTAGTAGTATTGCAATCGGCAAGACTTTGCTGACAGAGCCTCTCAGAGAATCAAAGACATATTAATCATTGTCATGTTGTGTGGGCATATTTCACCGTGGAGAAACCTTGCCCACAAGTTGTGAATAATTGGTGAGAGGAAATGTAAAATCAAAAGTGAAATCTCTAATCTGCTTTAGACTGCAAGGTAGGCTTTTGTTAAACATCCTTGTTCTTCCCTCAATTAAGACGAATTCCATGGTTCAAATAAATGGACACCATGAAGTTTATCTGCCTGAATTTGACCTGGAACACCCCTGATCGTTGTACTGCTGTCTTCTGTAGGTGAAGATTATTGTCGTTGCTCTACCTTTGCTCTGTCCACAATTGCAGTATTGTTTGCTATACAACATGTTCATGCACATTATCAGTGGAAACTAACATTAACATTCAAATGATATCCAAAATGTGAGTTCATTGAATTCTTTTGATAAATAAACAGGTAACATCCATGTTTGGAAAAAATCTTACTTTGGATTATATATTCAATTTATTTTTACCAGCATTGACATCTTTTAGGTGCAAGGTCGAGGAGCCTTGGATCTAGACATCCTCTTATGGTTCCTTTTTGTTCATAACATTTGATGGAGCTACACCAATCTCTATGGCGATCAAATTATACCATTTTGTTCCATCTTATTTAGTTCCTTTTGAAGTTTCTTCTGAATGTGCGCACTGTGCTTCCTGGACATTTGCTATCTACCAAGTATAAGATTTCAGACAGTCAGAACGAGCTTATGAATTGGCACTGCAGTGTGATTCTGCCAATGCATGGAACTAATGATCTATTAAATGTCATGAAGTAATCTGTCAAAGATGAAGTGCCCCTTGCTGAGCTATAAATCTTACAGGATTGTCATAATACGCTGTCACTATCTACCGTGTTGATTTTAGTTATTACTGCATGCCATCTTCCCTTTTCAAGACATATGATTTCAATGGTTATAAAAGCTTCTGATCACCAAATACTGTTGACATGATGAAATAACTGCACAGAGGCTGGTATCCTGTCACCAAGTCGCTCTTTATTTACATGAGCACAATAAATGGGCTCTGACCCAGCAAGTCCCTATGATGAGGAAACTCTCGGAATCTCTTGTTTGTATCTGTCAGTCAGGACTCTTTGAGTAGCCCAGGTTAACAACCCCAATCAAGGATCTCATTGTCAGTGAGATCCACCTGGCCCTCGTTCCAACCACTAAACATGGTTTTTAGGGCTGAACTTGGGCATCTTCTGAAATTTGCCTTTTGCTTGGCTAACATTGAACCTCATTGAAATGCTTGCATTTGAGTACCTAGTAAACACTTTTCTTGCTGTGTCATTCATGGCCCTATCTTCCACCAAACTGGTTAATACACTCTTAGTTTTGCTGTCTGTATGACATGCATTGGAATCTGTTAATCCTGACGTTAACCCTTACGTTGAGTTCATCTCAATGTCTCTGAGAGGAAGTGATAATGGTCTAGGCCCGAAACGTCAGCTTTTGTGCTCCTGAGATGCTGCTGGGCCTGCTGTGTTCATCCAGCCTCACGTTTTATTGTCTCCTATAGGAATACTGGCCATGAGGCATAAAACAACAGTTAATGGAATTTTGAATATTATAAGGTAGATTCACTACCACCACCCTCCTTTTAGGCTGAGATCTACAACACCTGTTTTGAATAGTGGGTGGAGGAAAATCACTTGGAGGTATACAAGAAATGAATCCTATATTAAACAAGGTGACCATGTTAGCACCCAAGATTCTTCAGATCTCTTGTCATAAGTTTGATCTTCTCTTAGGATTGATCTGTTTTGCTTCTGGACTTTTGTTCTACTCAGTATCTGAATGGCTCCCTCCAAAGTCATATCTTCCCTGGATTGTAATAAATCTGACCAAGACTCATCAGCAATACTTTCAATTTTTCTCTCTGTCATAAACTCTGATTTCAAGTCTCTATAGTGATATTTTCCACTAAATTTTCCAGATTGTTAATTAAATTATCCACACATTCCCATGAATGCTGTACTCTTCTGTCACATGTTGCTCTTTCAATAATTTTACTTACTCCAAGATTAAAGTCATAAACTTTTAGAGCTTCATCAACAGTATCTGTGTCTTCTCTTATACCTTGGCACTCTGTAACATCATCAGTTATAACCCAGCTGAATACAAATATGTTCACTTGCTTAGCTGCAGATTGAGAATCCGTTTGGAAGCAATTCTCTATCTTAAAGAACTGTTATCTCCAGATGCTCAATTTTGAATTCTATTTGGCCTATTTCTGAAATTAAATTTTCCTGGCAGCATCATTTCTTCTGCCAATCTTGCTAATGTGATTATTTATTCTTCTTACTTTAAAGCTTTTTCACTCTGCAGTATCTTGATGCTGCATGCTTCTCTCTGTCTAAAAGACTTTTAAGTCTGCTGCATGAGAATGTTGTTTCACTTTTCTTCTCACAAAGACAATGCTGCTATATTTTCCTTGTCTTATAGAATCAACTATGTGGTTTGGCAATACTGTTTCCTATGTTGTCCACTGGATGGATTTCCTGCACCTTTGCAGACAAAATTGAACGTTCTTGACCTTTGTGGGTAAAATTGAGGTTTCCAGACTTCTGCAGACTATAATAAAGAGAAGTAGTATCCAAAGATCCAGGCCAGTGCTCCAGGGGTCAAGGGTTCAAACACACCATCGCATCCAGTGGAATTTGAATCAAATCAATAAATCTGGAATACAAAGGCTAGTCTCAGTTTCATCATCACCATTATTATCATTGCTAATTGAAAAAACCTATTTGGTTCACCAATGCCATTTAGGAAGGAAATCTGCCATTATTGCTTTGTATGCTCTACATGTGTCCCCAGATCCTCATGTGTTGGTTCTCAATTGTCCTTTGAAATGGCCGAGCAAGTCATTCAATCCAAAGGGAATTAAGGATGGGAAATAAATGCTGGTCCAATAACAATCACATTCCACAAAGGAATAAAGAATAGATGCTGCTTTGTTCAACCTTGCCACAAGTTTGTCTGCACCTGATTGTTCAACTCTTTCTACTGCTGACTGCCCAGATCTCTTAAAGCTGTAATTAGAAGTTTCTTTTGAATTCACTGGAATTTGTTCAAATTCTAATCTGTACTTTTGTTTACCATGTTGTTATGGAATGGCTAAATTAAACCTTCAGATTACCACAGCTGGAACCATACTATGTGAGCTAAATGGGTCCTTGGTCATGAATAGCTAGATCTACTGTCACCATTTTCTTTTAGGATGGGATCCATAAGACCTGCTTTGCCTAATATGGTCAAAGAAATCCATTTCATAGTCTAACTTGAAGGGGCTCATAAACAAGATGTGGTTTCTGCATGATCACAAGTTGTTACAATTAGTGTGGGGTGAATTTTACCAAAAAATAGCCAAGCCTCAATTTTGCTGCATTTTGTGGTTAGTTTCTCTCCAAAAAGCTAATGAGTCTTCTCAGGTTATCTTCCCAAACTTGCGTCATTATCTTTTACACAGTGCTGCTGTAATGCCCCACATTGTAATATTCTCCCACTTATCATAGGTGGAAGTATTTGTCACTGCTGGGAAATACGAAAGTTCTTGGTGTCAGCATCATCTTAGAAGCTCAGTTATGCACCTGGTCAAGTGCTGATGATCCAGAGTTGTTTTTCACTGTACACTGTGGGAAAACAACCAGCACTTCTCAGAACATGTAATGGCATGGCTCATATTTTATTTCACATAAAAGTGCACATTCTTATATTTATTACTATTTAAAAACCAAACTACGCAGCTTACCCATCCTTAGCCTTATTCCTACTGAGAACATTGCCAAGGTAAGTGCTAGCCTTTCTTAATGCACAAATATTCAGGGGGAGGCAGATCAAAGATCGATAGAGGAGAATATAGGTGAAGAGGAGACAGACAAGTTAAAGGGGATGGAGCCAGTAGGGGTGAGTGAAGGTGGGGAGGTAGGCAGGGGATAGGTCAGTCTGGGGAGGACGGACAGGTCAAGGGGGCGGGATGAGGTTAGTTGGTAGGAGATGGGGGTGCGGCTTGAGGTGGGAGGCGGGGATAGGTGAGAGGAAAAACAGGTTAGGGAGGCAGGGACGAGCTGGGCTGGTTTTGGGATGCTGTAGGGGGAGGGGAGATTTTGAAGGTTGTGAAAACCACATTGATACCAATTTGGAAAGTCTTACAATACAGTCCAGACAGTGTGTATGCCACATAATCCTAGTGTGGGGCTGGATGAACACAGCAGGCCAAGCAGCATTTTAGGAACACAAAAGCTGATGTTTTGGGCCTAGACCCTTCATCAGAAAAGGGGAAGGGGGAAAGGGCTCAGAAATAAATAGGGAGAGAGGGGAAGGTGGGTTGAAGATGGATAGAGGAGAAGATAGATGGAGAGGAGACTGACAAGTTAAAGAGGTGGGGAACCACATTAGCGGTTGTGCAGGTTGTTCTGCCAGTATGGTATACTGCATCCGCTGTACCCGTTGTGGCCTCCTCTACATTGGGGAAACCTAGCGGAGGCTCGGGGACCGCTTTGCAGAACACCTACGCTTGGTTCGCAATAAACAACTGCACCTCCCAGTCACGAACAATTTCAACCCCCCGTCCCATTCCTGAGACGACATGTCCATCTTGGGACTCCTGCAATGCCATGCGAAGGTTGCAGGAACAGCAACTCATATTCCGCCTGGGAACCCTGCAGCCCAATGGTATCAATGTGGATTTCACAAGCTTCAAAATTTTCCCTCCCCCCCCCCACTGCATCCCAAAACCAGCCCAGCTCGTCCCCACCTCCCTAACCTGTTCTTCCTCTCACCTATCCCCTCCTCCCACCTCAAGCCATACCCCCATCTCCTACCAACTAACCTCATCCCGCCCCCTTGACCTGTCCGTCCTCTCCGGACTGACCCATCCACTCCCTACCTCCCCACCTACACTCACCCCTACTGGCTCCATCCCAGCCTCTTTAACTTGTCTGTCTCCTCTCCACCTATCTTCTCCTCTACCCATCTTCAACCTGCCTCCCCCTCTCTCCCTATTTATTTCAGAGCCCTTTCCCCCTTCCCCTTTTCTGATGAAGGGTCTAGGCCCAAAACATCAGCTTTTGTGTTCCTAAGATGCTGCTTGGCCTGCTGTGTTCATCCAGCTCCACGCTAGGATTATGTGGACTGTATTGTAAGACTCTCCAAATTGGTTCAAACATCAGAAACTCATCACCTACTCCACCAACGGCCCTGGTTGAAGAATGGGCAGCATTGTATCTATGCTGTGCATCAGTTCGAGGTTATGTAATGGAACCATCAACAATGCTTGCGGAGGGGAGCCATTTTCTTTCAGTAACCATCCTTGTAAAGCATTGTCCTTTGGAATAGTTATAATTGGGATAAGAATAGCTAGGTGGTTGCTTTTGACAGGGATGCACTTGATGGGCTGAAGGGTCCTTTCCTATGCTGTGGGCTTCTGTGGCTGTATAAATGAAGTATGAACATGAGTTCTCAAGATATAGTCATCATGGAATGGAACCATTAGACGATGTCCACTGTGTTATGATGTGACACTCTTCAACATGATGTGTGTACAGTCTATAATGGCCTGCACTTTATAAAACCTAGCTATTGTACTGCCTTGACTGCAGCACTGACCTCATTGTGGGAAAATGCAATGAAGTGGTGTGATCTGGCATTGATTGCATCACTACCAGCCTTGATACATTTGTGTGTTGACAGTTGAGAGATCCCTTATGAATCACCAGTGCATACGTGAAAGCAGCCTTGTGACAGGAAAGGATGGCTACCCATCTCTTTGACTTCTAGGTCCCACTCCAGCATTTGGCATAGTGCAGTGAAATTGTACCAGGACATTGTCAGTCTGTGGTCTTACACTGCTGGAATAACATTGAGGATAATACTCTGGGCTCCAATACCTCCAAGGGGATCTTCAGCCACAATTTATTCATACAGAGGCATTTCAGCAGCTGACGAAGTTGCTTCTCTTCCTAGGTTTGCTGATGCATCTTTTCCTCAGTTTCTCTGCACCTCCATTGTTCCACAGCTAGATAACACCATTTTTTATGATTCTTTGATCATCGATCCAATGAACCTGGGGTGGGGTATATCAAAAAAAGAACACAAGCTTAGTAATGCAAACAGCCAGCATTGTCTCACTGACAAATGTCTGTTGGCCATGTTCTTCCATACAGTGGGACACGGTGTATTCTTGCAAACAGACAAGGTAGGGGTGCTGTGAGTATCAAAGTAGGCACATAGTGAGAGACCACTGTAACAATAAGTGAAGATGCCCTGAGATGCACTCTGGTCATGTTCATGAGATGGGTGCCTATCCCTGCAGGCCGTGGCAGCAGCATTCCAATGAATGGTGCTGGTTCACTCCAAAATGCAGAAATATGTTGCAAGTGTATGCACTGAGACTCATACATGTAAAGTGCCTCATTTGTAGGCACGGTGTGTGATCACCGCAGATGGTGTGTACCCTGAGATGCTGGTACCTGGTGTCCAAAATGGAGGTCTGGAGTAGCCAACAGCAAGCAGGAGTGACCAGATAACTGCTCTAACTTTCACATTGAGAATTGTTGTGGTCTACTTTCCATCCGGCCGGTGGGAGAATGGGAAACTAAGAATCAGTAAAGTAATAATGAAATATTAATGCACTCAAACACTCACCACTCATGAGGGAGATTCACATCTCGCCATTAATCACTTAGTTGGGAAATGAAATTTTTTGCTCTTGATGTCAAGAAGCTCCTTGCCGGCTATGTCATGTGATTTTTCCCAGCTTTTTCACAATGCTCATGTCATTCGGTGCCCAGGAAGATTCTGCACCATGAGAAAACTTACATAGCAGTTTGTGCCCATCCAGTTCTGTTTTGCCTTCCCCTACTCAAATTCTGGTGAATTCATCAGAAAGATTGGACTTTAACACAGTCTTCAGGATTAACCTTCATTTAGGCCCGAAACGTCAGCTTTCCTGCTCCTAAGATGCTGCTTGGCCTGCTGAGTTCATCCAGCTCCAGACCTTGTTATCTCGGATTCTCCAGCATCTGCAGTTCCTATTATCTCTATGTGAGACAATATGTATTTTAAAAAAAATTTATTTAAAAACTAAACATATTATTCAAAGACAGATGGTAACAGTTACTTTGAACTTTAAATAGGTCCCAGGAAAAAGAGAAAGAATTCAGTCTTATTTCAAGCAGAAAATCTAGTTTTAAATTTCAATTATTGTTACAGTAAAATATTTTAAGTATAATATGCATAATTTATTAATGTAGTATTTACCTTAATTTCCTGAGTGAAGATTACAGAGTTAGTGAGGTGACTCTGTTTCAGTTAAGGAGAGAATTATCTTCATTGAGATTTATCAATTGGACCTTTACTTTGAGATAAAAGACACCTAAACAAGTTAAGCAAATCCAAGAATCTTATCTCTTGCCTCAATAGTCAGTGTTTTTTTGAGGCAGTACACCCCATTATTACAGGATCAGTACCTTAATGTAATTAGAACCAGCTGCTTAATATTCCAAAATTGGTCTTGATCACTATTAATTTCTGCTCAAGAACATTCCTTTTTGATTCCGAGAAAAGTTAACTGTCAAATGCTATGCATGCAATTGGCCTCATTGATTCTTTTCCATCAGTTAAACTATCTGTAGTTTACAATTATAACTTGTTGCTATGTTGAAAGACTTCCAACTGAGCGTAATCCAGGATACCAATATCAGCTAGTTTTATCAAATTCTACATTACATTGTCCTTTCTAAAGTGTCCAGAACCAAATATGTTAGTCTGCACTTTTTGGATTTGTTTATTTTTATTTGCTTATAAGATGTGATTTTGGTTAGCATGTATTGTCCGTTCCAAATTACACTGGAACTGCATGGTTTGCAACACCATTTCAGAGAGCAGTGAAAAGTCAATTTAATTGCTGTGTGTCTGGGATCATAAGTAGACCAGACTAAATAAGGATGACAGATTTCCCCTCCGAAAGCACATCAGTGTTCTAGATTTTTTTAGAAAAAGACACTTGATAGTAGATATATGGTCACCAGTTGTTTTAACCCTTTTTTGTGTATTCCTGGAAGGATAAATCACAAATATGTCTTTTACCCAGAACTGCCTTTCTTTCAACTCATTGCGTTCATAGCCTGCCAAACAACTTATAGCTCAGCTATTTCAGTGGCATCTTTCATTTTGAAATGTTATTGTTTGATGTCCCCTTACACTCTTCAGGTGTGACATTCAATTCCTCTCCCTCTTACTTTTCTTAAAACAATCTCTGCAGTGATTTGAGATAACAAGGTGTAGAGCTGGATGAACACAGTAGGCCAAATTTTCTGAAGAAGGGCCTAGGCCCGAAATGTCAGCCTTCCTGCTCTTCTGATGCTGCTTGGCCTGCTGTGTTGTTCCAGCTCTACACCTTGTTATCTCAGATTCTCCAGTATCTGCAGTTCCTACTATCTCTGCAGTGATTTGTCTGTTTGTATTATATGTGTGTAGAATTAGGGAAAACATTTTAATTCCAAATCATAGCATGTATGTTAATCAATAGCTGCCATTCATTTTAAGAATACAATTTATTCATATTAAACATTTTTTATAAAATATGTTAATTAAACAAGCCTGGATGGCATTTCTTTTATTCTGAACAACAGTAAAGAACAGTGGAAATGGCCACATTGGTTATTGGATAAACAATTTTACATTAACAATGAATCTAGTGGAATAATGGGGCTTTACTTTATTTATGTGGTATAGGCTTTGTTAGTTGGGCTAGCTAACTTCTGAAATGAATCATGATGAACCATTTGATAGCTGATGGCATGGCTAACAGAGGGCTGAGTTCTGCAGAGGAAGCTTGGAATGCTTCCTCATCAGTCTAGATACCATTTTTATTTGTGCTGTATTTTTGATGCATAATAAAACCGTTGTCACCTTGACAAATTCAACAATGCAGTCCTTGACCTGCTGTGAAGCTACAGATATAGTTGCAGTAGTTGACAGATGTTACACACAATTGTTTGTATAATGAAGTTATGCTTACAACCGGTTTTCATTCAAGATAAGGGAATTGCTCCTTAAAGACCACCTGTGAATTGTGAGTCCTTTCCCTTCTCCATCTCATTCTTCTTTCAGTTGGCCATTTTCTGCATGACCTTGCTGCATTCTCCTAGTCATGTTCAATTCACAGAGGAAGCCTTATCAGGCCATCCAAAGTTTCAAAGCAACTTTTCTCAGCAGAAGATTTGAATTCATTATAAATGGATGGAAAAATACTTCCATGTCAGTCAGACTTCTCACTGTATAGAGTATTGAAACTTTAGGCTCGTGTAAGAAAGTGTCAAAAAGTATATGATTGTTCCAGCTGTCAAAATAATTAATCTGTCAAATAAGCAGTTTATAATCCCTTTTAAGTTGTAATGGTGGCTATTCTCCATGTTGTCTGTAATCTTGTTTAGGTGTTTGAGGATAAGAAAACAAATAGGCTGCTGTATGTGGTTTTTAGAAATGACAGTGTTGTCATTCAATCTGCACTATATGCAGATTGATATCATGGCCGATCTGTTCTGCATACTGCTCAGGTCATTTGGACTTGTGTGCAAATCCCTTTACCAAGGTGACATCTGGTGCAAATGCCACTGGAAGTATGTGGATGCAGATCACAACATGTTTTAGTGTATTCAGAAGTCACAACGAAACAGGTGCAACTGAGCACAATTTCTTACCCTTTCTCTAAATGGAATTCATATTTATTCTAATCTAGATTTCAATTAAAATGTTAACATGCCAAAGGAAGGTTTCAGCTGCTCATTGGAATGGTTCTGCATAGATTAGCACGTGATTGTCACCAGACACTTGGCTGATCAGTTACTGCATATTATCGGCTAGAGTACAGGGGACTTGTTTCCTGTGTCAATAGCGTTTTCGACAGCTGCGCTTTCTTTTAGCTGACACAGCATCATGAATAATACCCTACCGTTGACTAGTCAGTCAAAACTATTGAAAGAAATGGTGTTAAGATATTCTCTTTCCACTACCTGGAGAATGCAAAAGGATCTAAGTTAAATGGACAGGTCTTTCCTTAACTGTTTTATCCTTTGATCTAAAAAGGAGATTTTTTTAAAAACTCTAGTTGATTTGCATTTCCCCTTGCATGTTGAGTCATATTTTAGAGGAAGGAAGAGCATTTTTTTAGAAACAGCTTACATTTGAATTTATCTCTGAGGGTGGGTCATTGACCTGGCAGTTTTGCTAAGTCTTTCCAACATTTTCTGATCTTTCTTTCAGAATTCCATTGTATTGCACTTGTTCAAATGTGTTTTTAGGCTGTCTTTAGAATGAGAGACTTTCCAAAGGGCTCTAATGTTGGAGTTTAAGAAATCTGCTGATTATGTCAAAAACCTCCACAGCAGCTGAGATGGCAAAGAGAAGCAGGAGGCCTAGCGGCTGGGGTAGGAATGTCCTTCACTTCAACAATGTTGACTTGGATCTCATGCTGGAGGCAATGGGCTATGACAGCTTGAATTTCCTCTCTCACCTCCTGCCCCTGTTTCTTCCTTGATGAGCTGCCTCCTTCCTGAGACTCACTGTCCTCAATGTTCCACCCACTCTAAAACACCATGGTACGGAGACTGCAGCAGACTACCACAACGATCAAGCTCCTTGTAGGATGGTATTAGAGGGCACCACCAAACTGGTGCCACAAATCATTTGCTGACGACCAGCCTGATTGTCATTCTATTAAGCTGGCAGCAGTGATTGTATCACTCCTGTGCCTCTATCTAACTTCCCATCCGGGGATGAGGAGCCATCCCTTCAAGGGTCAGCGCTTTATCCTTGGGTTTCATCCGCATTTTTGAAGATTGTGTGAAGATCTGAGACAACCCAGACTGCTGAATGACGAAGGAATCATGGCAGCTGCCGGGAACATGAGTAGATATATAGAGGGAGTTTTAGTTGTGGTCCCATACCAGTTGAATATTGATTAACCCTCTTCTTAATAAGTTGAGTGAGCCATTCATAGACCGTTGATGGCCATTGGAAGTGAACAATGACCAAGGGAGTCCAGCAGTGGCAGTAGCATGTAGCATGGAATCCCTAATGATTGTCACATGAAGGATATGATGAGCGGTGCCCTTCTCGCCACTAGCCCAGCTATGTCTTGGTGTTTTTTGGAAAGTTCTGTCAAATGGGTTTGACAGTCTGCATAGGGAACCACTCAACAGGGTCCATCCCCTCATTTCCTCCAGGCATTGAGGACATTATGTGCTGACCGAATGGACTTGTGGTCAAAGGTGTTCACCTTTGCAAATTTTTCCAGGGGGTCAGGTGATACAGAGCAGTCCAACTACTTTCAGTGTTCCATGACAATGAGGCCAATCCCAACCTTGACAACACCAGGGACAGGTAGAACATTAGTATGTAATGACACTTGGTTTTTGCATACAAAGGGTCTATGTACAGCTTAATGCAGCCTTACTCAGAGGTGGTCATCGGGATGAGAGGAACATTGGGAATATCCTTCACCCATTATCCAGAGCTTTGTATATTGTGTCCCTGCTGACATGGTCCATCTCTGACCTCCAGATGAAGTGGAAGATGGCTTGGATGACTGCAGTGGCGCCATCCAGGGTAATAGGACAGGTCTGCGCTGTATACAACAACACTGATAATATCTTACACCTGATGACCAGGATTTACCTGAAGTGGAGAGGGCTCAGTGCTCCCATCTGCCCATTTCTATCTCATCTTGGTAATATACTCCTTCGAAGTTTTTGTACATGTCCTAACCCCTCCAAACCATATGCCCAGCACATTCAGGTAATCTGTCCTGATGGTAAAAATGGATAAAGGATCAGTTGACTCAGTTCCCAAAGAACATGGCCTCGGTCTTGCTTTGATTTTGGCTCTCGAGGCCAGTTCAAACTGTTTACAGACACTCATGAGTCTGCGCACTCTTAGTGGATCTGAGCAGAAAAAAGCAACATCCATACACAGGGAAGCTTTGACCTGCAGGCCTGTGCTGTCTGAAATAGTCATCCCTCTCAGACTCGCATCCTTCCTGATGGACTTGGCAAAGGCCCTACACAACACACAAACAAGGCAGGAGAGAGTGGGATACTTTGACTCACACCCATTGATTGAGACTGCGTTAACTGATGCTGGTTTACAGCAGTTGGTTGCAGTTGTGGATTCCCTTCCCAATGCCTATTTTGGAGATCACATCCTCCACATGACATCCTGAAAAGGACTTCTCTAGTCCAGGCCAATTAAGCAGGCATTCATCCCCCCTCCCTTTTGTAGGCAATCATAACATCCTGCCCTGTACAGCACAGTTTGGACTGAATGAATTACTGAGCCCCCAGCAGACCTGGCCCACTTGGCGTTGGCATAGGACAAGATTTTGTAATCCACATTCAACAGTGAAATTGGTTGTCAATTTCTAACTTGTTCCCTCTCCCACTTGTAGATGAGGGTGATGATACCATTCCTCATGGATTTGCACGAGCTACCTGCCAGAAGCATGTGCCTCCAATCAAGTCCCACAGAGTTGAATATAACTCAGTCAGTAAGCTGTCATTTCTTTGAGTTTTATTCTTTTCTAAGGACTCAAGGGCCTTGGTCAGCTCATCCAGAGATAGTGATTCCAGCATTCTGTCGTTTAGGACCTCTGTGATAGAGGACAGGAAAGGCCGTGCTGTCCGTGGGCTTTGTGTCGTACAGTCTGGCATAAAAGGAGTGGCTGATCCTCAGTATGTCAGACTGAGATGACATTGCCAAGTCATTATTTTCCTTCAGGCCGCTAAGCTTCTGGAAGAAGAAATTCAAGCACATCTCAACCTGCTCCATGGAGTGAATACTGGAATGGAAGATTATCTCGGAGGCCTCCAAAACAAAGATCAAAGCTTGATGACTCTTCACGTTTTGGAGATCCTCCTTGATAATTTTAAGATTTTGTTTAGATTACCAGAAGTCCAATATCAGTTCTCCCATGGTCTTATATCTAGGGGAGACCCTGTATCCCCATGGTATGGACAAATTGCTGTACCCTTGCAGGACTAAGGTAGTTGTCCTAGGGGCATTGACCTGATTCAGTGTTATCGGGATGAGGACAAAGTCAGGAATGTCCGATGTTGAATCAGACAGATCTGCTGTTGTGCTCTGCTCCTGGTTCAGAGCATTAGTACCCCTGCTTACCTGCATCTGTGGTGCAATGGGTAACCCTAATTCCTGATGACAAGAGGTGGGTTTCACTGGAACTCTTGTGACATTAGGCATTTCTGGGCGAGGGAGTGGTTGTTTCTTTGTCCCCCGTGATACTTTGGCTCTTGTTTGTTGCTGGCAGTCATTTCTCCATACATCTTTCCCTTACAGGTTACAACTCTGGGGTCTCTTTATAGTCGTGGAGTCATAGAGTCATTGAGAAATAAAGCATGGAAACAGACCCTTCAATGCAACTCACCCATGCTGACTAATTTTTCCAAACTAAACTAGTCCCAATTGCCTGTGTTTGGCCTATATCCCTCTAAACTTTTCCTATTCATATTCCTGTCCTCACCCAAGTGACCCTCCTGTTTATAGTTCCTGCAAAGGATCACTTTGCAGTTTGCTGCCACATGCCCGAATCTCCAGAGGTTCATTACACTCGAAGCTGCTCCACATATATGAGGTAACCTTCACTTTCTTCCCAGTCGCCAGGGGAGACAAGTGCTGAAGGTGAATCACGGGACAGAACCCAGAGTGAGAGGCAGTGCAAGCCTGAAGTCGAATCCAGGAGGCAAGCCCTGGAGGTGAGTCTGGGATGGAAGCCAGCATGTGGATGCAGCAATGCCTTGTGTTCTGAAACCCAGTGGGCATGGACTCAGCGAAAAGGACTATAATTTGTACACTTTTAAAGATACCTTTATTCTTATTCTGGAGTTTGCGTAAGTTGAGTACTTTTTAAAACTTTGTATTCCTGTGCTAAACTGTTTTTTAACTCTTTCAATTTTGTAACAAACACTTAAAGTATCTATACCTAGGTACCCAGTACATAGATTGTGCAAAGTGGCAACATTACAAACTTTTCACTGCACTCATTCGAATGCACGTGACAATAAAGGCTACTCTATTCTATTCTATGTTCTACACACCCTGGCCTGCAGCCTGGATGCTTGAAGGGATTATAGCTCTGGTTGTCTGACACTGAATTGGTCTTAGCTGAAGTCAACATAAAGATCCACCAATAGCAGCTCAACTCAACCAATGATCCACTGATTATGAAGCTGGAGGGTGGGTAGACGATGTTCCCACTGGCATCCACCTTCAGGGTAATCTTAATTGACCTCTAGCTGGTCCAGATTTTAAACGGGTCCACCACATCAATGCTGCCTCATTCAAACTGTACATAACTTCCCAGAAAGGTTAGCATGTCTGTTGCTGGGATGTGGGGTTTATACATATGGATTGTAACATGGAGAACAAACAGTGATGCTGCAGACAGGACAGAGAGGGGCCCTCACCTCCTTTCCCCTCAAATACTTTCAGGAGACATTTGCATTCTTTCATGCTCTGGAAGGTCACATCGAAGTATCTCCTGCTGGGGAAGTCTTGGATGATAGATATCTGCTGCTTGGAACCCGCAGCAATCCAGGAGGACCCTCTTCACGAAGAAGATTCAATCAGCCAGTGTTCCTTCCTCCACCTTCTTCTCAGTCTTCCCTGTTTTTCAGACATCCCAGCCTAGGGCTTGGGCACTTGCAGAGGCTATATCCCTGGTTGGCTGGACACTGAATTGGTGGTAAGTCTGCAGCCAACATAAAAATTCCACCAGTAGCCACTCAGCTCAATGGACATTCCTCCAATGTCCAATCATGATCTAGTGATGATCTCAAAATCCGGTGATGACTTGCAACTCAGAACATTTACTCGTTCTTTGCCCAAAGGTCAAGAAGCAATCACATCTTAAGCATGTACCTCACCACATGCACCAACAGGTCAAGAACAGCTTCTTCCCTGCTGTGATTAGACTGCTGAATGGACCTCTCCAACTTCAAGTAGTGTTGATCTTACGTTGTGCACCTCCTGTAGCTGTAAACTCGTATGCCTTGCTCTGTCTAAACACCCTCTGATCTGTATAACAAGGTATAGAGCTGGATGAACACAGCAGGCCAAGCAGCATCAGAGGAGCAGGAATGCTGACGTTTTGGGCTGAGATGGGTCTGGGCCTGAAACGTCAGCTTACCTGATCATTTAATGCTGCTTGACCTGCTGTGTTCAGCCAGCTCTGCACCTTGTTAACTCAGATTCTCCAGCATCTGCAGCTTCTACTATCTCTGGTCTTATGTCTATGTTTGCTGTGATCTGCCTGAACTGCTGACAAACCTTTTCACTGTACTTAGATACACGAGATTACAATAAATCAAATCAAAATCATATCTATGATGTTTGGCTAAAACAAATGATAATCCAATAGCTGACTTTGCTAATTCAACTTGCAGCGTGTTGCAATGCACTGAGGGAGTTCAAGTTGCTGTGGCAACATGACTTTTGTACTCATGTAGTGGTCCAAAGCGATGGATAGCGATGTCAAAGTTTCTGAGATTCGTCACCATGGCTAAAAAGGAATCTGTCTCCTCACCACTGTTGTGCATTGGAAGTTTTGCAGTTTGATACTCAACTTGTCTGAGTGCTTAAGGAATTCACTTTTTTTGGCCATCAAGTTGTGACGTGGGAGTTGGAATCAAAATCATCTGAAGGGTAGGGAGACCATTCACTGCATCACAAGAAGTCTTAACTGCTTTGTATCAGAGATAATAGGAACTACAGATGCTGTAGAATCCCAGAAAACAAAATGTAGATCTTGATGAACACAGCAGGCCAAGCAGCATCTTAGGAGCAGAAACGTTTCCGAGATAACAAGTGTAGAGCTGGATGAACACAGCAGGCCAAGCAGCATCTGGCCTGCTGTGTTCATCCAGCTCTACACTTGTTATCTCGGAAACTTTTCTGCTCCTAAGATGCTGCTTGGCCTGCTGTGTTCATCAAGATCTACATTTTGTTATCTCCTAACTGTTTTGTTGTATGTCGTTAAATGGGCACGTGAATTTTCTTCAAAAAGCAGTTATCTGACGGAGAGACAGAAGGGGGTTGTTCTTGCTGCCGAATATTTCTGCAAGCAGCATGTTTAACCAACTATCGGTGATCGTCTTGGCTATAACCTGTGACCCCGGTGCTGGCCTCGTGGCTCTCAAGATCCTGGGGGTTACTCGCGGCCGATCCGCTGTCACGTGACTCCCACAAGTTCCCGCCCCCCCCACCGGACGTCACCGGACCGGAGAAGGCGGGGCTACAGGGAGGAGGAATCAAAACGAAAACAGAAGCAAACCAGCTCCACGGACAGCGGCAGAACCGGAGAGGAATCCCGATCGACATCCAGGAGGCAGGCAAGAGAGCCGAGCTCGGCGGCCAGGCAGGCAGGACGGAAAGAGGATGGTGTCGCCCGTCACCGTGGTGAGCGCGAGCTTACAGTTGGAGTTTGCTGTTTAATTCTCAGCAGGCCGGGGTGGGGGGTGCGTCCGTCCCTGTCCCCTTTCCCAAAATCCATCCCAATCCCCAAAATCCAACCCATCCCCTAAATCATCCCATACCCATCCCCAAAATCCACCCTATGCCCTAAAACACATCTCCATCTCCTTAATCCACTCCATACCCTAAAACGCATCCCTATCCCCAAAATCCACCCCATCCCCTAAAAATAATCCCCATCTCTTAAAAATCATTCCAATTCCCAAAATCCACCTCATCCCCTAAAACGCATCCCCATCCCCAAAAACGCATCCCCATACCCAAAATCCACCCCATCTCCTAAATCATCCCATCTCCTAAAACACCTCTCTATCCCCAAAATCCACTCCATCCGCTAAAACGCACCCCCATCCCCAAAACCATCCCATCCCCCAAAATAACCCCATCCACAAAATCACTATACGTGCAAAATCACCCCATCCCTGCACTTTTCCACCCAGTCCCCCAGTGTGAAGCCCAAGCCTGTCAGCACCTCCTTCCAATCCACACATAGACTTGTGTGGTTTTTTTGTTCACTTTACAGATCTTCTCATGGCTCTTGCCGGTACAAGTGTACAATATAACAGTAATATAAATGTGATCATTATATATAAAAAAACCAAAAGAACTGCGGATGCAGTAAATCAGGAACAAAAACAAAGTTGCTGGAAAAGCTTAGTGGCTCTGGCAGTATTGGTGGAGGAGAAAACAGAGTTAACGTTTCGGATCCGATGACCCTTCTTCGGAACCTTCTGAGGAAGGGTCACAGGACCCGAAACGTTAACTCTGTCTTCACCTCCACAGATGCTGCCAGACCTGCTGAGCTTCTCCAGCAACTTTGTTTTTGTGATCATTATTATCTTGCTGCGATTCTCTTTTGGGGTTCTCGTGTTACCAAATCTGTCAAGGACCTGAAATCAGGTTCAATGACAACACTTTTGCAGATTGCCTTTGCTGTAGACTCAGAGCTGGATTCTCTTCTCAGTCTGCTGTATTTTTTTTGAGCATGTTTTTGGATCATTCTATCCTGGTAACAGGCTGTTACTTCACAGAGAAAGATATGCGTACTTCCCTGTGCTGCCCGAGGTACTGTCAAGAAATAACACAAAGGAGGGATGTGGGAGGGGAAGTGAGGAAAGAAAAATAAACACAATTATAGATTATTGGTATATAGTCTTTTTTCAAAAATACTAATTTATTCCTGAGATGCCTCCTCCATATCTGTGCCTTTGACTGCTGCAGCATTTCATCAATGAACATATGTTCATCAAAGAGATATTAGTGATGGGGAAGGGGCGCCATCAACTTCAGATATCTGAGTTAGGCTCAAACAGAGTGAACTCAATTCTGTCAAAAGGCCCTTGAATTTGTGGTACTTCAAAGTCAATTTATGTGGCAACCAACTAAATTCTATAATATTAGTCTGTAAGTTCTGCTTCTGTCCAAGATGGCAGCTCCTCTCAAGATAGTAATTTAATAAAATATCATTGAAACAAGTCTTTATATTTTATTCGTATGATGTTGGCATTGCTGGCTGGATCAGCATTTATTGCTCATCTCTATTTGCCCTTTAAATAGTAGTGGTGAGCAGTCTTCTTGAGCCTGTGCCTCTATGTACTGTATGTAGCCCCACAGTGCTGTTAAGGAATAATTTCCAGGCTTTTGACCCAGTGACACGGAAGGAATGGTGATTATATTTCCAAATCAGGATGGTGAGTGGCTTGGAGGAGAACCTTATATAAAAAATAATATAAAATAAGTTTTTCATTAATTAATGCTTTTTATTCAAAACAAATTAGATAATTGAATCTGTTTCATAGCTGTTTATTGTGTTTGTTCTCAATTGCTCAGGTATCTATAAGATCTAACACTTAATTAACTCAAAGTTCTCTTGCCTGATTCTTAGTTTAGCCCAGTGAGACAGTTGATGTTACCCAAAGCATAATAGTTTGGATGCTGGACTTCTAAAAAACAAAAAATGGTAGAAATACTCAGCAGTTCTGGCAGCATCTATAGAAAGCAGAACAATATTAACATTGTAACAACAATTCAGTTACTCTTTACAGAAGCTGCCTGATCTGCTGAGTTGAACACTTTTTTTCTGTTTTACTTCATGTTCATTGGCATATTGAGTTGTCATTAGATAATGCAATATCCTTTTATTTGGTGGTAACGTTTACAACAAGGTAAGTCCTGTACAGCCATGAAGTAATTGTGAAAAGAATTATTAAAATCAATTTAAATTAGAGATTAAAATTACAGCATTGTATTTCCTAATATGTTTACAGTTCCGGTGATCCCAGTGTTTGCTGCTGACAGAGACAGTATGAGCAGTATTGCATTTGGCATCATGTACTTGCGTTACTAACAGATCAATAAACCAAAAGATAAGTTGATATAATTTCTAAATGGGGAAAAATAACAATACTGAGGAAATATTAGTTCAGCATACAATTCAGAATATTTACAATAAAGGCTCAGCAGAATATCAAGGCCTTCAAATAATGTCACTAATTCTTCGGCAGCCTTCTTGCTGCAAACTGCCTGTCCAAAATGACATTGACAGTGGCCATTAACAGTGTCATTAAATGACAAGTACTTACTAGTAACCTACTCAATAACATTCAGTATGAATTGTTCCCCTTCTCTTGTGTGCTTCTTGATTCAATAATGCAAGACTTGATTGCCAAATAATTTTTTTTTCAGTCGCTGGACAGGAAATATATTGACATTTGCCCATCACCAATAACTCTTGAGAAGGCAATGAGTTTCTTCCTGAACAGCTGCAGAGATTGTGGCCAAAATACACCCATGGTGCTCTTGGGTAGGTAATCAGTGATTTCAGTCTTGGTGATAATGAAGGAACGGTGATATGTTTCCACATTAGGATGATGTATGCTTTAAATGACAACTTGAAGGTAGTGGTGTTACCATGCATCTGCCACTTTTGTCCTTTGGATTGTATAGTTTGCTGATTTGTGAGGAGCTGTCAGTGCGACCTCAGCAAATTATGCCAGTCTATTCCTACAAATAGGACACACAACAGCTATGGTACACCAGTTGTAGAGGGGTTGATGTTTCAAAGACTGAATGGATCTAGTAGGATGCTCTGCTGTAGATGATGATCTTTGAGGCATTGAAAGATGATTTAGCAATTAGGAACTTCTTCAGCAGTGTCCTGAGTCTGTGATGATTGAGCTCCAACAAGAACACCCTTTTCCTTCATGCCCATCAGGATTGTGGCAGCTGAAGTGATTTCCTCAATCCCTTATTATTTCAGTTTTGCTAGAGCTGCTTGCTACACACTGGGTTGACTGTTGTCCTGATAGCAAAAGCAGACACTTTCACTTAAACATTACAAATTAGGATTGTGCCACATTTGGATCAAGACTGAATGAAGTTTTGCACTGATGATTAAGAGTAGCCTGATAAGGTGATAATTGACAAGGTTGTATTTACTTTGCTTTTGTAGAAATGCCCAGTAAGGAAAGCCTGGCATGTTAGTGGAGTGCATTTTATAGACAGTATATAATATGCTATAGTACACGATTGTTGGATACTGAATTATCTGCACTATGCTGTTCTATGCTGAGCTTCTCGAACACTGTTGAGGTTGAACCCATCCAAGTAATTGGTGAGTATCTTCTTTGTTTTCAATGATGTTTTACAAATACATTGACCTTCACCATCTTGAAGAATAAAACCAGTAGGTGTATGGGAACACTATCATGTTCACTATCCTGACTTGAAGATGTGTAGTTGGTTTTTCATCATCCCTTTGCCAAATTCTGAACCTCCACACAGATAACTGCAGGTCAAGGGGAGGTGATGGCCTAGTGGTATTATCGCTGGACTATTAATTCAGAGACCCAGATAATGTTCTGGGGACCTGGGTTCGAATACCGTCATGGCAAGTGGTGGAATTTGAATTCAATAAATGTCTGGAATTAACATCCAATGATAACCGGTAATCTATTGTCGATTGTCAGATAAACCCATCTGATTCACTAATGTCCTTTAGGGAAGAAAACTGCCATCCTTACCTGGTCTGGCCTACATGTGACTCCAGACCCACAGTAATGTGGTTGACTCTAAACTGCACATTAGGCATGGGCAATAAAATGCTGCCTAGCCAGTGGTGCTAATGTCCTGTGAATGAATAAAGAAAAAAAGAATTCCCGGTACCACTTTCCCAAGTACAGTTCAGGATGAACAATGTTTTCTGAACTTTCTGGTAAAGTTGCCTCAGAAAGTAAACAAATAAACAAACTTCCTGGTTCTGAAACTTCGGTGAACAATTGTAGCCGTTTCTTTGGAGAGAAAATAGAGTTAACTCTTGAAGTCCAAGGGTCACTGGACCTGAAATGCTAACTTTTTGCTTCCCCAGATGCTGCCAGATCTGCAGAGTTTTTCCAGCAATTTTTGCTTTTGTTTCTGATTTCCAACATCCACATTTCTTCCCTTTTTTTTGTTTTGTGGCTTTTTTTTCTGTTTATCTTTATTCCTTATTTTTTAGAACGTTCCTACATTGTGGCGAGCTGAAGTATCATTTGTTCAGTTAATGAGAGGATAGCTATACTTCATTGTCTATTATTTATATCATTAAGCAGTTTTATGTCTTGATCGCTGCATTATAATTATAATTTGAGAAATAACATCTTTTGAAATTATACTGTAGGGTTGTTCAACCTAACATTCTGTCCTTAGCTGCTGACCAGTTCGCAATGGAGGGGGAAATGGGGGAAAGATGGGGGAGGAGGCACCAGCAGCTCTTCAGTATTTAAGCCAAATGCCTGTTCTTCCTGTGTGTATGTGTATGTATGATAACAAGTGTCAGAAGAATATTGCAGCCTTGCCCTGTGCATGCAGCAAATCAGAGAACTTTGTTTTGTTTCTGATCCCTATTTCAAGAGTGCTGAGACCATTCATAGTAACAATGCCACCATTTTGGGTGAATTAACTCCCCACAGACTAGGAATTGAATTTGATATGTTCCTGATCTGTCAGACTCAGTGACGTACTTCAGTTGTTAAAAATAAGTGGAAATATTTCAGATGATTATTGAATTCTTAAGTGGAGTCAGTTGTTTTACCGATGGAAAAAGCTGTAGCTTAATAACTGGAATGGAGGAACGTTCAGACTCCCTTGTAATTGTTGTATTATAGAATGAGTCATCCCCATGTTGCTATTGTTTAGCTCTCAGTGACTGATTTGAAAGATCTTTGGCAGAGTTCAGGTATTTGATTACTTGCCAGGTTACTTAAATAAAAGGGAAGTCTCCCCAGTTTGCTTCCACAAGTTGTGGCCTATTTGTGCTCCTCAAAAGCTATCTGAATTACGATCCATGGATTGGAAATATGACTGTAGCAGACTGGGAACTGTTTATTTTGAGACAGCACTATTTGGAGACAACAAACAGTCAGTGATTTGAAACAGGCTGTTATGGTACATTCATTGAGAGGAGGCAAGTAACTCTGGTGTAGCCTGCATTTGTGACACTCTTAAAGTCAAGGTTTTATTTGAGGTCTGCCTTCATCCCTCAACCAGAATTTTGCATTTCCATTCTTGGCATATTCAGGTGAAATTAAGGTTTATTCCCTCTCTTCTTCTTACTCGTCATAAGAAGAAATTTGTGAGGCAGAATCTTCCCCACTTCCAAAAAAGAGCTCTGCAAAGAATTAAATTGTCTAATAGAACTATTTGCTATAAAGTAAAAGCAGTTCCTTACAATCGACTAAAAGGTGGATTTTCATCTGACCGGTCTAGACTTGATCTAAACCCAGTTTCCAGAAGTGGAAAGTAATTTATTCCACCGTAGCACTTATTGCCATGTCACAATTCTTCAATATGGAAGGCTTTTCAAACAGATCATTCTAGTCTTTCTGTTGCACACAATATACTAAGATCAGGAGGATGAGATTGGTAATTTGATCTCTAATATCCTGTTTGGAAAACAAATATTAGATTATGCTAAAGAGGGTCAGAGGAACAACTCTGTCATTCTGACTCTGTTCCTCTTTTAACAGGTATACTGAATGCAGCACTGCGGTGATTTGTAGCTTGTAAATTGTGTGTCCGAAAACTCTGTAACATTACATATAATGTCAGCAACATGTACACCCAATGGAATAAAGAATATTAACAAGAAAAATGTGAAAGATTTGAGAACTTTAACTCATGATATTCCATAAATTCCTGTCGCTAAATTGCCAGACTGCCTCTCCAACAATACTGAATTAACAGAGATTTCCCTCAATTAAACATTGAGATGAACAAATCCACTGGCTTTGGGTTCCCCCACTAAGTTCTATTCCGTACTTCCTGACTCCATCCCTCTCCCTGGCAATACACTGAGGTTGGATAAGAATGTTTGCAATCTTGGGTTATATATTAGGTCCTGGGTGAGCTTTTATCCACAAACTTTGCCATCTCTAGGACCACCTATTTCTCTGGATCTCATTTCTCCTTTTAGGAGACTTCTTTACGCCTACATCTTTATCCAAGCTTGGCTACCTGACCTAGAATCAGTTCATGTGGCTCAGTGTCTGAGTTTGCTTCATAATATTCCTGTAAAGTACCTTGGGAACTTTTTTATGTTAAAGGCAAAATATAAATACAAATTGTTGTTGTAAGGATGAATTCAGCTATCCCATTCAATGCGAAATCTCCTATCCCTATTGGAAACATTTTGCCATCCTATCTCCCTTCTGAGTAGTATCATTGTTCTGCTTGGTATTGAGCAGATAATGAATGAATTAGTAGATTGAGTGGTACATTGACTTATACACTGCTTTTTCACTTACTTAAATAATATTCAAGATAAGCTTATGCTTATTGCATATAAGTATCCTTTCGTGCTACAAGGGATAATGTTTATTTGAATCTGTATCTTAATTATTACTCATCATGAGCGCCTAAAGTTCAGCATAAATTGGCATTGAAGTGTGAAATTTTATTGAAAGAAAAGCTGCAACAGTAGCTGGTGTGGGAGTTTGAATGCTACTCCAGTTGGGAGTAGATCTGTTTTTGAGATAAAGGAAATGGAGCTTTACATTTGCGTTTATTATGTCTTGTGATTGTGGAATCTTCATAGTACAATATAAAGGGAACCTTCCTCTGCATCTATTCATGTTGTACTTGCCCAAGGACAGAATTAATATGATATTGGTGAAAAAGGGGGATGATGGGGCGATATAACTTTGAAACAAGGCAACTGATGGCAGGCGTTCTCATTTCCATCCATTATAACACTCCTTATACGGGTAGCATAGCCTATAAGGAAAGAGTCCCAAATGTTGTTCTAGTTTGATGTAAGCATTGTCTGCATGTTCCAGTGTATTGAATTAAATACTTGACTTTCATTCTGAGATTGAAATGATAGACTTCTCACCAATATTTTTTTCAGAAAAAATGTTGCTTAAAATTAGCCACTCTGGAATCCTTTCAAAGCTATGCTTCATTACCAGGCTTCTTTCTATCATTTTTTCTGATAGTTTTGCTACTAAAGTAATTCCAATGTGCACTATACCTTTCTGTTTGATTTCACACACGACAGCCAGAACAGATCTCATGTGAGAAAGACTTGACTCACAGTGAGCTAGATATGCATGTGAGAACTTTGGCTTTGATAGGGCAGTAGATAGAAGATGACCATTGAAGAAAGGAGTCAACTTTTTTTTTCACTTATTGTAGATAGTGAATACCAGAGGAGTACAAAAGCAGGCATCACTTGAGACTGATACTAAGACAATATGGGAGAGCAATATAGAATGATGACCATCAAAATTGGCTTTGGCAGCCAACTTAATTTAGCTTGTGAGAAATTAAAACTGATAGGAACCCTCAGGTTCAAGTGTCATTATGAAATATGAATGAGTTGAATGCAAAGGGAAAGCAAGGACAGCTATGGATTGGCATCACTCCAAGTTTTTATTTATAAGCCTCAGGCATGATAGCTATGGGAGCAATTAACCTAAACAACATGACAGTGGAAAGCTTTGCACTACTATGTAAAATTTTGTTTTGTAAAAAATAGAAAATGAACACAAAGTAATGGCGAAAACCTCTTTGGGTACACAGTGAATCTGTGTGTTAACCATGCTGGATGGAAAAGGGTTAAATATTTTCTTGTTTTTGGTTCAAGGGTTTTGTAAGTACATTAAATCATATGACATTCCCCCAACCTGGTTGTGAAACTTTAGATTCCGCAAACAGCTGACAAGGAGCCGGCAGCCCTGCGCTTCCTGCGAAGGTAATCTTGGTACATACAGGACTTGAGCAGTCAGCAATTTCTCATTGAGATGAAGGACAATATGATATCCCAGAAAGAAACAAAACAGCTGAAGGGAACTGAAGAAGGACTAAAATGGCAAATATTTACTGTTCAGAGGACTTGAGTCCTGTGTCAGCCTGCAGCATTATTATTAAATGATGGCTGCTAATAGGAAATGCTGGAGAGCTTTGTATTATCCTTCTCCTCTCAAATCTTGAAGGTGCTTATGAACATTGGTTGGGTTACAGTTACACAGATAGGACCACTTTGTAACAATGTTCTATATATATGAACTGGTAAACCTTTGATCTCTTGTTAAGATCAAGGTGGGTCATGTCTCGTCCTTGACAGGGTAGATGGATCGTGATCAAAAAACTGCAATTCATAGAATCATGGAATCCCTACAGTGTAGAAGCAGGCCGTTCAGCCCATCGAGTCCATGTGGCCCTTCCGAAGAGCATCCCACCCAGACCCACTTCCCTATCCTATCCCTGCATTTCCCATCCTGGACACTGTGGGAAATTTAGCACAGCCAATCCACCTAACCTGCACATCTTTGGACTGTTAGAGGAAACCTGAGCACCAGGAGGAAACCCATGCAGACACGGGAAGAATGTGCAAACTGTGCACAGACAGTTGCCCGAGGCTAGAATCTAACCCAGGTCTCTGGCGCAGTGAGGCAGCAATGTTAATCAATGAGCCACCGTGCCACCCCTTGTTATGCCATTTTTTTCCGTCTTAGCCCAGTGGTGATGAAGTTATAGAGCCCTAACTGCTGCCCAGATTGAGATCAGCACATGTTGAGATCGGATTAGAAATCTTAGGTTGTGAACAAGTTTTGGTTATGCTTTCTCAAGATTTCCTGCTGGAGGCACAAAGTCAGAAAAAAATTACCTAAGTAAGTCAAAAAAGAGTTGTTAGGTGTCACAAAGTGTGGGTTTTACAAATCTGCAGAGTTCAGGAGAAGGGAAAATTGGGTGGGTAAGATGTTCCATAGTGCGAGGACTGGCAGTGAATGAGTTATAAAAGGAGACAGAGAGTGATGATTCTCCATTTTTCAGCACAATGAGGAAAAAGGGTGAGTTGGATGGGATATTTGCAGCTCAGGAAGACCAAAAGCAGGAACTTTACTGAGATAATGATCATAGTAATATCTGCAAGGTAAAGATTAGATAGGTTGTAGTAAATATTCTTAGAATTAACAAAAGAAGCTGTTGTGTAACTATACAGTTTCTGGTGTTATGACTGAGTGACCGTGTCTTTCTCTCTATTTTTACTATCATCTTTAGGTTAAGAATGAGGGACCCAAGTTAGTGCCTTTCTTTAAGGCCACCTGTGTATATTTTGTACTCTGGCTGCCAACCTCAAGCCCATCATGGTTCAGTGCACTGATCAAATGCCTTCCAATCTTCTGTCTTTGGGTATTCTTGCTGGCACATGGAATCAACTTCCTGGGGACACGCTCCAATGCAAGGAAGATCTTGGCAGGCCTGATTTTTTCTGCTCTGGGGGATGCTTTTCTTATATGGCAAGAACAAGGATATTTTGTTCATGGTGAGTGGATTTAACCTACAGTGTTATAATCAGTGTCATGCATGCTGCATAACAAAGTGTGAAGCTGGATGAACACAACAGGCCAAGCAGCATCTCAGGAGCACAAAAGCTGACGTTTCGGGCCTAGACCCTACCTCGTAAGCTTGGCCTGCTCTGTTAATCCAGCTTCATACTTTGTTATCTTGGATTCTCCAGCATCTGCAGTTCCCATTATCTCTCATACATGCTGCAGTTGAGTATTAAATCAATGAAGCTTTTTCTCCTAGGCTATTTTCTGGAATCTGAGGTACTGTGTTAAAGATAGTATCTCTGTGCCTGCACTGGTAATATGAGATTCCCCTGTACTGGCACTGAAGATGTGAGGTACTGAGAGATCCCAGTATCTCTGTACTGATACTCTGAGATGTTGGTGCTACTGCATTGGTGGCGTGAAATCCCAGTTCTAGGACTCATGTGATCTCTCAAGATAATTAGAGTAGGACTAGGTCATTCAGTCCTTGTAGCTTTCAGCAAGATAATGGCTGATACTATTGTAACCTCAACTCCACTTTCATGCCTGCGCCCTACTCTCATAACCTTGATTCTCTTTAATTGGATCTTGAATTTTATCTAATGATATGATCTTTGTTGTTGCCTGAGAAAGATGATTTCAAAAAGTAATGATCCTCTGAGAGAAGAAATTTATTGTCAACTCAGACTTAGATAGGGGCTTTATGTTTCTAAACTGTATTCCCTAATTTAGATTTTGTCTGTCAAGCCTCCTCAGGATCTTGTATGTTTCAATAAAGTGAAATATTACCTTTCTAAACTCCAATGAAGATAGACTCAAATGACTTAACCCTTCCTCATAAAACAACCCCTTCATACTGGGAATTAGTCTAGTGAACCTTGTTTGAATGTCTTCTAATGCAAGTATATCTCGCATTAAGTTAGGAGAGAAAAACTGTACACAGTACTCTAAATGTGCCTTGTGTCATTCTATTTTAGAGTCCAGTTTCTTAAACATAAGTTTTCTTTCACAAAGCCACAGTGACTCAGCCTGGTTATGCAATGATTTTCAGATTTTGTATTAATTTCTTAGAAATGGATTCTATTATTTTCCAAAATTGCTGGTTCCATCCTTCCTGCAGCAGAAGTCTTACATTTGCAATTTTTCAATATACTGGATGTATTTTGGATATATTCTTCTATTCTCTCAGCATACACCTTTTTTAAAATTGTAGTTTACAGACCATCAGGTACAGGGGCCTCGATATCATTTTGTCCAATGACTTTTTTCAGTGTTCCTTTCTCAAGTAATGACTATTTTAAGATCGCCCTCTTGATTTTCTACTCTTTTTTGAGATGACTTTTGTGTCTTTCACTGTCAAGCCAGGTGCAAGCACTTGATCAAATTCACATAAATTTGTTGGTCCCATCCTCAAAGGGTCCAATGCTTGCTTTAGCTTTCCTTTTTTATAGGTATTTTCTAATCAACACAACTCTGGAACAAGTTGGACTTGAACCTGGGCCTCCTAGCTCAGAGGTAGGGACAGTACCATGTGCTGCATGAGCCCTCATATGTACTTGTAGAACCTTCTACAATCTTTTTTTTTTGTATTTCTTGCTAGTCATCACTCATATTCTAATTTATTCAGCTTTATTACTTTGCAGGTTTTGAAAAAAGCCCCAACCTTCTCATCCATTACTAATTTTCATAGTATTGTCTGCCTTTTCATTCAATTTTAAATCTGCTTTATTCCTTGGTTCGCCACATGTTGCCCATCTTTTACATGAAGTCTTTCCTTCTCAATGGAATATATCTTTATTGAGATTTATGAAATATCTTCAAAAATGCCCACTATTATTTCTTTATCTTATCTTTTTACTATATGTTCCTAGTCCATTCTAACCACCTCTAACATTCATACCTTTGTTAATTATCTGTTTGTTACATTTAAGACATTAGCTTCAGAACCAAGATTTTCACCTTCAAAAGCAACGTAAGATTTTATTGTATTGTGATCATATTTGCCTAAAGATTCCCTTACTGGAGGTACGGATTCATTTATGACACAGATGGATGCCATTTAGCCGATCACGTTGCTGTGACTTCCCAAAAATCTAGTTGATCCAATATCTCTGGATGGCCGTGTGAAGATCAGCTGTTAGCAGCACTAAGGATTGGGTGAGAGAGGACCCTGATAGACAGTCAGTAGCATCTAGCAAAGCAGGCAACTGGTAGACCCAGAACAGACATTTTGAAAGAATCACTGAGCAGTGGCATCACAGGAAAGCTGCAAGGTGATTGGCTAGTGAGTGATTGCTCTTGAGAAGAGTGTGTAAGTAGCTGGAAATTATAAAATTCCATGCTTTTAACAAATTTCTTAAAAGGTAAAGATGTATTCTATTACTAAATTGCAGTATTACCGTAAGTAGTAAGGTGAATAACATCAAATTTACTAAATTTTTTTACAAAATAAAATTTAAGAATAATAATTAACCTTTCTGGAGAGGAATAGACCCATGAGAAAACAGAGTAGGGTAGAGGATAAATATGTTTCAGAGATAGCAGGAACTGCAGATGCTGGAGAATCTGAGATAACAAGATGTAGAGCTGAATGAACACAGCAGGCCAAGCAGCATCAGAGGAGCAGGAAGGCTGATGTTTCGGGGCTGGATCCTTCCTCATAAATGGGGGAGGGGAAGGGGTTTCTGAAATAAATAGTGAGAGAGGGGAAAGTGGATAGAAGATGGATAGAGGAGAAGATGGGTGGAGAGGAGACAGACAGGCCAATGAGGTGGGGATGGAGCCAGTAGAGGTGAGTGTAGGTGGGGGAGATGGGGAGGAGATGGGTCAGTCCAGGGAGGATGGACAGGTCGGGGGCGGGATGAGGTTTGTAGGCAGGAGATGGGGGTAGGGCTTGGCGTGGGAGGAGGGGATAGGTGGGAGGAAAGACAGG
Organism: Stegostoma tigrinum; assembly: GCF_030684315.1. NCBI lineage: Eukaryota > Metazoa > Chordata > Chondrichthyes > Orectolobiformes > Stegostomatidae > Stegostoma > Stegostoma tigrinum. The sequence goes on from NC_081370.1 coordinate 18,829,777, forward strand.
TTAAGGAGGCGGGGATGATCTGGGCTGGTTTAGTGATGTGGTAGGAGGAGGGGAGATTTTGAAGCTTGTGAAGTCCACATTGATACCATTGGGCTGCAAGTGGAATGTGAGTTCCTGCAGCCTTCAGGTTGCATTGTTGTGGCACTGCAGGAGGCCCAGGATGGACATGTCGTCTGAGGAATGGGAGGGGCAGTTGAAATGGTTCCCGACTGGGAGGTGCAGTTGTTTATTGCAAACCGAGCGTAGGTGTTCTGCAAAGTGGTCCCCAAGCCTCTGCTTGGTTTCCCCGATTTAGACGAGGCCGCAATGGGAACAGCAGATACAGTATACCACATTAGCAGATGTGCAGCTGAACATCTGCTTGAAGTGGAAAGTCTTCTTGGGCCTGGGATGGGGGTGAGGGGCGAGGCATAAGGGCAGGTGTAGCACTTCCTGCGGTTGCAGGGAAAAGTGCCGGGTGTGGGAGGGCTGGAGGAGAGTGTGGAACAGACAAGGGAGTCCCGGAGAGAGTGGTCACACCAGTAAGCAGATGAGGGTGGGGAGAGAAAAATGTCTGAGAAAAATGTCTTTGGTGGTGGAGTTGGATTGCAGATGGCTGAAGTGTTGGAGGATGGTGCATTGGATCAGGAGGTTGGTGGGGTGTTATTTGAGGACAAGGGGGTTCTGTTTTGGTTATTATTGCGGGGATGGGTTGTGAGGGATGAATTGTGGGAAATGTGGGAGACACGGTCAAGGGCATTCTCGACCACTACGGGGGTCAAGGTGCGGTCCTTGAAAAATGGGACATCTGATGTATGGGAGCGGAATGCCTCATCCTGGGAGCAGATGTGGCGGAGGTGAAGGAATTGGGAATAGGGGATGGCATTTTTGCAGGAAGGTGGGTGGGAGGAGGTCTGATGATGCACCTACCATCACCGCTGCTGCCGCCACCTACCCTGCTCCACCCACTGCCGACACAGCTCCACCCACCACTGACGCTGATGCAACTCTGCACACCACCAACGCAACTCCACCCACTGCCAATGTCGACGCACCGCCGCCCACCACTGCTGACACAGCCATAAGCTTCAGAGGAGACAGCAGCAGCCAGCCCTTCCGAGTCTTTACCATCCCTCCAGACCTCCCCCTTACTGAGGACGAACCGTCAGTCCTCGGTAAAGGGCTCGCCTTTGTCCCCCTCCACCCACACATCAATGATTACTGGTCACGTTTGGACATTGAGCAGTTTTTCCATGGCCTCCGCCTCCATGCTTACTTCTTTAACTGTGAGCCTAACCCTCCCTCTACTGACCCCTTCTACCACCTCCAACACACACCCCTCCTGGACACCACCCCAAGGCCTCCTACCCTTCCTCGACGACTTCATCTCTGACTGCCATCGAGACATGGATCGTGTCAACTTCTCCACCCCTCTCACCCACTCTAACCTCTCCCCTGCAGAATGTGCAGCCCTCCGCTCCAATTCCAACGTCACTATAAAACCCGTGGACAAGGTAGGTGCAGTTGTTGTATGGCGCACTGACCTCTACATCGCTGAGGCCAGATGCCAACTCTTCGACACCTTCTCCTACCGCCCCCTTGATCATGATCCCAGCCCCGACCACCAAACCATCCACAACCTCATCACCTCAGGTGGCCTTGCACCCACAGCCTCCAACCTAATCGTTCCCCAACCCCGCTTCTATCTCCTCCCCAAAATCCACAAACCTGACTTCCCTCGTTGACCCATTGTCTCCGCCTGCTTCTGCCCCACTGAACTTGTCTCCACCTATCTCGACTCCATTTTCTCCCCCTTGGTCCTGGAACTCACTACGTATGTCCATGACACCACCCATGCCCTCCAGCTCCTCCAGAACTTCCAATTCCCTGGTCGCCAACACCTCATCTTTACCATGGACGCCCAGTCCCTGTGCACCTGCATTTCCCATACAATGGCCTAAAGGCCCTTTGCTTCTTCCTGTCCTGCAGGCCCAACCAGTCCCCCTCCACTGACACCCTCATCTGCTCATCCTCACCCTCAACAACTTCTCTTTCAATTCCCCCCACCCCTGCCATACCCCTCCCCCCGCCACCTACATCCTTCCACATTCTTATCCAAATAATCATCCAATACTCTCTTTCAAGCTTCAACCGAACCTGCCGCCACTGTACTTTCAGGCAGTGTATTCAATACTCTGAGTAAAAACGTTTTAAATAATTTTACCCTCACTTATTTTGCGGCTCATTTTAAATCTACATCAACTTGGTATTATTTCTTTTACAAACAGGAAGAAGATTAGACAAAATATTAAAAAAAGGGAACAAAAGAAAGAGAACGATTCAAATATGAGTGAAAACTAGCTAGAAACATAGAAACATGTAAAACCTGTTTTTATTAATATTTAAACATGAGTTAAAGTAAGTATCTTCCTGTAGAAAGTGAGTCTGAGAAATTAGAAAGGAAAATTAAGAAAATAGCTGATCTATTAACAGGTACTTTGCATCTGTCTCCACTATATAGGATGTATATAACAGTGTGTCTGCTTGTTTTAGTCTCACCTCACAAAGGGAAACAGCCTCTCAGCAGCTACCTTATCAAGTTCCTTCAGGACCTTGTATGTTTAAATAAGATCGTTGTGTTATGCTGTAAAAGGTATAAGTCTAACTTGCTCAGTTTTTCCTCCATGAGATATCCTCTTCAGTTCAGGAATCAGTCAAGTGAATCTCTTCTGAACTGTTTGTAATTGAATTGTATCTTTTTAAGGACCTCAAACTGCACACTGTACTCCAACAATGCTTTAAAGGCAGTGTACAGTTACATCAACATTTCCCTATTTATTATTGAAGACCTTTTAAATTAAAAAAAACTGCATTTCCCTTCCTAATAACTTGCACCAGCTGCTAAAACACTGCACAGAGTTTTGTAGTCTGTCTCCATTCAGATAATATATTGGTTTCCAATTTCTCCTACCAAAATAGACAAGTTCACATTTTCCCATCTTATACTCTCAACTGCCAAATTCTTGCCTGCAGTCTTTACCTGCCTACATCCCTTTGAGTGTCCTCATGTTTAATTCAGTTATCTTTATGTCACCTGCAAATTTAGCTGCCATACATTCAGTCCCTTCATCCAAGCCATCAATATAAATTTCAAATGGTTGAGGCTGCAGCACTGATCTCGTCAGCCCAAAAATGACCCATTTATCGTTGCTCCCTTCTCTCTGTTAGCTAACTAGTACTTTATCCATGCTAATATGTTACACCATCCTGGTACTTTCGCCAAGTGTCTGTATTACAAGTACAGACTGCGTGTATTACTGAGTTATTCAATATCTTGGTGTGTAACATCAATCCCATTTACAGACTCATAGGGTCATGGAGATATACAGCACGGACATAGACCCTTTGGTCCAACTTGGCCATGCCGACAAGATATCCTGTATAAATCCAGTCCCATTTGCCAAGATTTGGCCCATATCCCTCTAAACCTTTCCCATTCATATACCCATCCCAATCATAGAATGATACAATCCCCATAGTGTGGAAACAGGCCATTTGGATCAGCAGGCCCACATCGACCCTCCGAAGAAAATCCCACCCAGACCCATTCCCCTACCCTATTCCTGTAACCCTGCATTTCCCATGACTAACCTACGTAGCCTGCATATCCCTGAACACTATGGGCAATTTAGCATAGCCAATCCACCTAACTTGCATAAGTTTGGACTGTGGGAGGAAACCGCGGGAGAGTGTGCAAACTCCACACGGACAGTCGCCCAAGGGTGGAATCAAATCTGGGTCCCTGGCGATGTGAGGCAGCAGTGCGAACTATGGAGCCACCATACCCCCCACGGTATAAGATACCTTTTAAATGTTGTGATTGTACCAACTTCGATCACTTTCTCTGGCAGCTCATTCCATACATGCACCACTCTCTGTATAATAACATCCCTTTTATATCTTTCCCCTTTCACCTTAAACCTATGCCCTCTAGTTTTCGACTCCCTCACCCTAGGGAATGCCTTGCTATTTACCCAATACATGCCCCTCATGATTTTATAAGCTTCTATAAGGTGACCCCTCAGCCTCCAACCCTCCAGGGAAAATAGCACCAACCTATTCAGCATGTCCCTATAACTCAAACCCTCCAACCCTGGCAACAGCCATATAAATCTTTTCTGACACCTTTTGAATTTCTCAACCGTCTTCCATAGGAGGGAGACCAGAATTGCATGCAGTACTCCAAAAGTTGGAATTGGCCGAACCAATGTCCCGTACAGCTTCAACATGACCTTTCAAATCCTATACTCAATGTACTGACCAATAAAGACAAGCATACCTAATGCCTTCTTCACTATCCTATCTACCTGTGACTCCAGTTTCAAGGAACTATGAACCTGCACTCCAAGGTTTCTTTGTTCAGCAACACTCCCTGGGACCTTACCATTAAGTGTATAAGTGCTGCCCTGATTTGCCTTTCCAAATTGCAGCACCTCATATTTATCTAAACTAAACTCCATCTGTCACTCCTCAGCCCATTGGTCCAGATGATAAAGATCCTGTGGTACTCTGAGGTAACCTTCTTCGCTGTCCACTACGCCTCCAATTTTGGTGTCATCTGCAAACTTACTCACCGTACCCCCTATGTGCATATCCAAATCATTTGTATAAATGACAAAAAACAGTGGACCCAGCATCGATCCTTGTGCTACCCCACTGGTCACAGGCCTCCAGTCTGAAAAGCAACCCTCCTCTACCACCATCTGTGTCAGAGTCATAGATTCATACAGCAAGGAAGCAAACTCTTCAGTCCAACTTATCCCCATTGACCAGACATCCCAATGTGACTTAGTCCCATTTTCCAGCATTTGGCCCATACCCCTGTTATCCCTTCCTATTCATATACTCATCCAGATACCTTTTAAATGTTGTAATTTTTACTTGCCTCCACTGGTTCCTCTGGCACCTTGTTTCATACACATTCCCACCTTCTGTGTGAAAAGTTATCCTTCAGGTCATTTTAAAATCTTTCCCCCTCAACTTAAACGTCTAGTTTTGGACTCCCCACTCTGGAGAAAAATGCACCCTATTCGTGCTCCTCATAATTTTATAAACCTCTATAAGGTAAGCCTACAGCCTCTCACACACCAGGGGGGAAGAAAGCCCGAGCCTACTCAATCGTTCCGAATAATTCAAACCCACCTGTCCTGGCAACATCTGTGTAAATTTTTCTGCACCCTTTCAAATATAACAACATCTTTCCTATAGAACGGCGACCAGAATTGCACGCAGTATTCTAAAAGTTGTCTCGCCAATGTCCTGTACAGCTGCAGCATGATGCCCCAACTCCAAGATTCCATGTTCTGACCAATGAAGGCATGCTAAATGTCTTCTTCATTACCCTGTCTACCTGTGACTCAATTTCCAAGGAACTGTGCATCTGCATGTCTAAGTCTCTTTGTTCGGCAACACTTCCCAGGGCGCTACCATTATCTGTATAAGTCTTGCCCTTGTTTGCCTTACTAAAATGCAACACCTAACATTTATCTAAATTTAACTCCATCTGCCATTGGCCATCTGATCTTCACTGTCCACTACACCACCTATTTTAGTATCATCTGCAAACATACTAGCCAAGCCATGCTAAATTGCTCTGTGTAGATAAGGTGGGTTGTAGGGCTGGGTCTGTGTGGGATGCTCTGAAGGTCAGTATGGACTTGTTGGGCTGAAGGGCCTGTTTCCACACTGTCGGGGTTCTACGATCATTTCAAAAAAATGCCTCCAATATTCACATCCAAATCATTTATATAAATGACAAAAAGTAGTGGACCCAGCACCAATCCCTGTGGCACAACTCTGGCCAAGGTGCCTAGCCCAAAAGACAAACCTCTACCACCACCCTCTGTCTCCTACCTTCAGGCCAATTTTATATCAAACTGGATTACTCCCCCTGGATCCGGCATGATCCAACTACTAACCAGTCTATCATGCAGAGCCTAGTTGAATGCTGAAGTCCATATAGACAATGTCTGTTGCTCTGCCTTCACCAATCTTCTTTGTCACTTCAAAAAAAACCTAATCAAGTTAGTGACACATGATTCCCCATGCACAAAGTCATGTTGACTATCCTTAATCCCTTGTCTTTCCAAATGCATGTTGATCCTTTCTCTCAGAACAACAACTTACCTACACTGACATAAGACACATTAGTCTACAATTCCCTGGCTTTTCCTTACAGCCTTTCTTAAATAATGGTAGTACATTAGCTAATCTCCAGTCTTTCGGCACCTCACTTATGATATAAATAACTCAGCAAGGGGCCCAACAATTTCTTGCCTAGCTTCCCTCAAAGTTCTGAGAAACACCTGATAAGTTCCCAGGGATTTGTCTACCTTTATACATTTTAAGGCCTCCAGCACCTCCTATTATGTAATATGAACTATTTTCAAGACATCACTATTTATTTGCCCAAGTCTTCCATGTCTTTCTACGCAGTAAATACTGACATGAAATATTCATTTAGTATTTCACACATTCCCTGTGATTTCACACATAGGTGGCCACGTTAATCTTTAAGAGGCCCTTTTCTCCTCCTAGTTACTCTTTTTTTTGTTCTTAATGTATTTATAGAATCACTTTGGATTCTGCTTAACTCTATTTGCCAAAGCTATCTGATGTCCCCTTTTTGCCCTCCTGATTTCCCTCTTAATTATACTGCAACTGCCATCATACTCCTCTGAGGATTCACTGGATTCCAGCTGTCTGTACCTGACATACGCCTCTTTTTTTTCTTGACCAGAGCGGATTGCACAGTTTTTATGAGCAGAGGTCATTGGAGTGGGAACCGTATTTGATTTTTGATTCTCCCCCGTAGCCAATAGATGTTGAAACCAGTTGTATTGCCATTGGTTGATCAGCTAACTCATGGCAATTTTGTAAATCAAACCAGGAACCTTTTAGAACTGATTGTCCATTCTGGAGCGTTTATTTATCAACAGAGGCATTTTGAAAAAAACTTCTATAATCTCCTCGCTTTGTTTTAAACTTCCAATGTTGCAAATTTTTATTTAATTCTGATCTTTATATTTCAATCCAGAAATTGTTTTATTCACTCTGTTTTGTTTTTGACTCCTCAGGCCTGCTCATGTTTGCAATTACGCACATTCTCTACACCTCAGCCTTTGGAATGAAGCCCCTGAATCCTGAACCTGGCTGTGGAGTTGTGGTTATTTGTGGAATATTTTACTGCTTGCTGTACCCGTATCTTTCTGGCCCCTTCACCTATCTGGTGGCAGTTTACATTGCTCTGATTGGATTCATGGGCTGGCGAGCCATTGCAGGAGTGCAACTTTTCAACGATCTCTGGACATGGACCAAACTCTGTGCCTGCCTCGGAGCCGTACTTTTCATGGTGTCTGACCTTACCATTGCCGTCAATAAGTTTTGTTTCCCTGTGCCTTACTCCCGGGCCATCATCATGGCCACTTACTATGCTGCCCAGATGCTCATTTCCCTGTCAGTTGTGGAATGCAAGGATGATAATGATGGGAACATCAGAAAGATGAACTGAGAGACAAACCTCCTCTCCCAATAATACAACAAAGTATTCCTGAGTTCCATAGCCACAGAAACCTGGAAACCAACGGTGTGATCTGATTTAGAGCCACATGATTTATTTTCATTGGTTTGCTTCTGTGTTAGTTTATCATTAACTGCAGACTACTTCTTGGAGGTAAAAAGGTGTAATTGCAGTGGTTGAAACCAGGACGGACATTACTCAAACTGAAATCTAGCGAGATGTTCTCATCATACTGCACTTATTGTTTTGTTGTGAACTCCCTTCCCATCAGTAAGGAGATAAAAATGGCCCAAATTCATTTTAGTAAGTATCCCTAGCATCAGAGAATGAGCAGATCTTGCATTGCAAAACTGAATTCTATGACATTGTTAATTTCAGAGTCATTCTCATTAACAGTGTTCTTAAATACCCTTTCCTTGTAGTATTTGGAGGAGTTGTAATTAATATTAGTTGTTTGATACATAATTTCAGAACAAAACTATAATTACATTTAAAGGGAATTGGAAAATATTTGAAAGGGAAAAATGTAAAAGAAAGGATCAATCAACATTTGGAAAATGACAACCCGGAAAAGATCGCTTGGTCCATTCAAACTGTCCCAAATAGATATAATGTCTTGCACAACATAGTGAGCATGTTCCCATCCCATCCTTCTGGGTGAGGTGAGAAACCAGACACAAATCCAGGCCAGTTAATGGGAGTGGTAGGGGAAATAGGAAAAATTCCTTTTTGACCTCCTGAGGAAATCAGTACTAGCCCAGGGGACCACTCTGGCTTTGATTCACATTCTACAATACCTACCTCTTGTACAAATGTTCTTTGCTTCAAGGAATTGTTAGGGAATTGTGATTAAAATAGGCACTGCCAATTGAAGAACAGTTGCAGGGTTGTTGGCCAAGTGATCATTTTCTGTGTTGCAGTTTTTGTAGTGTTTTGTTTGTGATGTACAAATTGCTATATGCTGATTCATGTAATACTCATAATGTTTGCAGTGACTAGAGGGACCTAATTTTAAGTTGTGATGGTACATCTTTTCTTTTAAAAATGTGATGTGTTTCAATCTTTAAACAATAACCTATTTTCACTGTCCTAGGCCAGGTGCTGTGGGAAAGATCTACCCTTTACTGTAATGTGATTTAGGGGGAAGTTCAACACGGCTGTTTTTTTGCATTCAGTGTATTCTGGTGCTAACCAACACTGACGTTATGTCAGTGTAGAGAATAATTTCATAAGTATTTGTGATGGGGACCATTGCCAAATGAGAAAAGATTGATGGAAGTAGAGTGCTTAAATTCTGAAACGTGTAACTGATGGTGGGGTCTCCTTGCTGGTATCACGTATTCAGAAAATCACTTCCATATTCTGTTTTTGCCATGCAGCATTCCACAGAATTTAAGCTCAGAATTAAATTGTACTAAAATATAAAAATCAAATGTTTTGCCTAGAAGTCACAAATTTATGTCACATTATTTTAATTTGTACTCTTAATTCTGTCAGTTTTGAAGGTGTTGACACAAGCTGGGATGTGGTTCAAAGGCTGCAAATAGTCTGGTCCTTATCAAGCACCCATGAGTAAGCTGGAGTAGTGAGTGAAAAGCCATTTTCACTGTGGTATCCCAGCTGAACTTGGTCATACCCTCTACTTGTGTCTTCACATGCAGTCTTTCTAACAGACATTGCTGAACAGCAATCGTGACATTTTCTTTCTTCAATATCTCAACCTCCATCCAGAGACATTCAGAAGCTGTGAAACACCTGGTAATTCTAAACAGATTCAGGATCGAATCTGAATCTTTCATGGTTTGGCAACTCATTATCTTAATGGGTCAAAGCCACTTGCTCTTGACAGTTAATCTGAAATTTCGTCCGTATTTCACATTCTGATTGTGTTTAATTCTATGGGTTTCCTTGTATCAAAACAGTCAGAGTATCTGAAAGGATTTCTCTTCTAATACTATTTCTCCAATTGAATGTACTCAGTTGTTTACTCAGTGTAAGGACATTCATAACTTGTACTCTTGGTTGAGGAGTGACTGTAAGGGTTTGTAAGAAATTATGCAATGGCCGCTAGGACCTCTTTTGTTCAAAGTACTTTTTGTTTCAAATGCCATTCCTCTCCAGAGGCGCTGGAGAGTTCAAGAACCTCTGAAATTTCAGAACCTGTCTTTTTAGTTACAAAACGCAAAGATTGCGGAGTATTCTGAACAAAAGATATTGCTCCTGAACTTGCCTTTCTTTTCATAGGTATGTATCAGAGCCCAATTTTCCATTTTACTAGTTTATTACTTGCTTCTTTCTCAGTATTCAGACAAAAGGGTTTCTTTTTACAACTGAGAGTGCAGTAAAATTGCAGCACCAAGTAAGAATAATAGGCATTACTATTAAATATCCATTGGCTTCAGTGTACTAATAAGTGTTACCAACCTGAGAACTTTCTTAGATAAGGCAGTTTTGTGCTCATTGGAGAGAGAAACACAGAAACATGTAGGTACAGGAGAATTACATAGACATCTACGCATATAAAAAAATCCTGAGTTAGATCTATATATTGATAATTATAACTGCTTCCTGTGCTTATGATACATATACCGCTGTGTGTAGCTGTCTTCTCAACCTGCAGTATTTAGATTGTCGTATAACTGTATTGTGTCGACTATATATAAAGTCATCTGTAACTGTCTTTTGTATCTACAGTATTTAGACTGCTGTGTAACTGTAGTGTGTGCCTGCAGTATACAGACGGTTGTATGTAATTGTCTCCTATCTGTACGGTAAATAGACTGTATGCTGAAACTGATTGTAATGCCTTTAACAGTGCTATGGCTAAGATCAGTTAACACAGCACAGGCTAATATCAAGCATGGAAATTTCCTTTTCTATGTTACTGAGTTACTGTTTGCATTATCTAGCTGAAGCATCAGGAATTCTTGTAAATTCTGTACTGACCTCTCTGATACGTAGACTGTGTTCTTTAGAAATATTCAGACGTACTGATCTTTAGAATTATGGATGGTTAAAATTAAGCTGTGATAATATAATCTTTACTGAACGATTTCGATGGAATCATAAACCACAAGAGCAGTCTTTCTTCCATCAGTTTTGGTGAGACGTACACTGATGACAGTTTAAACAGCACCATTTGTTAACCAAATGTGTTAAATAATTCAGCTAATTTTATTAAAAACCAATGGTTTTAATCAATAATTAAATCATAAAATTCAAAGAACAATGTGAAAGTAAATGGTACACTAGGTTAGGAACTGGTCTTTCACTCTGGTATCTTAATTGAAATTTACTGGATGGAATTTTGTGTAAAGGTATCAAGAACCAAATATTGCCTGCTGCCTGGAAGAGCACTGGAGAGAGGAGATCTCAATTCAGTCTCTAGTAATCAGAGATACATGGCACAAAATTACTCCCAATGTGATAGTGGCTGACATTAAATTGACAAATTTGCGAGAGAACTGAAGGCTGAGAATTAAAAACAATGTACATTGCAATTAGGCGTGTTTTTGTGACTTTGGAACTGAAGTACTGTATATTATTGGAGGCAGAGTGGATGAACTGAGAACTTGGTGCTGACAGTCAAAGCACAGCAGAAAGTATTGTAGCAATAATATCTATTCTCTTTCTGAATATAGAATAATAATAAACAAAACTCATTTTCAATTCGCAAGTTGGCATGATAAAGAACTTTCTCCAGAAACAAAGACGTGATCTATTAAGACACGTACATTTGAGCTGTTAGAACACAATTTTAAATATAATAAGGTATTAATAACATAGGACTGTTGGGTATTACGTCAACAATATTATACCAACCTAGGTGAAGAACTAGTGCAGGACATCACCAAAGTTTAAAATAACAGAAAAAAAAATAAAGTAAATGAACATGAAGGTTCTGAAAACTTAGTTTCAGGGGGATGGAAAGACAGAGGGGGCCAAGGAGACTCAAAACTTGGTGTCCTGTGGAATAATGAGAGTCTGAGAGAGAATAGGGGAGAAAGGCGGGCATTTAGATTAACAAGAAGAAGAAAGGAAACGTAGAGGAGTAGTGATCTCAACAATATTGCAAAGGTAAGGAGAGAAGGAAAGTTTCCAACGGATAAAGAAATGTCAGAGATTAGAGATAAGACAAATATTTCTTAATATAAAACTAACATTTTCTTGCATCATATCCATGTATGCAAGAAAGCGGTAAGAAGAACTTGGAAACTTTAAAGATATCTTAAATTTCATTTTTAATGTTAACTTCAAGCTGACATTCAGATTCTGATGACTGAAGCAAGTATGTGCACACACAGCTGATTTCCCTGGTCAGAGCAACATGAGCCAGTTTTATTGACTGAAGGTTAACATTCCAGGCTAATGACTGTTAATCAGAATGGTGAAAATGAAATGCTAATTCTGTTTCTCTCTGCATAGATGTTGCCGGACCCTCAGAGTGCTTTCAGGAATTTGTTTTAATTTCAAACTTAAGTGGAGCTAAAATTTGGGGGAACTTGTGTAAAGCAGGCTTCCCAACCATATTGGCCTGTTAAATCACAACAGTTAAGACTTGAAGTTGATATTATTTAAATGAAGCATTTTAGAAAAATTTTAGAGATCAGGTTGGCGTATTTTTCTAGTTAAATCTGTTTTCAGTACACAGGTCAAGAAAGAAACAAGCCAAATATTGCAAGGCAAGAGAGAAACAAAAATAGCAATGTTCTGTAGTTGAGGTAAAAATATGATAAAGAAAACACAGAGCAGTACTATTTTTTAAAAAATACAACGAATTTTGGAAATTAAAGATGCAACTTTTTCCCAACTGTGTGAGGACAATTCTGTTTAACTCTATTAAAATTCTCTCTTCTTTCTTGAAGGCACAAGCTCATAATCTTGGAAATGTTCTCAATTTGTCATGCTTTATGCATTAACTTAGCTAGGAAGCTATTTGGACTGCATCAAAGTCAGCCCATTCCTTTTCCATTCAAAATCTACAAACTCTGATCAGGAATGGGCTCTTTGAATAAGCTTACTGATGTTAAGGCCAATTGTAAACTTCCTGCTTTCAAGTTTTAATCAGTTGACTAATTGTTGACATTTTAAAACCTTTTTCTGTATTATTTTAGAGACTGATGTCACATGGAATTTCCTATAGTTCCATACATATGCAGCTGTGTTTTGGGAGAAGATGGAGTGTATGTGTTCTTTTGTAACTGAATTGCAGTAGCTACAAGATTGATGCCTGATGACTGTGTCTACTTTTGATCTAACTGTGGGCACAGGACAAGTGTTTGTGTTCACTGTCAATGATACTCTGTAATTTATTTTATTACCTATAATGTGGTGTATATAGAAACCTAAAATGTGGTGTACATAGTCTTGAAGTGCCCTAGAGTGCCCAATATATACCAATTTAAAGAAGCAATTCACTCAGCAGAATGTATGGAATGTGTACATGCCAGGAGTGCAATTAATTGTTCTACGTCAATAATGCACTCTGGATTAAAGGATAATAATCACTCTACTCTGGCATCTGTGTACAGTTGTATGTCTGTTTACAGTTTATTCAAGTAAAGGGGAATGACTGTTGTACGGTACTGTACAGCTCTGTGTCTCAGTTTCAGATCTAGCAACAATTGTATATATAAACACCTTGGTTGGTAGCAGAGGAGATGCTTTTGTGAATAGATTTTATAGTATTTATATAGCTGGCAGATGAGATGAGTGCAGGACTCAACTTCATTGTTTGCATCTATGAGGAATGTAGTCTTGCATAATGGTTTTCTGTATTGTAAGCTTGGTTCAATTAAAAGAGCTTGCAGAAGTTTGCAGGTTGAAATCTTTCACCAAGAAATGAGCTGCTTGGTCACAGCACACACTTCAGTGAAGTGCTGACCTTCTGCTAAGGTATTAAATTGAGAACCTGCCTACCTGTTCAAGTCCCATGGCTTTATTAAAAAGAACAGAATTTGCCTGGCGACTTGTCTGAACATACCTTTCAGTCACCACTACCATAAAAACACATTGATAACTTATTCATCTAATTGCTTTTTGTGAGCTTTTGTGGAAATTTCTTTGCAATTCTTAGTAATTAATCTAATATACTAAGTTTCTGAAACATTGATAAAGTACTTTAGAAATGTAGGTCTTTCTTTTACATAGGTTAGTGCTTTATTTCACAGACTGACTAAACAATGAAAGGCAAATAGTATTCTTTTCTAAACTTCTGTAGGCTTTTAATTTACTTTCTTCAGTGTAAAACATTACAATAAGCGCATGGGAACCAAACTTCACATTTTTACTTCACTTGTATTGGAATTTTCTTTCCTAGAATTGAGGATTGTTGCTGAAGGAATGTTAAGTGGACACATACTACCCCTCCATATTTACTCATTAAATAAATGTGGATCTAGATAAGTGCCAAATGTTTAGTCATAAAGCACTTCACAGCCAAGAACACTTGGCTGCCCTCGCCCAACATCACCTTGCTTCAGCAGAAGGCACTGAACAGAGATCAGATGTAGGAACCTGACTTACTTTGTTTAACAGAAGATAAAAATAAAAATAGAGGCCAAATATAGCTGTTTTCACCATTGTCAGCATTTGTATACCTTAAGGTTGTACTGTTAGGATAGGTTTCATGACATCTGCTGAAATATTTGGTATTTAGACCTATTATTACCTTAATGTTATATATGCTATACTCTATGAAAGTCCAATATATTTGCAATCAAAACAAAATAATTATCTGGTTAAATAAAACAAATCCTTGTTGAAATAGCAGACAGAAGAATTTGATAATGTGTTAAGTGCCTGAAATGTAATATTTCTCAGAAGTACTTTTAGTGTTTTCATCCCAGTTATTTAATACCCAGGGACATTGTAATCCTGATATATAAAATTTGTTTATTTTAGATATCTGCACTGTTGGTGAAAGTTTTAACACATTATTCAGTATTTTTAAGAATTGGTACATGGAATACTTGCATTGTAATGTCCCTTTTTCCTTGTGCGAAACAAAGGTGGTGATACTAGATTGTTTCATAACTTTGATCAGTATTTGTTCATATTTATGAGGATTGTGTGGCTTTCCTGACAAGGGTAAGGATTGACACTTGTATAAGCAGCACATCTGTTAACTCGAGAAAACAATGGATTGCAAGCTGACTGTCTTTCCAATACATGCTCTGTTAGGACCTTCCATCTTAATGTAATCTGTATCTATGATAAAGCTGACAACTTTTTAGAAGTAATACAGCAAAACATAAAGATTGAAACTGCTTTGCAGACTTTACTTCAGTGGGTTATATTTGTATTTGTGGTTTTTTTTTCATTTCTAATTTTAGGAATTTTGTTTTACAGTAGGAGGAACGTGGCTGCTATTCTGTACCAGTACTCCATTTCTAGCTGAATGACTGTTGGTTGAAGTGTTTTGTTTTCAATGATAAAGTAGAATCCTAATTAAATGTGAATCTAATTACAGAAACAGTGCAAGCTTGGTTTATATCTGGTTTTTACTAATACATAAGAACTGGACTTTCTGCTCTTTGGTAATTAATAGGAGAATCTAGCCGTATCATAGTATGTCAATATAATAGAATGGAAAGTACCAACTCAGACACAATCTTAAGATATGTTGCATTTTATTGTACAATTTCCTTTAGGGCTGGTTGCTATTCATCCCAGTTTAGACTAGAAACAGTTATGGCAAAATGTAATAACCTTACTTTAAACAGTTATTTCTTTTTAATAACCAGTTTTAGTTTTATAATTGATGAATCTGTACGCAGCTCTATGCATCTACCATGCAATAACTACTGCTGTATCAATTACTTTGGGGCACAACAGCCAATAATAGCCCATTTCATGATTAGTTGACCAATATTGTCTATCCTATAATTCCATAGATCAACTAGCACACAATGTTACTGAACTCTTGTGTGAATATCCTGTTGGTGTTACCACAGTGCATGCATTGAATAATCTGTATCTTAATATTCAGAAGGTAGCTACCTTTTGGTTTGCATATTTCTGTTATGTATCCTGGTTTGCTTTTGTCTTCATTTTTATTATAAAGTGTTTATTTTAATTGTAAGAGATAATGCCGTGAAATCATTCTTCACCTATAGTGTAAAATGGATGGCAATGAATGGCTGCCTGTTTTACATCATGTTTGATTCTTTATTCCTTTGATGTCAGTGGGGCTGCCTAATGTCTGTTAATAAATTGTACAAAGAAAATTGGTGTACTTCATTTGTTAACCAGCCAATATGATCTCATCCCCGTTTTTTAAATTGCAGAATCCTCAGTGAGATACTGTTCTGTGGATGCTACTGGCACTATGCCTGGATGTTTCTGATTCATGTGTGAACATAGGCTTTGAACATTGGCAGAGTATTTAGCTGTTCAGTCTATCATCAAGCATGCATTCTCTAGCATAGCATCATGGAATGGTTATACCAAAGAAAGACTCCAACTTGCTTATTAGGTCTGAACCAGCTCTCAACTAGACCAATTCAGCTAACTTACCCCTGTGATTTTTTTGTTTCTTTAGATACTTATCCAATTCTCTTCTGAAAGCCATAATTGAATCTGCCTCCACTATACTGTCAAGCAAATGTATTCAAGATCATAACCTCTCATCGCATGAGAAAAGCTTTTCCTCATATTGTCTTCAACTCGTCTGTGGGAAAATAAAAACATTAATCACTATTCTCTTTTTCCTGTCAGTCGGACCAACTAATCCAGACTGCTATTGTTCCTTTTATGTCATAGGCTAATTTGAAATCTGTGTACACCCATGAATTCACTGTCATTTCCTCAAAAAGTCCACAATTCGCCTTTAATGAATTAAACCATAGATGGTCAAGTGACTATATTTTTATCCCAGATTATCATTTCTAGAGGCTTTCTCACCACTGAAGCTAAACTGATTGGCCTGCTGCAACTGGGTTTATCTTTACATGAATTTTTTTGAACAAGCATATAACATTTGTACTCCTCCAGTACTCTGTAGCTGAGGAAATTGGAAGATTATGGACAGTACATCTGGAATTTCCATACTTGCTTCACTAAGTATCTTCGGATATATCCCAGTTATCACGAGTATCATCAATCCAAGCTCAGGAAGTCTTTCCAACATCTCTTCTTTCTCAAATTTTAAACCTATCTAGCATTTCAAGTATTTTTTGTCATGCACAATGAATGTGCCAAATCTTCTTTCTTGTAAAGACAGATTCAAAGCACTTAGACCAGCAGGGCTCAAATTACACAGGGGCAGCAGACAAACTTGCTCTCAAAAGCCATCAAAATACATACAAAGATTCAATTATGGGAGTGGTCACTTAAAGATCAGCACCTCAAAATAGAAGAAACAAATTCCTTGAGGAACTGTTCCTCTAAAGATTCTGTGTTTCCTGATTTTGCCGATCCTCCAGAGACAGAATATACGATTAGAGAATTAGCAGTGTGGAGGCTCAACATTGATAGGGAGAACTTATCCAAAAACATTTCTTTGCAAAGAAAATCTTTAATTGGCAGGTAAAATATCCTCAATATGGTATCTTTCACATTAATTTAATTCTTCTCTCTTAGCTGTCTGTGCAATTTGATGTTCAAAGGCCAATACAAAATAAGATGTGAGAGCTTTAGAATAGACAATGAAATAAACTTCTACATATTGAGTTGAGAAGCTGAGATTTCATTTGCATGATTGTTGGCAATAGCAGTTGTGGACAAATGGAGGACCAAAATGAAGTTAAAGATTTAGGGAACAGTGTCGGTAAGTGTGAATGAAAAGAGCCAGATTCTCCATTTTCATGTTGCAACGTAACATTTGATTTCAACATGCAGATGAGTTAGAGAACATAAAGCAGGCATTCTTTTTTTCTCCCCAATGAACCATATTTACAAACAGGAAAGGAAACTAAAAGTTTAAAAAAGGAAATGTTTACACTATGTACATGGAATGACCATGTGGGTTACACTGAGCCGATAATTCCTTTGTCTATCCACCCCCCCACCCACATAAAAGACACCCTCCAAGACACTGTAAGACACTAGGAGAGCCCTACATGATATTTTGTAGTCACTTGAACATTTAGGTGATGCCAGTTTAATGTCTTATCCAAAAGGACAATTGCCAGCATCATAGTTTGACACCTTGGAGAGTTAGGGAGCTGGAAGAGATTACTAGGTAGGGAGTGAGGATGTGAAAGGATTTTAAAACAGGAGAATTTTAAAGTTGATGTTGCTTGACTGGGAGCTACAAATCTTCTCAAAACTCGATATATTTCATCTATCCAAAGAAGAAAACCTTTTTACAAAAAACAACAATAGCAGAAGATGCTATCTGACTCTAACACCCCAAAGGATTAGTTAAAGTGAAAATGAAAATATAGCCTCAAGAAAACATAATATGCATTGAGAATTTCTCAAGAGCTCCCAAAGACAGAAGTATTTTGACTCTTGCACAGTAGTGATCATAAATTTGTATACTCTTGCTCCAAAACCCAAAAGCTGAAGCAACAGGAATATCAACACTATCACCTTAAGCCAAACTGCCTAAAGATAGACTGGGGTTTGGCCCTTTGGCTGTCAAGTCCATATGGCTCAATTACACACTTTATGAATTATGCCAAATGGAACCTTCATTTTACATTCATGTATCACTGACTCTGGATTAATCTGGCAAGGAAAATGTGGAAGTAGAGGAAGAGGAGTCATAATTGATATCTGATGCTTTTAAATGATATAAATTGTTAGGGTCACATAAAAAAAACTGCTGATGCATTAAAATGTAGACATTTTTCACCTACATGCCTTCTCAACATGTTCATCAATTGTTTCTCTCCAATTAAGATTTTAAAAAGTTCTTGGAAGAGGTTATCACCTGCAAGGCTTACATCTGTTTTCCACCCTTAATTGCCCTTGTATTGATCAGCTCTTCAGGCAATTTGAGAGTTGACCACATTGCAGTTGCCAGGAATCACGTGTAGACCAGACATGGATGGTAGATTTACACCCCTAAAGGGACATGTGTGAACCAGCTTTTTTAAAAAAAAATTACAATGAGGCTAGCTTTTAATTCCATATATTAATTGAATATAAATTTCATCATCCTTTCTGGTGGAATTTGAACCCCTATGCCCTGGATACTAGTCTGGAACACCAGGTCAGCGACATTACCACTCAACCACCACCTCTCCAATCAATTTTGGTTGTTCTTTCTGAGTAAACAAATTCACACCAGCATTAACCTTTGGATGAGAAAAGTTTCATCCAATTTTGTTTTGTACTCTTCATATTAAACTGTGGTTGGATCAACCTTCAATATAGTGCAACCATTTTCTTGGGTCAACTTTGAAAATTCTCATCATAAATGTGGGAAACTTTGATTTTAGTCTTGAAGTCCACTGTCTTTAATGAAAATATACCAAGCCTTCAGCTATCAGCCCACTCTTGGCTCAGCCTTTAGTGTACCAGAGAGTGTACCAATGAACCTTGTCACATGGCACATGTCAAATGCCAGGGAAACAGTTAATATGCTGCAGCCTAACCTATAAGTATTTATGTTGCTGGCTTTTAACGCCTTCAGTTTGGAGATTGCTCGAAACCTGTTGTTTAGGCAATCCTGAAAAGCTTGTGTGGTTCAGCTTAGACCATAAGCAAATCAAGGAAGCAGGCTGTTAGTTCGATGGACTCCTAGAATTGATCTCTAGCATTCAGTCTCAGCGCTTTGCTGAAAAACTTGAACTTTTTTTAAAATATAATTTATTTCCATAATGGCTATATTTTGTAAAATACAAGTGAATGAAAAGATTGCACAGTTTACATTACAAATATTTAGGTGATCTCCCACTTCAAATTGATCTGTATTCAAAGCATCGGCACCAGTGTAGGTTTTGGTTTCGATACTGGCTTTTTCAGCATTTTGCTCTTTGCGTTTTTCAGGCGATAAACCATGTTTGCAACCTCATCGGATAAAACCTGTTGGAAATATAAGATGGAGTTACATTAATTTACTGTGAATATTTCCAATATTGAAGAGAATTGATGGCAGCAACTAGGGTGGCGTATTTGGTTGAAATTATTGGTTCATCTGCTTCTAAGGCCACAAAGAGGCAAACATGGAATGGTGAATAAAGATTGTGCTCTTTTAAACAGTGGGAGAGACTGAGAAAGAAAGTGAGAGAAAGAAAGGCAGAAAGACTATGAAATGCATACCTGTGCTGACCTGATCCCTGTTGTGTTCGGATTTGAAGGAGTTAATACTGAGATGTACTGTAAACATTACAAACTATGATGATGTCATATGGATGTGTGTGCAGAACTGTTTAGGATCTCAAAGGAAAGTGTTATCTGTAACTAGTGACTAACATGTTACAAACTATATGCTATTAAGTACAAGAGGTCCTTCCTGTTCAACCAGAGGGTAGATTTTCTCTACCACACTAGATCAAGCAGAATCTGTGGTCCCCTCCAGAGACACCAACTTCAACTTTCCTTCTGCTGCTGGAACTGAAGCCACCTGATACATCACAGACCAACATCACAACTTCATTTCTCTGGTCTAGCTGATATCAGCAATGCAGCATATGTAGTAACTGCAACATGGAGGAAAATTATAGAAATCTATCTTCATTTCAATTAGTCACAGTGAACGTTAGACTTGATTTTATTAAGTAGATTTCAGAACTGGCTGAAGCCCAAATAGAGAATTTTGTAAATAGTAACTTAATAGGGAGTGGCTGTTTTCTTTAAAACAGTGATACAATCTTCATGGGAAAGTATTTGACAACACTAATAAGTTTCATGATGGCACATGCATCTGATATAACTATGCATTTCCATGGCATTTTACATCACTATATTATCTCTAAATAAATGAAAAACGTTTGTCCAAACAAATTTATAGGAGGATGGGCCTTTTTCTGCAGCAGACCACAAGTGTAAGAATAAAACTTTGTTCACGTGATTTTATCATTTTAACTCCTCAGGATGTTTTCTCCCCTCGCTGAACTCACCAATTCTTACTGGAGTAGTTTCACAGACACTGGCAGTCTTACTGCACCGCTTCCTGTAACTGGTGTTTCTTGTGTGAACCTGAATAGCTGTCAGGCTATTCTATTGTAGAAAGCATCATGCCTAAATTTGTCTCATCGACAACCTTACTTGCTTCACCCCTTTCCGCTAACCCAGGGAAATTAGTCAATTGTAATACACCAAGTACCATCCCGGGCTGCCACCAATGGTTTCAAACTAATGCCTGAAAAGAAACTTTTGATGTAGAAATGTACCTTAAAGACAGAGTCACTGTTTTCCGTCTCATTTTTCCCTTGTGCTATATTGTCCACCTGAAAGAAGGTAATTGTAAATAAAAAATCAGCTTTTACATGAGGCAAAATGTCAGATAAATTACACTTTAATGGGACAGTGTGTCAAAGAAGTAGCCTTTTTGAAAGGAGTGATATTTCCCATTATTTCTTCTTCCTCAGTTTCTGAACAACTGATTCACACAAATGCCAGCCTCCCAAATAGATTGGATGGTGAATGTTAACAAAGTTCTTGACTAACTGGAACATCAGAGCTGAATTTGTAAGTTTCAAAGATCCATAACATTCCAATGCATTTAGCTCAGTAGAGTTTGGACCTGAGGTCTTCTCATTTTCCGTAGCACAAAGCACTGGACAAGCTGATTCATGTATAAGGACAACACTACCACTTGCTTTCTTTGGACCAAATCTATTGAATTATATTTGATGCTGCATGAAGAGCCACAGGGACAGTATATGTGTACTACATTTATACACTGGAAAATACCTAAACTTATATTCACCTGTTGAGTGTTTGTCAGGTCCTCACACACAACTGCCACAGAACACAGCCAGTTCTGATAAATGTCTTCCTCTTTTTGGTTCTGTTTTTTTTCACTGAAAGTAGACAAAGTCGGTCAGTAACACTTCAAACCAAAACTACTTTGTATGTGTAATGCTATATTTATAGAATACAACAAAAGGAGTGTGTGTGTGTGTGTGTGTGTGTGTGTGTGTGTGCACACTGTGTTTGATATTAGGTTCCACTCTGTTTACTTTGCTTCTCCAACCAGTACGTGCAGGTTAAACATTAACCAAACACTGATAGAAAACTTTACACAGTACATGTTAATTATCTTTCTGTCATGTCTACGTAGAAATCAGGGTACATTGCACCTCTCTTCTGCTCTAGCCCATTCTTTCCCAGAAAGCTGTAGAGGTCCTGGTCTCTTTCAAACTTACCTATTTCTGATAATGCAGCTACGAAAATCAAGGGCTATTTCCTGTTTCGGTTTGCTTTCAACACCGAGCCCTGGCATAGCAACTCTCTCATTCAGTAAAATACCCTACCTGACTTTGTAACATTTTACATTATTCAGGATCATTTAAGCTACCTTCCCACACCATTCACTGAACTCTTTCCCTATGGGAAAGACCAATCCTTCTATTTACAATGATTAATTTAACATGGAAGAAAGTTCTATTACACAATCTTTTGGATGAGTTCTTTCTGTGCTTCCATCTCCCTGCGTGCTTCTTTCACTTTACCCTCCATTGTCAAGCGGCCACTAAGTTGTGCCGCGTGTATTCCAAGCACAGTTATGTTCACATTGTCCTCAACCAAGGAGCTGAAAAACAAGATGAAATGTCTAAAATAAAACAGTGCCACTCATCATCAGTCTCACATACTAAGAGTATAGATCTGTTTTCATACTATTGGAATACAGAACATTGACTGAACAATTAATGCAGATATAATTTGTTTACAGTGTGTGCTTGGAAATCCTATCTATTCCTCTCCATATCATTGGTAACTTTGCAGAAAAATGAACCATAGCTTGGGAGACCTCCTTCTCCAAGGATGAGCATCCACATTGGCATTAATGATGTAACATACCACAAAGAGGGTTGTTAAAACATAGACACCTTTAAAAGACAAGCTTTTATTACAGCAACAGGAAGCACTGAAGAAGAAAGTAGCTAGAATATGAAAAATCTATTAATGGAAGAGACGACATGAGGTTAGACATTAAACACAGGAACAAAAACAAAGTTGCTGGAAAAGCTCAGCAAATCCAGCAGCATCTGTGAAGGATAAAACAGAGTTAACATTTCGGTGACCCTTCCACAGACCCTTCCGGACCCGAAACAATAACTCTGTTTTTGCCTTCACAGATGCTGCCAGACCTGCTGAGCTTTTCCAGCAACTTTGTTATTGTTCCTGATTTACAGCATCCGCAGTTCTTTCGGTTTTTAAGACATTAAAACACCTTTGCAACAAAGGATACAACAAGGAACAGCAAAGATAGAAAGGAAAAGGATGGCATAGTAGGAGACCAGATCCCAAAATTTCACAGATATTTGTTCAATGATCTGGAGTTGTAAAGTACCTAATAAAGTTGAACCCAGCAAAATTTATATGACAGATACAACATAATGTTTTTCAAAATTTTGGTTGCATTTGAGAAGAGATAGTATGAACAAGTTTGAAAATGGACCTCTCACAATCCTCAAAGTTCCTTACACATAAGATCTAGATGTATAACTGGACGTGATGTACCATGTGGCGTTTCAAATATTTTGAAGGTGAATAATTCTAAGACATATGTACCGCCTGCATTTAAAATCAGCTATTCTAAATAAGGAAGAATAATGCAAATGATCGGCTGTCTCCCTATTTTCAGATTCACCCCTCCTAGCCATAACAAGCACATTCTCCATTCTCTTAATCGGACATTCTCACTGGCCCTTGTAACTGGTTGTTCATTCGTAAGACTGCAATATTGTTGCTTTTGACATCATGTATACCATCTTACCTGTTGAAGAACTAGATTCTGCTTATTTACAGGGCTGATATTATTTGGGAAATTAATGTGAGCAAGCACACTCGAATTTGAAAATGTATTGCAATAGGCTCACTTTACAACTCTGATAAATATCAGCTGGTGGAGTAGGGATGGGGGCTATCTGTAGTACCTGTTATTTGTGATGTGTTTCTCCTGACTGATGACTCGACAGGCCTGTCTGTTATCCTGAGTGGTGAAGCTCACTTGTAGCTGAAAGGGCAATTTCTCGATCGCCTGGACAGCTAAAGGAATTAAAAGAGATTCACACAGTCTGAGTCACAAGAGGCCAAGTAACTGGAACATCACATCAAACACAATGTACGGAACTTAATTTCACCTCCACCTATGAAGGTGAGTTGCAAGGCTGGGGTGGATACTGTTTGATCAGGTGGGAGTTTGGGGTTTGGGAATCACAGAGTCAGAGCCATACTGTCATACAGCATGGAAACAGACCCTTTGGTCCAACCAGTCCATGCCGACTATAATGTCAAACTAAACTAGTTCCATCTGCCTGCACTTGGCGCACATCCTACCAAACATTTCCTATTCATGTACTTTTCTAAATGTCTTTTAAATATTGTAACCATATCCACATCCGTCACTTCCCCTGTAAGTTCATTCTATATACGAACCACTCTCTTGTGTAAAAAAGTTACCCCTCATGTCTTTTTGTGTCTTCCTACAACAGGGTGACCAGAACTGGACAGAGTAATCGGGAAGAGGCCTCACCAATGTCCCGAACAATCTCAACATCACCTACCTCTCTCCAATAAACCCAAGGTGTGAAGGCCAGTGTTAATTCTTTACACAGTGTGGAGCTGGATGAACACAGCAGGCCAAGCAGCATCTTAGGAGCACAAAAGCTGACTGTTCG
Source organism: Stegostoma tigrinum (assembly GCF_030684315.1). Taxonomy (NCBI): domain Eukaryota; kingdom Metazoa; phylum Chordata; class Chondrichthyes; order Orectolobiformes; family Stegostomatidae; genus Stegostoma; species Stegostoma tigrinum. The sequence continues at coordinate 18,854,077 of NC_081370.1, forward strand.
GGCCTAGGCCCTTCATCAGAAAAGTAGGAGGGGGAGAGGGTTCTGAAATAAATAGGGAGAGACGGGGAGGCAGATCAAAGATGGATAGAGGAGAATACAGGTGGAGAGGAGACAGACAAGTTAAAAGGGTGGCGATGGAGCCAATAGAGGTGAGTGTAGGTGGGGAGGACGGTCAGGTCAAGGGGGCGGGATGAGATTAGTAGTTAGGAAATGGAGGTGTGGCTCTCACTATTTATTTCAGAACCCTCTCCCCCTTCCCCTTTTCTGATGAAGGGTCCGGACCTGAAACATCAGCTTTTGTGCCCCTAAGATGCTGCTTGGCCTGCTGTGTTCATCTAGCTCCGCACTTTGTTATCTCGGATTCTCCAGCATCTGCAGTTCCCATTTTCTCTGAACTCTTTACACGTCTGCTGTTGGAATTCAACTCGTGGTGTGTGGGGAACTCATTTGACCCTAGTGGTGGTGGTGGTGGTGAGTGGTAGACAGTGTAGCTCCAATGTTGGCATTCACTAACTGCCTGATCACGGAAACTGATATGAGGAAGGGGAAGCCTACAAATAGCCACACAAATGTGTCTTTTCCTCCACCACCTCACCAGGGGCCTTCTTCCTTCCTATGAAGCCCATCCCACTGTCACTTCCCTTTCTCCAGTGATCCCACGATGAGCCTGCTTAAGACTCAAGTGTATTACCAACACACAGCACCACTCTAAGGGGTGTTGCTGACAGTAGTGAGAAGGTTAACTTGGGAAACTTCCTAACATGATGGAACACTGCCCACCCCCACCCCCTTCTAGTTTCAGGGAAGCAGCAGCAGAATGGAGTTGTACCAGTGCCTCATGCCTTGATTCTCCCATGACCCCTCCTATTCCACATGCCCCTTTCTTTCCCCATCATATGCCATGCCATCCCATAAATCCTCCATTCCCACCCTTCATGTACCAGCCATTCACAGAACCCAATAAGTCATTGACATGTTTGTGAAATAATCCTGAAATTGATACAATTAGCAAACAATTACTTTGAAAATGGTGGTTCAGTTTACATCAAAGAACAAAAGAGAAGTACAGCACAGGCAAAGGCCCTTCAGCCCTCCAAGCCTGTGCCAATCATCATGTCCTAACTAATCTAAAAAAAACCTTCTGCCTTTATTGTGTCCTTATCCCTTGATTTTCTCCCTATTCATGTAACCATCCAGATGCCTCTTAAGTGTCACTTCCACCACCTCTTCTGGCAGTATGTTCCAGGTTGCTACCACTCTCTGCATGAAAAACTTCCCTTGCACATCCCCCTTTAACTTTATCCCTCTCACCTTGAACCTGTGTCCCCTCATAATTGAAACTTCAACCCTGGGAAAAAAATCTCTGACCATCCACCCTATTTATGTCTCTCATAATTTTATAGACCTTTATCAGGTCTCCTCTCAGCTGCTGTCTTCCCAGTGAAAAAAATCTTAGTCTTTTTAACCTTTCCTCATAGTCAATACCTTGGAGGCCGGGAACAACCTGGTGAACCTTCTCTGTACTCTCTCCACTTCCTTTTGGTAATGTGGTGACCAGACCTGCACATAATACTCCAAATGTGGCTTAACAAGGGTTGTATATAGCTGCAGAGATAATGGGAACTGCAGATGCTGGAGAATCCAAGATAATAAAATGTGAGGCTGGATGAACACAGCAGGCCAAGCAGCATCTCAGGAGCACAAAGTGTCTCTGATGAAGGGTCTTGGCCCGAAACGTCAGCTTTTGTGCTCCTGAGACGCTGCTTGGCCTGCTGTGTTCATCCAGCCTCACATTTTATTATCTTGTATATAGCTGCAACATGGTTTGCCAATTCTTATACTCCATGCCTTAGCCAATGAAGGTAAGCATGCCATATGACTTCTTAATCACCTTGACCACCAGGGAACTGTGGATCTGCACACCCAGATCGGTCTGAATGTAAATGATGAAAGTGTCTATCAATCATGGCCATTGTGCTACCAATGTCAAAAGCTTCTATCCACTTCAGACTTCTTAATCTTGAGTAGATAGATATACATGCTCTGAAAAAAAACTCTTCACAGAAGCAGCAAATTATTACAAGGTAATGGAAATGTCAATCAAACAATCCTTTCCTTCCCTCCACAGCTGTATAACTATTGCTAGCTGAGATCTAACTGTATTAGCTGTAGTTGGAGCTCAGCATTCAGAATGAGACCAGGAAAAACTGACAGCCTCATTATGACTACCCTGTTGAATTGCCTAGCCATATCCTGTGCAGGATGATAAAGTCAAGAATGGGTGAAGTATCAGAGGACTCCTGATACTTATGGCCTAGCAAGACTCAGACAGAGATGACAAAGGGATATTAATGTGATTTTATGACTGATTGGCAGTTAAAGAGAGTGCCTCAGTTGGCATATGAGTTAGAATAGGTGTCACCTGGTGCCTTTCACAAACCCTAAGGTTCTAGGAATGATCTTTATTTTGCTGAGTTCAGGTCAATAAATTAAAAATGACAGCAGTGTAGAAATTTTCTCATGAACCTGTTCAGAGATATAATTATCCACATTTGGAGTGGGTGGTTCTTGAGCCCAGGCCTCCTGGCACAGAGGTAGGGACATTACAAGAACCCTTGATAATTAGTTTGTGTTAGGTTATCTGATCCCACTGAAGCAGTTATTAGGCAAACATTAGACCCCAGAAAGACCAATTGTCATACAGCAATGCTGATTAGAAAGAGCGAGCATGTGGGTATCATATAAACACAAGAGATAATGGGAACTGCAGATGCTGGAGAATCCAAGATAATAAAGCTGGATGAACACAGCAGGCCAAGCAGCATCTCAGGAGCACAAAAGCTGATGTTTCAGGCCTAGACCCTGCCCAAAACGTCAGCTTTTGTGCTCCTGAGATGTTGCTTGGCCTGCTGTGTTCATCCAGCTTCACACTTTATTATCATATAAACACAAGATCTTCACAACTGTGATCCCTTTTGCAGTGTAATATTCTATAACAATGAAGGTGACAGAGGGACAGGAATATGAGGTGCCTGAGGTTTTGCTGATGTCCTTGGAACTATGGGCCAGTAAAAGTTTCAGTCTTCAAGTGGGAACAAAATTAAAATTTATTTTTAGAATTGAAACAAGGTCACAGCAAGAGTTCAGGATGATACTAATAATAGCGTTTTATTTAATATAATATTACTAATATTTAGTATTTAGATTACAAAACTGATGTAGAAAGTTGAGTAGTGTCATTCTAAAATATTTTCAGAAATAAACACTTTAAGTGCTAAGCTTTCTTTAAATGTAGTTGATGAACCATTTACACTTTTTTATGTAATGCATCTGTTAGCCACAAGGTGGTGGACATTGTTTGAGCCTGAGGTGTTTAATGTACAAAGGATGACATTTAATGTCCTTCCCTGAGATGAATTGAGAGATGGGGGGCGGCATTTAATCAGGCAGGTAGGTGCAAAGTGGATCTGTCATTGTGCCATCTTGCTGCCTCTGCCTCTAATGTGTTTGTAATAAGTAAGCTTATGGATGGTCTTTCTGCACAGCTACTCAATTAAGCCCTTGAAGTGGGCAGCTAATGCCAGCTTAAGAGCTTTATTTTGCTACTGCCGGCATTAGTTCTGTGGTGGGCAGGGGACCCATGATGTAGGGAGTCCAATAAGCAAATCCATTGTCGGGGGACACCTTCTTCATAGGCACTCAAGCATGTCATCAAGACTGGCACTGGAGTAAACCATTCCCTTGAACTTCTTGATAACCCCTTCCCCGATCCCTATCCTATCCTTGTTCACAGAGGCGTGGGCCCCTTGTAAATCCTCTGTTTCTGCTGAACTTCAACTCGTGCTGTACTGATTCTGCAATGTTGATTGCTGCTCCAATGTTATACCTACTTAAAGCTTTTAACTTTGGTGTCGAGGGTAAGTGACTAAGAGTCTAAAGGATTCCTGTGGCAGGAATTTCATTTTGAGTCGGAGGCACATTTGGAAGTAAGCAATCTGGCAATTTTGCAAGCAGAATGTATGTTGCCAATGCCAACTTGTCCACAAACATGGCTGAAGGCCACATGTACAGGTAGTGACAATATATCGCGACATTACAAAAAAGCCTATTAGCTGGCCCCTGGTGGCCTCTCTGGCCATCCTCCTGGCTATGACCACAGATTCCCCCAACTCCACTGCTTGCTGCACCCATAAGTCACAACTCACTACTTCACTCATGGAGTGGGGCAATGTAATAGGTAGCAGGTGAGGCACCAAGGACTCTTGCTGTGGTAAAACTCTGCAGTGCCAAGGCAATTTTGCCACACTATACTGGTCATTGATTTCAGTGAGCTGCTACTCAGGATTTTGATTATAAAGCTGTGCCACCTAGTGGTGGTGATCATTTTCCCTCCGACAGGAATTCCAGCAGTCTTTTTTGCCGTGCACATCTCCCTTAGCACTCCACTCCCACCTACCCACCTCCCTGCACTGATACATAAATGTTGTCCCCTCCACACTTCACTTCAGCTCTGATAAAGTGTCATCCGGATTTGAAACATTAGCTTGCTTTCTTTCCATGGGTTCTGTCTGACCCACTGTGATCCCTAGCATTTTTTGTTTTCAGTTGACAATAAACACAGCCTTTTGCAACAAAGCCAGCATAATATAAAATTCATACAGCGCAGAAAAGGCCCTACAGCCTATTGAATCTGCACTGACATAACTACTACTAAAGGTGCACTGATCCCAATTTCTTGCTCTTGTCCCATATCCTTGAATGTTATGAGTGCTCATCCAAATATGTTTTAAAGGTTGTAAGGTTTCCAGCCTCCACTACCTTCCCAGGCACTGCATTCGAGATTCTTATCATCTACTGAGTGAAAGAGATTTTCCCAAATCCCTTCTGAATCTCCTACCCCTCACCCTAAAACTATACCGTCTTGTGATTGATGCCTCAACCAAGAGGAACAACTGCTTCCTATTCATCCTGTCCATAACCCTCATAATCTCATACACGACAACCATGTCCCCCTTCAGTCTTTGCTGTTCTGAAGAACACAATCCAAGCCTATCTAGTCTCTCCTTATAGATCAATTTCTCCATCCCAGGCAACATCCTGGTGAAACTCCTCTGTACCCCAACTCGTGCTATCACATCCTTCCTGTAGTGGTTTCCAGAACTGCACACAGTTCTCCAACTGTAGCCTAACCATTGCTTTGTACAACTCCACACTACTTCCTTGCTCTTATACGCCGTGCCATGACTGCTGAAAGCAAGTGTCCCGTATACCTTCTTGACTATCCTATTCACTTGCTCCGCCGACTTCAGGGATCTATGAACAACTACCCTAAGATCCCTCTGTTTCTCTAAGCTACCATTCATTAGATACTCCCTCATCTTGTTTCTTCCTCCAAAGTGCATCACCTCGTGCCTATCAGGGTTAAATACCATCTGCCACTGGTTGCCCATCAAACACATCCATATCTCCCTGTAACTACAACAATAGTGTTTGCTATTGACCACTCCACCAATCTTGGTGTCATCTGCAAATTTGCTTATCATTCTCCCCACATTCTCATTGATATCATTTTATATATACTTAATAAATAATATGCATCCCAGTATTGATCCTTGTGGTACACCACTGGACATTGGCCTCCAGTCACTCAAAGACCCTTCTACCACTACCTTTTGTGACCTACTACTAAACCAGTTTCTGATCCATCTCGCCAAGTTTCCCTCAGTTCCACATAATTTAACCTTCTCAGTGTCCAATGTGGGACCTCATCAAAAACTTTGCTAAAATCCAAATAAATGAGGTCACTAGATTCCATTTTCAAAAAAAGAAACAAACAAATTTGTTAGGTATGACGTCCCTCTGACAAAGCCTACTGATTATCCCTAATTAACTAATACCTTTTCAAGTGGGGAGTAATTCTCTCCTTCAAAATTTTCTCCAGTGGTTTACCTACCATTGCCGTGAGACTCACTGGTCTGTAATTTCCCAGTTCATCTTTATCACCCTTCTTGAAAAGTGGAACTACATTAGCTGTCCTCCAATTCTTTGGCACTTGCCCATGGCCCAAGATGAATTAAACATTTATATCAGAACCCCTGTATTCTCACTTTCAGCCTCTTTCCAAGAAAGTGTCTTTGGTTATCCTACAACTGGCAATTTAACTCATTAAAATGCCAGTTGTGGGAAATAAGCCCACTGATATGGCTAAAATTGCATCAGAGATAAAAGGAACTGCAGATGCCTCCCCCTCTCCCCTGTTTCTGATGAAGGGTCTAGGCCTGAAACGTCATCCTTTCTGCTCCTAAGGTGCTGCTTGGCCTGTTGTGTTCATCCAGCTCCACACTTTGTTACCACTGATATGGCTCATAGATGGCATGATATAGGTTGCTGGTGGTAAAGTGAAAGGGTTTGAGGGATGTCCTGCTAATATAGTTCATACGGGCCAGTTTGGTTGCAAGGGCCACAGCCCCAGCCACAGTCCAAAATTACATTTACCATCATTCACTCCCACCATCACTGATACACAGCAGCAGCACTGTGTACCATCTACAAAATGCAAAGAAGAAATTCACCAAGGTTATTTCATCAGCACCTAACAAAATCCATGATCACTACTATAGAATTAGTAGGGAAACTAACACTTGAATCAAACACTTCATGTTTTAACAACATAATCAACATGTGCAATTTTATAGTGTTCTGCTTAGATGTAGCAAATGTGGATCAGCATGTGGGTTTACTAGCTTCATTCAACAAACAATGTACCATGGGATTGTGAACAAGCAGGGATGTTTTAGGCTTTCAGCTGTGGGTTCTGGTGGTGCAAAGGTTGTTTCCCTAGCTGCAGGCTGTAACCTGGGTTCAAGCCCTACCTATCCTTGAGGTGTGTCTAGGTGAGTCCTCATCACCTGGAAGTGTGTTATTACATACCTGAACTGGTAAATTACCAGTTACCCAGACTTACAGCTGCAAGGCTGAGAGGTGTCTACTTAATTTAAAATCCAGACTTCCAAAGTCAAAGAAGACAGAAATGTTAGCCCTTATCAATGAATTACGACCACATCCATACTCTTGTATTCGTATGTTAAAGAGTATAGTAATTGACTAAATTTAACTTTTGTTACAAAGCTAATAAACTGTTAGTGATAGGTAAGTATCTGATTGAATGGAAACTTCACTAATTAAGCGAGATATGAGCTCAAGACATCAATCATTGCAGTGAGTTACATATACCTCCCTTTCATTTTAATAAAGAAGCAAATAATATTTATCTAAGTGAAACAACAATAACAAACTTAATGAAGAGGATGGTAAGGGTAGCCATAGTGGTAGAGGCTGCTGTCTGATTAGAGAGAGTTAATGGCTATGGCTAATGGACAACAGTAGGAACCAATCAAGAAATAGTGGGGGTGATATCAGTCAATCTCCACCACCCTGTAGAACCAAACAGTGATTGATTATCCATCCTTTAAACCAATTAACAATAAGTCACTGAGAGAGATACATTGGATTTGAGTATTAGATTTCCAAAAGCTTACAATTACATCTAGAAGGACAAGGAGATATGTGGGAATGCCACCATCTGCAAATTCCCCCATAAGCTGATTAACATCCCTTCAATGTCATTGGGCCAAAATCCTGGAATTCCCTCCTGAATAACATTGTGTATCTCCCTCTACATCAAATGGACTCAGTGTTTCAAGAAAGCAGCTCACCACCATCTTCCTAAGGGCAATTAGGGAAAGGAAGCAAATGCTCACCTAAGTAGCGAAACCTATAAACCCTGACTTTATAAACTAAAACCCCCACATTTAACGCTTCCTTTTTATTTAATTTGAATCACAATACTGGCTTTAATGAAAGTCAGACACATGAAAGTTTTTAACAGTGCTGCCATCTTACCGGGGTACAAGGTACCTCCTGATTTGGGGCAAAAGCTGTCAATCACATTAGTAAAAGAGAAATGGAAATACTTCCAGCTACTTACCTTCTATGTGACATTCCTTGATTCCAAATTCAAATGTAAGTTCTGTATCTTTGGTCACATTTCCAATCCGCTTCACATACTTGTTCCCTGTTTCTTCCTCATATCCAAAATACCTAAAGATCCATAGACAAAATAAGAGAGTCATTACCTTTTGCCAGTAAAGTGGGTGGAACTAACAATTTGTATGTATTTAACATGTTTAGTGCAATAAAACATCTTCAGGGATTTTATAAGGTCATATCAGACAGAAAGGAAAGTAAGAGTGAACCTCATGAGGAGACATTAGATAAGCAAGCAAAGATTTGAGCTGGATTTTAAGCAGTATCTTAAAGAAAGAAAGTGAAGTGGAACGGTTTAGAAAGGGAATTTGGGAGCTTAGGACCTGGGCATAGCTCCTGGAATTCCCTCCGTTATGGCATTGTGGTTTAACCCATAGCCGATCAACTGCAGCAGTTCAAGGAGGTGGCTTATTATCAGCTTCCAGAGCAACTAGGGATGAGCAATTAATGCTGGCCAGCCCACATCCCACAAATGAATTTAAAAAAGGATAGCGTAAGATGGCAGGGCAGGCTTGAAGGGCGAAATAGCCTTCCCCTGTTCCTATTTTTTATGTTTCTGCCTTCTAACATACAAATGCCAAGTTATAGCACTAGAGAGAGAGTTCATGGAGGGTTGGAGGGCTGGAAGAGATTACAAAGCTAGGAGGAATTGAAACAATAAATATTAAAATATTGAAGATGTTCAGGAATTTGAGAATAGTATAAAAGCAAATTGGATTTTAGGCATTATGACATAGGCAAAGAACTTTTGACTAATGTGGAAGATGGATGCCAAACAGGGAAACATTGGAATAGTTAGCTGTTAGTTAGGAATTTTATGACCTAAACTTAGGAACTCACTCCAAGAAATTGGACTTATAAGATTTGACACCACTTAAGCCAAGCAACAGCCCCATTACAGCAGAGTTTATATGAATCAGCATCACTTGAGTCAGTATTGTGCCACAGAAGCTGCGCTGGTCTAGTGACGTGCATTATCAATCATAGAATCCCTACAGTGTGGAAACAGGCCCTTTGGCCCAACAAGTCTATACCGACTCTTAGACATCCCACCCTGACTAATTCCCCTATAACCCAACCTAATTTATGTATCCCTATACACTATGGGCAATTTAGCATAGCCAATCCACCTATCCTGCACATCTGTGGACTGTGGGAAGAAACCAGAGCACCCAGAGGAAATCCACACAGACACAGGGAGAATGTACAAACTCCACAGACAGTCACCTGAGACCGGAATGAACCTGGCTTCCTGGTACTGTGACGCAGTAGTGCTAATGACCTGAGCCACTGATCCATCCCAGTGAGAAATGTTTGAGCCTTAAACTGCAGTGCTAAATTTTATAGCTCAGGTTTTACAGAAATAAGCACATGAAAATGTAAACAAGAGAATCGTTTTAAAAAATCAAAATATTTTCTTGCATGACAAACAGAGAATGTGGAAATTATCATTCAATTTAACAAGGGGAACTCTTTCACTCTCCATGGATGTTGTCTGACCTGCTGAAATTTCCAGCACTTTCTGTTTCTATTTCAGGTTTACAGCATCTGGAGTCTTTTCATTTTATAATCTCAGCATTAGTTTATGTGTCTAGCAAATACCGTAATCTCTTCAGCAAAAAAAATGAAATCAATTGGGTCAAGTGCATCTGTTTATACAGACTGATTGATTGATTTTATTGTTGGCAAGGAATAGGGACAATGTCAGAGCCTGGGGTGTTTATGGGTGATTGGCACAATGGTATTAAAGGTGAAAGGTTGCTAGCCAAGTCATGGAAATCTGATCCTGGAAATCAGATCCTGCTTGTGGCTTGCTGTACCAAATGATAGAGCCTTCAGCCATTAAGCACCCAGACTCTTTGCTAAATCTCTGTCCTTTGCCTGCTTTACTATAGCTGTTTCCATTATTAAAAGTCATTTCAAGATCTCTGTCATCTACTGTAGCTTCACGTCCCTTAACTCTTCCTCATTTTTATTTGGTTTTCTGCTCTCCCTTCTGTGAAATGTCATGCAATAGATCGCTGAATTAAAAGCATTGTATATCTCAGTCATTGTATATCTATGACTTTCAGTGAATTATGGGGAATTGTCTATTCTAGGGTGCTGATTTGTTATCTCCATATAGTAATGCCTCAGAAGGTTTCACTCACATTTGTTCAGGGACCACAAAGGTAACAGTGGCATTGGTTGCAATTACATCATCCTCCAGAGTGGCCTGAATCTCTTTTGGTAAATTAGTTGGATCAACAATATTGACCTGAAATGAGAAATGAAATCAGATAACAATGTAACACAAGAAGAAGGAAAAAAAGCAAAGAGAAGTGAGAACTGCAACCTAGTGTGCTTCACTGAATATTTTAAAACCTTAAAATCAACGGTATGTGTTCCTTAAAAAAAACCAGCAACAGGCAGGGTATCAAATCTTACTGTAATAACATAATTTAGGAGAATTGAGTTAAGGTTTGGTTAATTCTTTCATGTTCATACTTCACTGAATTCTGAGGGAAAAGGGCACAATGCAGACACTGGCAAAACCTGACTTCACATACCAACTGTTGTGGAAATGATCCAAGATCTTGGAGTGCAATGATGCAGGATGTCTGATGCAAGATAGAGGAGTCTCCTAGCACTGCCATGAGGAGTACAGGAATCAGTTGGAACTCTTGTGTTGCCAGAAAAATTGATCGACCATTTTCATTATGTAGTTCAGGGCCAGTAAAGACAAAGGAACACAACATGGCAGAATTCAGGAAGCCATACTTGCCTGTTCATTGGAGGAAACAGTTAGGTTTGATGGGTGTACGCATGCCCATGAAGATTGAACATCTCTAAACAGATGCTGGCAAAACTGAAATGATCTATTAACCATCTTTTAAGTGTGATTAAGATTGACCAACATAAAGGGCTCTTCAGTATTGGGATCTTCAATGGCTAATATTACTGGGATCACATCTCCTGGAGGTGGGTTAGTATAAGGTATAAGTTAAATTGATGGATAGATATTCCTTTAGATTTATCGATAAAATTCATTCCATCTACAAATTTAGAATGAACAAACATAAATCATCAAATGGTCACATGACTCCACAACATCCAACAAACAGTAGAATTTCCTTCATTAGTCTCTGCTGAAAGCTGGATAGTTTTTGGGTTGGAGATCCTGAACTGTTGGGGGACAGCAAGAGTGAATGGTATAACTACCTCCAGATGCCAAGCCCCAGGCTCTGAATTGCCCTGCATTCTCCTGCACTGATTGCCTCAGGACAACATATCTCATTCTCCACACATTGCTCTGTCTCCAGGCTTTTGCCCTCTTCTTGCTGGGGCACGAGGCTGAGACATTCGTATTGCCTCTGGACCTGCTGATGATGGTGTGTCTTCCACTGTTGGCCCTCAGTAGACAGAGCTGGAAAGACTGTTTGCAAGGTTGGAAAAGGAAAGTATGGCTGAAGGTGATTGAAGTGCCTGGCGGATGTAGTACCATCTAAAATGGCAGAAATGGTACTCTCTGAGAGAAGTCCTTGAACAATGATCTTTTGATATTCATAGCAGGAATCTCATCTGCCTGTCCATTTCAGATCTTATCACCGTATACTTGGCTCAATGACACCGGTGAGGTACAGACACAGTACAGAAACTGCACTGTTGGGAAAATAAGGAATTAATTGTTCAAATGGTTTTTAATGACCTCCCACCAGACCTATGGGCGTTCCCCTTTGACAAGGAACCTGCAAAGGGAAGAGGTTTAGATGATGCTAGGATCCCAAATTAACATCACTCTTTGGGAATGTTTCCAGCCTGCATTCATCAGAACCTGTCTCCACCTGTACAAAAGTAAAATGCTGTGGATGCTGGAAATCTGAAAGATAATTGACCCTAAATGTTAACTCTGTTTCTTTCCAGAGAAGCAACCAGACCTACTGGGCTTTTCCTGTCCTTATCTGATCTCCAATGGGACCATTCACCTAAAGATTATGAACTTTAACAGTAGGTCCTCCCATGCAGCTGACTGAGTTCCTGATGACTGGTTAGTCAGGTTTCATGTCTACATGTTCACATCTATGCGGTTCTTGCACTGAGTAAAACCAAATCGTCCAATCTGGTAGTACAAAATTTTTCACTTCTGACTGAAGTAACTTAAGAATTTGTGGCTACCTTTTAATCAGCCCTCCAGAATGAATAAAGAAGAGGTTATAATGGCAGCTTATCAAGCAGCTCCACGCTCTGTCCATCCATGAACATCAGAAGGGAGGTACTAGTTGCGAACAATCAAATGAAAGATGTTGGGTAGTTGCAGTATTAACATATTGGAACAAAGTCCTCTTTCTTGCTATGTCCAAAAATATCAGAATCAGTCATGAATTGAATGATTCACTGATATGGTACAAGCTTCCCATCACCAGAAATGTTATATATTTCTATCTGGTGCATAAAGTGAAGCACTTCCCTCACAACACTGTGAGAAAGAAGAGTGTCAGCTAAGAGGTGCTATAGGTTGTCACCATAACTCTGTATATGTGGCATCTTACAGGTCCTGTCCACCATCTACAGTGACACAAGTCAAGGATGTGATGGAATATCCCCCACTTGTCTGAATGAGTGCAGCTCCAACAGTACTCAAAAAGCTTGACACCATCAAGGACAAAACAGTTCACTTGGTTGGCATCACACCTACCACCTTCAGCCATTCACTCCCTTCACAATCACTGGTGAACAGTGATACACAACGGCAGCAGTCCACTCCATCCACAAGATGCACTACAGTAACCCGACAGCACCTTCCAAACCCATGACCACTAACACCTAGAAGAACAAAGGCAGCAAATGCTGAGGAACAACCACCTGCCAGCCTATCAGTTCTTTTTCCAAATGACACACCATCCTGACTTGCAACTGTATCCCTGTTCCATTCTCTGTTGATGCATCAAAATCACGGGACTCCCTCTATAAGAGTGCTATACCTGTACATAAGAGTGTTCCTGTACCTAAGAACTGCAGTGTTCAAGAGGCAGTTCATCACCACTTTTTTCAGGAGAAAGTTGGGATGGACAGTAAATACTGGCACCAGCCATTGACGCTCACATCCCATGAGTAAATAGGAAAAAGCTTTCTGGAGGAGGAAATCTGGTTAAATGCTTCTCCTTTCTTTGATAAGGAATTGTGTAGCATCCCAATTACTGTTGAGGTTGGAATCAGTTAATTCAACATAAGCTAGGAATTGAACCTATTTTCTAGTTTATGATTCAATGATGTACAATAACGACATTGTGCACTTCCTCGCTGAACCAACGCTAAAGTTTAAAATGCTAAGGATATATTTGCCTGAAACGAATGTCTAAAAATCATTAACCAGTTGACATTTTTCACTGCTGTCAAGAAATTCTTGAATGAGTTGTTTAATTAGCTTTTGGGACTCATTCTCCATTTTAAAGTGAAGCAATTGACAATATTATGACTTCCCCTCCTTTCTCTGTGATCTTACCCTTCCTCCTGTCTGATCTGCCAGTTTGCCGAGTTCTGCCAGTCGACAGTCCGTGCCTTCTATTGTCAGAACCGATACAATCACCCTGGAGCAAAGACAAAAAAATGACGCATTGCAGAACAGAACAATTCTGTGTCTTATCACTCTACTACCACATCTTTACAACTACGAATTTTACTTGGTTATAGATGGGACCTCAGCTTGCTTCATATTCAATAAATGTATATATTTATACCTGGAATTGGAATATTATTAGTAACATATTGCAATCGAAACCGGATATAGTGGTTACGTAACTCCAAGACTAGGTTTTGAAAACATAAATATTCTGGGAGGAGCAAAATGTGTATGCAGATCAGGAACTCCACACATTTGAAACCTTTGAATGAACGTAAACAAATACTACAATTACTTCAATGTAGTATGAGTACAGATAGAAGGAGGAAGGTGTGGAATGGTTTTGTTTGAGAGCACTGAAAGAATAAAAACAAAGGTTCAGACCAAATTGCAGAAGTGTTTGAATTCAGCTGAAAGCTGGGGGAAACTGAAGGTAAGGATTAGACAACAAGCTGTTTTGAGAGAAAAATATTCCCAGATATGGAAATTACCACCAACATTATTATCATCATCATCATCAGCAGCAGCAATCCCTCAAAGTAAGGAGGACACATACCATGGAGTACAGCTCAATACTTGCTAATGGAGAGATATGGGAATATTCAAGCCTAGGTAAGCTTTTGGTAGCTAGCTTCATCCAAACTGGGAGCTTAGATAGAATATGGACCAGCTGATCCATAATTACATGCCTTTTATACAACCCGAAATGAATGCCAATTATTTCTTAAGAAGGCAAAATATTGCGGATGTTGAAAATCTGAAACAAAAAAAGTGCTGGAGAAACTCATCAGGTTTATCAGCATTTGTTGCGAAAGAAAGTCATAATGGACTCAAAACATCTCCAGGGATGCTGCCAAACCTGCTGAGTTTCTCCAGCAATTTCTGTTTATGCTAATTATCTTTTGGTTGCATATGAGGCATGTAAAGCACAGAATTACTATTGTATTTACGTACAAAATGAGTTATTTCACAAAGGTTATTCATTTGCGTATAAAATGTTTTAAAGTATTTCTTCAACATGAAAACTACATAAATTGTGCTTTCCCCCATTTTAATTAAAATGTTTAACAATATTTAGAAATTGTGGAATGTAAGAGAAAACTGCTTACCCGCTTAAAGTGGCTTGCTCTCCTACATCAGTGTAAAACTGTCTGGAACACTCGTAGATGTCTTCCTCCACACTCTCCAGGTATCCGAGGCCTGTGTTTGCCCTCCCATCTGTGCAGATGATTACCTAAGTGAAATAGAATTCTCTGTGGATATTGAAATGTCCTTACAAGTGCAACACGTTAGTTGAGAACCTACCTTTCTGTTGGAGATACAGTACAGAGCACTTCTCCAATATCCCCATAATTGCTTGCAATCGCACTTGATGGCAGGTTAATAAACATGGTGTAGCAGTTTGATGTGAATGAGGAGACTTAGCTCTTCTTCATTCCTTACTACCAAGATAACTTGATGAATAAAGCACTGTGAATTTTGTAGTGAGGCCAAAGGACCCCACAATTTAATTCCAGATCTGTGTTGTCTTTAATGTCAGATATGATCTAGAACTATCTGGCATACCTTTAGTAGATTTGACGACATCAACCCTTCTTATTGGAAGTAGTCTAGCCTTTAGAAACCATGTGGAAAGGATGACCTCATAACAATCTAGGCAGGAAATAAGCTCAATCTTCTGAAACAGTAAATTAGTCTCTCCTACATTAACTAGTTACACTGAGATACATCAGATAGCTAGTATTTTTTGCTTCTTAGATACATGATTGTCTCTTGAGACACATCAGGCTCAATTTAAGAGTAAGTAGACATTACTACTTTAACTCCATGATGTTACCACCTAAAGCAACAACTTGGGAACCAATTAGGACACTTGGACGACTGGTTAGCACCTCCAGGAACAAATGTTTCTATTCCCACACCCAATGCCTATCATGACATTGGCAGCTTTCAGCAGAGCCAACCCATTATCACCTACTTATTGTCCTCATTATCAGCATTTCTTCTTCCCTGGCTTACTATCAACCATCCCCTTGTCTGCCCAACTTTCTTTCTCTCTCTGGGCTGCATCTCCGCCTATCCCACTCACTCCTCCCCAACTCCCAAATCCCTGACATCAGCATAAATGCCATCTTTTTCTAGCTACTATCAGTTCTCAAGAAGGATCACTGGACTCAAAACCTGAACTCTGCGTTCTTTCTGTAGCTGCTGCCAGACTTGTTCAGATTTTCTAGCAATTTCTGTTCTTGTTTCAGATTTTCAGCATCCACAGTTCATTGTTTTAACCTTATATCATGGTGTGCAGAGTTATCTTGTGAAATCAGTTAATCCTTTCAAGACTTAGCTGCCTTGTACAATATGCTGAGATGGCAAATTTCAGACTGCAACCAAGTCATTGTAATTGTCTTAGAGACAGTAAGGACTGCTGACGCTGGAATCAGAGATATCACAGTGTGGAGCTGGAGGAGCACAGCAGGTCAGGCAGCATCAGAGGAGTAGGAAAGGTGATGTCTTGCGTTGGGACCCTAATTCAGAAATGGTAATCATCTCTGTTTTTCCTGCTGTATATTGGTAACCACCAATTCTAGCTAGAAAGCCATTGATGCATAATGTTGAGTGAGGACGTGATTGAAGTAACACACACTACTGAATAATCTGCCAACCTTCAAACAACAAAATATCTTCATGTGGGCAAAGTACCAGTGATTACTCAGCACCCATGGAACTGTAGTATCCTAAAGAGAGAAAGTGAAAAACTTACTTTTAAATAGACTTATTTGTTGGTTGCCTCTACATACTTACCACTCCATTGTCACTCCAATGCGGCTTTTACCACATTTGAACAGGTTGTTTGGGTTGGGCAGAGGAGTGGGTACACTGCATTGGAGAGCATTAGATTTTGATTTGTACTTCCTTCAATTGTAAGAGTGGTATCAAGAAGTCAGAATGCAGAGGAATTACACAAGAATGAGTCCATGATACATTGCTGTGTAACAATGCTTAAACTAGAACATTCATTGATTAAGTTAATGTGACCAGTTTTATGAATGTCAGTGAGAGTGGAAAAAATCATCTTCCTGGGGCAAATATTCCACCGTCTTCCAGGTTAGAAGGATCCCGTCAAGGTTTTACTGGAGTCTTGTTGGCGTCCAAGTTCTCCAATTTTGCTCAAGTTTCCAATTAAATACAGTGGGCACCTTCTCTGCCATCACAAACAGTAGAGTTGTACTTTGAGATTGTCTGGATTGGAGTAGGATTAGGAGGTATCAAATTTTAATTTGACATAATTGCTGTGGGATAACTTTAGTTTTGTAGCTTCATTGGTAGCTTCTAGTGCTTATGACATATCTGATGAAGCACTACAATTACTAATACTTATTTTTAAAAATGATTAATGGAAGGTAAATGTAGTAAATGATTTTTTAAAATCAATGATAGAATTTATTTGGAACAACGTACACACTTGATAACTTTATTTAATCTCATTAGGTGTCCTGAAATCTGCAATGCTGGATACTCAAATAATTGTTTTGAAAGATGTTAAGTGCAAAAGTGGTGCATGGGAGCATGAGTTGGCATTAAGTTGGCATTTAATAGGCTACAGAGTTGGAGGGAATATATTGTGTGCTATCTGTGTTGGAGGGGGCTAGCTAGTCACGGTCTGAATCAGGAGTCATGGGGGTGGTTATAGGGGCGTTGGTTGGTATGGATGAAGGGTACACAGAGGAACATGAATTGGTATGAAGTGTACAAGGGGCCCCAGAAAGTGGATGGGGGCTGAGACATGAGTTAGCATGGGAAGTAGGTGAGATAGATGAGGGCTGATGTTTGTTCTCTTTGTTCTTGCGTGCTGCGATGAACTGACAGAGCAATGAGGCAGGCCCTTCACATTTCCTTCTTCCACAGGCAGCAGTCCTTTGAACATCTCTTCAGGAGCAGTGTAAAAGCTTGCACCCACACCTCCACCCACAGAACCAATATCCACAGCTCCGTTTAAAGGTCAGGTCTGTGCATGGTGGAATTGTTCTGACTCAACTTTTCCAACTCAGGAGTTCAGGTCATAGTATTCATGCTAACTTCTTGCAAAAACGAATCCCATTTTTTAGCTCTTTGCCTCAGCTCTGTTTCTGATCCACACTTACTTTAATTCTAAAATGTTACGTCACTCACCTTTGACCCAGGTTTCTTTGAGGCTATTGATACTGATATCAACGCAGCTGGTCCTAGGGCAGTTGCTCCTTGCTCTCGCATTCTGTCAAGAAAAGGGTATCAAGGTGATGCACAATTCTGTCCTGGACTGTGCTGAATTATCTAAATTTAATTTGGTGGAATTGCTGAAACGCTATTTGTCTAGGCAGACCAAAAGGAGTTTGTATGTTGCTGTTCACCCAACAGACCACTGTTGGACACTGTGTGCACATTAATTGAAGGCAACAGTGATATATTCTTTTTCTTTTTTGTGCAGTTTTGAGCTGTTAGAGAATGCTGTTAGTAAACACTGCAATGTTCAAGAGTAGACAATTCTAAGGAGTTGCTGTATTTGAGTTCTGCTGCTGATAGATATATTGATGGTTCCAAAAGATTAGATACATTTAGTTTTGCCTAGAAACGAGGATGTGGCTTATTGTAAGGTTTTCAATAGATCACTTAAAACACTTCAGTGCTCACTGAAGAGTAGTCCTGGATGACAGTTAATTGAATTTACAGCCTGTAGCAAGCTACATTCAGAAAAGATCTGGTTAGCTGGACTGCTCAAAAGGCAACTGAACTACATGGAGTCATGGTCTCTGTGAGAAGTTAAGAGCAGATGGATAGCCCTGTCTTGTCAGAAATCATTTTGAAGTTGTAGGAGTTAGTGGGCTATTGAGTGTTTGTGATAAGACTCCAGAAAAACCTGGGGAGGCTTAGAAAAAGCCACGTGCCAGTAATATTTCGGTGAATCTGTGAGCAAAGGTGAAGGAAACCTACAAGCAGTATCTGCTTTGTGCAGTTGAGCTAGAGTAGATCACAGGAAGCAAACCTAGGGGAAGTACTGGCTGGGTGCAGCTCACTGTAAAAAAACTGAAGTTGTGCCGATGAATAAGTACTGAAGCAGTTTCCACGAATCCAGGGGAGCACAATCTGAGAAAAGGAAGGTTCATCACTAGAACTTGAGTAGTTAGTGAAGCATCCTATGATGGAATGGTGTTTGAGGGAGGTTCAAGACCAGGTCGTCAAAAGTGAATCATTGTAATCTCTTATGAATTTTAAACCAGATATAAGGACTGACAGTTCACTAATGTCTGGCAATAAATGCTGAAAAATCAGTAGGATTGGTCTTAATATGTGATTTGATGTATTCTATGGGCTGTTCAACCATGTGTAAACCATTTTTGCCTCGTGTTAAGATTGGATGTTAGAATATAAGTCATATCGATCTTTGTTAAGTCTAAACCATTTTTTGTCAATAATACTTGTACGTTTATTTCAGCAAGTTTTATTTGTAATAAACATTACTTCTTTGTTGACTGAAGAAGCCTGGCTGATTTCTTCTTGGTACTAACCCAGATACAGTCTAAAACCTATATAATTAGCTGTGTAAATACCCTGGTTAAACTTAAAATTTGTTGTGAACACTAAAGGACCGGGACTAGAAAGGAGTCAGTGTAACTCTCTAAATTTGGTCATAAGGAAGAGAAAAATTGTATGGCCTTCTCAGATCATCAGCTGGCCTGCTGATGCTTACAATCTTGGCAGTCAGTTCATGAGGCTGGATCCCAGGACGATCAGTCACTTGAATAAAGGATAGCAATTAGTTGAGATCAAACAAAACAAAGTAACATGAAAGGGATGAGATTAGTAGGCTCTAAGAGCAAGAATAGACTGTTTGACTGACTAATGTTCTAGCTCTAGTATTTAAATATTGTTAGCCCACTACTCAGCTGTAAATGAATGTTCTTAACATTCGCACCTGTACAAATCAGTCTGGTAAATAATTCCACATACTGATCAACCTTTGTGTGAACAAGATCTTTTTGCACTTTTTCTACTTCTTAGTAATGAATGAGCTCTAGTGCTGCTAATCTGCCTGATTTTGAAATAAAGAAAGGAATGAAGAGGCCTGAAGCTAAGTCCTGACAAAGGTGAATGATGAAGCATTCTACATATTCTTTCATTGCTCGCATTTTCTTGAAAATAATTTAGGTAATGTGCTTCCTGAGAATGTGAATGGTGACCCCTACACTTCATTTTCAGTTCTGGTTATAGGAAAATATTTCAGTGCATCCATGTCTGGCAGGATGTGTACCGTTTATTTTGCCCAGGCCAACTGTATTAAAACAATTTTTGAAACAATTATTTAAAACTCATTACTTACTCATGGACCCTGTAATTTAGTGCATGTAGGCTTTCTGCAATACATCGTGGGGCAGGAAACTCTCTCCCTCTCTCCTTTAGATAGTCAGAATCCAATAACTGATAATCACGCAGTCTTGTAGGCTCACTGAGACCATCCCCATAGACTGTTACCTGGAGAGACAAAGGGATATAGCTCCAGTAAGAAACAAGGATTTTGCTGAATTGTTTGAACCCAGTGTAAATTGTCCATGCACCCAGAATGAATCAATCACCACTGGGGGTTTCTGCCAAATGGTTTCTTAATATAGGCTCTCGAGGAGGCTTTAAGAATTAAGCTGGATCATTGGGCACATGGAGACCAATTAGAACATTAAAGGGTGTCACAGCAATCATCACTTTGGGATGTAGGACAATTGCCTCAATCACGGGATTTTTTTGTTGCCCTGTTAATTGTAAACATCAGAATGAAATTATTGATATCTCGCAGGCCAAAAGATTGGACAGGAAATTGTCAGTTTTTTGTTCAAATTGCAGCCTCAACTTTCAACATATTGCATATCTCTTTCTAAAATACTTGGAAGGTAGATCAGAGCTGATACTTTCTATGTAATGGCACAACCCTTAATTGTATCATTGATGTCTGGGAAGAACTGTTAACAAGAACAACAATTGCTAAGGCCTGGAGGCGAGAGATAGATTTTCAAACTCTTAAAATGGAGAGGCGTCCTGGTATACCCCCTCACCCAAAAAGCTAGACAATCAAGTATACAAGCCATCAATCTAATATTTCCACATATCAGTTTATCTACCCAATGTATCATCTACAATATTTCCTAAATAGCACTATACCTCATCATTAAATGTAACCAAGGCGACTCGCTTTTGAGGACAGGTCTGAGTCATGAGACTCAAAGATTTCAAGATAGCTTCTTGAACACTCTGTAGAAAAGACAATTGTAGTTAGTTTAACTGATGAAGCACGACAGACTCTACATTAGGCTATGTCCAACTATAAGTTCTGTATTATTAAAGTGAAGCCACAATGAGAATTCATGACTATCACAATGTCTCAGGGAGAATTTTCCATTAGGTTTATTTCATGTTGCAGGATGAATTATACCCCAAATTCTTTTTTTGTTGTAACAAAACACTCACCATCTCTACATTGATGAAAGACATTAATTTCAAAATTGGTTACATCATTGCATGACCACGTCACTAAATTTCTAAACATCATTTATCACCATAAAAACACAAACACAATACAAGTAGGTACTGAACTGAATGTATAGTTCAAGGTATATAGTGGTGCTGATGTGATTTTGCCTTCGACAGGATATTTTACACGATGGAGCAATGCTTATTTTATCTCCTGTAACAAAAGGATCTAGATGTGGATAACATGGAATTGAAGAATCCAACAGACATTTATTACAACTGGCCATTACGTACAAACTTCATGTCCAAGTTTCTGCTTGTCAAACAGTGGTTACTTGAGTGTAGATGAGAGTTACACATGGAGATCATTGGAATTCCAACTGTTGCAGTTCCCAAGGAATTGCTCAAGAAATTGAATTTTTCACTGGGTAATTCCCCCACATCTGGACCCTCTGAAAGTCTCCCTTTAAATTGGAGATTTTGAAGGGTTCCAATAAAATTAAATAAAACAGCTACCCAGGAAAAGTTAGACTATTAAACACAATGTCTAACTCTTGTGTAACTAATCTACTAACCCCATATGTATCTCATAAACCCACAACTATACCACCCCTAAACCTCTTATGTTCCCAGACACCTGAAAATTCCCAGGGCCTGATATCTTCCTGTGTCTCATACCTCCCTCACACTCAACCCTGAAACCCCCTTGCCACCACCATTGGACTCAACTACCTTTGACCTGTCTGTTGGACTGGACTGGACTGCACCTGACCTGACCATCCTATGCCACTGGACACATCTACCATTCCCTTCTTCGCACTGAACCAGTATTTCATTACCTCCTCACTCATCGTGTATCATTTTTAATCTTTGAAGAAAAATGTCCTGTGTCTTATAAAGGTTAGACAATTGATTACTGACATGGTTGCTTGCATTTGTCTTCCAAGTTATGCAGTGTCTGGTAATTCCTTTTCCACATGTCTTGAACAAAAGTGCAGGAATATAATGTGAACATCTTGCTTTGCAGCTTGACACTTAAAAATCATTGATTTGATTGAACATAGCATACGTTCTGCAGGCTATTTGGGTGTGGAAAATGGGGCAACAACATGATATGATACACTTTCCGCTCAGAACACACATCTTAAAGGGGGTTTACCAGTGAACTACAGTCCATTGTCAGACCCTACTCACCCTGGGTTACTCAATAAACTGAAAATATGGAGTTAGTGATGGTCACACTCATTGGGTTGCTAAGTTGTTGAACAATGGGAAATTTAGCAAGATTTTCCATCATAGCAGTGTAATCTTCTCTGTGCATTGTGAAAAATCTGTAGCTACTTTCTTCCAAGGGATGGATTGAACATTGTGTGGATGTATGAGCCCTCTCCGGTGCTGAAACTGATACAGTTAACTTGCCTCACATGCATTCATGAGTTGTTAGATACTCTGATAGTATAGAATGCTGGGCATCTTGTGCGACAATACCCATGTATCTCAAATGTGACATGGACATAATATCTTAGCAGAATGCCTTCAGTATTAGGACTTGTTTACATTTCAAAATGGCATGATATACTGAGGTCACCTCTCAATGGTCAAAATGATCAAATCTTCTGCAATTTATTTCTCACCTAGTTGACTCTGAACTTCAATGTGTTGCTGGTTGTGCAACTTCTTAACACTTACTGCTAGTGTTGTGGCACTGTACTGACCTATATTTTATTCTAAGGCCTGGCTTGACCTTTGCAACCACATTTCTTGCACAGTATACCAAATATCCTTTGGTGTCACATGCTTTACAGATTGGATAGGTGCAATAGACAGCTTCACTTACAGATTCTGTTGGCTTGGTACACTTTGTCGTATTACAATAGTGTTGGCTGAATCTAAAGCATGTAATTATTACTGGCCTACTGCCAATTTAGAGGAAGAAAGTGCTGGAAGTAACTGAGGTCTGGACATGGATAAGATTTTTTAATCAGCTGTGCTTTCAACCCTATTAAAACTGCCTTTTTAAAAAAAAATGTACAAGCAGCATCTTAGATTTTTTTTAAACACATGGAGAGAGACAGAGATTCAGTTACACGTCCATAGCTTTTAGTTTTGCCATTATTTGTAATTTTTGCCTTATTTAAAACTAAAAGGACTGTCTTAGAAATGTATATTATCTTGAAAGAACTTATTGCAATCAAAATGTACCTGGGTCTCCCTTCTTACTGTTCAGTGTCTAATCAATAGATTTGTACAGCATTCTGTATTCACAGAAAATGAGACTGCTGATTGTCCAAATTTATTCATGTGTAAAGCTGCTCTCTGGTTGGTCTTCAATTAGTTTTCCAAGATATTTTCTACCACCAAGATATTGGAACATTTCTAATAAACAGCCACTACTGCTAACAATGATGCAATCTTTTTCATCCAGCAGGGTACTTTACATAATGCAATGATCCTTATGTTATCTCCGACACATGAGAAACTTAATATGGATATCGTGGTATTGAAGAGTCCAACAGGCTATTTTTACAATTGGCTGTTACGTGCAAATATTAGAATAGCCGACTTCCATGTCTGGGCTAACGTTAAGCTATTATACAACAAGTGAGCAACATGCTTCCAGTAACATAGAACATAGAAAAGTACAGCACAGTACAGGCCTTTTGGCCCACGATGTTGTGCAGTGGAATAATCCTAATCCAAAAATAAAATAACCTAACCTACATTCCCCTCAATTCACTGCTGTCCATGTGCATGTCCAGCAGTCGCTTAAATGTCAATAATGACTCCGCTTCCACGACTACCATGCGGTCACAACTCTCTGGGTGAAGAACCTCCCTCTGACGTCTCTTCTATACCTTCCTCCTAACACCTTAAAACTATGACCCCTCGTGGCAGTCAATCCTGCCCTGGGGAAAAGTCTCTGGCTATCGACTCTATCCATGCCTCTCATTACCTTGTACACCTCGATCAGGTCACCTCTCTTCCTACTTCTCTCCAGAGAGAAAAGTCCAAGCTCAGTCAACCTCTCCTTGTAAGACGAGCCCTCCAGCCCAGGCAGCATCCTGGTAAACCTCCTTTGCACTGTCTCCAAAGCCTCCACATCTTTCCTATAATAGGGCAACCAGAACTGGACACAATATTCCAAGTGTGGTCTCTCACCAGGGTTTTGTAGAGCTGCAGCATAACCTCGCGGCTCTTAAACTCGATCCCTCTGTTAATGAAAGCCAAAACACCATATGCTTTCTTAACAACCTTATCCAACTGAACGGCAACTTTGAGGGAGCTATGCACTTGAACACCAAGATCCCGCTGTTCCTCCACACTGCCAAGAATCCTGCCTTTAATCCTATATTCAGCATTTAAGTTCGACCTTCCAAAATGTATCACTTCGCATTTATCCAGGTCGAACTCCATCTGCCATTTCTCAGCCCAGCTCTGCATTCTGTCAATGTCTCGCTGAAGCCTGCAATAGCCCTCGATACTATCAACGGCACCTCCATACTTTGTGTCATCAGCAAACATACTAACCCACCCCTCAACCTCCACATCCAAGTCATTTATAAAAACTACAAAGAGCGGAGGCCCAAGAACAGAGCCCTGCGGGACACCACTCAGCACTGATCTCCAGGCAGAATACTTACCATCTACAACCACTCTCTGCCTCCTGTCAGCCAACCAATTCTGAATCTAGACAGCCAAATCACCCTGTACCCCATACCTCCTGACTTTATGAATGAGCCTGCCGTGGGGAACCTTATCAAATGCCTTGCTAAAGTCCATGTACACCACATCCACTGCTCGACCCTCGTCAACCTGTCTCATGACTTCCTCAAAGAGCTCAATAAGATTTGTAAGGCATGACCTGCCCCTCACAAAGCCATGCTGACTCCCTTTAATCACGCTATGCTTTTCCAAATAGTCATAAATCCTAGCCCTCAGAATTCTTTGCAAAACCTTGCTGACCACAGATGTAAGACTCTCTGGTCTGTAATTTCCAGGGATTTCCCTATTCCCTTTCTTGAAAAGAGGAACAACATTTGCCTCCCTCCAATCTTCCGGTACGACTCCCGTGGAGAGTGAGGAAGCAAAGATCTTCGCCAGCAGCTTAGCAACCTTCCTTCTCGCTTCCCGGAGCAACCTAGGATAAATCTGGTCTGGCCCTGGGGACTTATCAATCTTAATGTTTGCCAAAATTCCCAGCACATCAACTTACTCAATCTTGATCTGTTCAAGCCTGTTTTCCTGCTCCAAAGTTCTCATTCACAACAAGGTCCCTTTCCTTAGTGAAAACTGAAGCAAAAAGCTCATTTAGGGCTTCCCCTAAACATGTCATGCTTCAAGTGATCTGGGGTAAGGTGGGATATGACTTTTTTACCTTCAGATCATATGCTATGATACAGTGATAATGTCAGCATGTCCATTAAAGGTACACTAATATACTGACCATGCTAGTCTTAGCGATGCTGTAAATGAATGTGGTTTGCAGTGGGCTGAATAGGTTTGAATAGTAAAGTAATCAGGATGGGCATCAATGTTTCTGATTTACATTAAGGATTAGAGAAAGTACTCATATTCAGGGTATGAAGTAATTGGACAGATTTATGGTTGTGTGGTTTTCAAAAGCACAACAGCTAATTTTAATTTACTGAAAAAATGAAACAGCTACTGTTCATTCTCTAGATAATGGGAACTGCAGATGCTGTAGAATCCAAGATAACGAAGTGTGGGGCTGGATGAACATAGCAGCCAAGCAGCATCTTAGGAGCACAAAAGCTGATGTTTTGGGCCTAGACCCTTCATCAGAAACTGTTTCTGATGAAGGGTCTAGGCCCGAAACGTCAGCTTTTGTGCTCCTAAGATGCTACTTGGCCTGCTGTGTTTATCCAGCCTCACACTTCGTTATCACTGTTCATTCTCTAACTCTCTTGATTTCCTTTTTTACTGACTTTAATAGAAAAGTGAATTGAGTATCGTGTAATTTGGATAGCTGTTTTAATATCGCCTGTTATATACCAATATGCAAAACTAATATGAACCTCATGGACTTGCTGATTTGAATACTCATTACTGTGGAATCCACATGTAAACACTAGTTGAAAAAAGAACTGAAACCTATTAGTAACAAGGAAGAAAGTGATCAAATCTTGTTTTACATTGTTATTTTCATATGGATTTTGAGAAAGAAGATGCCTAGATCTCCCATTGCTTTATCCTCCCCAACCTGACTTCTACACAAATGCCCAATGGACATCTGGACTTGGATGTGAATAGTCTTGATGATGAATCTTTATCATCATCGTTACTTTGTTTTGACTGTGTAAAGGAAATGTCTCTGACTAGACACTCATGGATCACTAAACAGTCTGTAGAACATATGTAAAGGGTGTCAATGGGAGATTGAAACAAGTTTTAAAGATCCAAAGATTATTCCACTTCATTCTAGCTGTTCTCCAATTCTTCTGAAAACTTTCCTGGTTGGGAACAGTTTAATTATAATGCATTTAACATCATCCTGATGTGGCTTTGAAGGTGAGGGGGGGCATTTTATTTGATGGGTGGGGGGAGGGTAGCACGTGAAGACCTGCTCCTTACCACCTCTGGCCAATTATGGTCCCATCACCATGTGAATTCAACTGGCACCAGATTGCGTAAACACCTCCAGGGTTGCCTGACAAGCTAACTGTTGTTGGGTTTGCTCGTGAGCTTTTGAGAGCAGCTGCTTGTTCAAAGGCACTCAGTTCCTAATTGAGAGACTTGGCATGTTGTACCAGAGGGATAGTGGCTGTGGTTTGCTAAGAACCACCTGCACGCTTTCCTCCAATCCTTCTGTCCCCCATCCATTGGCCTCTTTTAACTTTGGCCTTGGGTTCATTGGCAATTCAGGGCCTCTTGTGAGTGCATTGCCTGCAGTTGTATCCAATCCTGGTGACACTCTCTGCCATTGAGTTTTTCTGGCCTCTAATTGGCCAGGAGCTGTCTGGGGTGGGTGGGATTTCCTGCTTGAATACAGACAGGAATTTCCCAATGGAGACAACATGTTGCTCTTGCCGGTCTCCACCGGCAGGTGAAAACTCCATTTCCTGGATTAAATTCTGCCCAGTCCTATCAGCAACATGCTTGTCAGATACAAGTTTGGACAATGAGTACAGGGCCAATAGGGTTTGATAATGGATGGAGTGAGCTTTCTTCTGTTATTGGATTATTAACCAAAACCCACTCATACACTTAGAACCAGCAGATACTCTAACTGATTCATCCCTTGCCCAGCCAACTGATGGGCATCAGATGATGCAGTAGGGAACTGGGTTTGAATTCAGCATCTTTCGATATCTCAGCGCAATGTGTAACAGTTGGCACAGCTACCTGGAAAGTCTTTTTTGACTGAAACCAAAACCCAGAAAATTTCCAGTTCAATTTCCATGATTGAGATGACAGTGTACTTCTTAAGAAGTATCTGAGATCCCCTAGCTGTCCTACAACAAAAATAATTCTTTTACTCAGCCTCAAACACTGTGGTTTTCAATTTATCAGAAACAATTTTTAAGTATCTGTTCAGCCAACACAATATTATTTCTAAATATGCCAATTAGTGCAATGAAACTTGCATTTAGTCCCTGCTTTATGTTTCACTTTCAGCAACATTTCTTTCAGATAGTACCTGATGATGAGAAAGCAGTTTCAATGTTTGTTTAGAATAAAAACCGAAAGAACTGAGGATGCTGTAAATCAGGAACAAAAACAGAAGTCGCTGAAAAAGCTCAGCAAGTCTGGCAGCATCTGTGAAGAAAAAGTCAGAGTGAACGTTTTGTGTCCAAAGGTTCACTGGACCCAAAACATTAACTCCGAATTTTTCATGCGCACTTCAGTTTTGTTCAGTGTTTCTCTATTGCTTTCAGTTTATCCCTTCTGTAAGTTACCATGGCTACAGCAAAAGACACAGGAACGACATCTGAACCCAGATAAATTAAAGTCCAGAGATTTCCTTTCACTTTCTGAGAAGGCCTAATTTGTTCTGGAAATTCTGCCCGTGCAAAGATATAGCTATGACCATGGAGGTATTTCCAAAGGTTCAGAGTGAAATAACTCCATAGATGCTAATGTTCTATCACTAGGGCTCCCCGATTGGACCAGATTAACAGTCCCCATCAGGGAACTGATATTCTATGATGCCCAGCTGGCTAACCTCTTTACAATCACTACTCAAGAGTTGTCCTATCCTGGGATTGGGATCAGCAGGAGGCTGTATTAACAGGCCAGCTGAATGGCAGTAGGAATGTTCACCTGGAGGTCATATGTTTAGGCCTACCCCGCAACGATTTCTCAGGGCCATTCTCTCTTACTTAGATCTTGATTACAAAATGGGTGACTCACACTAGCATTTCTTGAGTGATTTTCCTGTGGCACTTCTTCTAACTGCTTTCTAGTGAAAATTTCACTTTAAGTGTAACACTCTGCACCCAACAGATACAGGACCACTCCAGGTACAAGTGTATTTAGATAAGGTTTACCAACTAGAGTAGAAATTCAGAGATTCGACGCACAAAATGGTTCCTAATCCAGTGCTCCTCCTTCAGAGAGATATCAATGAAAACACTTTTTAAAAAATAGCAATAACAATGGTCATGTTTAAAGAGATGCTACGCAAAATTGCTCATTAAAAAAGGTATATATTTTTTATAACATGTCACTGATGGTGAAACTCTTAAAAACAAGAGGGTCTTCCAAGTATGACCACATTGAAATGAGGTGATGAATCAAATAGAGAGCTGAGTAAACATTTTTAGGAGCTTGTTAATTAAAGTAAGAAATTTGAAGAATGGAAAATAAGCACTCATCTTAACAACAAACTGGTTTTTAAATAATTGATAATATTTAAAGCCTATTTCAGAGGTTTATATAAGATTGAATTTAAAACATATGTATCTCGCTCGACTGAAAGAAGTGATTAGTTTTCTAAATTGCATTTCCTTTACCTTTAGTTTGTCTTTTATTCTCCCTTGTTACATCGCTCTCCCCACTTACAACTAAACTGATATATTTGCACACACAAGCCAGCCACAACTAGGTTTGGATAGTTCATTGTAGCTCCGTTTCCAAGCCTGTGTCTCCATGAAAAACTAAAACAAAAGGAGCAAAGTTTGGCATCTTCTCAGATTTACCTCCCTGGTCAGATCTCCATACAATGTCTCTTTTCTTTGTCGTTGTGACAAACATATTTTTGAGAAAATAGGTGAGGAGTGTAGTGGGGTAGGGGGAGCAGGGAGAATGTTCAGTTATTGTTTCATGAATCTATTTTATGAGCTGGACGCTTGTCAAATGATATGCTACTGTGACTGATAATTGTTAGTTATGTACGGATATCAAATAATAATAGAAATAAGAGAACAACTGTAAAGGATGAAGACGTTATGAAGTAACAAAGTATAGTTTTATCACATACAGGATCTTTAGTGTGTCTATTTTCAAACTAGGGTTTTGAGGCAAGATATGCAGTGGAGGTAGAGGAGACCCAATATCCCAAAAATCCAAACATTCAGTACATTACCCTTCAGGTCTCCACACTCCCACTCGGAAACATCAAAGCAAACAATTACCTGCAGCCTTGATATATGAACTGTTCTGGAAACGTCATCAGCAACCTCAATCTATAAAGCAGAACAGATGGTCTTGGAGTTAGTTTAGAAATGGCTTCTTGTTTAGGTGTAAACCATCTTAATGGTCCCATGATGACCATAATGCTGCATTTCAAGAATCCAAAGCAAAGTATCACAGTGCACTGAAGTAAATCAGTTCTCTGTATTGGAAACGATTAAAGAAGTTATATGGAAATAATAATACGTATCCTCTGAAAGCAACAATTTTGAAAGATAAACATCATGATATGCTTAATGAACCTATTATATGACTAACACAATAATGCTTGATCTTTGTATTTGACGTCCATATTTTCCCACTTCGTATTCTACTGTAGAAATGTCTCAATATTTCACATATCATGAGCATTGTACAGTTCAGCGTTTCACTGGCATCAATTTTGTCAAATTATCTCTGATCTCTTCATACAATAAATACGTTTGGACTGTAGTGACAGTTACCTCGCTAAACCCAACAGTCACTGCACACCCTTCAAGAGCCCATTTCATTTGCTTTTACTGATGTCGATTCAAGGAGGAATGCTCATCTGTCATCAAAAGAAACTCTTTGCTATCCTTTAAAAAGTGTCATGAGATGACTACTATCTATCTGAATAAGCAAAGCAGTCAGGTTGGACCTCAGTTTAACATCTTGTCAAGGGCAAGGACATTCAAATAGCTACAGCTAGACAGTAGTTGGAGCAGCTTTGATGGAGATTACTTATGGGACCCAGCAGAATCCATGGCATGCCAAGCACCATAAGAATTGCTCAGGAAATTGAAACTTCTGGTAGGACAATTATCCTGTGTCTAAAATCTCCTGAAATAGCCTCATAAAGGTGGAAACTTCAGATGGTCTAATTCAGCCAAGTTTAATAGTTACCCATGAGAAGTTAGAATTTTCTACAGGAAAACAACACATACGGGCCAAATACTGAACTACAGGAGCAACCATCCCAACACCCACAAACGAAGCTGCATTAGAACATTATTCCAATGAGCCACCACACACTGCAGCACAGAGGAACTACGCAGAGCAGAAGAAAATCACCTATACAGGTATTCAAAAAGAATGGGTACCCTATGAACACAGTCTGCCGATTTCTCAGCAATAAACCCAAATAAACAGACAAAACGGGCTCAGAAACCATAACCACTCTCCCCTACATCAAAGACATTTCCGAAATGACTGCCAGACTACTCGGACCTCTTGGCATCAGGGTAGCCCACAAACCCACCAACACTCTAAAACAGCGGCTAATGAACTTAAAAGACCCTAAACAGACAACAAACAAAACAAACGTCATCTACAAAATAATAAAATGTGAGGCTGGATGAACACAGCAGGCCAAGCAGCATCTCAGGAGCACAAAAGCAGACATTTCGGGCCTAGACCCTTCATCAGAGAGGCATCTACAAAATACCTTGCAAGAACTGTGACAAACACTACATTGGACAAACTGGCAGAAAGCTAGCCACCAGGATACATGAACATCAACTAGCCACAAAACGACGTGACCCACTATCACTCGTATCCTTACGTACAGATGAGGAAGGACACCCCTTTGATTGGGAGAACACATCCATCCTAGGACAAGCCAAACAGAGACACGTACGAGAATTCCTAGAAGCATGGCATTCCAACCGGAACTCCATCAACAAACACATTGATTTGGAGCCAATCTACCATCCCCTGAGAAAAAGAACAGGAAATGACATCACCAACCCAAGGAACCCTAACCAGATAAATAGAAAGCGGGACATAATATCAGTGTTTCGTCAGAGGCTCACTGTTGATGTTACCTAGAATGGTGATGAAACATCTGGGAACAACCTTCAAGCTCAGTGAACCAGCTTATATCTGGAACAAAATAAAGACCCACTCTCTTGTGGACTGAGAGGAGGAGAGTGCTGTGTTGGAGGTGAAAGGAAGACATCGGGTTGGCTGTGCGCCCTTGCGACCAGTGGATCTCAATGCTGGCTTTGGCCTAACGCTGGTTCAGGGGAGCAGCCAACCTGCAACGATGGCTGCAACAAGTGCTCGTGCCCCAGGTCAGGGGGTCCGGAACACCATCCGTGTTTCCGTAAAGAAGGTGGATGAAGGTGCACCTGTGGACCGCACCTTCTTCGTGAAGAGTGTCCTGTTGGACTGTTGCGGGTTCGCTGCTGCGGACATTTACTGCCTGCAGGATTTCCCCGGACGAGGTTTTTACGATGTGACCTTCAGGAGTGCCAAGCTTTGCGAGCGCTTCCTGGAGGTTTTCAATGAGAAAGGAGGTGAGGGCCCCCTCTCTGTATTGACTGCTGTCCCGCTGTTTGTGATGCCAGCGCAGAGGAGCCGTTTGGTGACTGTACACATGTACGACCCGCATGTGCCAGCAGTTGATGTCCTGACCTTCCTTGGAAGGTACGTGAAGGTGGAAGGGGACCTAACTGATATCATGGACCCCTTTGGCATCTGGACCAGTAAGAGACAGGTCAAGGTGACGCTGAGGATGGGCGCAGACGGGAACGTCGTACACCCACCGTCCAGCTTCGCGATCGGTGGGAGCAAGGGCTACCTGACCTATGCAGGGCAACCTAAAGTCTGCCATGCCTGTGGTAGGTCAGGTCATGTGGCGGCCGACTGCCAAGCCACCATCTGCAGGGAGGAGGGACACCTTGCAAAGGATTGCCCTCAAGAGAAAAGCTGCAACCTTTGCGGGAAAGCGGGCCACCTCTATAGGGCATGCCCGCAGTGGGGGACCACCTATGCCCAGGTCGCTGGCAGGGGCAATGTGGGGCCAGCCCCCCCGGAGGAGAGAAAGGCACCAGGGCCCTGCAAGGACCCCACTAATGTGCAGGAGGGCCAGGTCGTGCAGGAGGGCCCAGCCCCGCAGGATGGGCCCGAGGCCAGCAAAGCGCCCCTGCAGGCTCTGCTCACCCCCGACAACCCGGAGTCGATGGAGGCGGCGACAGGCGACCCAGGGGAGTGGATGACGGTCCGGAAAGCGAGGAGGAAGGTGCATCGATGGGCCCAGGAACCGCAACCATCAGACGGGAAGAGGCAGCTACAGGGGGGCTATAAGATCTCCTCTGATGAGGGGGATTCGGAGAGGGCCTACCCGAAGCAGAAGTTAAAGATCTTGAGGGAGAAGGAAAGCAGCACCACGCTTCCAGGCGACGGGAGGTGTCCTGAGGCTCCCTCCGACACCCAGTCAAGTGCCGCTGGGGCACTGGAGGGCCCCCCGGAACTTCCAGGCGGGAAGGAGGAAACAGCGCATCCCCAGCCTGACCCAGAGCCGGACCCTCTTGCCTCCGCACCCCCGACAGGAGGATGCCACCCGGAAGGCAGCACGGACAGTTTCCTGAGCCTGGAGAGCATCCAGCAGTTAGCCCGAGCAATGGGCATGAAGGGACAGATAGAGGGGCTGGACCTTGGACTTGGGGAGGGTACTGCGGTCACTGCCCACAATGGGGGTACAAGTTGCGAGCATTAATGTGCGCAGTGTCAAGTCCACCGCAAGATGTGTATCCACGTTGGCCTACCTGACCACCATCAAGGCGGACCTCCTGTTTCTGCAGGCGTGCGGGATACCGCACCTCGGCAGGTACGGGAAATGGTCCGGCGCCTGGACCTGTGGGCCTTTGATCTGGTCGGGGGGTAATAAAGGTCGCTCCTCGGGCCTGGCTATTCTGCTGCGGAGGCGTGACTTCAACATCTCTCAAGTTCAGGAGGTGATGGGGGGGCGCCTCCTAGTGGCTGACGTCACCTACAGGAACGCTCCCCTGAGGCTGATCAACGTGTACGCCCCAGCGGTACGGAATGAGCAGTTGGCCGTCCTGCAGCGGCTTCCACCCCTGCTGGCTATGCCCAGGCCGGTCATCCTAGGCGGAGACTTCAACTGCATCATCAATGCAGATGGAAGATCCGGCGTGGGGACAGTGGGTGGGGGGAGTCAACTGGACGTCACGTCCAGACTCCTCATGGGCACGGTGAAGGACGCCAAGCTGCTCGACGTCTTCAGCACCCCTGCAGATGGAGCGCAGCGGAGGTACACCTGGTTGCGGCCAGACGGGTCTATTAGCTCAAGGATAGACTTCCTGTTTGTGTCACGGGCGTTCTCGGTCAGGTCCACCGGCGTCGAGCCGGTGTTCTTCTCTGACCACTGCCTCCTGCTGGCCGACTGTCACTTACAGGACGACCAGCCGGCCGGCAAGGGGACGTGGAAGCTCAACACTACTCTGTTGACCCCAGAGAACGTCGAGGAACTTAAGAGGGAGTACGCCGGTTGGAGAACCGTGAAACCCCTCTTTGAGTCTCCGGGCGACTGGTGGGAGACGGTGATGGAGAACATCAAGAGGTTCTTTGTCCTCAAGGGTGTTCGGAAGGCGAGAGAGAGGTGGGGAAAGCTGTCGTGACTCCAGAAAGGGTGCAGAACCTGCTCCTTCTGCAGTTGATGGGGATCGATGTCACGGAGGACCTCCGCGAGGTGAGGGGCCAGCAAGCCTCGCTCTTCGCCGCGGAGGCCTCCAGGATAATCTTCCGGTCCAGGGTCCGCTCCGTGGAGCAGGACGAGACGTGCTCGCGTTTCTTCTTTCAGAAAGTGCACAAAGAGAGCTCTGTGCTTAGCCGGCTGAAGGAGGACGATGGCTCGGTGACGTCGTCTCGGCCCAACATTTTGAGGATCAGCAGATCCTTCTAGGACTGTACGACACGAAGCCCACGGATAGCACGGCCTTCGAGTCGTTCCTGTCGTCTATCACGGAGGTCTTAGATGACGGCACGAGGGAGTGGCTGGACTGGCCGATATCCCTGGACAAGCTGGCCAGAGCCCTCAAGCCCGTGGAGAGGAATAGGACTCCCGGGAGCGACGGCTTACCGGTCGAGCTGTATTCCGCTCTGTGGGACCTGGTCGGCCAGGACCTGCAGGAGGTGTACGATAGTGCGCTTCGGGCAGGGGAAATGTGCAAGTCTATGAGGAAGGGCATCATCACCCTCATTTACAAGAGGAAGGGGGAGAGAGAAGAAATTAAGAATTGGCGTCCCATTTCACTATTGAACGTGGACTACAAAATCCTGGCCAAGATCATAGCCAACCGGGTCAGGTCTGTCCTGGAGTCGGTGATTCACCCTGACCAAACCTGTGCTGTGCCGGGCAGGAAGATCGCTGAGAGCCTCGCGCTCATCAGGGATACGATCGCCTACATACAGGACAGGCGGGTGGACACCTGCCTCGTCAGCCTGGACCAGGAGAAGGCCTTCGACAGGGTCTCTCATGCTTACATGGGGGACGTCCTCTCCAAATTGGGGCTCGGGGATGGCATCCGCAATTGGATCTGGCTGCTTTACGCCAACATCGTTAGCGCAGTCTCGATCAACGGGTGGGAATCGGACAGTTTTCCTGTTAGATCTGGAGCCAGGCAGGGCTGCCCGCTCTCTCCTGCCTTGATCGTGTGCTGTGTGGAGCCCTTCACCGCATCCATCAGGAAGGACGTGAGCCTGAAGGGCATGACTATCCCAGGCAGTGGAGGCCTTCAGGTCAAGACCTCCCTGTACATGGACGATGTCGCCGTCTTCTGCACCGATCGTCGGTCGGTGAGTAGACTATTGGACATCTGCAGCCAGTTTGAACTGGCCTCAGGTGCCAAAGTCAATAGGGGTAAGAGCGAGGTCATGTTCTTCGGGAACTGGGACGACCGCTCCTTCATCCCCTTCACCGTCAGGACAGACTACTTGAAGGTGCTGGGTGTTTGGTTTGGTGGAGCTGGGGTGTGCACTAAGACTTGGGAGGAGCGTATCACCAAATTGAAGCAGAAGCTGGGCAGGTGGACGCTCCGGTCCCTCTCCATCGCAGATAAGAACCTGGTTGTCAGGTGCGAGGGGCTTTCGGTACTGTTGTATGTGGCACAGGCCTGGCCTATTCCCTGGACCTGCGCCGCTGCAGTCACCCGGGCCATCTTCCACTTCATTTGGGGGTCGAGGATGGACCGGGTCCGCAGGGACACCATGTACAAAGACCTGGAAAATGGGGGAAAGGGCGTACCGAATGCCACCCTTGCCCTGACGGCTACCTTTGTGTGCGGCTGCATCAAGCTGTGCGTAGACCCTCAGTACGCAACCACCAAGTGTCACTACTCACTGAGGTTCTACCTGTCCCCGGTGTTGCGAAGGATGGGCCTGGCCTCGTTGCCACGGAACGCTCCGAGTAGTTGGACCGTTCCGTACCACCTGTCCTTCGTGGAGAAATTTTTGAAAGGAAACACCTTTGACCACAAGGCCGTCAGGCAGTGGTCAGCACGTAGTATCCTCGAGACCCTTCGGGAAAAGGAGAGGGTGGATCCCGTCCTGTGATTCCCCACGCAGACTGCCAAAGTCATTTGGCAGAATGACTCATCGCCAGAACTTTCAAACAAGCACAAGGACATTGCTTGGCTGGCAGTGAGAGGGGCTCTGCCAGTGAGATCCTTTATGCATGCCCGGAATCTCTGCGCCACCGCACGCTGCCCTCGAGGTGGCTGCTGGGGGGACAAGACTGTCGATCACCTCCTTCTGGAGTGTGCCTATGCGCAGGAGGTCTGGAGGGGGATGCAGTGGTATTTGTCGAGGCTCGTCCCGAGCAGCTCCGTGACGCGGGATTCCGTGCTCTATGGGCACGCACACCGAGGCCAACATCAACTGCGCCTGGAGGACCATGAATGCACTGAAAGACGCTCTTTGGTCTGCCCGCAACTTGCTGGTCTGCCAGCTGAAAGAACTGACCCCGACCGAATGTTGCAGACTGGCGCACTCCAAGGTCCAGGACTACGTGCTGAGGGACGCACTAAAGCTTGGGGCAGCCGCCGCCAAGGTGCGGTGAGGAAAGACCACGATGTGAAACACCTTGTCCAGAATAGAAAAAAGGGCCCTATCTGGTACCTGGGCCCAGCTGGCGCCTTCCCCAACTGGTCAGGGGGCCAACTGGGACTGTGCGGGGTGACCACTGCCGGGGTATTTTCTTTGCTTTGTTTTTTTTTCTTCTTTGTTTGTTTTTTTCCTTTAGTTGATGTATGTACCCCCTGGGTAACCTGGAGCGGCCTGCATGACTGGGTAGGTGTATAAATATGTTTTATTTTTTGTACATCTTATGAATGACGTATATTTTTTCAAAAAAAAGGTGACGAAATGTCTGAAAACTAACCTTCCAGCTCAGCGAGCAAACTCACATCCAGAACCTCAATCTGAGCTACAAATCTTCTCAAAACTCGCTAGTTAGAATATTATAAAATCCTGGAGAACTATGCAACAGAATCTGTAACACCCACTCAACACCACCACTACCCTTCTCTCAACACACACACACACACACACACAAACACACACACACACACACACACACACACACACCACACACCACACACCACACACCACACACACACACACACACACACACACGCGCACACACACGCGCACCATACAT
Organism: Stegostoma tigrinum; assembly: GCF_030684315.1. NCBI lineage: Eukaryota > Metazoa > Chordata > Chondrichthyes > Orectolobiformes > Stegostomatidae > Stegostoma > Stegostoma tigrinum. Next base: position 18,891,288 of record NC_081370.1, read on the forward strand.
GCATACCCCCACACACATGCAGCACACACGCATACCCCCACACACATGCACCATAAACACATACTCCACACACATGCACCACATACACATACCCCCACACACATGCACCACACACACATACCCCCACACACACATACCCCTACACACATGCACCATACACATGTACCCCACACACATGCACCACATACACAAACACCCACACACATGCACCACACACACATACCTCCATGTACATGCACCACACACACATATCCCTATACATATGCACCACACACAAATACCACCCCACACAAAAAACACTCACACACACACACACACACACACACACACACACACACACACACACACACACACACACACACACGCAAACCAGCCTGGACCACATGCTCCTCACCCCAAAGATGCCTCCGCCCAAACTTCACATTGCCAGAGAAATAGTATATACATGCTAAACATAGTCATAATTATATATTCTATATTTTATAGGATTAGAATTACGGTGAATCAGTGGTTAGCACGTGCCAGGGCCCCGGGTACAATTCCAGCCTCGAGCAACTGTCTGTGTCAAGTTTGCACATTCTCCCCATGTCTACATGGGTTTCCTTCAGGTGCTCCAGTTCCCTCTCACAGTCCAAAGATGTGCAGGTTAGATGGATTGGTCAAGCTAAATTACCTACAGTAACCGGGCATATGCAGGTTAGGTGGATTACCCGGGATGGGGGGGGGATGAGTCAGGGTGGGGTGCTCTTCAGAGAGTTAGTGTGGACTTTTTGGGCTGAATGGCCTGTTTCCACACTGTAGGGATTCTAACTTCTAAATACAATAATATGACTTTTCCCAATTTTTAAGTAGCTTCATTACTAAAATGTTAAGTGTAATCCTATGTTTAGTGTTGTTATTGTAAATGCATTGGTTGACAGTGGGCATTGCCATGCAATGTGATGATGCTGTAGCTGATGAAGTTACTTCCAAGAGTCAAATGAATTTGCTTAACAATTGGGAATCTCTGAGAGACCCCAGGAGCTTTCCTTACCTCATTTGTTGCACACATGCTTCCAGAGACATCAATGCAGAAAACAACCAATGAGTCATCCACGTTTACGTAATCTTCATTGACAAACCCCGAGAGATACATGACATCTTGACTGTTGGGTATCGTACTGAAGGATCGAGTGACCACATTATGTTTATTACAAAATTCGCAAGGCCATATCTGGATAAGGAAGAAAAAGGCCAACAGTTTGACATTTAACAGAAAGGTAATGTGGATAAACAGTTACTGATAACTCATAACATTAAGTTAGAGTTTGGGACACCCCATGCTGGAGTAAGAATAACAGGCCTAACCTGTAACCAGACTAACCTTAAAATGGGCATGCCATTTAATCACAACTATTTAACATATTTTGTTCAATTTTGTACTTTGCCAGTTGCGATGATCTTTAAATTTGAAATAGTAAAGGAAATTCCTAATTTCTTTAAAATTCATGGAAAATCCATAATTGTTTCAAAACTATTTGAAAAGGACCAAAAAAACTGTGGATGCTGGAAATCAGAAACAAGAATAGACATTGCTGGCAAAGCTTAGAAGGCCTGGCAGCATCTGTGGAGAGAAAACAGAGTTGACATTTCAGACCCGAAATATAAAGTCTGATTTCTCTCTGCAGATGCTGCCAGACCTGCTGAGCTTTTCCCGCAATATCTGTTTTGGAATTGAAAAGGTCATTTATAAGTTAGTACAAGTTGTAAAGCGATCAATGGTGATTTTCGTGGATAATAAGAAAATACATGTCAACTGTTGATCCTGGACACGGATACAGTACCAACAAGAAGGAGGTTATCAGTGATAATGGGAACTGCAGATGCTGGAGAATCCAAGATAACAAAGTGTGAAGCTGGATGAACACAGCAGGCCAAGCAGCATCCAGGGATGCCTAACCTGAAGAAGTTACCCTCCTCGCTCTGGAGCTTTTGTGCTCCTGAGATGCTGCTTGGCCTGCTGTGTTCATCCAGCTTCACACTTTGTTATTAAGAAGGAGGTTATGTTGTGGAAACCTTTTGGCCAGAGACAAAGGGGAACGAGAGGTAGGCAGAATGAGACAGAAGACAAAGAAAGAAGAAGGAACACAGAATGTGTGAGAGCCAAAATCAGGAAAAAAAACTCTATGAATAGGTCAGTTTTCATTTTGACAGGAAGCAGAAAAATAGAATTCCAGAAGCTCTTGGAGAAGTGTCTTATGAATGACCTAACTGGGACTGAACCCTAAAAGTGGCTTAAGTAGGTTCAGACATGTAAAAAAGCTGAAGGTTAGTACAAAAGGACCAGATTGTGAACTCAGTATTGTTGATTGTATGCCCTTCAGGACTGGCATGACCAAGTTTGTAGATGTAATCTTTGTCAGTATCAACTGTATTCAGGGAACTCATACAATTACCAGTGAACACAATGGAAGGGCTGAATCGATTGGGTGGGTAAATGATCATTTCTGTGTATCAGAGGCTGAGTTTGAGAACTTCAGAATGCAGAAACTAGTGCTCACGTCATTTGCCTTTTAAGATATTTACTAATCAACTGGTTCTGAGACCTTAATACACTTATCTGGAGAAAGTGGGACTTGAACAAACGTCTCCTGGCTCAGAGTTAGAGACACTACTACACCATGATAGCTGCTCATTTTTAAAAAAATTTGTGTTAAATTAATTCTGAGTCTGATTCATGTTAATGTAATAATTACAATAAGTAAAATCTTGTTTGGTGATCTTTTGATGGTGGCTCATGATCATGAAGTAAATTAAAATGGCATTAGCTTCCTTCTCAATTGAAACTGTTATGAGGCTTCCTGTTACAAGTTCACAATCCTCAGTAATCATGCAACATGGGTAATCCAAAATTGTTAACTGAGGAATCACAGCAGTGAGGACTGTTATGTATCATGATCTTTGAATTATAGGACTGATGCTTTTAGAAAGAATCTAGATTCCCAGCTATGCCCAACAACCACCACGATAGCACTGCTGTGGAACTCACAATATCTGCATATTTTTGGTGAATCCGACTAATGCTGGACAAAGCTGCAGAACACCTTTGGCAGTAGATCGCTTTCACAGTTTGGCTTTGCACTGTAACACAGCAGAAAGAAAGAGTTCAAGTTCAGTCTGATTCAGTTGGTGCCAAACTCACATCAGAATTAACAGTCAGTTCCAACAGCCTTCAATTCCATCCAATGATTTGCTCAGACTGGCTTCTGACCCACAGCAACTGATCAGGATTTGTTACAATATCCTTCGATGAACTTTCAACCCACCTCTTTGAAATTGACAATGCATATTCAAGTGAAATTAAGTAGGTTCTCCCATGAAACATTAAGAAGATGAAGCATGGGTTAAAATACTGACCAAACACTAAAAAAATCTGTTAGCATGCATGAAAGCAAATTTGCCAGACAGACCTAACCACAACAACAGTCTCCGCACTAGGAAGTCACTATATATGGATAGTTTTACTGTGAAATGTATTTAGGTGCTTCTATTTTTTTTAATGATCTAATGATTCACAACAACAATTATGGATTTAAATATGGGATGGTTAAGATGTAAAACCAGCATTGGGGTAAAAATAGTTATACATTTTCCATCTTAGTGTAAAAGATCAAAGGATTTGGCCTGCAATGAGCATTTGGATCCCTTTACATTTCTGTGTAAAAGAGCATTAAGCCTGGTCATATACTTACCATTACTGATATCTACCAATTTTCCCAGGTTAACAGAGACCACGTTTACATTAGCTTTCTTGCTCGGGTGAGAACCAGAGTTCTTAGGGGCTGGAAAATCTACAAGAATACAGTGACATTGAAATATTAAAACTCACCCTATACTCTTATTATTACATTAATCAACAACTTACAAAGAGGATAGCAACAATTTTAATCAACTCAATAATTCAATAAACTCAAGAATGAAACAGTGGAGCAAGAACAAGTAACATAAAGGGCCAGGAGTAAGTTACGTATGTTCCAGATCACTCCCAGAGCTTTAATTAATTACTTTTAAACTTTAGTTACTCTTATTACATGGGCAGTCAAGTTGCACAATTCAATCATGTTAAGAAACAACATAATTTTATTTATTTTGAGCCAACCTACTTCGTTTAGGCCTTGGAGGAGGGACCAGAGGGGGTTCATTCAGTGAACACGGCAGAGTTGCAGACAACTGACGTGTACTGAAAGAATTAAGACGTGGAGGCAGAGGTGGAGCCTGGTTGTCTTCCTCATCTGATAACACAACACAGAACATAAATGAAAACACTGAGAATATATAAAATTCACCTTTCATTCACTATCATCTCATTTGTCATAACATTATTTGCAAGTTTGCCCTTTTCTTGGTTCTCTTTCATTGGGTTTTAAAAATTTCCCAATCCTCTGGCTTACCTCTAGCCTTTGCTACATTGTGTCCTCCCAGCATCACTATGCTTGGCTTATTCTCTACTTAGAATCCTTCTTCCTCACGAGGATGTATTTTCATTGCAGGCATTTGATGGCATTATCTATGACCATGATCAGACACCTTCCTGATCTGGAGCTATCTTGTCGTTCCATTATAGTCAGTGTGTCAAAATCCTGGAACTCTGCCCCTGACAGGTCTGTGGATGTTCCTACACCATATAAACTGCAGTAGTTTAGAAAACCTGTTTACGTCCCCTAACTCAAGAGAAGTTAAGGATTGACAATAAATACTGGCCTTGTCAGTAGTTCCCACATCCTATGAGTAAAAAAAAAATACGGCTCCTTATGTGATAAAATGCATTTTATCTAAAGTGCTCAACCTTACAGGCTGACATCTGTGATCCTTCCTGACTGTTTGAGACTGGAATCACAAGTCCAAGTGATTCACCTGAATTGATACCGGAAACAAAATGTCTTTACCTATTGGTGTTGATCTTTTGCTTCTGGCAGGAAGTGTTGGATGTTTTGCTCGGTTCCCATGTGAAGATTTTGGAACAGTAGCATATACACAGTTATTCTCATCTCCACGTGATTGGAGGAATCGGTTGTCATACTGATGCAGACCGTGACTGGCCTGTATTGGTAGAGGTCTGAAGCTTGTGCTCGAATATGTTTGATTTTCGACAAGATCTGGAATAGAAGCTGGTCTGTCATGTCTTTGTTCTGTAATTGAATACAAAGAGAACATTGGTCAACACCTACAAACTATTTATTTGTTATACTTCAGCCAATTTGAATGACTCCACCTGATGTCAATAAGCAGCCGAGTGCACTGCACACATTAGAGACTGACAGGGTCCTGGCTGTACAGTGGAAAATTTGGGCTTCAGACCTAGCCATCCCTCAAAAGAAGCTGTTCCAGAGATCCACATCCAGCATCTGTGGGATTGAGAGCTGGCATTCTCTGAACACCTAATTGCTTGATCAGCCTGTGAGGTGAGGACACATTAAATTCAGACCATTGCAAAATCGATTAAAGTGCCTTCTACTTAATCTGGGACTATAAGGTGCCTGTTGTGTAAAGGGTGTGGGAATTGAGCATCTCCAGAAATAGAGATTGATGCAATAAAAGCACTCTGCAAGGTCTGTGATGGGGAATATACCTACGTGATCTTTGTGGCTTGTGAAAAAGTTACTGAGCTAAGTAAGACAACGTCACCATGCTCATGGGACAATTGGAAGGGATTGAGAATGATAAAATGTACTGTAATTATATACTGGCATCTTAGCATACTGAAAATTCTTTGGTTATACTATCTACTTTTGTGTATATCCTTATACTGTCACCTCTATGCATTTTTGCCTCACTGATAATATTACTGAAATGTAACAATCAAAGAAAGCAATGGTGTTTTCAGTGTGAGAAAATTATTGTATAGGAAAACTATTGTCAGAATGGTGGAATATGATGTTTCAATAAAGCTTGACCCTGCACTGCTACAACTGAATATATCATTATTACAGTGATTAAAATAACAAGACAAATTAGAACAAGCAAATAGTCTAATAGAATCTCCAGACATTATGGACAATTGTCCAAGTGTGGCCTGTCCACAAATGGAGGACTGATCCACTATGACCAATGACTACACATGCAAGATGATGCAAGCTGTGGCTAACAGTGATACAAAGTGGCACTTACTTGCTTTAACCTATGCTCAGACTGGATTACACAAGATTAGTACCAGGCATCGGGAATATCCAACAACAGAGGGTCTGACCTCTTCTCTATAATATTCAACAGCATTAACATCATTAAATACCACCAGTAATGAAAACAATGGTGCTACTAGAGAATGATAAATCTTAAAGTTTTCAAGGACTGTTCACTGCAGGATCCCATTTCAATGAAAATAGTTGAGAGTATTGCTGAGGCCCTAATTATTATTTTCTAAAATTCTCTTGAATTGGGAAGCCTGCTTTAGATTTGAAAAGAGAACATGTCATTTCACTTTTTAAGAAAGGTGACAAAGGAAAACTACAGAATTATAGATTTAACGTCTGTTTTTGGAAATGTTTTAAAGAGTCTTTATTAAAGGGCAGCCTGACTGAATACCTGGAAAATTTTCAATACTCAGCGAGAGATATAGATTTATAAATGATAGCTCATGCCTGATAAATCTGATTGTATTTTTTTGAAGTTTGCTAAAAACAGACTTGAAGTTGAAGCTTTTTTGTGTTTCATCAGGACTCAAACACAAGAAAACAGTTTTAGATAAGAAACAATAATGTATACAGCATGAAAAGAGTGTGCTGATTGTTTGGGCTACAGTTAGCATTGATATGCAGAAGGAACTGTTAATTGTCAGTTAAGTCAAACCAGGCAAGTTCATTTATCAGGGCATGGCCGAAAGGGATGCAGCAAGGTTGACTTGTCATTTTAGTACTTTCCTCAGCAAACAATACGCAAGGCATGGTCATGTTCCCTTTGCCTTCAAAAAAAAAGTCCCATATGTGAATAAATGTAGATTCTATGACATGCCATTAAATCACACCATAGGCCTGGTTGATAATCTTAATTTGGTTTCCTGTGTAATTCCTAATTCAGTCAGCATTATTTAGTCAATATTGTCTAACAGTAGAATTATACCTGATGTTGTACTCTACATTCTGAGTTTCGCAAACAGTGTTTGGTTAAGATAACAAAGTGTGGAACTGGATGAACACAGCAGGCCAAGCAGCATCTCAGGTGTTCAAAAGCCGATGCTTCGGGCCTAGAAGGGTCTAGGCCCGAAGCATCGGCTTTTGTACTCCTGAGATGCTGCTTGGCCTGCTGTGTTCATCCAGCTTCACACTTTGTTATCTTGGATTCTCCAGCATCTGCAGTTCCCATTATCACTGATACAGTGTTTGGTTAAGCACAGCTGGCATGCTATCGGTTGCAGACACTTGTTAGACTGTTAGGGTTATATAGGCAGTTAGTTAGCTGCACAGCTGGTTTGTGGAGTGAATGTTCAGTTCCTCCAATACCTGAAGCTTTCAACCTCTCACAACATCTGAGGTATAGTGACACTTAGGTTAAACCAGCACCAGTTGTCTCTAATGAGTGGACTGATGGTTACTTTACTTCTACTTAAGGATTAAATAGGGATTTTTATATTCACAGTAAAACATAACAAGCAGACTTCACCACATGAACCTTGTACCAGATGACTCTTGTGCACCCTTGAGGTTAGTGTCAGCAGGAATCTGTAGGTGAACCTTGTACAAACAAGAAGTTAGTGTTTACAAAACATTTCAGAAATGTGTTAGAGTCAGACGATCTTTACAGACAGGAACGTGACAGTTACCGATGATGAACTGGTCAAAATTAGTGCCAGGCCACAATAAGACTAAGTAATCCTTAATTGGATGAAGAAGACATGAACACCATTGAACTGTGATCAAGATTAGATATTTATTTCTTCTGTTTTTATGAAGGAAGATTGGAATTCAGATAATGAAGATGTGTATGTGACCAAAATTGTATAAGAATATGGAATTTCTCTGTATTTCCAAGAGTCTTACTTAAGTTTGACTGAGTGTTGATCTCCTGCGTTCAGTTGAATAAATGGTCACACATCTTAACTTGCTCACCTGTGGTCAACTGTGTGGCCTGATTGGCTGGTAAGCATTCTACATTAGGGACTAGACTTAAAAAGTAGTAGATTCAAGAAGGAGTATAATAATTTAGGAACTATGTTCCCATTATCACGATAAATTAAAGCTAGTTAACCATATTGGAAAACGCAGTACAGGTAGTGTGTTGTTCTCGCTGATGTGGGAGCTAATGGATCCCATTACAAACTACAGCGACAATATCAGCAGTAAGTATCTGCAGTTCAAGGAACTTTGGCTGAGAGTTGGTGAGCTGGAACCTGAGTTTCAGATACTATGGCACATCTGGGAAGGGGAGAGCTTCCTTAACACTGTGTTCAGGCAGTCACACCATGTAGCTTAAATATTTCAAATTTGGCCTGTTGTCAGGGACACGAGTGTGCAACAACAAATTCGGCAGGTAGAGCGATCCTGCACATAGCATTGGGAGAGCCTCAGCTCTTAAATTTGTCCAACAGGTCACAGGTACTTGCTCACAGCATGGATGAGGAAAAGGACTATAGGGAGGATGGACAAACTGACCAGTGCCCCATGGTCCAGGAAGTCACTCACATAGGGGGAGTACAAAGAAAAGTGATCACTGTAGGGGATTCTATAATAAGGGGAACAGATGGTATCCTTTGTGAGCAGGATTGAGAGCCCTAAGGGTATGTTGCCCACCTGGTGCCAAGGTAAAGGACATCTCAATTCAGCTTGAAAGAATACTGGAGAGGGAGTGGGAGGATCCAGTTTTTGGCACCAACAAGATAGGTAGGAGGCCCTTTTTGGGCCATATCAGGAATTAGAAACACAATTAAAAACAGGACCATAAAGGTTGTAATGTCTGTATTATTATCTGAAAATTGGCAAAAATAAGAAGATTCAAGAAGCAAATACATATTGAAAGGAAGGGTGTGGGAAATTAGGGCTCCATTTCTTGGGCACTGGCATTGGTATTGGGACAGGAGGGAATTTTACTATTGGGAGAGCCTCCACCTGAACAAATCTGGGACCAGAATCCTAGAGGGATGGCTAAAAAGGATGGTCGCAAGGACTTTAAGCTAATTAAAGGTGAGGAGGACTCCGGAGAGGTTATTAAAATTCCCCATAAGAAATAATAGGACAGGGAGTATGGAAAGGGTCAGGAATCCAACTTCAGGCACAGCAGATAAGGGGACAGCAATGAGAAGGGACTGAGAGGGTTATACTTAAATGCATGCAGTATATGAAACAAGGTAAAAGAGCTTATAGCACAGATTGATTTCGGATGTTGTGGGTGTCAAAGAGACATGGCTGCAAGGTGATCAGGGCTGGAAACAAAACATCCAAAGATACATATGCTATTAAAATCATGGGAGAGAGGCAGAGGGGGCAGGGTTGCCTTGTTATTAAAAGATGATGTTAAATCAATAGCATATAGAGATATAGGGTTGGAATGTGTAGAATCTGTGTGGGTGGTGTTGAGGAGCCACAAAGTGAAAAAGATCCTGATGGGAGTTATGTACAGGCGTTTTGGCAGTAGTCAGGACATGGAGAAGAAAATAAGTCAGGAGACAGTAAAGGCATGTCAGAAAGGTACTATTACAACAGTCATGGCAGACTTCAATATGCCGGTAGACTGGGAAAATTAGGTTGGTAGCAGATGCAAAGAAAGCAAATCTATGGAATGTCTGTGAGGTGATTTTTTGTAGCAGCTTGTGGTAGAGCCCACTTAGGGAACTTGCAATCTGGATTTGGTGATGTGTAATGAGGTAGACTTGATTAGGGAGCTTAAGATGAAGGAACTCTTTGAGGGCAGTGACCATAATATGATAGAATTCACCCTGCAGGTTGAAAGGGAGAAGCTGGAATCAGAAGTAATGATATTACAATTCAATAAAGGCAATTACAAAGACATGAGGGAGGAGTTGGCTGGAGTTGATTGGAAGGGGAACATAAGCAGGGAAGGCAGTGGAGCAGCAATGGCAGGTATTTTTGATGGTAATTCAGGAGGCACAGCAGAAATTCATCCCAAGTAAGAAGAAACATGCCATGGGGAGGATGAGGCCACCATGTCTGACAAGTGAAATCAGGGACAGTATAAAGACAAAAGAAAAAGCATACAATATGGAGAAGATTAGCAGGAAGCTAGAGAATTAGGAAACCTTTTAAAAACCAGCAGAGAAAAATTAGAAAAGTATTTGGTGGGGGTGGGGTGGGGGGGAGGAAGAAGATAAAATGTGAGGGTAAGCTGGCTAGTAATATGAAAGAAAAATGCAAGAGTTGTTTTAGGGACATAAAAGGTAAGAGACAGACAAGGGTGGATATTGGACCACTGGAAAATGAGGCTGGAGAAGTAGTAATAGGGAACAAAGAAATAGTGGAGGAACTGAATAGGTACTTTGCATCAGTCTTCATGGTGGAAGACACCAGTTCCATATCAGAATTTCAAGAGAGTCAAGGGGAAGAGGTGAGTGTAGTGGCCATCATTAAGGAGAAGGTGCTAGGGATAAATCACCCTGACCAGATGAACTATACACCAGAGTTCTGAAAGAGATAGTTAAGAAGATTATGGAGGCACTGGTTGAGATCTTTCAGGAATAACTGGAGTTAGGGAGGGTCCCAGAGGACTATAATGCCCATGTTGAAGAAGGGAGGGTGACAGAAGACAGAAAACTGTAGGCTGGTTAGCTTGACCTGAATCGTTGGCGAGATTTCAGAGGTCTTTATTAAGGATGAGTTTGCACAGTATTTGGAAGTGAAAGTTTTTATTATCTTGTTCAAAATCAAACCAGACCCGTATGCTGTCCAACCCATATCATAGGAGACACAACAGACCACAACAACTATTTTCATCAGAACTGGATGGTAGAAGGTGCTGCTAATTTGTCAGGCACCATATTCTTGCCAACATCTTTATGCCTTCAACACAATGCGGTGCATTGTGTCAGCTGGAAGGACAGGGTTGTTAAAAATTACAGTAATGGGTGAGGTGATCATGAGGATGATTAATACTAGTCACGGAATGAAGCAGCCAGTGGATTCTAAGACAACTAAAGTTACAACTGTATCAAAGATGCTTATCTTCTGTCTTTGATAGTTGGCATTGCTGACAAGGCCAGCATTTTTTATCCCTCTGACTTGCCTCTTGAACTTAATGGCCTACTAGCCATACTATTTGGAGGACTTAAGTTTTAGAGGATTGCAGGAAAATTGATTTATTTCAAGTTTTGTGAAAAATACCTGGAGTTGTTTCTTTAAATGTAATCATTGAATGTACACTGTGATCATTAGAAAACTTTTTAAAGAAGGCTTCCTAGAAGTTACATGACTTGTGATAACTGCTCACTTTGCCATAGGTTCCTGCTGGGTATGTTTTGAACAGTGACAGAGTTGAAGACGTGTTTGTTCTTTATTCGTTGGGTTGAATAAGAAACTGCTGATTTACAAAAAAGCCAACTAAAAACAAGCTGCCCAGGTGATCACTATCATTTCTGAAAAGAAAACCCTCTGTTGACTTCATGGTGAAACCTATTTGTTCTCTAGAAAATGATTGAACAATTGTCTCAAAATTGTAAGTCATGAGTAAGCTATGTCTACAAAACTTCAGAGGCAACTACGTGTGATTAACACCAAAAAAGCAAACACTGGAACATCCTTTACCTTCAGTAATAACCATGAGTATAACAGTGCACTCCTCTAGCTTTGATTTTAAATCAATGTTCTCAAAGAATGGTAATTTGCTTGCTGCCTTTATAGTGAGATAGAATGAGTATAAATTGAAAGAAGGTTATTTTTAAGGGCAAGGCTGAGGTGGTGGAACACATGAGTAGACAAGCCATAAAGGGTGTAGAGCTGAACATAACAGTAGCATCTGGTTATGATGAGTAAGAGAGTGGATAATACAAGTTTCTTGTTTAATGATGAAGGAATGAGATATCAGAAGGCCCAGGGCAGAACAGCATCTGCAAGGATCTTTCCAAACAATTGGTTTCCATGGTCCATTGTCTGAAGTTTCTATACCTGGCAACCAAAGCCTACATTGCTTCTGGGGAAATCCAAGTATTCACAACTTGTCTCTGATGTAGTTAGCTCAGGAAAGCTTAGCAATGGAAATATGACAGCGTTCGTGTGTTGCTAATTTCATCAATACACTGCCACGTTGCAAAGTGCTTAGCGTAGCGGAAACAAGCCTACACGTATTGAGGCCTAGAATCACCGACAGAGAAACCTCAGCTCATATCATTGGTTTCTAGTTTCTGACTGAATATGATTGCACATCTTGCACTGAAAGGCTCAGAATGGGGGTGAAACAGGAAGCCAGTATGTTACCATCTGCTAATGCAACCTCAGAAAGTTTAATAAGTTCGTTGGAAAGGAGTATATTTTTATCTGAAAATATTAAACTGAAATAGTACAGCCCGTGCATTATCGGCAGAGTGACGGCAGCTAGAATGTTTCACTTGTCAAAAAGGTCCCTTAATTTCCCAGTTAATCTTTTCGCTTTTCATACCATTTTCTCAACATTTTGCCTGCACGCAGTGATTGTTGCTGGTTTTGTGGCTGCACAGATGGCACAGCCTTAATCATGATGCATGACCCTTGAAGGTTAGTGTTGGCAGCTTAAATTAACAATGACATGAGTGATGGCCAGAGTGGAGTAACCAGCATAGCGAAGATATATTATTCCAATCACAATCCAGCAAAGTGAGTGTCTCGCAGGTGAGACTCCCACATTGGAAGGGTGATTTCAAAGTGATTACATCAGGGTCTCAGAAATACTGAGAAGACAAGTTCCCATCAAGCAATTTTAAACAGGCCTTGCATATCTCAATAATGAGCACCAAAATCTCAGGAGTGTGTTGTTCAGGTTATTGATCTCAGTTTGGACAAAGGACAAAGCCAGAAAATGTCAGCTTTGAAATAATCCCCAATATGAGCTCACCTACTGCCCTTCTATGATCAGAAGGGCAAACATCAGTTGGCAAGTGGCTAACTGAAAAGCTATCAGTCCATCAGCTGATTATACTGATTAATCGGCTCCAATCATTCCAAACTGTGTTCCAATAGATTTTAATAGTAGTTACAGTTTTGAAATGCTGTACTCAGGCTTCTAGATGTTATCAGCAAAGAGCAAAAAATTAAAAACTATTCCTTTCAATGCCATTAGCGCTTCTCAACTCACTGAAGAAATCAGATTTACCCTCTAAAAAATTTCTTTGTAATTTCCCTTGCCCTCTTAAGGTCCAGGGTAGATAAGAATCTATAAGACACTACCTCCGCGGACCTAAGCTCATCCTGTAACTTATCGCCAAATAATGATACCCACACTGTTTTCTGTATCTTCTAGTTACAAATGAAAGCTTTCACAAGTGAGCCTACACATTGATAATGTCATGTGTTGGTTGGTGATACTTTCAGTCTCTCCTACAGATGGGAGGAAAAATTTGTAACCTTATGATCCGCTGTGCTTTCACTAATTCGGCAGGTGGCTAGCTTTTCAACTGTTTTCCAATGAAGGCACCACCATTTTCTGATCACTACCCCATGCATATACAAATGGATCTGATAATTCACACAAACTGGGATTTGGGACTTTAAATATAAATTACATTAAAGTGTCAGATTACATTAAATTGCAGATCAGTGTGATCGAAGATTATAATCTAGTTTCTAAATAGGTAATGTTGCATTACAAATATCAACTAATTTTACAGTCAGTATTTAAATTTGTGATTATTTTTAAACTATATGCATGAAAATAAAGACAGTCCACAAATCTGCTGACCAGGGCAGTAAGTCATTAATAATGAATAGACTAAGTAGGAGCAGTTATTGATAATGAACTGACAGGTAAAATGGTAGAGCACTGGGGGCCCATCAATTTCCTCACTGACCCATAGACACTAAAGACAATTGTAGCACTTCACCGGCACATGAGCTACGTTCTCCTCACTGGGATTCAAATCTATGTCCTTCCTGTGTCTGTGGTGTTCATTACTACGGAAGAGAAATTTAGTCAGCAAGCCATTAGGGGAACAGATTGTAACATACTTCAATAATCAAGGAGATGTTTAAAAAAAAGAATGGATTAACATTTTTTGAGATTGAAATAATTGGCACTTACCATGGTCTCTATTTCTGGGATTTGGGGATGGTATGTTTTGTGAATTGTACACAATGTGGCTGTACGCAAATTCCATAACTTCAGCTAAACATCCAAACTGGAAAGGAGTGACCTACAGAAGAAGTAGAAAAACAAGTGGAAAATGAGGGCATTAATAACATTGAATTCTTCAGTGAGATTGAGAAAAAATAACCCAAAGACAGGAAGTCACGCAGAAATTTAACATGTGGACTTATTTGTTCAGCTAACAAGAGACAATACTGAGGTGGACAATCTAAATGGGTTGAAGAAACATTTTTGGATGGAAAGGATTGAGTGATATGCCAATGAACAGGTTGGGTAGAATTGAATGTATACTGTTATTGTCACGTAGATGTTTTTGAATAACTCCACTTGTATCACTTAACAAAGAACAGAATGTTTACAACTCCACGCAAGAGTTGACTGCCTTCATGCTTTACAACCGTGATCTTTACATGACACGCTCCAGCGGCTATCTGACCCCAGCACATGTATTCTGAGTTGCTACACCCTACAAAGAACTCAGCAAATGTATCAAATTTGAGAAATGAGAACAAATATTCTGTTAATGTATAAACAATCTATGCTTCAAGATTTAATTCACATTCCAATAGTAACTTAGTAAAGTAAGTAATGTTATCATATTTCTGTTGGACCATAAGAGTTATTCTCTCATTATACAGAAATTATTGGTGGTGGTTCAAGTTGACGGTCACCATACCTCAGGTGAGGGGAGAAGTTGAGAAGTAGAGTCCTTCATGGTAACCTCAGAGTCTGTGGAAATTATGCTTAGAAATACCAAAGGGCAGAAAACAACGTTAGATGTTGTATATAGATCCCCAACCTGTAGTAACAACATTGGGCAAGGCATGGCAAAGTAAATTAGAGATGCAAGTAATAGAGGTATGGCTGTAATTATGGACAACATCAATTGGCATATAGATCGGACAAATCAAGTCAGCACCAATACTGTAAAGGAGGAATTCTTGGAGTGAATACAGGATATTTTTATGGATTAGTAGGTTAAAGAACAAAATACAGAAAAGGCCATCTTTTACTGGGTATTGTGTAACAAGGAAGGAATAGTTGACAATCGAGTTCTGCATGGGCCCTTTGGGAAGACTGACCACAATAAGGCAGAATTTTTCATTAAGATGGAAGTGACACGGTTGCGTCTGAGATTAAGGTCCTGAATTTAAATGAAGGAAATTATGATGGTATGAAGTATGAACTGATTATGATATATTGGGGATCATTATTTAAAGAGGTGATGGTAGGTAGGCAATGGGAAACATTTAAAAAGCACATTGACAAAGTGCAAAAGTTATTCATTTTTGTCTGATATGAAGAGAAAATTGGTAACATTGTCAGATTGTTAAGGATAGTTTTGAATCCAAGGAAGAGGCATACAAAATGGCCAAAGAAAGCAACAGACCTGAGGATTAGAAAAATAGATTCCTGTAAAGGGAGATAAGGAAATTGATTAAGAGGTGGCATAAAGCATGAGAGTCAGTTTGCCAGGAAGGTATAAACCAACAATAAAATCCTCCATTGGCATGTGAAGAGAAAAATGATTAGTAAAGAGAAATGTTGGTCCCCTACAGACAGAAATAGAATTTATAATGGAGAACAAAGAGATGCCAGACCAATCAAATACATATTTTAGTTTTATCCTTACAAACAAAGACTAAAAAAAATTCCAAAATAAGAGATAACTTACTGTTTTGTATGAAAAAGGAATTGACATAATTTAACCTTGGAAAGGAAATGGCTCTGAGGAAACTAACAGGGTCTGATAACTTTCATAACCAGTAACTACAGTACTTAAAGAAATGGCCTTTGAAATAGCTGATGGGCTAGTGGCACCTTCCAAAATTCTATAGACTCTGGAACAGTTCCAATGGATTGGAAGATAGCTAATGTAACCCCAATATTTAAGAAGGGAGGCAGACTGAAAACAACAAATTATAGACCAGTAAGGCTGACATCGGGAGTGGAAGAAAATGCTAGGGTCCAATATAAAAGGTGTAATAGCAGAGCATTTGAAAGATAATGACAAGCTCAGTCAGAGTCATCACAGATTTATGAAGGGGAAGTTATACTTGCCAAATCTGCTGGAATTTTGATGGAACTATTGGAATGGATAAGGGTAAGCCAGTGGATGTAGTTTACTTAGACCTTCAGATGGCTTTCAATAAGGTCCCATATAAGGGAGTGGCACATTAAAGTATTTGGGATTGAAGGTCATGTAATGAAATGGATTGAGATTCGTTGTTAGGCAGGAAACAAAGAACACAATAAAATGGTCTTTTTCCAAGTGACAAACAGTGACTAGTGTGGTAGCGCAGGGATCGGTGCTTAGACACTGTTATTCACAATATATATTAATTATTTTGATGACAAAACTATGTGTTATATCTCAAAGTTTACCAATGACATGAAGCCAGGTAGGAGTTGTGGAGAGGATACAGGGATGCTTCAATGCGATTTAGACAAGTTAAGAGAGTGGATGAAATCATGACAAATGCAGTGTAATGTTGATAAATGTGATATCATCCACTTTGGTAGGAAAAACAGGCAGGCAGATTATGATCTAATTGGGAATAGATTGGGAAAGGGGATGATGCAATGAGATCTCAGTGTCCTTGAATACCAGTCGCTGATATTAAGTATGAAGGTGTAGTAGATGATGAAGACAGCAAATGGTCTGTTGGATTTCATAACAAGAGGATTTAAGCACAGGAGTAGGGGTATCTTGCTGCACTGTACTAGGCATTGATAAGACCACACCTGAAGTAGTGTGTTTAGTTTTGATCTCCTTATCTGAGGGAAGATGCTTTAGTTTTATTGAGTGAGTACAAAGAAGATTTGCTACACTGATTCTTGGTTAACTGATTTTCAGGGAGAGACTAGAAATATAGGAATTGTATTCACTGGTGTTCTGAAGAATGAGGGAGTTAGGGTTAGGTTAAGAGAGTTTCATGAAAACCTATAAAATTCTAACAGGATTAGCCAGGGTAGATGCAGGAATGATGTTCCTGATGACAGGGGAATCTACAGCCAATGGTCACAGCGTAATGATTGGGGTAAACCTTTTAAGACAGAGATGAAGAGAAATTTCTTCAGACTAAAAGCAGTGAGCCTATTGAACTATCTATCATAGGAAACCGTTGAGGCCAAACATCAAAGGGTTTTAAGAAAGATGTAGATATACTTCGAACTAAAGTTGTCAAAAAATATGGTGTGAAAGTGGGGACAGGATATTGAGTTGGCAATCAGCTGTGATCGCAGTGAATGGCGCAGCAGGCTTGAAGAACTACATGTGCTATTCCTGCTCCTATATTCTACGTTTCTGACATAAGACAATGGATTTTTTATTTATGAATTGCACCCCCCAATAACAAAATTTATAGATATAATTTTGTTCTTTAGCAATGGATATTTTTCTGATTGGCTTCTCAATGTGAGTTGCTTTCCAACAGTTAATAGAAAACTGGGAGAGATAAGGCAAGTTTTCCATTTCTGCTGTGCCCAAAAGGTATTACCTGAAATACAGTTCATTTGTTTATTCTCAAGTCTGGCTTCCTTTATTTTTCCAAGATGGATAATCTGCAGACAACTTCCATCACAATGGGTGAAACTTCAAAAAGGTAAAAATCAGACAGGAGACATATGTCTGAGTGCCTGGTTTCAGTCATTTTGATGGTATATTAATTTCAGTTCAGCCTGGGTCTTGTTTATTGATAATTTCATGGACTAGCTCAACCTGTGGTCAGGTGATACTGCAGTCATCTTATTTAGGTGTTTTTCCTTTTTAAAACCATTTTAACCCATGGAAAGTCCCAGGTATTAAAATGAGATAATAGAAATCAAATTTTGCTTGCTTATTTTTACCCCTATTAAACAATCTAAATTGAGTGAAATTAATGACATGGAATCAACTCAATTCCTTCTACTACTGGATTGAGATGGTAGCATATAATCACACTAATAAATACCAGGATTTAATTGCTGCTTCTCAGTTGCACTAAGACAGACATATGCCATTGACATGATCAATGGAAGTCACATATATGCACTAAATATGATTTATCCTTTTCATAGAACACAGAACATTACAGCACAGTACAGACCCTTCGGCCCTCGATGTTGTGCCAACCTGCCATACCAATCTGAAGCCCATGTAACCTACACTATTCCATGTACGTCCATATGCTTATCCAATGACGACTTAAATGTACCTTAAGTTGGCGAATCTACTACCATTGCAGGCAAAGCGTTCCCTTCCCTTACTACTCTCTGAGTAAAGAAACTACCTCTGACATCTGTCCTATACCTTTCACCCCTCAATTTAAAGCTATGCCCCCTTGTGCTCGCTGTCACCATCCTGGGAAAAAGGATCTCCCTATCCACCCTATCTATCCCTCTGATTATCTTATATGTCTCAATTAAGTCAACTCTCAACCTTCTTCTCTCTAACAAAAACAGCCTCAAGTCCCTCAACCTTTCCTCATAAGACCTTCCCTCCATACCAGGCAACATCCTAATAAATCTCCTCTGCACCCTTTCCAAAGCTTCCACATCCTCCTTATAATGCGGTGACCAGAACCGTAGGCAATACTCCAAGTGCGGCCGCACCAAAGTTTTGTATAGCTGCAGCATAACCTCTTGGTTCCTGAACTTGATCCCTCTATTAATAAAAGCTGAAACACCGTATGCCTTCTTAACAGCCCTGTCAACCTGGGTGGCAACTTTCAAGGATCTGTGTACATGGACACCGAGATCTCTCTGCTCATCTACACTACCAAGAATCTTACTATTAGCCCAGTACTTTGCATTCCGGTTCCTCCTACCAAAGTGCATCACCTCACACTTGTCCGCATTGAACTCCATTTGCCACCTCTCAGCCCAGCTCTGCAGCTTATCTCTGTCTCTCTGTAACCTACAACATCCTTCATCACTATCCACAACTCCACCGACCTTAGTGTCGTCTGCAAATTTACTAACCCACCCTTCTACGCCCTCATCCAGGTCATTTATAAAAATGACAAACAGCAGTGGACCCAACACTGACCCTTGTGGTACACCACTAGTAACTGGACTCCAGGATGAACATTTCCCACCAACCACCACCCTCTGTCTTCTTTCAGCAAGCCAATTTCTGATCCAAACTGCTATATCTCCCACAAACCTGTTCCTCCGCATTTTGTACAATAGCCTACTGTGGGGAACCTTATCGAAAGCCTTGCTGAAATCCATGTACACCACATCAACCGGTTTATTCTCATCTACCTGTTTGGTCATCTTCTCAAAGAACTCAGTCAGGTTTGTGAGGCATGACCTACCCTTCACAAAACCATGCTGACTGTCCCTAATCAAATTATTCTTTTCTAGATGATTATAAATCCTATCTCTTATAACCTTTTCCAACACTTTGTAGACACTTTTCATTCATTCAGTGTCCACAATGATTCTCCTTGTCTGGTTTCCAATATATTTTAATAGTGTAACAGGTTAAAATTAAGATTCAAGTACTCGCAAAATTTTGACTATAAACTTGGTAAACTCAAACACTTAATTATCAAATTTCCTCTCATTTCAAAGTCCCTGATTTATCGGAGGTGTTGTTAAATATGGTAGGCTGGATTTGGCTGAGAAAATAACAGCTTCTGAATGCCATTATTAATGTTCAAATTGACAACTGGTGATGAAAAAGAGCTAACACGGGAATAATAAATCACCACAAATTGTTTGTTGACTGATGCAAGAGCTAACATGGGCTTATTTTTAGCTGAATGATGCAGGTATAAGTTATTGGCGTGCAGAATTCCAACAGTGAATTTGCTTTTCAAGAATTGGTGAACACACTTGGGGGGTCCCGATTTCTGAACCCCTTATGAACACTTACAAAGGGTGACCCACAGAGAGGTATAATTTTATAGACCTGACATACAAACAATTCCTGTACTTCTGAATGGCTTCTTTAGATTGTTCTGTACTGTGTTCCAACTTGATTACAAATCGACTTGCGAACAAACTCTATAGCAGAACATGTCCACAACCCAGGGATTGCCTAGGTACCTGTAATGTGTTTCATTATCAATAAGATCTGCAAGTGCTTGTGAAGAAATTTCCCTGAGGAGACTCAATGGCTAGAGTAGAATCTGTGACTGGGTAGATCTGAGCTGGCTTGTCAAAATTTTCATATGAGTGGATCAATAGGATTCATTCATTTCGTTCTGAAGAAGAGTCACTAGACTCTGGTAAAGTCGCAGGGGAGCTTATAGGGTGGATGAAAAACTGGCTTGGTCATAGAAGGTGGCAGTGGAAGGGTGAATTTCTGAATGGAGGGCTGTGACAAGTGGTGTTCCTTGGGGATCAGTGTTGGGATCTTTGCTGTTTGTAATATATATAAATGATTCGGAGGAGAATGTAACTGGTCTGATTAGTAAGTTTGCCGAAGACACAAAGGTTGGTGGAATAACCGTCAAAGGATACAACAGGATATAGATCGATTGGTGAATTGGGCAGAGAGATGGCAGATGGCGTTTCATCCGGAAAATGTGAGTTAATGCATTTTGGAAGGCCTAATCCAGATGGAAAATATACAGTGAATGGCAGAACCCGTAAGAGTACTGATAGACAGAGGGATCTGGGAGCACAGGTACACAGGTCACTGAAAGTGGCAACACAAGTGGAGAAGGTCATTAACAAGTCATATGGCATACTTGCCTTCATCAGCCGGGGCATTGAGTTTAAAAAGTGGCAGGTAATGTTGCAGCTTTATACAACCATAGTTAGGCCAGAAGGATATGGTGGCTTTGGAGAGGGTACAGAAAAGATTTACCAGGATGTTGCCTGGTATGGAGGCCATTGCTATGAGGAGAGGCTGGAGAAACTTGGGTTGTTCTCACTGTAATGATGGAGGTTGAGGGGCAACCTGATAGAGGTCTATAAGATTATGAAGGGCATGGACAGAGTGGACAGTCAGAAGCTTTTTCCCAGGGTGGAAGAGTCAGTTACCAGGGGCATAGGTTTAAGTTGTGAGGAGAAAGGTTTATAGATGATGTATGAAGCAAGTTTTTTTACATAGTGGATGGTGGGTGCCTGGAACTCGCTGCCGGGGGAGACAGTGGAAGCAGATACTATGATGACTTTTAAAGGGTGTTTTGACAAATGCATTTACAGGATGGGAATAAAGTGAGGGAGTGACACTTGGAAGGGTAGGGAGGTTAAAATTGTGATCAGAGATAGTGGGAACTGCAGATGCTGGAGAATCTGAGATAACAAAGTGTGGAGCTGGATGAATACAGCAGGCAAGGCAACATCTTAGGAGCACAAAAGCTCCTAAGATGCTGAGATAATAAAGTGTGAAGCTGGATGAACACAGCAGGCCAAGCAGCATCTTAGGAGCACAAAAGCTGACGTTTCGGGCCTGGACCCTTCATCAGAGACCCTTCACCTCTCTGATGAAGGGTCCAGGCCTGAAACGTCACCTTTTGTGCTCCTGAGATGCTGCTTGGCCTGCTGTGTTCATCCAGCTTCACACTTTGTTATTGTGGAAGGGTAGGGGGTTTTAGTTGTGATGGGCAGCATGTCAGTGCAGGCTTGGAGGGCTGAAGGGCTGTGCTGTAATTTTCTTTGTTCTTCGACTCAAAATATTAACTCCGTTTTCTCTTCACAGATGCTGTCAGAGCTGTTGAGTTTCCCCAAAAGTTGCTGTTTTTGTTTCAGATTTCCAGCAAGTCCAGTTCTTTGTTTTATTTCGTAACTTAATAGGATTTCCATTTAATCCCTAAGAAACAATAACATATGGGGCGGCACGGTGGCTCAGTGGTTAGCACTGCAGCCTCACAGCACCAGGGACCCAGGTTCAATTCCAGCCTCAGGTGACTGTCTGTGTGGAGTTTGCACATTCTCCCCGTGTCTGTGTGGGTTTCCTCCGGGTTCTCCGGTTTCCTCCCACAGTCCAAAGGTGTGCAGGCTAGGTGGATTGGCCATGCTGAATTGCCCGTAGTGTTCAGGGGTTTGTGGGTTACAGGGGGATGGGTCGGGGTGGGATGCTTCAAGGGGCGGTGTGGACTTGCTGGGCCGAAGGGCCTGTTACCACACTGTGGGGAATGTAATCTAATCTAATCTAATCTAATTTCATCAGACTACTGACAGACGGATTTGAAACATCTTATTGTGCTTAATCCTTTGAGTCTCTCAGCTGTTTAATGCGCTGATGACTGGAAAAATAAGTGTGAATAAATGTGATAACAGTAAATTACTGTACTTTGTCCATGGATCACAGGCTCAGATCCATAGTGTCTGCTAAATAATTTCACAGCACTGCATTACAATTGCCACTCCCCCCATCTATGAGAAACCTGAAAAAGTCTGTACTTTTGTAGGTGCAATAATATATTGGGCTGATTTTGCTGGAATGGGGGATATTACAGCATGGCCTTTTAGCCAAAGGTGTATGTTTTATAAAGAATTGCCTTTGAAGATAATGGAAGTATAAGCCACCAAAAGATTGGTGATGACTACAGGGCATCTTGGTGATTTTGGTAAGTAATGGATCCAACAATGTTTCTTCTTAAGCATTGGGATTAAAGGACTGCAAAATGAACAGAGGAATTGAAAAAAAAACAGTGGATTTGAGGGAGTTATTTCAAAATAAAATCAGGTCATAGAGTCATAGAGCTGGACAGCATGGAAAGAGACCATTTGCTCCAACTCAGCACTGACCAAATATTCTAAATTAATCTAGTCCCATTTGCCAGCATTTAGTCTGTATCTCTCTAAACCCTTCCCATTCATATACCGTCTAGATGCCTTTTAAATGTTGTAATTGTACCAGCCTTCCCTACTTCCTCTGGAAGCTCATTCCATACACGCACCACCCTCTGCATGAAAAAGTTGTCCCTTAAGTATGTTCTATATCCTTCCCCTCTGACCTTAAACCTATGCCCTCCAGTTTTGGACCCCTTCACCCCAGGGAAAAGACCTTGTCTATTTACCCAATTCATACCCCTCATGACTTTATAAACCTCTGTAAGGTCACCTTTCAGCCTCTGACACTCCAGGGAAAACACCCCAGCCTATAGTTCAAACTCTCCAAACCCAACAAAATCCTTGTAAATCTTTTCTTAACCGTTTCAAGTTTAGCATCTTTCCTATTGCATAGAGACCAGAATTGAACGCAGTATTCCAACAGTGGCCTAACCACTGTCCTGTACAGCCTCAACATGATCTTCCAACTCCTACACTCAATGCACTGACCAATAAAGGAAAGCATACCAAATGCTTTTTTCACTGTCCTGTCTGCTTGGGACTCTGCTTTCAAGGAACTATGAACATGCACTTCTGGGTCCCTTTGATCAGCACCACTCCCTAGGACCATTATACACATTAACTGTATAAGTCCTGCCTTGATTTGCCTTTCCAAAATGCAGCATTTCACATTTATCTAAATTAAACTCTATCTGCCAGTCCATGTAGGAAGATAAATGAAAGAGGAGTAAAAGATTGGATTAAGAGAAAAAGAAAATAATTAAAGGAAATGTAAGAAATAAAAACATTTTAAAGTTAAAACTGTTTAAATCTGAAAGAATAATTTATACATCCCGGAGGAGATTAAGTTGTTTTCTTGGACATTCAATTAACATGGTGTTAAAAGCACACTTACACTATTGAATATTAACGTTCACTATTCGCAGCAGGTTTAATTTGAGTCTTTAATTGTTCAAGCCCCAAGCTCCTTCCAGGTGAAAAGATGATTTACTTTGTACTTCTTTTAATTTAATAACCTGTATTTCATGCTCACGATCTCGTCTCCTCCACAAAGATAAATGCATGTTGGGTTACTGCTTAGCAAAACAACTCTGTTTGGTTTACAAACCTGTTGCTGGGCTTCTATCTCAACTAAATGACATATAACTTTCCATCTCACTCCCAATTTGACCTCTGTCCTCGCCCGCTTACAAATGTTTTAAATTGGTTGAACTTAAGCACAGGGCAGAATAGCACCTTTTCTTTCAGTTACGCACTTTATAGTCTTACAAACTCAACATCAAGTTCAACTATTTCAGATCTTGAACTCTCCCGGCTTCTTAATTTGTTTAATTTGTTTAGTTTTTGAAGGCAGTTGTAGACATATCTTTATTTAATTGCTTGCTTTGCACCTTCATCTCTTTTTATCACTTAATCCCTCAGGGTCTGAACAGCTATTCACAATTTTAACATGAAAAATTCTTACATGTCCTCAGTTTAATAAAAACACTAAAAATTTTTCTTAAAATGCCATATGCAAACACTTCTTGTGTGCTTGTGATGAGTCACAGAATCATAGAGTTGTACAAAATGGAAACAGACCCCCTGATCCAACTCATTGATGGCAGCTAGATATACTAAATTAAACTATTACCACCTGCCAGTATTTGGCTCATATTTCCCTAAACCCTTCCTATTCATATACCCATCCAGGTGCCTTGCAAACATTGCAATTGTACCAGCCTCTACCACTTGCTCTGCCAGCTCGTTCTATGCCTACAATAACTTCTGCGTGAAATAATTGCCCCTTAGGTCCCTTTCATATCTTTCCCCTCTCACCTTAAACCTATGTCCTCTAGTTTTGGACTCCCCTATCCTGGGAAAGAGACTTTGGCTATTGACGATGTCCATTCCCCTCATGATTTTATAAACCTCTACAAGGTCACCCCTCAGCCTCTGACACTCCAGGGAAAATAGCGCCAGCCTACTCAGCCTCTGCATACAGCTCAAACCCTCCAACCCTGGCAACATTCTTATAAATCTTCTCTGCACCCTTTGGACTTTAACAACATCATTCCTGTAGCAGGGAGACCAGAATTGAATGCAGTGTTCCAAAAGTGGTCGAAGCAATGTGGGAGATAAAAAGAACTGCAGATGCTGGAGACCGAGTTAATACAGTGTGGAGCTGGAGGAACACAGCAGGTCAGGCAGCATTGCAGGAGCAGAAAAGTCGACGTTTCAAGATGGGACTTATCAAATTGCTGATGAAGGGTCCCGACCCAAAATGTCAACCTCCTGCTCCTCCAATGCTGCCTGACCTGCTGTGTTTCTCCAGCTCCATGCTGTATTGACTAAGCAACACCCTGTACAGTCGCAACATGACATCTCAACTCCTATACTCAATGCACTGACCAATAAAGGCAAGAGTACCAAACACTTCTTCACTACCCTGTCTACCTGCTACTCCACTTACAAGGAACAATGAACCTGCACATCAGGGTCTCTTTATTCGGCAACACTCCCCAGGACCTTACCATGAAGTGTGTAAGTCCTGCCCTGACTTGCTTTTCCAAAATTCCTCACATTTATCTAAATTAAATTCCATCTGTCACTCCTCAGCCCATTGGCCCATCTGATCAAAGCCGTGGGCCCACCACCAGTGGATCCTTGCAGCACACTGTGGATCACAGGCTTTCAATCCAAAAAACAACCCTCCACCACCACCCTCTGTCTCCTACCTTCGAGGCAATTTTGTATGTAAATGGCTAGCTCTGCCTGGATTCCATGTGATCTAACCTTATCTATCCTGTGGACCCTTATCAAACTCCTTGCAGAAGCCCATATAGATGATGTTCACCACTCAGCCTTCATCAATTTTCTTTGTCACTTCTTCAAAAAACTCAATCAAGTTAGTGAGACACGATTCCCCACACACAAAACCATGTTGACTGTCCCCAATCAGTCCTTGCCTTTCCAAATACATGTAGAACCTATCTCTCCAAATCCCTTCCAACAACTCACCCACCACTGAGGCAGGCTCAGTAGTCTATAGTTCCCTGGCTGTTCCTTATCACCTTTCTTAAATAATGGCACTACATTCGCCACCCTCCAGTCTTCTGGCAGCTCACCTATAGTTTTAAAGAAATTATTGCTGGAAAATTTGAGGCATTAACCAAAAATATCATCAAAAAAATGAAGCAGTTCCAAGTTAAATCCAGCCAAAGCACCATGGAGCAGGTATTTATTTGAAATATGTTATCAAAGTGAATCACTGTACCAGAGGAAATTTTGGCCCCGGTGCTAAGGCTTTCTTTCCTGAAGGCAGAGATTGTTGGCTCAAACCTTACTCTGAGTTAGCATGAGCACATGAATGTCTGATTCTTTAACGTTGTGCTGAGAGAGTATTGCACGGTCAGATACGCCAGTCTTTAGATTAGACGATAAGCTGATTCACTGTCTGCTGATTAATGACAATATTTGGAAAACAGGTCATCAAGTTTAAAAAAAAAGTAATGCAAGATGTGTGAATTCAAAAATGTAATCAAAAATTCTAGAAATGTAATAACAGGTCACTTAAGGGAGACAAAAATAAATACCTGAAATGCAAACCTATCCCCCTTTTGACATTGACTGGGCATTTTATTTTCCTGCATTAATATGGCCTTTTCCCACTTAAATGGTAAGAGATTACCACATCATATTGAATTTAGGTTTATAGAGGGAGGTTGATGCTTTGTATTGCAATTTTCATTATCGTGATATATTGATTTGGTTATGAGCTTAGAAATGATTATTACTTCTTTTGTTTTAGTTCACTCACAGATCAGAAATCAGGATGTCCAAAATTCTGAAGAAGTACCTCATGATGAGATTAGGGAAAGACAATTAGCAGGATCCCACTCTTGACCTCCTACATCCCATAGCTTACCAGTCCCATCTCTTCACGTCCTCTCACTCATTCTTTACTTGTAGGAAACAACTGGAAGCCATTTTGAATGTGATGTCTCAGTTGGTATTATCTCAACCGGAAAAGGCAAGTGAGGACAAAATCAAATAAATCAGTTTGTACTTGATGCATAATTGGAAACTGAACCAAAATAGCATCACTTCAGCATATTGTGTATATGAAATAATTATTGGCAGATGAAGTTGTATTTCTTCAGATCATGTTCAGTTTTGCTCTGTAAATTAGTTGAAACTCAATTGGGATAGTAACAACCCTCTACTATATAAGGCCAAACTAAACTAGTAAGGGAAAAATACAGTTAGAACAATATCCTATAGATTGCATCAGTCCCAATACTGCACAGTAGTATAAAAGCATCCAGCAGTTAGCTAACATACAGTATTCTGTTCTAAATAAGATCACTGACAGCATGCAAAAAAACTCAAAAGTACACAATAGCATGCAACAATATTCAGTGGTATCTAACATCACACAACATTATCCAAGAGTACAGACCACCACTCAGCAGGGCATGCTAACGTTCAACAACATGCAGCAGCATGCAGCAGTGTTCAAACAACTTACATTATACAACAATGTCCAAGAGTGCAAAGTCATATACAGAAATACACAATGGCATCTCACTGGCCATAATAGCAGCAACAATGCTACACAAAATACAGAAGGCATATAACATGCAAAAATGACTGGTAGTACCTAATGTTAACATGTAATGCCCAATAGTATGCAACAATTACTTCAACACAGAAATTAACACTAAATGTTAGTGGCACAGTGGCTCAGTGGTTAGCACTGCTACCTCACAGTACCAGGGACCCTGGTTCAATTCCAGTATCAGGCAGCTTACTTGTGTGGAGTTTGCACATTCTCCCTATGTATGTGTGGGTTTCCTCTGGGTGTTCCAGCTTCCTCTCACAGTCCAAAGATGTGCAGGGTAGGTGGATAAGCCACGCTATAAGGCCCATGGATGTTTGGGTTAGACATGGGAGATCAGGGAATGGGTCTGGGTGCGATGGTCTTCAGAGGAGCAATGTGGACTTGTTGGGCCAACTGGCCTGTTTCCACGCTGTAGGGGTTCTATGATGTTTAACATCTGATGGAGGTTCACAGGCAATATTTTTGCCCTCTTTCCATACATGCTACCTGACCTCTCGAGTAGTATCATCATTTTATGCTTACACTTGAAAGTATCATAAGGTCTTTTACATGGTTGAGTAGAGAATGAAGGAAAGGAGAAACCATATGAAAAGATACCAAACTGTGGCGTGACATCTAGGAGAATTGACTGAAACTCTATTTGTAGGGATGGATTCTGACAATGTGTTTGAAGATAAAGGGGGAAGTGAAGAATTTATGAGTTTTCAGCAGGGAATTCAGGAAAATAAGTCAGAGGAGGCCAGAAGCTCTGCAGCCAGTGGGAAGCGCAGATGGATTAGAAATCAGAGTCAGCTCCATAGAATCTAGGAGAAGTTTTAACCCTTGAAGAGATTATAGAAGATGGGAAGGACATAAAAAATATAAAGATATGAATGGAACAAGAAAACTAATGAAGTCAACAATGCAAAAATAGGACTTTCTGAGAAGCAAAATGTTGGAAGTGGAATTTTAAGTTGAGAAACAGGAGGTTGACAATGGGTTCAGCGGAGAAATAACAATGAAAAGGGGAGGAATAAAAGGGGATTGATCATAATATGGTGAAGCAGATATGTTGTGGAAATAGATGCAAGTAGTCTTGATGATGAATATGCCGTGGTTTTCCAGTTCTGCTTCGGAAAAGTGCTAAGATTTCATCTGCTTTTATTACAATGGAGGCTGCAAATTAGACAGCAGGAGCAGGAGATTGGCTTCATGGCAGAGATGATCTTGGAGATGGAATAGATAAATGTGATGTAAACTGCAAAGTGATTACAGAATTAGAGGTAGTGTAGGAGGCAAATTGGTAACTGGCTTTTAGAGATAAAGAAATATGTCTTTACTGTTAGAATGCAACAGTGTGGTGGAGACTTTTGAGAAAGTGCCCATATAACAGGCCATAAGCTAACAGGACTTGGATGCAGGAAGATGGGTGTAGGATGATCTGAGGTTTTGAAGTATGAAAAATGGTAGACAAAGATAATGAATCAGAGATAGTAGGAACTGATGATGCTGGAGAATCTGAAATAACAAGGTGTAGAGCTGGATGAACATAGCAGGTCAAGCAGCATCAGAGGAGCAGGAAAGCTGATGTTTCGGATCTAGGATCTGAAGGAGGGTCTAGACCCGAAAATATCTTCAGATATGCCTTTCTGTCTTCCAGACTTAATCATTCTACTGATATAACAAGGTGTAGAGCTGCATGAACATAGCAGGCCAAGCAGCATTAGAGAACCAGGAAAGCTGATGTTTTGGGGCTAGGATCTGAAGGAGGGTTTAGACCCGAAACATCAGCTTTCCTGCTCCTCTGATGCTGCTTGACCTGCTGTGTTCATCCAGCTCTGCACCTTGTTATATCAGTAGAATGATTAAGTCTGGAACACAGAAAGCCATATCTGAAGATTTCATAGCAGACAGAGTTTAAAGCCTATGACAAAACATTAGGATTTTGTTCAAGGTGTGAACTGCCATCATGAACAAAATGCCAATCTATGGTTCTATCTTGTTTCTTTTGAAAGTATCTGCTAACCAGAATGTAAATTTTCAAACTAGGAATCAATGTAGGAATGTAAATTGCTCAGTCTTTGTGTTTCTGACTTCTGTAAATTTTCTTCTCTATCTTCCATCATAAGCTGATCACCAGAATTATTCAGTCTATGCCTTAGCTGGTCAATTTTACATCAAGCTAAGTAGCAGTTAAATTACGAGACTGATTTTGTGCTGATAGAGAAGGCAGCTTTTGTGAAGGACAGGATATGAGACATGGATCAAAGATGGTGTTGAAGTTGTGAACATACCAGTTCAACTTTAAACAATCATTAGCATGATAGCACCCAACTGAGCACAGCAACACTGACAATATGCAACATTCTCTCATATTGCAGAATGTGAAATGTTAACCAATTTTTTGTTGCTATTTGCGCTGCTAGGACCAGTTTTCAACATATGTTCTGTGGGGATTAAAACCTTTCTGCCAGTAATGGGTATTTGCAAAATCAGTCCTCTTGTATATTTCTAACCTCTTGTATTTTTAAACTGTAGATCTCCAGCACTTACAGCTCCCTCTGTCTGGTCAGGTTCTGTGATGTGTAATTTCCAGTTGGAAGCAGCACTGACAGGAAATCACAGCCATTCCTGTGAGCTCTCAGGTTAAGCTGTTTGTCAGAATTACCTTTCATGGGATCTCAGTGTCACTGGCAAGGCCAGTGTTTCTTGGTCATCATTTGTTACCCTTGAACCACGTTCTTGAACTGCTGATGTCCATATGATGTAGATAAAGTGTTGTTAGGGAGACTTCCAGGATTTCGAAGTTCCAGCAACAGTGAAGAAATGACAGTATAATTCCAAGTCAGAATGGTGTGTAACTTGGAGGAAAAGTTGCAGGTGATAGTGTTCCCATGTGTGTTCTGCCTTGTTGTTCTAAGTTTGTCAGGTCATGTGGAAATGATGCTCCAGTGCATCATTTAATTGGTGCATAATGTTATCACTATGTGCTGGTGACAGAGGGGAAGAATGCTTAGGATTAAAAACCAAAAGAACTGTGGATGCTGGAAATAAGAAACAAATACAGAAATTGCTGGAAAGGCTCAACAAGTCTGGCAGCAACTGTGGAGAGAAATCAGAGTTAACTTTTCAGGTTCACACAATTGATGCTTAGGAGTTTGTGGACTTACCCCTATTGTCTCAGATGAAGGATACAGTGATTGCCATTTCTTTATATGACTGATACCACAGATATAAAATAGCAGCAGCGCAGCTTCAGATTTTTACAAGGAAGAAATTAAATGATAAAAATAGCTCCACCCCCATAACACCTGCAGTTCAGAAAATATGTAGGGCAAGACTGTATTTTTCTAAGTTATTTGCTATAGTAACTCTAGTTAAATATTAGTTGTAAGTAAACCAGTATTCAATTAGCATTGCTAAGTAGGGTATAACAGAGGTAACGTTTATTACTTAGGATCTTCTGGCAAAACAAAAAATGTCATCAGTCCATATTTTAAAATTACCACAGAGATAAGAAAATGACTTAAAGACTTAATAGGGAACAGTATATTTCAGTTTTGTATTGCATGTTGAAACATGATTATTTAGTAATTTTCTCGTAGATGTAAAGGTTTGAATCACTACAGTGCATATGTTTAAAACTAGAGTTGAGAAGAGTGATCTTAATATGATCGAATGTAACATTAAGCTTGAGAGTAATGTGGAGCCATATCTTGATTTTCAGATGATATTTGCTATGATTTCATGCAAGGGAATTAATACATGATTTCAGGCAAAATATTAAACTGATTGAAGCATTTGTTAATGGACAGAAAACAGGGAGTAGAAATAAATGATTATTTTCAGGTGGCAAGCATAACTATTAGAGTGGTGTATGGCTCAGTAATTAATTCTCAGCTGTTTACAACCTGTATCAATGGCTTAGATGATAGGAGTGAATGTAAGTTATTATTTTTGCTAACAGCACAGTTAGATGGGAAAGAAGGATAGGACAGGAGTTTGCACTGCACTAAGTGAGTGAAAATAAGGGAACAGATGGGGAATAATGGGGGGCAACATGAGTTCTGTTGAACGGCATGATGAATAGAAAAAATGACTATTTATTAAGGATAAAAATATACCAGATGTTGTTTTTCAAAGGTAATTAGACATCCATGGATAAGAAAGCTAATATGCAGGCATTGCAAACAATTAGGAAGACAAATAACATGTCAGCCTTTACCTGAAGGGGTTGGAGTATAAGATTAAGGAAATATTGCTTCTACTATGTGGGGCGTCTGGATTATTGTCCTCAGTTTTGGTTTCTTTACTTAAGGAAAGATATAGTGACCTTAGTGGGCATACAACAAAGATTTACTGATGCCTAAGAACAGAAATTGGCCAATGCTATCTGGAGTTTCAAAGAATGAGACTTGATCTATTTGAAATACATAAAAAATTTAGAGGATATTGCTCAGAGGCTTTTACTTTGGCTGGAGAGTTTGGAGCTACGGGTCATAGTCTCAGGATTAAGCAATCAACCATTTACAACTAAGATGATGAGTTATTTTCTCGTACAGAGGCATGTGAATCTTTTAGAATTTTCTACTTGACTGCGTATGCTCAATTAATGAGTTATTCAGTTAGCGTTACCCGTGTAAATGTTGGCCAATTAGTCTGTGTATTAATCTATGATGCCATCACAAGCAATGCAGAGGGAGCGAAGATTTTATCGAAGCTATATGGAATATTTCTGCATCTATATTCCTATTTAATGAAGGACTCAAATAACTATTCGCATTTAGAAATTAGGAAGTTAGGTGTAAAAAGGAAAATACAGTGGAACATTTTGACTAAAATAAAATCGTGCAATAAGTTGGAAACTCACTGAAGCATAAATAGGTTCATGAGGCAAACAGATTACTTTGTCAAGATTAAAGAAGTTAAAGATATGATGAGAAGGGGTATGTTGACTTGACCAGTCACAAAGGGATATGATTGTTGAGCCTACGGCTAAATTTTTGATCTTAAAAATATTTGGCCTTTATTAATCTAAAGCAGGCTGGATTTTTTAAATACATCAGGAATTATTGCTAAGGAATTAATGCTAATTAATGCAACCAATCAAATACAAAGAAACCTAATTGCAGCTTTGTTTGATATAAACAATATTCCAGAAGCCATTGAATGACAATCCTTTTCATACACAGCCTCACTGTAATACTCTAAATTAATCCTTAATCCTAAAATTACAGATATGCCTGCATTTTGGCTATCTCATAATTTCCCATGTAAAACAGATTTAAAACAAAACAATGCAGCCTGTATAGCACTAGACACCTTTTTATTGCTGTAAGCTTTGTGAATAATGCTTCTCAATTAATGATTCTTGAACTATGACTGCTGTTTGGCCCTTCCTCCTTTGAAAGTAGCTGTTGGTTATTGATGGGACTATGGATGCAATGATGGGATGGCTCTTGTAATTTTCCAGCTTTGCCAATCAAACTGGCCAATCTTGGGAAACGCAAAGAGATAGATCCTGAATGCCATCACATTGGTAAACCAATAGCAATGGAAACACTACACACTGCTCCCAAATTTGTTCATTCAAGATTCCTGCCTACCATGATTTATTATTCAAGATTATAGTGGTGTAGTCACAATATTGGTGATGATGTGTTACAGTCCCCTCAGGAAGGCCCATTTGCTGTGGCAAGCATGTTCTAGTCTGGAGTTATGGATAATGTTTGCAGAGATTCTAACATCCTTTCCATCTCACCGGCTGCCATTGGCATGTGTTAAGAGAACATGCTTGATTGGCATGATGCCAGTTTTCTGAAGAAGGATCCAGGCCTGAAATGTCAACCTTCCTGCTCTTCTGATGCTGCTTGGCCTGCTGTGTTCATCTAGCTCTACACCTTGTTATCTCTATGCCTGATTGATGAACACATCTTCCAACCTGACCTCAAAAGCAGGGATACTATCCACTGCATCAGAAGATCTCCAGTAGCTATATTACTGCCCAAATATACATGGTTTTAAATTCCATTGTGGCAACCTGAGATTTTGAGGTCAGTTTTAAAAAAATTGAGAAATGTGAAGAAAAATTGGCTGTTGAGTTGCCAGAATTTCATGAGAAAACCAGTTTACTGATGTCCTTCAGAAAGTAAACTAGGCCTCCTTATTTGGTTCGGCCTCTATATGCCTCTGTTCATACACCAACATTATTAATTCTTAACTGCTTTCTGTGAGTAGTGCAGCAAGCCTTTCACTTGTAAGAACTGATCAGGATACCAAGGATGGGCATTTCACAATGCCTAGTCAGCAACACACAACTTTCCTGTTTGCAAACAGAAAATCCAAAAGAGCAAAATAAGCAAGAATTAACAAAAAACTGGGCCATCCATGAGTGGTCCTCTCCAAAAGGTCCATTAACAGAACTCTGTTTGTCTTTTCCCTAGGATTGGGGGAATTTCAAGGGTAGGGGGCGTAATTCTAAGGTGAGAGGAGAAAGATAAAAATAAAGATATGAGGGGTAACTTTTTAACTCAGAGAGTGGTTTGTGTGTGGAAGGAACTTCCAGAGGAAGTGTTGGATGTGGGTACAATTACAATAGTTAAAAGACACTTGTATAAGTAAATCAACTGGAAAAGTTTGAAGGAATGTGGGCCAAGTGCACGCAGGTGTGATTAATTCAGTTTGGGATTATGGTCGACATGAACTGGTTAGACCAAAGGGTCTGTTTCTGTACTGTATGTTTCTATGACTCTATAACATATTACATAAAGTTTTCAATTTGCAGCTACATCTTAACGTGGTATTGAAAGAAATTGTTATTATCAGCATAAACACAATTACAATGTTAAGGCACAAAACATGTACATGGTTTCTTACCTGAACATCTTCCCTTAGTATCATATTCTCTACACTTTAGCATTCTCTAATAAAAATGCTTCCACCTCATTCTCTAAAAGTGAAGCCATGCAAAAATGCTCAAGATGCTGTCTCTACATATTTTCTGTGGCTACGAATGAAAGCATTCATACATATAATTGTACAT
This sequence comes from Stegostoma tigrinum, assembly GCF_030684315.1. Taxonomy (NCBI): domain Eukaryota; kingdom Metazoa; phylum Chordata; class Chondrichthyes; order Orectolobiformes; family Stegostomatidae; genus Stegostoma; species Stegostoma tigrinum. The sequence goes on from NC_081370.1 coordinate 18,925,901, forward strand.
CGCAAGTGTCGTCTCACACTTCCCTGCTGAAAAACTACTAAAGCAATCTGCTTTCCCAGTTGTAAGTGTATGTGCATAAATGAGGCAAGAGTTAAGTCTTGTCCCAGGCTATAGAAAATTACAACTGTACCTGACAGATGAGGAAGGGTTTCGTCAAGGATGAGGAGATTTAATCCATATTCTTGTCCAAATGTTCACCTCGCAATTCAAGAGCACACTTCTCAACTAACATCTGAATGTTCCGATGCTGTGACTGAGTCAGGAAATAAGTTATTACTATCTGCACCCCTTCATCAGCAACTATTTTTAACTGTGAGAGAGAATATGTACTGTATTCAAAAAAGATCGAGATGGTTCTGATATGGCAGGAAACAGAGAGAGAAAGGTTTCACTAGGTTAAACATAAACAGGAAATACATAGCAGAAAGACAAAAATCAGAAATGATGGTGCTTCTTTAATAAATGGTCCAGTTTAGACTGAATTACTCTGAAGCAAATTAGTTGTGACTGAAATTCAGTGTTTACCTTCGTTGAATTTTATGGCTTTATCTGTAGTTATGTTACAGATAATCACAATTATTATGGTTGTCTGTATGTTGGCCTAATGTTTGTGATATGGCGCTGGTCACCTGGAGGTCATGACTTTTAATCCTACTTTGACAATGATGTGAAATAGAATTAAATAAATTTAGGTGAACATGACTATTGTAAAATATCATCAAGTTCACTAATGCCTGTGAGGAAAGGGAATCTCTACCCTGACCCAGGATAACAAAGTGTAAAGCTGGATGAACACAGCAGGCCAAGCAGCATCTCAGGAGCACAAAAGCTGACGTTTCGGGCCTAGACCCTTCATCAGAGAGGCTGTCTGATGAAGGACATAGGCCCGAAGTGTCAGCTTTTGTGCTCCTGAGATGCTGCTTGGCCTGCTGTATTCATCCAACTTCACACTTTGTTATCTTGGATTCTCCAGCATCTGCAGTTCCCATTATCACTCTACCCTGACCCAGTCTGGTTAACATTCAACTTCGGTTCTACATTATGTGGTTGATTTTGATGCTCTTTGGCATGGCTCACCCAGCTGCTCAGCTGGAAAAAATCACTGCAAATCTCACAAAGTAGGTTATTATACATATTTACTAGCAACAATAATTTGTCTGCCAACAAGATTTTAAAATGCCGAGAAAGCATTAATGGACAATCAAACAATTGGGACCTCAACCACACCATAGAGACAGCGACGATGACCCATTCTGTGGCTGTATCTATTGGTCATGGTTCTAATGATCCTGTGAGGGGAATGTCAGAAACAGAACTGCTCTTTAATAATGTGAGCATTCAGCAGGTGCATCATACACATACGGCAGTTTAGCATCCTCCTCTATACAACGGTGCTAGAGGACTCTCGTCGAGTCCTCTACTTGGATCTTTGACAGCTGGATCTTATTACAATGAATGCAACTAAAACTACATCAAGCAAATACAGCAGGAGGTTGTAAATGAAGTAGAATTACTGACACCTAGTATTCCCACCTCCCTCCCAAGAAAGGCAGCATTGCATATAAGAGCATGTTCGTGCATACTTTCCATTCAAAGTGAGAGGTTTGTGACCTTGTATAGCTTATGTGATCATGGACTGTCCCCTGTGGCTAATTCTGCTTCATGGATATGACTATCTGCACTCTACAATGAGATACTGATGATTGCTCATGGCCAGGATTAATATCCTGCACTGTTGGACGCTGTATGTACTTCATATGCAGAGTAGTATGATTACAGACTTAGCCTGTACTATGAAAACACCTGATTAACGCAATTACCCCTTGAAGAGCCTAATTTTGCTCAGAAGTAGAATTCATGTGCTCAAACAGAATAAGTTATTTTATTCAGCCCCCTCTGGGTGTGGTGACATCCATTTTTCACTTCTAGTGCACATTTACAACTAGCGTGAGTATGGAAGACAATGACAGTCAATGATAACGATTGAAAGGAAACTGTTTAAGGAGAAACTAGATTAAAGAAGGAGATGGAACAAATAAAAGATTGAAAGAATCAGTGCTAAGAAACAGGGTCAGCCTGGTCATCAAAGGACCTGGCCCCTCTAAACCTCCACATTCCTTTTCTTCTTGCATTCTTTTTTGAACCAATCAGTACTGAGCATGTTCCTACACACCTCTTTGAATTATGGCTTCATCTCCCGATGTTACCCTCTTAGTTCTGGCCTTATACCTTAGTCATGCCAATCGTTATGCTATACTGTCCTCTTGTTAAAGGCAGGATGGTTGTAAATGTCATTTACCGAGCTGCACTGACTTTTAGTAACTCATAAAAGCGAATGCATTACCACCTTCTATCTTATGTATTGAGCTTCCCCCCCCAGCGCTGTCCCCCCTTCACAACTATTTTCCTCTCTATATCCCAGCATTCGCACATTTGATTTCACCAATGCCCCTGCCACAGCAGTGACATCAATGATGAGCTCACCATCAGAACTGACCATGGTGCACCCCGCTGACAAAGTTGGTCAGGCAGCCCTGATAGGTGGCTAGGCCTCTGAATTATTTCTGTGCAACTGACTGACTTACCACAAATTACCTGACTGACTTATCACAAATCCATGGAGTTGGTGCACTGGACCTGCAGGACTGATATTGGCCTACTCTCCGGACAGTAGTGACACCGTCTCCCTGGTCCTGACCACCCCTGGCAGCTGAATAACCCTATCCAAGCCATTGGCCTGAGAGCGGACACTGCTCTTGATTTACTGTACCAGAATTTCCTCAGTAAAGGCTGTCTTTCTTGACTTGACTGAGGACTACTCCCCATTGACATTGAGACATGACCATTTCGTTGAAGGATATGTAGTGTGTTTACCACATAAGTTGCTGGCTGGTATGTGGCTACATTGATGTACTATGGTGTTACACATGTTTACCCCCTTGATCACCACTGACAATCATATCAGGCTGCCTGGCTTTGTGTCTGTGCTAAACAGCAAGGCAATGGTAGAAGGACTCTGAGCATTTAAGTTCTGAATGAGGAGGCACAGCACAAAATAGCAAGGCAGGGTAAGGCAAGATTTTGTGAGCATCTGAGTAGGTGCAAAGTGAGTGGGGGCTAGGAAGCCAGCCTGGAAACTTGACATGTACTAAATCCATAAGTTAGATGCAAATTATCCCAGCAGCTGTATTACAATGAAAGTTGCTAGTATGCTCCAAAGGGCAGCTCTGAAGTGCAGACAGTATTTTAAGTGGACTTAGAGATGGGCCAAGAGAGGATGTAGAGAATCTGGTATGTATCCAATGCCATTCTCTGTGTATAAGTGATGAAGACAGTCAATGTCCATGGAGGTAACCTAGGCTGCTGGGGATCGGTATCTATGATGGTAGTGCAGAGGAGTGAGCAACAAGCTGGAATCTCAACACTCACTAGTCAGATTTTTGCCTTGCCAGTGGGAGAATTGGACATTTTTCCTCAATATCAAGAATCTCATTTTTGCTCATCACACTATATTTTCCCAAATGACACATCATTGACAATGTCATTCACTGGCTGGCAAGGCTATGCCCTCTGTACCTGACATGCATGGTCCATGGTTACAGTCATTAAATTATGATTTTAAGATTCAAAGAAGAAATAAACTGGTGTGGAATTAATGTTTCCTTGTACCCTGATCGTCCATGCTGATTTACGCCCACTTCAAATTAGGGTGAATTCTAATGAGATGGTGTCGTCACTTGGGTGTAACTTGATATCTGATAAAATGACCATGATATTTATTGCAATTCCGTTGCACTCAAGGTGGAATCTCCAAGCCTATGTTTCAAGTTCTGGAGGAGAGGTTGTTTTTGAGGCAGTTTTTTGAACTCAGAAGGGATCTGGAATACTAATTCAGAGCAGTACTATTGACTAATAATTAAACATTGAATGGTGAGCGGAGCCTCCAGCAGAGTCAAATCTTAAGCAACACATTCTTTCCTGTATCCTACACAGGATGTAGTGGCTTTCTGAAATGTAGCATAAATGTAACCTCTTAAGACAGTCACAGAAAAAAACTCAAAGCCGCAATATCCTCAGAGAAAGTAATGGACTTTTACAGCAGGTCGAACAGGAAACTCCCACAGATAACTAACAGTGAGTAAAGGTGCAATGACTTCAGCAAAGTCTTATCCAGGGCAATGTTCCTGAAGGTGGTAACCACAACCTCCAGGTCATGTGGAAATTCTATACCATCTGTTTTCACATCAGCTAAGCAACATAGCAGGCGGCAGTAATCTTGATCTTTGCAGTGATATGCTCCATACCTTGCAACTGATGTCAGTCACTACACAAAGGGGCTCAAGGCCTGTATGTGATATTAAACCCACAAACCCTCTGACAAAGGTTGCATTTCTTAAATGATTGAAAGGAAACTGTTTAAGGAGAAACTAGATTAAAGAAGGAGATGGAGCAAATAAAAGATTGAAAGAGAAATGGAGAAAAAGAAAGGGAAGAATACACGTAACAAATAGTCAAAGAAAAATGAAATGAGGCTGTAAGGTATTCAAAGTGTGAGAATGACCGTGAGGGAGATTGACAGAAATGAAGATAAGTTGAGAATCACATACAGAGTAGGAAGCAGAGATACAGAGAAGGCATCAGGGATGGGGAACAAGACAAAGCATAGCGAGTGAGAGACAAAACCATAATGAAAGAGAGACATGCTTAATAGCTTAAAATCAACGATTTGAAAATAATGGGATCCATGCTATTGCGTTATGTCTCATGGTCAGTGTGTCAGTATACCTTTAAGAGAGATGTGTATGAGATTATGGTGTGCATTCTTCATATCCCTGAGGAGAAAATGTCACAGATTTCATCATAACTCAGAACTCTTGAAGCAGGAAATACCTGTAGAAGCATACTCTTCTTCTGTAACTGAATAGACTACTATTAGTCTAGACATTGTGTATTTTTCTGTGAATATTGTACCTGTACATTGGCAGCCAGCTGTCACAAACCTCTGTAGCATCCTTCAATGTCATGTTGTCCATGCCCTGTTTCTTCTGTTATGAGTATTACATAAGCATTGCTGCATCAGGTAAGACATGCTGCAGAAGGTGAAACCCACATCACCTCCTACAGGAGAGAATAGAAGAACGTCTAGAGTCCAATTTAACATTGGGCTCTCATCTGTCAGCTGGAGAAACAGTGTGGGCATGTCATTGTCTCTGCTGCCAAATTTAAGTAACCATCAAGTACTGACTGGCTAGTGTCAGGCTTTCCCTGGGGTTTAGTACCCCGTAATGGAAATCTAGCCCTTTAGAGTGAATAGCCAATTGGAGGTCAGTAATTTTCCATTTCCTGTCAGCAATACCAGGCTGCTGGTATTGCACCCACCCAGGGGCCTAGGTTCAATGAGGAACACAGGGCCATAGGTGAGTGAGGGAGGGATCATGGAGGTTCCAGTAAAGGCATTAATGGCTGGGGATGGTAGGGGTCACAATCTTTGCAGCTATTTTCATCAGGCATTCTTTCTTATTAATTCCAATTAGGCAATGATTAGGAGTGAATATCGTTGAGATGTGACTCTCCTGGAATCTGGAAATTAACCCATGCTGTTTGCTTTTTGGGTCTCCCTGTATGGAGGCTCTCCTTCCAGCCTTTGATTGCCCATAATTATTATCCAAGCATGAAGGCAATGCATGAGCTTTCTCACATCCCAGATTTAATTAGGCAAGGGCACCAAGGTGACAGGTTCCTCTGACCACCATGACAGGACCCTCAACCACAGCACGGAGGCAGGGTCTCCCACCCGGCAGCACAGCTACAGGGTCTCCCACCCCGCAGCACAGTTACAGGATCCCCCACCCCGCAGCACAGCTACAGGGTCCCCCACCCCACAGCAAGGAGATAAGGACCCCGCCTGCAGCCTCCCCTTATTTAAGTTCTTGCTGCCAGTGGATCTTCTGCTGAGATATCACTAATGCAACCCCAGAAATTATTGAATAATCAGCATGGATTTCATGTTCACTGACTTATGGCATTTTTTGAGGAGGTAATTATATAAGCATAATTTAACAGGATTTTCTGAAGATCTTCAATAAAATACCTCTGAATGGGGATATGCAGCACAATGGATTTCTTGTTTGCTTCCCAACACAAAGCAGAAATCAAAGGGAAATTGAGATAACAAAGTGTGGAGCTGGATGAACACAGCAGGCGAAGCAGCATCTTAGGAGCACAAAAGCTGACGTTTCGGGCCTAGACCCTTCATCAGAAACAGGGGAGAGGGGGAGAAGATTCTGAAATAAATAGGGAGAGAGGGGAGGCGGACCAAAGATCGATAGAGGAGAAGATAGGTAGAGAGGAGAGTATAGATGGGAGGTAGGGAGGGGATAGGTCAGTCCGGGGAGGATGGACAGGTCAAGGGGGCGGGATGAGGTTAGTAGGTAGGAAATGGAAGTGCGGCTTGAGGTGGAAAGAGGGGAGAGGTGAGAGGAAGTACAGGTTAGGGAGGTGGGGACGAGCTGGCTGGTTTTAGGATGCACGAGGGGTGGGGGGGAGATTTTGAAGCTTGTGAAATCCACATTGATATCATTGGGATGCAGGGTTCCCAAGCAGAATATGAGTTGCTGTTCTTGCAACCTTCGGGTGGCATCATTATGGCACTGCAGGAGGCCCATGATGGACATGTCGTCTAAGGAATGGGAGGGAGAGTTAAAATGGTTTGCGACTGGGAGGTGCAGTTGTTTATTGCGAACTGAGCATAGGTGTTCTGCAACACGGTCCCCAAGCCTCTGCTTGGTTTCCCCAATGTAGAGGAAGCCACAACGGGTACAGCGGATGCAGTATACTACATTGGCAGATGTGCAGGTGAACATCTGCTTGATGTGGAAAGTCATCTTGGGGCCTGGGATGGGGGTGAGAGGGGAGGTGTGGGGACAAGTGTAACACTTCCTGTGGTTGCAGGGGAAAGTGCCAGGCGTGGTGGGGTTGGAGGGGACTGTGGAGTGGACAAGGGAGTCCCGGAGAGAGTGGTCTCTCCGGAAGGCAGACAGGGGTGGGGATGGAAAAATGTCTTTGGTGGTGGGGTCGGATTGTAGATGGCGGAAGTGTCGGAGGATGGTGCAAAGGGAAGTTATTCAGATTGCAGAAAGTGTGAACTACTTTACAGGATCAGTGCTGGGACAGCTCATGTTCACAAATCACATTAATGATTGTGGAGATGGGTGAGTTGTAGGTTAGCTCACTGGCCTGGATGATGACAGTGTGGTGCAGAATAATGCCAACACAACAGAGTTCATTCCCAAACCAACTGTGGTAGCTCATGAACGCCTTCCTCCTCACTTTACCCCATACTGGTGGAATAGTTACCCCCAAGCTATATATAAACAATTCTCTCTCTCTCACTTTCTAATGAAGAGGAATGCCTATGGTCCTTTCTACACTATCGATGTTACATTAATGGTTTACAATAAAATATAGTGTGGAATCTGTTTATTTTGGAGATAAATGAGGCGTTAGTTCTGAAACTCCTATCGGGGCCCCAAGTCATGTTGTTTTGCGCAATTAAATTATTCGCAGCTCGTGCATTTACATGCAGCAGTAGAACTCTAAATCTTATCTGGAAGATGTTTTGAAGGTCATCAGAACCACTTGAGCTCCAGTTCCTGAGGTGCCATATTTAAAAGGCTCCTGAATTGCACTATACTCTCCACAAGCTAGGATCTAATGCATCATCAGCATCTAATGACCAGCCCCTCACACCTCTAGAGATGCCTGAGGCCAAGCAGAAAGTAGTTGTATGTTTCGGCGACAGCTCCCCAGGGACCTCCTTGGATAGACATCTCAAACTGTGCCTATGAGTATAGGAAGAGTACTCGTATACATGTCTCTTTGTGTATTTCTGTATCAGCAGGTGTACATGAAGCAATTGCATCTTGAAAGAATCTTGGGTAAGGATGGTATTTTGCAACACAAACAAAACTTTATGTTTTTCTGTACAGTTTCCACTCCTTCTCCATGCACAAAAAAGGGCCTATCTCTAGTACCACCTTGAGTAACACCCCACGTAAGAAATCATCTTCAGAAGATGCACTATTGAGGCATTCCTGCCTACCCTACACCAGCTCATCCATGAGGAGTCTATCTAGAGTCAGTTCAGGACCACATTCTGATGAGCACAGCTTGGCCTCGCAGTCAGCATGGGAAGTTGTCTTTGACACTCAGAGGGCTGCTAGAGAACAGACCTTGGCTGAGCCCATTGCAGCTGATGAGTCTTTGTACTTGGCCATTATGAACTGATGAAAATGCAAAGCCTAGCCGAAATTCATGTGGTGAAAGTGCTGGAGATTATGACCAGACTGGACCAAAGGACAGAGGGCTATGCCCTTCAGGAGGAGCAACAGTCAGGTACCCAAAAACTGTTATCTCAGGAGGCTTCGGAGAGATCACAGGTCTCTCCACCACTGGTCTGCCAAGGGCTGAACCACCTCCAACAGGTCAACTCATGGAGGTTGTACCACGAGACTCTGAGGAGGCTAGAGCCCTTCAGGACACAGCTTACCAAAGAACACTCTTTAAAGTAATCTGAGGCAAGCCAGCAGTTGGAAGGCTTCCTCACCTCAGTAGTAGCTGCCTAGGTACCACTGACATGTAGCAGTAGGAAAAGGATGACTAAAGAGCCAGTGCGTATGGCTGATAAAGTCATGCCAATTCAAGCACTATTTACAAATATAACACTTTTTACACTACAGCAGTGTTAAGGTATCTGGTTGGTTATGTCTCTCTTTTGGCCAACAGTGAAGGTCACTGTAGGTACTTGTGCATCATCTGGAACAGTGCCTGGAGTACTCAGGCTATTGCTGTCTACTACTCTCTGGAGCATGACCTTGGAGAGGCATGATGTTAAGACATGTGGATTCAGATAATTACTCAACATTGTATAGGCTTCTGGATATCTATGACTGATGCCTGATCCTCACTCACTGATACATGAAGAATGTTTGTGCATCTCCTTTGTTTGTCAGTACAATTCCATGTTCATGGTGGGAAGTCATTTGATCCAAAATAACTTGCATTGACTGCCAAACAAAGGAGCATGAAGTATAAATGTTAGAAATCAAACATTCCTTTCAAGACCAGAATGTCTCAATCTTAGTTGGCTTCTAGTTCTGTGTACCAATGTATTTAAGTCCAACATCATTCTGTCTCGGATCTGGTCAATTCTATGTTCCCTTGGACCCGACTGCCTCATCTCATTACTGCAATGGCTCCTTCAGCAGCAACATCATTAGCTACATCTCTCTCAGTGTCTCTGCCAGTCTCCCTTTCTTAATTGTCTGAGGAAACATGTGCCTAGTCCATCACCCCCTCGACTATGTTGTCATCTCATCATTAAGCAACATTGCGCAGGGCAAAATGAGCAGTCATTGTTTTGGTGACATGGCCCATTGAGTAATGGATTCCATCTCCTGGGTTCTCCAGATAACAGAAATGCATCCTGGACAGAAAACAAAAAAAACAACAGAATGTCCTAAACCTAAATGAGTTTGGAAAGTGTTACACTGAGGCAGAAATGTAAAAATGATTGTAAGGATTTCTATAAATATTTAAAGAAGAAAAGAGTTAACAAAGTGAGTGTTGGCCCTAGGAAAAGTGAGACTGGAACATTAATGAAGGAAAATAGGGAAATGGCATGTGATTTTAACAACAGGTTAACAGTAACAGCCCAGAAATGGGATAACTCAGGAAACTGAAGGAAGGAGGAAACTCAAGAGAAGTGGTACTGATTAAATTGTTGAGGCTGTGGGCTGACAGTGCCTGAGTCCTGATGAGCTTTAATATAGGATCTTAAAAACAAAGTGACTTTTGAGATAATTGGTTCATTTTTTTCATTTATTTTAATTTTCTAAAGTTTCCAGTTCCATTAGATTAGAAAACAGTAACTATAACACATTTATTCAAAAAGGGAGGAGGACAGAAACCAGGAAACTACAGTTCAGTTTGCTTAAAATCTGTCGTGGGGAAATTGTTAGAAACTACTATTAAAGACATCATAGCAGGGTGCTTATATAAGTTCAAGATAATCAGGCAATGTCAACATAGTTTTGTGCAAGAGAAACCATGTTTGACCAATCTATTGCAGTTCTTTAAGGAGCTATTAGCTGCTGTGAAATAAAGTGGAGCCAGTGAATGTACCATTCTTAGATTTTCAGAAGGTATTTGATAAAGTGCCACAGCAAAGGTGGTTGCGAAAAATACAAGCTCATTGCATAGGAAATAACATATTGGTATGGACAAACTGGGAAGAACAACTGGGAAGCAGAAAATAGGTGTAAAGGGATCCTTTATAGATTGGAAAGATTTAAACAGCGTTGTACCACAGGGATCAGTGTTGGAAAATCAATTATTGACAAATTATATAAATTATTTAGATGAAGGGATGAAAGGAATTGCTGGTAAATTTGCTGATAACATGAAGATGGGTAGGTTAAAACAAAAGTTGATGACAAAAAGAACTAGCTAGATAAAGTGAGTGGGAATTATATGAGTGTGGATAACATTATAAGACTGGTTGATCTCAAAAACAAAGAATCTTTTAAGGGGTAATAAATAAGTATTTGTGTGGGGAGGGGTAGAAGCACAAATCAAAGATGATTTAGGAGTGTGCCTTGCTTTCTTCAAATTTTTGCCCTTATTCGTTCCAGGTTTTGCAATCAAAGTCTCCCCTCTTCTGAACTCATCCACAAAGTCACATAATGTTGCAGGAAGATTACCAGCATAATTTTCAATCTCTCAAAATGTTTTATCTTCCTATCCTTCAATATTACATTGCCTTGAAGTTCCCCTCACAGCAGGTCTGTTACAAGATAACTCTTATTGGAAGAGGCATTGCCATGGTGAATGGATCCATTAATGATAATTGACAATTAACTTCCAGGATTTGTTTAAATTTTAAACCAGACCAGTTGACTCTGATTGGTCAGAGCATTGTCAAGAAATTGATTTCTGTTGCTGTTTTATTTAAATTGAAGCAGATGCAAGTGTGTATGTCTATTTCTGCCTGAAAAGAACAGGGCCCTAGGTATTAACGTATGAAGCATACAATACATTTTCAGAAAGCTAAGTTAAATCTGTGCAGTACTCCTCAAGGCGATAGATTGCCCTCACCAGCAGCTCTCATGTAAAGGACAGATCTGCACAAGCCTAAGTGTCTAAGGCCAAGTGATATTACCACTAAATTGTTAATCCGGAGACTCAGACTCAAAATCCTTTCATAGCAGATGGTGGAATTTGAATTCAATAAAGATCCAAAAGTAAGAGTCGAATGATGACCATGAGACTATTGTCAATTGGTGGAAAAACCCGTCTAGTTCACTAATGCCCTTAAGGGAAGAAAACTGCCATCCTTACTGGGTCTAGAGTCACATGTAGGCTCCAGACGGTAATGTGGTTGACTCTTAATTGACCTCTGGGTAATTAGGGTGGCCAATAAATACTGGCCTAACTAGCAACGCCCACATCCCATGAATGAAAAAAAATTCTTCCCTGCCAGGTCCTCACTACCCAATCATGTGTTTTCAACACATCGTTCAAAAGGGGAGAATAAATGATGCAAACAGCATTGTAATTAGCAGTGGTCTGGACCTGTGAAGAAAGGGGCAATACGTCTGAATATCATATGGTCAATCAACATAAGGTGATAAATTAAATCTGAAAGTACTATGTTAGAGTTTGATGACACCACAATCTGTAACAAATGATACACATCCACCTGCAACTTCAGAAGGCACATTGCAAAGCGAAGTTCACACGTCAAGTTGTGATAACTGTATAAGGAATAAATCTGACTGTGTTGAATGCTTTATTGTGGAGACATGGCATATCAATATGCATCCTTGTACATATTTATCAAAAAAGATCCCATTTTCAAAAGGAGAAAGTGGGTATTTTGTACTGTTGCATTGATCCCAGCCAGGCACTAAACATTTAAGACAGTTAAATGACATTACAGCATGTGATGTTCCAGTACAAAGGAAACCACTTCACCCTCATTATCAGTAATAGTAGTAACCTACTTAGAGTTACATATTGTCCCTCAATGTATTCAGTAAGCACAGAATCTAGACCATGTGTAAATCTGAAATTATAAAGCTGTGCAAACAGTTAGTGGGTTAATAAACTTCAAAACAGCTTGTCAGGAAGAGCCTAGTCTTCATAACATATATTGCAAGCACTGACATGTAATGAGCACTCATGCTGTACCACACTGCAAGTCGTGTGTTATACCCAGGAACCATATCATTACCGCTTGAACTTGCCCCTGAGGCAGTCTTTAATGGGAGCCTCCCAGACTTCAAACTGAAGTGGACATTGACCAAGTACCTCTGTACCTCTGCTGAAATAATAGGAGTTGAATTGTGTGTAAGTGTTAAGAGGAAAATTCAAACTTCATAGTTGTGAGAGGATACGTACAGGTTTGTGTCGTGCAAGGTTAATGGGCTTGGGTTTATTATTTGAGCTGCATAAATATTTACACATTCCATTACGTCAACATTTTTGCATTTTTGCCTGTTGCTGGACAAGTAGGCTTTTTGTTGTAGTGAATGGTAAAACAAATTGATACTGAGCAATGGAAGGCTGTGAAAGGAATGCATGGTTGTTCATAGGAACGGGTTACGTGGGTGTCATCGGCAATTTGGTCCGGGTCGTTGGTTTTTACATGTGGTTGTCAGATGATTTGCAAGAACCCAAGTGACATCCTTTGCAGCATACATAATGCACCACTGCTGTTGCGCTGACCACACCGTGTTCCACCTCATTTTCTTCAGAATGGTCTGAAGGCACTTTGTGTTCTATGCCTTCATTCTGGAGATCCAAACTTGCTGCTCTATGCTTTACCAGGCAGCATTCTGGAGACACTGGATTGTATGTATTGAAGAGAACCTCCAGATCTGAAGCATAACTTCAGTGTGTTTATGGGTTCCTCAGTGATGTATCTCAAGTAGTTCTATGGTTTTTAATGATCACATCAGGGTTTCAATTGTTGGGTTCATTACCTGTAACTGAGATGTCAGCACCCATAACTTAAAGAGGCATCTCTTGTTTTGGAGCAGCCTGATTTGAGAAGAGATCAAGGCAAGGGCAACCAGTGGAGGCTGGAAGTATCATTGCAGTTGCATATACCTTCATAAACATCTTTTTGAGATTGTACACTTGCTGCAGATAGATGGCATCACATCCTTTCAGTTGATGAATTCCCCTGGGTGGTCAGAGGGATGCTTTGATTGCCAAATACGTGCAGTCAATAATGTAATGCAGTTGTTGGAAGCCAGGAAAAGGTGCAAAACTAAGCCCCTACTAACTTTGACTGGAATTATCAGTGGGAAAGTTGACATTATTGCCTGTCACCGCAAAGCAGCAGTCAGCTATCTTATGCTTTTGTGTACTGACAACTGTCAGATCCTGTGTTGTTCCTTATGCAGAAACCTAGAAGGATCTACAGGCAAGATGCTTTCGCAATAATTGGTAAAGGATGGGTACCCTACTTATTTAACAGATGGCCTAGTTCCAGCCCATTGTTAGTATCTGCCACTATACATGAAACCCCAAGCATCAAAAATCATTGGTGTTCTGTCATGTGAAGTTGTCCTATCTCTGCTTGTACACGCTGTGGGGTGGGTATGGCCATTGGCAAAGTGGACCTTTTTACTGATCTCCTCATTTCTATGGAGTTGCAGGACCATGAATATCAAGCTGCTGCCACTTATGAAGGTGATTAGTAGTGTTTCTGGTCACTTTTCTCATAATCTTAGGTCTAAAGTAACATAGCGTAAATTGGACCCACGCTTATCCAATAGATTAGAGTGGCATGGTGGCTCAGTGGTTAGCACCACAGCCTCACATTGTCAGGGTCCTGAGTTCAAATTTCAGCATTGGGTAACTGTCTGTATGGAGTTTGCACATCCCCGCCTACCCCATGTCTGCATGAGTTTTTGTCAGGTGTTCTGATTTCCACCCACAATCCAAAGATATGCAGGTTAGGTGGATTGGGCATGCTAAATTTCCCTATAGTGTACAGGGGTGTACAGAGTAGGCAGATTAGATGCGGTAAATATGGAGTTAGAGGGATAGGCGGAGGGCTGGGTTTTGGTGGGATCCTCTTCAGAGGGTTAGTGCAGACTCAATGGGCCAAGTGGCGTCTTTCCACACTGTAGGGATTCTATGATTAGATCCATAGAGTGTTATGTCAAAAGTGCATATGTCCAAATTCTAGATGATACTTCCAAGTAACTGGTCTATTACAGGTACAATGAACAAGTTCTTTCACACTATTGGGCGCAACAGCAAATGAGGTGTCAGAACTTATTGGAAAATGTTCATGTGATACGTCTTCAGGGGCCTCAGATACTGCAGTGTTCACACTTTGTTTAAACTGGTGAATTCCAGTGAGCTCAGGAAACCACCCTCAGTTAAGCTGTAAAAACTGCTATTGTCACATTTGGGCATTTAATATATTGAAATTGACAATCTGTCTATCCAAAGTTATTATGCACAAAATGCTAAGTTAAATTTGCAAATCGGTGGCAATAAAGGCAGAAATTTCTGATGAAACTGAGCAGGCCTGGCAGCATCTAGAGTTAATGCTTGAGTCCGATGACACTTCATCAGAATTGCTATCAGCTTGGAAAATGTGGTATTTATGCTGAAGACAAGGTCGGGTTGGGTATGAATGGGTAGTGGATAGGTGGAGATGGAGCCCAGAGAGAAAGAGAAATGAAAATGGTAGGCAGGCAAGGAGATAAATGATAGTAGGCCAGGACAGAAGAGAAGCTAAATAAATGATAATGAACAGAGATAATGGGAACTGCAGACTGCTGGAGAATCCGAGATAACAAAGTGTTGAGCTGGATGAACACAGCAGGCCAAGCAGCATCTTAGGAGCACAAAAGCTGATGTTTCAGGCCTACGTCAGCTTTTGTGCTCCTAAGATGCTGCTTGGCCTGCTGTGTTCATCCAGCTCAACACTTTGTTATCTCAGATTCTCCAGCATTTGCAGTTCCCATTATCTCTGTTCATTATCATTTAAATGTTGAGCATTGGAAAGAGTGGCTAGGCTGTGCTGAAACCCATGTCATGTGCTAATAGGACTAATTGTGGGTGAGAATGGGCTGGCTGTGCTGATACAACCCATGTCATGACAAGATCAGAGGGTGCGGCTGGATAAAAAAAACATGGAGGGTTGCACTCGGGCTGTAAAGTTGCTGAACATGATATTCAGTTCCAGAGGCTGCAAAATTCCCAAGTGGAAAATCTGTTTTTGGTTCAGATTTCCAGCATCTGCAGTTTTTGGTTTCATTTTACAGAAATCAGTGGGTTGGAGCAAGATTCATAACACATTTGCATTTCAATGGCTTAAACATTACCCATCCTATACAAAAGCCCACTTGTTGATCTACATTCAAACTGCACCCTGCAGTGAAGGGGACAGGCACACAGGATGGGAGAAATATCAACAGAAAAGCAGGACCAATCATTGAGAAACTGGAATGGAAAAGAAAGACAGAGCCAGGGTAACGAAGATTCACAAGCATTTATGAACAGATACAGGGAGAATGAGAAGCATATAGAAATAGAATATGAGATTGCAAGATACTGAAATTCAGAGGAAGTTAAAGAGAAATACATAGAAAGACACTGATAAGATAAAACAAATAAGACAAAGCTGATCAAGGACACAAGCATAGAGAAAGATGGAAACAGCCATACAGCAGGCAGGAATGATTCAAATGTTCTTCTCAAATAAACAATATTCTAACAGATGTGAAAAACCATCAGGAGTTAGAATAATAGAAAATTAAAGGGGCTGATTCAACTCAGATTCTACTGTTATTCGTCAAACATTAAAGTTAAAGTTTGTTCTCATGATCCACTGAGAAAGGCCACTGATTAGTATTGCACAGGCAAAACGACCCCAGATTTCAAGTGAAGTTTAGGATGCTTTAGCCAATCTTGAAGCAACTGTGTTAATTTTACATTTGGTCTCAACAAACGATGATGCGTGATTTGAAAACTCCGTTTGCACTCTGAAAAATTTGATCTGAAATTGCAAATGGATGGATGTTGTGTGAAGATAGTATTGGTATCAGTTTTGATGGTTTCTCTTCACTGTGTATGTTTTGTCACCTCATAGAAACTGATTCTCTTTAAAAATAAATGAATTTCCCCGCGTCTCATGAATATAACCAAAGGATTAGATTTCAAGTTCCATGACTTTTAATGTAACAAACTAAAGTCAACATATATTAAAGACTACTTTCAGGCAATTAATAAACCTCATAAGCCTCAAAAAAGCAAAAAAAAACCTTTAGCATTAATGTGCGCAAGTGAAATATGCTTTAAAAGCCATTTTGCTATGCAGCACGTTCCTGTCAAGTGTAGCTCTTAAGGAAAGTTCTATGTCACCCAGCTGTCTGGGAGCTTCACTTCTTCCAATCGTGCTAGATTGAAATTTGCAGTGGGTATCTAACACCAGGAATGATGTGCGGTACAGTGTTGGGCACTCATTAACTGCAAATACTAAAACCTGAGATTTCATCATGGGATTCATCACGTGACCAATAAACTGATAAATCACGTGATTCCTTCTGTTTCTTCTGAATGGGATCTGGAAAGCAGCAAATATTTGAACGTCCTGAAACTACTTGAAGAAGACTTGTTATTTTATATGCACAAATGAAACATTGACACTATGTAACAGCCATGACTATCTCCACAATTTGAAGATGTATAACACACAGCAGAATAGCCAATGTAAGATAACAAAATGTGGAGCTGGATGAACACAGCAGGTCCAGCAGCAACTTAGGAACACAAAAGCTGACGTTTCGGGCCTAGGCCCTTTAACAGAAAAGGGAGATGGGGAGAGGATTCTGAAATAAATAGGGAGAGCGGGGGAGGCGGACCGAAGATGGATAGAGGAGAAGCTAGGTGGAGAGGAGACTATAGGTAAAGCAGTGCCATGTAGCAAGCATCCCATAGCAACTTGCCACCCAATCAGCCCTCTCTTCTCATCCAGCCTTAGTATTGCTCCTCTTTTAAGCTGATGTTCTTACAAATAGTCTTGATGAGTGCAAGACAAAACGTTTAACAATATCTTTTTTCAACAATATTGGATCCTGTTCTGCCACATGAGTATTTACAAACTTCATTTTCTTACGTTTCAGTCCTGTGAATGCTTCCACTTAACGTTCCTTTTCAGCAATCTACAGAGAGGGCCGTGTTTTATCCACAGATTGATCTGAAGGTTGTGTTTCTCTTAAAATTTGTCAAGAGATGTAGCAATGACATTGGATCAACAGATACGTAAGCTAATTAATCTGTACATCCGTTGGTATGGATTTATTCAGTCTCACATTATGCTTTTACTCATTTCAAGTAATTTAATATGAACTTTCTTTAATCGACGAGCGACTTGCCCATTGCTTTCTTTGTTTGGCAATACCTCTACTGTAGTTGTTTTATTTGTCCTGTCGACCTTGTGTCTCAATCCCTTACAACCGACAAATACAAACTGTACAAAATTCAAATCAATAAACTTACCGTTTGCTATCATCAAATGTGTAGGTTTCTCAAATCTAATCACTGAGTATGTTGGCTCCTTTGTAAGTTTAGTTTAGATTTTACTGGTAAATTATTTTGCTGAGCAAACATTGAGATTTGTCAACATTTGGAGCCAGCGCTCACCTCTTCGCTGGTTTATCGATGCATCTGTGCTGGCTCATCTGTTACTCCACGTCCCGGAACACAAATAAACACTAACAGGATCATGTCTCAGTTGTCTCCTGTGGCAAACTTTTGACAAATTGAATTAAGTCCCTCTTGCACTCGTTCTGCTGATGTGACAAGGCGAGCAATGACGTCCTTGTATTGAAGTTGAGATGGTTTATAGAGAGGTCGCCTTCGTGTCCACGCACTGAAGTCCGAGGGAGCGCAGGCCGAGATACCTGTGTGTGTTCCAGTAGGCTTCAGATTAGAGCTGGGGATATGTGTGTGTGATCAGACTGAATGAAATCGCAAACTGAGAACTTGTGAAGGCCGCTGCTCAGAAAACAATTAATACATGTTATGATGGTAAGGAAACTGGAGATTTATTCTGAATGAATTGTTTTGATAAAGAAATGTATAGGAAGGTAGAAAACTTAAAAGTAACGCTGACAGACGCACAATACCTGTGAGTGAGAAGGATGCTAATCTAATTCGTTAAACTGGGTTGAAATAGCATTTCCTAACCACCAGAGAGCTATAATGTGCAATAGCAGTTGGATGGACTGTCCAAACCGGACCTTGAAGAGCAGAGAAAGCTCTTGCCAAATACATTCTCTCAGTTAAGATCAGATAGATCAAGTCCTGCTGGATTTATGAAAGAATAGCCCAAAACATTGGATACATACAGCATTACAGAAAAGCGTTAATCAAAGTTTTCAATATAACGTAATAAACTTAGACAAGCTAAATTCTAACAAATTAAATTTTCGATGTTCTAGGTATTTTGATGTTACACTGAACTCAAGCAGTACTAATGCCGTATTTTGCTGCAGAATGTTCCTGCTTGCTTCAGAGCAACACTTACTGTACTTAGTAATACTTTCCATGTGTGAAGACCTTTGCTCCTATTTGCCTCTCAGTTACCACTCTCTGCTGTGAAGACCAGAGAAAACATTCCATTTACAGCGTCAATACAAAATTGACTTGGTATTGTGCCAGACATGAATTACCTAGCATCAGGTACATGTTGTACCTGTATATCTGCAAAAGCAGATGTGCTGGAGCTCCATGGAACGGGCTGCCTATCTATGTGAGCAAGGACATGCTAAGCCTGTGGTGTAATGTTAGCGGTTAGCGGATATTACAATGGATAAAACTGGTCATTTCTTAGCAGGCTTTGCATGTTAAAATAATTAACATCACAGTAGCGCTTTAAACTGACATTGAGAGGCGTGATCAGGCGCTCGACTTGGCGTGTCTTTTTTATTTTTAAAAGCGCTTTTTCTTTTATTTACAAATGAATCGTGTGAAAAAGCACCAACATAGTATTTTCGTGTGAGGTTGTGAGAAACTCACACATTGTCTTTTCTCTTCCCAAAAGAGGAAGTCTGCAGACTCTCGCTAATGATGCTAAGGTTGCTGAAAGTAACAGTGAGTGGATTCGGTGTGGTTTGGGGGAAGCTGCTGTGATTTCTTTAGGATGTTTATGCTACATACTGCTGCACCAACGCAAAGCAGTTTTCGCCTTGCTTTTAGTTGCAATACAAGAAATAGAGTTTGAATTTTGTACTGCTTGAGTGCACTGTAAAATCAAAATACTCAGGACTATGAAAATATGATTTGTTAGAATTTAGTTCATCTAAGCTTTTTATTACTTTATATTGAAGACCTTCACAAACTTCTTTTTGTGTAATGATGTACATTTGAAGGCTTTTGGGGTACTCTTTCATTTAGATCTATCTTGAGTTGGTTAAACTGAGCTGGGACACCTATTGGGTGATCATTGGCTTCTGCACCCTGGGGTCCAAGAAAGTGGTGTGTGAATGCGGGGGAGGGATGAGCAAACTACCAAAGTTTTAAAGAGATAATGGGAACTGCAGATGCTGGAGAATCCGAGGTAATAA
Source organism: Stegostoma tigrinum (assembly GCF_030684315.1). Classification (NCBI taxonomy): domain Eukaryota; kingdom Metazoa; phylum Chordata; class Chondrichthyes; order Orectolobiformes; family Stegostomatidae; genus Stegostoma; species Stegostoma tigrinum. Next base: position 18,945,556 of record NC_081370.1, read on the forward strand.
AGTGTGAAGCTGGATGAACACAGCAGGCCAAGCAGAATCTCAGGAGCACAAAAGTTGACGTTTTGGGCCTAGAGAGGGTCTAGGCCCGAAATGTCAGCTTTTGTGTTCTTGAGATGCTGCTTGGCCTGCTATGTTCATCCAGCTTCACACTTTATTGCCAAAGTTTTAATTCCAGATTTGTGGAAAGTACATGCCTATAGATGTTGGACAAGGTAAGAGTCAAGTTGAGCAGAACAACCACCCCACTGTCAATAAGCTGATAGCCACTGATAACCACTGCCATGGCTGGCTTCTGAAAAGTGGTCACTTAAGGCAAGTATCGCTGGCCTGTGTGCATTACTGGAGAGAAATAATAGCACTAATCAGAGGTAGTAGGATTGCGAAATGGCAATGAGCAGTTTTGATCAATAGTCTTACACAAAATATTAACATAACTTTCTCTCTTTGAAGCTGTTTCAACTGCTGTGTACTTTCAGTACTTGCTATTTTTGATTACTATTATTTTCTAATTCAGGTTAGCAACCTCTACAATGCAGAACAAGGCATCTGACAATCCACAGAGATTATCTCATCCTGTCTCTTTTCAATTCTTTCTCTATAGAAAGTTAAGATGGCAGTAATCTGCACTTGTGCTTTCTTAGTGGTCTATCTTGTCGTCGAATCCTGCTGCACACCAAAGGTAAAGTTCTCAAATAAATTCTTAATTCTTGGGAACTTAATTATTTTGCCATATTTATTTATACTTTTTACATCTCTTTCTTCTCTTCCCTAGAGCAAAGTTATTCCAAAAAACTGGGGCCCACAGTCCATGTTGTACCTTAAAGGACGGTGTAAGTAAAATCTATTCACATAATTGTGGAGTTGTAAGTTGCATGGATAGAATGAGAAATCTGAGAGAAGGGCAAAAATCATTCTGCAGAGACAGGAATATGACAGGAATAGATAAAGGAAAAAGCATCAGTTAAATGCTATATTGCAACCACTTTCTGTAGTAATTGCTGCTTCTCCCAACAATCTCCTAATTCATCTGATTAAACCACCTTCATTGCAAGGCAAACCGGAGCTGCTCACAACCTTCTTCTGTGTTAATTCTGCATTCAGTAGCATTTGGATAACGTAATTCCTTTTCCCATTGAGTAATGGTCCCAGTGACACTGTTATTAAATCTCCCAGCTTTAGGTATAAAAAATTAATTACCACTGTTAAGGCATTATACCAATTATTGATCAAAGGAGGCAGTTCATGGTTAGCTTCGCAGAATGAAGAAAGGGAATGAGATTGTAAATGTCAGTGCAGTGTATTGCTGTAATTGATTGGTGTATTACAGCATCAAAGCCAATCCACTCCAGGAGAGTTTTGCTTTAAGGTCCAGAGGGGCTTTCAAATTATTTGCAGGATCTTGGCTCATTCGCAGGCATCACATTTATCCACTGACAGATGCGTCAGAAGCAAGGTGATGCTGTTTCTTCTCATGCTGAAAGAGAACCAATTTTTTACTTGTTTAATTTTTCTCTCCTAACATCTTCTACTCGACCGAAGGTATTAACTCTGGAACAGTTGCACACGCTCTCATAATCTTTGGTCAAAGACCATTCATTGCACTTTCCATAGTGACCAAGTCGGTCACTGCGCAGTTGGTAAGAATGGAAATCACGGCTGATGTTTTGAGGCACCTCATTTGCTGTCCAGAGGTGAAATAATTTAATGATGTCATTCTCATTTCCAGCAAAACTTAAAATTCTACAATGCTACAAAGGTCCAATAACAACTTACTTAAGTCATATGATATCAACTTAAGTTTGGTTTGCTAAGGATAAACCAGATTACAGTTAAATAGCAGAACATAATATTTCTTCAAGAAAAAAAACATGCTCTGCAATTTTCTTCTCTCTACTATGGAATAATTATGTGGGTGTCAGGGTTACTTGCTATTTCTCAATTCTGATGCAAGAGGCTGGATTCCAAACTAAAACGAAGGTGATTTCCTCTGTTCTAAACCATGCTATATCTGACAATTGGCTCAATCATGGATGATTGTAAAATGATCTGGCTACCCTATAATCAAGATCATTTGACTAGATTGTGTGTGGAGAGTTTTACACTACCTCCAATTCATTGAATACTTGAACTGTTATGACCTAAAAGGATATCTTGATAAAGGCTTCAATCTGCTCAAATGTATATTTTGTGCCAAACTGGGAAAAGTGTTTTGATTCCCTAAACTGACAGCTACATCAATCTGTCAACAATGCCATCGTTATTTTATCTATGACTTCATAGGAACTTAAGACATAAACATGAGAAGTTCTCTAATGACTAACATTTCCACAAGGAATATGATGCTTCACTACTAAGATCCAGATTAACTGTGGTGTTCTCCAACAGATGGAAGAAGATCTGCTGAAGGCAATGATTATTATCACTATGACATAAACACCTGGAATCTTCTCCTTGGAGGTAGTTGACACATTTCAGTTTATCAATTTGTTTGCTGAACTGGATGAACAATGTTGGAAAACAAAAACAAAAGAAGTTATTTGCATGGAACAGCTTATTAGAAAATATATCTTTCAGCGGCTATTCTTTCAATGAAGAAATGTATTCCCACAATATTGTAGTATTTGATTGGACCAGATTAGGATTCAAGGCAATTTTTTTTTAAATGGTAAAGCACTGAATAGAATAGCATTGAAATCTGAAATTATCAGAGCCTGTGAATTGTACAGCCCTTACAACCCTATTGTTCACCCTGCACTTCCAATCAATATGATTTGCACCATATTTAAATAATGAAGGAAGTATTTATTTGAAGGCAAGTAGTAGAGACTGAAAATGAGCAGCAAACAAATATATGAAGCATGAAATCAATGAAAAATGGATAATGACAATGTAACAGATATATATATAGCAGCATCTTGAATGGCCTAAGTTTCTCTCCTTTGTCTCTTGAACATTCTGCTATTAGGTTGTAAGCAAAATACTTGAAGTTTGCTCTTGGTCGTCTAATGGTCATTGATGTTGCTGACATACTAATCTCAATTAATAGCCATTAGTAGTATCCAGTCCCAACTAATAATTAGTAATAATAGTGACAATACCTACACTAATAGCCACCGATGAAGTTAGACTGCATAAATATAATTGGTAATATAATATATCAACAATTTCCATTGATTCTGGTGCAAGGTATGCTGTTGCAGCCAAAGCACCCAAAAGAAGTCTCTTAAGAAACTGAGTTTTTGTTTAAAAGCACTGTTATGGAATATATAGTATCACATACAAAACTAGGGAGTGAGTCTCATAAAGTCATAGAATATGCAGAAGAGAAGAAGACCATTTGGCCCATTGGACCCATGCTGTCAACAAATAATTTATTCCGTTAACCCCATTTTCTAGCTTTTGGCACACAGCTATGGAGGCAATGGAAATGCAAGTGAATATCTAAATACTGCTTAAATGATTCAATAGTTTTTGACTCAAGCGCCCTTTCAGACACGGAGATCCAGATTTCCACTATCCTCGGGGGAGAAAACATTCTCCTCAACCCCCATCTTAGCCATGTACCCCTTTCTTTAAATTTATGTCCTTTTGTTATTGACCCCTCTACCCAGGGAACAGGTGCCCTCCCTTCCAACCTCTATATAGCCTTCATAATCTTAGACACCTCTATCAGTCCCTTCTCAACCTTTGCTGCGCCAAGGAAAACAACCCTGGTCTTTTAATCTTTCCTTAAAACTCAGACCATCCAGCCCACGCAGCATCCTGGTGAATTTCCCTTGCATCATCTCCAGCGCTATCACAGCCATCTTATAATGTGGTGACCAGAACTGCATACAGTTTTTCAGTTGTGGCCTAACCACATTTTTCACAGTTTCAACATAACTTCCACACTCTTGTATTCTATATCCGGGCTAATAAAGGCAAACATCCTAAATGCCTTTTTAACTACCTGATCTCCCTGCCCTCCTTCAGGGCTTAGTGAATATTCATTAAAGTTCCCCTGATCTTCAGCATTTTCCAGGACTCTACAATTTATAGTGTTTACTTTTGCCTTGTTACCCTCTCCAAGATTTTTTTCTGGGTTCCTCACATTTTTCTGAGTTGAATTCCATTTGCTACTGATCTCTCTAGCTGACCAGTCCATTGATATTCTCCTGCAGTTTACAACTATAATGCTCACTATTTACTGTTTTACCAATATTCATATCATCTGTGAACTTCTTGATCATATCCCTTACATTTAAGTCCAGATCGCTAATATTCTGCAGAAACAGTAAGTATCCAGCACCAAGTCCTGCAGATTCCCACTGGAAACAGACGTCTAGTCACAGAAACTTGCCCCATCATCACCCTCAGCTTCCTGCCTCTCAGGCAGTTTTGGATCCAACATGCCAGTTTGTCTTGGATCCCAAGGGTAATACGTCTCGACCTGTGTGCCATGAAGGACCATATCAAAACATCACACCCTCCACCGCTGATGCGCAGTAACATCAGCGTATGCCATATACAAGATACATTGTAAAAATTCACCAAAGGTCCTCAGAAAGCACCTTGCATGCCCACAACCGTGCCAGCAGGGAGGACAAGTGCAGTAGATATATGGGAATACCAACATATGAAAATTCCAATCCAAGCTACTCACCATCCTGACTCAGAAATACATCACCATTCATTCAATGTTGCTGGGTCAAAATTCTAGATCTTCATTTCTAATGGTATTAGGGATCTACCCACAGCAGATGCACTTGCAACGGTTCAAGAACACTGTTCATCACCACCTTCTCAAGGGCGGTAAATAGGGATGGGCAATAAATGCTACCAACAATGCCCCACATTCAATGAATGAATTTTTAAAGAAGTCTTGCTCAAGTCCAGATGAACTATGCATTACTTCATCAATATACATGTACCTAAAAAGTTTTGATCAAATTTGTTGAACACAACATTCACTTTAAAAACTCCATGCTGATTAGTGATGTTTAATCTGTGTATCTTCCAAGTGCAAATAATGTCTCGCCCACAGAATTCTTTCCAATAATTTCCCCACCATCAAGTTTAGACTGGCTGACTTGTAATTTCCTGGTCTTATCTTGCCTGCCTTTTAAATAATAGAGCAATATCAGCAGGCGTCCAATCTCCTTACACTTACATATGTCTGAAGGATTTGTGAGGCCGGCCAAGAAGATCTACTTCTTTCCCTTAGAATTTATCAACAGAAATTATGAGTACCCCTGAAGCATTTAAAAGCTTTCAAACTGTTAAAAGTTGACAGAATCCATATGGGATTGGATTGTTTATTTGAAGTGAATCCTGGCTTTTAATAGAATTTTTTTTCTTCAGTAGTTTTCTTTGGCACATAAAAGGCTGAGGGCAAATAAAGTTGAATGCCAATAAAGTGTAAAAGTGACCATTTGCAAAACCTTGAACCTGTAATTTGGGACAATGGTGACAGCAGGGATTCTGCTTTTCTCAAACCAATGGAATGGAATGACCTGAATCCCAGGCCGTTAGAACCATCTCAAATGGTAGCAATATTTGTGGTTTAATTTAATGCAGTATTTAATCTTGAAGTGCAATGTACCTGAATTAATATTGCCAGGGTTGCTGAGCCACATAACACATTTTCTACTTAAGTTGGTTAGATTTGACATGACAAATGTCCTGATACTCGTGTAGAGTCATATTTTGCATTTTGCAGTTGTGACTCTCTAAATCATGCGGAATGAAACAGGACAACTTAACTGGTTCAGATACCCAACCCTACGGAGACATAAAGAACGATCTGCATTTATAAAGCACCTCTCATTACTTACAGGTGTTCCAACGTGCTTTACAGCTAACAAGGTACTTTCTGGAGAGTATTGTCTCTTGCTGCATAGAGAAAATGGACGGTGAATTTTCACACAAAAAAACCCACAACCAGCAATGAGACCATGACCAGAAAGAATGTTTCTAAATGTTGCATGAAGGATTGAAACAGGCCAAGACATTGAAAAGATGTTCCTTGACCTTTGAGTTATACAGTGGGATTGTTTAATGCAACAAATACTCAGCAGGTCAAGTAGTAACTGCTGAGAAGCAAAGTTAACATGTTACTTGCTAACCTCAGAGCAGAATTTTACATCCCTACTTTAAAAAAATTGACTGTAACCCTAAAGTACACCATTGATTGGGAAACATTTTGGGATGTCTTGAAAGATGTTGTCAATATGTCAACTATGTCAATACAAGTTGTTTCACCTTTTCCTCATAAATTTAAATATCTCAATAATACTTTTAAAAGTGAATGCTTTTCCAAGTAAAAGTACCAGGTCTTTAACTGAGAATATTAAGATATTGCCCATCTTGTAAATGGAAGAAAATAGCGCACAAAATTCGAGATTTGGCTAAAGGTTTGTAATTTTAGTTTCATGTTTAAGTGTTTGAGTAATATGTTTCAGCAACCTAGACATTTTCAGAGAAATATCATCAATAGATATTAGTTCAACCACTGACCTGCATCAATAATGTTTTCCTGAATATCAGTACCTTAATAGTTTTGACCAGCTTTTCTTCATTACCCAACAACTTGCCTTGTGACAATTTCCAACAGTATAGGTATTATGTAAAATTGTGTCATTTTTATTGGGATATATGTATTTTATATGATTTTGTGATCAGAACACTCCTTAAATATTGTGGCAATCTAGTCAACAATGAGCAATGGACTCATTCTCATGCTGGAGACAGTGCAAATCAGAGCCATACGATTGATCACTAGTAGATGTCCTGGTTTTGTTCTTGATGGATGCTGCAGCAATCAGTGGCAATTGTACATGAGCTATCCAATCTTCTCTCCTGTTAGTAACTGTGTACATCATTATTAACCATAAGAGGATTGTGGAAATACTGGATACTGTCAACTTTATATCTTTAGATCTGTCTTCAACCTGACTAGTTAATTTAGAGCATGCACAAAGTAAATTTTGAAAATTGGAGCTGCAAGTTGCTCTGATCAGAGGGGAGTTTGTTAGGTTGGTGTAGATGAAAACGTTGCAAACAGACTTTATGCCATTTCTGCTGTCTTTCATCATGCTAATAGAATCCCTACAATGTGGATACAGGGCCTTTGGCCCAACAACTCCATGTTGACCCTCAGAGCACACCACCCAGACCCATCCCCCATAACCCATCTAATCTACACATCCCTGAACACTACAGGCAATTTAACGTGGCCAATCCACCTAGCCTGCACATCTGTGGATTGTGGGAGGAAACTGGACCAACCAGAGGGTACCTATGCAGACACAAGGGAATGTGCAAACTCCACACAGATAGTTGCCTGAGGGTGGAATGAACTCAGGTCCCTGGCACTGTGAGGCAGCATGCTAACTGCTCAGCCACCATACCACCCCAATGTTCTACCCAGTATAATCTTTTACAGCAAAATATTCTTGTCATTCTGAAGTGCATGTTTTGGGTTTTTTAATGCCGGTTTGAACTGTGTAGACAGTTTATTTGCATTCTTTTTAAAAGAAGTGCAGTGAATTCAATTCAGTCTATTTTGATATTTCCCCTTTTCTTCCAGATTACAAACGGGTACGAGGACTTTTGGACCAAGAATACTGGAAACAAGCAACTGCTAAAAATATGAAGTTTATTAATATGAAGTAGCATAGAGTCATCAACAGATTCAATGTATGGAAACCATTCATATTTTTACTTTATTTAAGCTCCATGAAATAGTCTTATTATGACATTTAAGAGGTGGGTAGGAGCAAAGTAAGGGCACAAAGGCATTATCTGCATTAGAATCTTCAATATTTTAGCATTATGTGGAATATAACTATGAAATTAAAATTCCAGTTTCTAAGAAATAAAACTCTGACATTTCTTGGGATAATAGCTCATCCTTCCTTATTTTCCTTTCTTTATTTCAATAGTAAATTGTGTTACAAATAGGATACGTTTACGGGTGTTTCAACTCAGAAGACTGATGCAAACCCAGTTATGACTTCACTCCCTGCAGAAGTTATGGGTGAAGTGTGGTAAAACCTGTGTTCTTCAACCTTAGAAGCTACCTAAAAAGATATAGTTTAGGAATATAGACATTTAATAATGCAGAAGACATAAATCCAAATCTCTGCTTCAAAGTGAATTATTAAAGGGCAAAGTCCATACAGGATAAAGTGAAATTTGAGCTAATCTTGGGTGATCAACATGTTGAATAGATTTCGTGGTGGAGTCCAGTCAACAAGAAATTCTCCACATTAAGAAAGAGATGGATGCAGGAATGTCGATTAAAACTGTATTTCCCAAAAGATGAGCTATAGTAAACCAATGACTTTCCTCATCTGTATCATTCTGTTGATGTTAGCCCAAACCTGTCAATAGTGTATCTCCTCCATCTGATACTTCTGGCCATTTTGATTTCAGAACCACCAGCTAACTGGAATGTTTTAACAATTCCATTCAACACTATCTGTCTCGGTTGCTGGAACATATTACTAAAACACCCCTTGATCACTATCTTCATAACAATCATACATGTACCCACTGAATAGCATTATTTTATATGTTCACAATATGTTATCATGCACTGAATCTGAAGACTTTTTTTTGAGCAGTTGAAAACACCAACTTCCACTGTATATAGCTGGGAGATAATTGACTGCTGGTGTTGTTTAACCCATTTGGTTTTTACATCATTGTGATGTCCATTAGTCATGGATTTTTGCAAATTGTTTCTCAAAATGTATTTGTTGCTAATTTTTTTCCAAAAAAATTTCCAAGATTGTCAATTAATTTACAAGGGTTTTTGAGATATCATCACACTTACTGCTACAGTGCTCAATTTGACAGGTTTATGAAAAATTCATAATGTTACGAATTTACAACATGTGTAAGTAGGGAATTTTAATGCCATTGTATTACATTTAAATAGAGTCTGATGAGTTGTGTGATGAAACATTTAATGATGATAAATTAGCATCTTTTCAGCACTTTATGAGTTGTGTTTTAATAATCAACATAATGAGGTGTCATGGTAACTCAGCAGGATAAGATTATACTGTGTAAGATAACAAAGTGTGGAGCTGGATGAACACAGCAGGCCAAGCAGCATTTCAGGAGCACAAAAGCTGACGTTTCGGGCCTTGACCCTTCATCAGAGAGGGTGATGGGGATGGGATTCTGGAATAAATAGGGAGAGAGGGGGAGGCGGACTGAAGATGGAGAGAAAAGAGGAGAGTATAGGTGGGGAGGTAGGGGGGGGATAGGTCAGTCCAGGGGAGATGGACAGGTCAAAGAGGTGGGATGAGGTTAGTAGGTAGGAAATGGAGGTGCGGCTTGAGTTGGGAGGAAGGGATGGGTGAGAGGAAGAACAGGTTAGTGAGGCAGAGACAGGCTGGGCTGGTTTTGGGATGGAGTGGGGATAGGGAATGAACTGGGCTGGTTGTGGGATGCGGTGGGGGAAGGGGAGATTTTGAAGCTGGTGAAGTCCACAATGATACCATTGGGCTGCAGGGTTCCCAAGCGGAATATGAGTTGCTGTTCCTGCAAACTTCGGGTGGCATCCTTGTGGCACTGCAGGAGGCCCATGATGGACATGTCGTCTGAGGAATGGGAAGGGGAGTTGAAATGGTTTGCGACTGGGAGGTGCAGTTGTTTTTTGCGAACTGAACAGAGGTGTTCTGCAAAGTGGTCCCCAAGCCTCCGCTCGGTTTCCCCAATGTAGAGGAAGCCACACCGGGTACAATGGATACAGTATACCACATTGGCAGATGTGCAGGTGAACCTCTGCTTACTATGGAAAGTCATCTTGGGGCCTGGGATGGAGGTGAGTGAGGAGGTGTGGGGGCAAGTGTAGCACTTCCTGCGGTTGCAGGGGAAGGTGCCGGATATGGTGGGGTTGGAGGGCAGTGTGGAACGAACAAGGGGGTCACGGAGAGAGTGGTCTCTCCAGAAGGCAGACAAGGTGGGGATGGAAAAATGTCTTGGGTGGTGGGGTCGGATTGTAGATGGCGGAAGTGTCGGAGGATGATGCGTTGTATCCGGAGGTTGGTGGGGCGGCGTGTGAGAACGAGGGGGATCCTCTTTTGGTGGTTGTGGCGGGGGCGGGGTGTGAGGAATGTGTTGCGGGAAATGCGAGAGACGCGGTCAAGGGCATTCTCGACCACTGAGGGGGGAAAGTTGCGGTCGTTGAAGAACTTGGACATCTGGGATGTGCGGGAGTGGAATGCCTCATCCTGGGAGCTGATGTGGCGGAGGCGGAGGAATTGGGAATAGGGGATGGAATTTTTGCAGGAGGGTGGGTGGGAGGAGGTGTATTCTAGGTAGCTGTGGGAGTCAGTGGGCTTGAAATGGACATCAGTAACTAGCTGGTTGCCTGAGATGGAGACTGAGAGGTCCAGGAAGGTGAGGGATGTGTTGGAGATGGCCCAGGTGAAATTGAGGTTGGGGTGGAAGGTGTTGGTGAAGTGGATGAACTGTTCGAGCTCCTCTGGGGAGCAAGAGGCAGCGCCGATACAGTCATCAATGTAACGGAGGAAGAGGTGGGGCTTGGGGCCTGTGTAGGTGCGGAAGAGGGACTGTTCCATGTAACCTACAAAGAGGCAGGCATAGCTTGGGCCCATGCGGGTGCCCATGGCCACCCACTTTGTCTGTAGGAAGTGGGAGGAACCGAAAGAGAAGTTGTTGAGGGTGAGGACAAGTTCGGCTAGGCGGATGAGGGTGTCGGTGGAGGGGGACTGGTCGGGCCTGCAGGACAGGAAGAAGCAGAGGGCCTTGAGGCCATCTGCATGAGGAATACAGGTGTATAGGGACTGGACGTCCATGGTGAAAAAGAGGTGTTGGGGGCCAGGGAATTGGAAGTTCTGGAGGAGTGGGATGGCGTGGGTGGTGTCATGGACGTAGGTAGGGAGTTCCTGGACCAAAGGGGAGAAAATGGAGTCCAAATAGGTGGAGATGAGTTCGGTGGGGCAGGAACAGTCTGAGACAATGGGTCGACCAGGGCAGGCAGGTTTGTGGATTTTGGGAAGGAGATAGAAACGGGCCGTGCAGGGTTGGGGAATAATAAGGTTGGAGGCTGTGGGTGGGAGGTCCCCTGAGGTGATGAGGTCATGAATGGTATTGGAGATGATGGTTTGGTGCTCAGGGGTGAGGTCATGATCAAGGGGGCGGTAGGAGGAGGTGTTGAAGAGTTGGCATTTGGCCTCGGCGATGTAGAGGTAGGTGCGCCATACTACCACTGTGCCACCCTTGTCTGCGGGTTTGATGGTCAGGTTGGGGTTGGAGCGGAGGGAGCGGAGGGCTGCCCGTTCTGCAGGGGAGAAGTTGGAACGGGTGAGAGGGCTGGAGAGGTTGAGGCGGTTAATGTCTTGATGGCAGTTGGAGATGAAGAGGTCAAGGGAGGGTAGTAGGCCTGGGGGTTGTGTCCAGGAGGAGGACTTGTGTTGGAGGCGGGTGAAGGTGTCAGTGGAGGGAGGGTTAGACTCCCGGTTGAAGAAGTAAGCGTGGAGGCGAAGGCGGTGGAAAAACTGCTCTATGTCCAAATGTGACTGGTATTCGTTGATGTGTCGTTGTAGGGGGACTTTCACCATGGATGTCCCTATACACCTGTATTCCTCATGCAGATGGCCTCAAGGCCCTCCGCTTCTTCCTGTCCCACAGGCCCGACCAGTCCCCCTCCACCGACACCCTCATCCACCTAGCCGAACTTGTCCTCACCCTCAACAACTTCTCTTTCGGTTCCTCCCACTTCCTACAGACAAAGGGGGTGGCCATGGGCACCCGCATGGGCCCAAGCTATGCCTGCCTCTTTGTAGGTTACATGGAACAGTCCCTCTTCCGCCCCTACACAGGCCCCAAACCACACCTCTTCCTCCGTTACATTGATGACTGTATCGGCGCTGCCTCTTGCTCCCCAGAGGAGCTCGAACAGTTCATCCACTTCACCAACACCTTCCACCCCAACCTCAAGTTCACCTGGGCCATCTCCAACACATCCCACACCTTCCTGGACCTCTCAGTCTCCATATCAGGCAACCAGCTAGTTACTAATATCCATTTCAAGCCCACCGACTCCCACAGCTACCTAGAATACACCTCCTCCCACCCACCCTCCTGCAAAAATTCCATCCCCTATTCCCAATTCCTCCGCCTCCGCTGCATCGGCTCCCAGGATGAGGCATTCCATTCCCGCACGTCCCAGATGTCCAAGTTCTTCAACGACCACAACTTTCCCCCGCAGTGGTCGAGAACGCCATTGACCGCGTCTCCCACATTTCCCGCAACACATCCCTCACACCCCGCCCCCGCCACAACCGCCCAAAGAGGATCTCCCTCGTTCTCACACACCACCCCACCAACCTCCAGATACAACGCATCATCCTCCGACACTTCCGCCATCTATTATCCGACCCCACCACCCAAGACATTTTTCCATCCCCACCCTTGTCTGCCTTCTGGAGAGACCACTCTCTCCGTGACTCCCTTGTACATTCCACACTGCCCTCCAACCCCAACACACCCGGCACCTTCCCCTGCAACCGCAAGAAGTGCTACACCTGCCCCCACACCTCCTCACTCACCCCCATCCCAGGCCCCAAGATGACTTTCCATAGTAAGCAGAGGTTCACCTGCACATCTGCCAATGTGGTATACTGTATCCATTGTACCCGGTGTGGCTTCCTCTACAATGGGGACACCGAGCGGAGGCTTGGGGACCGCTGTGCAGAACACCTCTGCTCGGTTCGCAATAAACAACTGCACCTCCCTGTCGCTAACCATTTTAACTCACCCTCCCATTCTTCAGATGACATGTCCATCATGGGCCTCCTGCAGTGCCACAAGGATGCCACCCGAAGGTTGCAGGAACAGCAACTCATATTCTGCTTGGGAACCCTGCAGCCCAATGGTATCAATGTGGACTTCACCAGCTTCAAAATCTCCCCTTCCCCCACCGCATCCCACGACCAGCCCAGTTCGTCCCCTCCCCCCACTGCATCACACAACCAGCCCAGCTCATCCCCTCCCCCCACTGCATCCCAAAACCAGTGCAGCCTGTCTCTGCCTCCCTGACCTGTTCTTTTTCTCACCCATCCCTTCCTACCTTCTCAAGCCGCACCTCCATTTCCTACCTACTAACCTCATCCCACCTCTTTGACCTGCCCATTTTCCCTGGACTGACCTATCCCCTCCCTACCTCCCCACCTATACTCTCCTCTCTACCTATCTTCTTTTCTCTCCATCTTCGGTCTGCCTCCCCCTCTCTCCCTATTTATTCCAGAACCCTCTCCCCGTCCCCCTCTCTGATGAAGGGTCTAGGCCCGAAACGTCAGCTTTTGTGCTCCTGAGATGCTGCTTGGCCTGCTGTGTTCATCCAGCTCCACACTTTGTTATCTTGGATTCTCCAGCATCTGCAGTTCCCATTATCTAAGATTATACTGTACCATTTTAGCAAGACTTTCCAGGTTCAGCCATGATTTGCCAAGCTACTCAGTGGAGGAATGTTAATGGTGCCGTAATTGTTCTACGATATCTGGCAGCGTCTTGTATAGTGCAATTAAGGGCTTTTGTTGTGAAGCAAATTGTGCCTTTTAAGGTAATGATTGTGAAGGAGTTAATGTGACATTTTCTCCACTCATTCATCCACTGTCATACACTGTCTATGGGTGGAGAAAAGAGTTCTACTTCAGCTTTCGGAGCGAGCAGATGTGTCTCTATCAGCTCCTTGAAATCCTAGTAATTTTGCCTGACCAAATGTCGGTGAAAATTACGATTATGCAAAAAGCCTGCTGTAATGCATCCTCTGTTAGTCACAAGATAGGTCTGAGGCAAAGGATGTTTGGTGGCAGGGATCTACTTCAAACAAGCCTTACCCACTACCACAAACTGTTAGAGCTTCCATACCACAAGATACCAAGAATAGTAACCTGGGAAAATAGCACAGTGCCTGAGCAGGAATCTGTATCTTTGAAAGAGTTGCAGAATGGGGTAAAATAAAAGGTGCTGGGAGAAATAAATATGATTTCTTGTGCAAGATTCACAGACCTTTTTCTGACGTTTGGTTTGAAGAGAAATGACTGCGTTCATATATTTATTTCAAGCAATCTGGTACGTAAAATAAATGTTTTATTGCGTGAAGGGCATATCACACATGATAAGTTCATAGGCAGCACACTTGCCAAAACTAAGGTGGGGGAAGCATCTTTGTATTTCTACATATTGTGGAGAGGAAAGATATGGGCTCGTAATAATTCACTGTGCTTGCAGACATGGTGAAGTGGTCTGACCAATAACATATCAAAAGTAGATATTTTCCAATCAACCTGTTCAGGGATGTTTTTACAAAGCTTTGGAGCAGGTGGGACTTGATCTAAGGTCTCCTGACACAGAGGCAGGGGCACTGCCACGGTACCACATTGAATAGCACGCAGGCATTGATTAGACACAAAAGGTCATAGCACACTGTTCAGGAATTATTATGTGCCAATGAAGTAATGGAAAGCATGGGTATGAAATGATTGAAATATACTGGAAAGCAAAATTTATGACCCAGCTATTCAGGCCCTGGCTTGAATCCATTCAAAGTAAGAGAAATCAAGCTGCATCTTGCAGAGTTTTAGAAAGATATTAGCAGTTTGTTTCTCAATGGGCTCAAATTAATTCACAATTCCACTTTAAAGACAGCAGTGGAAGCCTAGTAATTGAAAATATTCAACGTTAGATTAAATAGATTTTTTTGAATGACAAAGGATGCAAAGGATCAAGGGGCAGGCATGAAAGGATTTTGAGGCCACAATCAGTTCAGCCATCATTTCATAAAATGGTGGAGCAAGCTTGAGAGGCTGAATGGATGACCAACATTCCTAATTTTTTTGTACTGTGAATACCAGTGGCAGGCAGTAGGAGTGGAGATTCTTCATTGGCCATGTGATTGGTAGAAAGTTGGAGCCTGTAATGTCACTGTCCATAGCTCCAGACTGCAAGTTGTGTATAGTCCCAGTCTCCCAGAGTGAATTGTAACACACCACCAACCTATCTGTCTGCCTTAACAACATAGAATATTTGATAAAATCATCGCTCACAACATTACAGTGTTCTTATCTTAAGCGGTACTCTATATTATGTAACACGACTTTCATCCCTTTGTATTTTAGTCCTCTGGCTATAAGGGCCTGAAATCCATTAGCCATTTAATTAGTTTCTGTATCTTTATGTGGCATTTTAAAGATCTAAAACTTGGCCTCACAAGTCTCTTTAGATCTCCATTACTCCTAGCTTATTATTTACAAAGAAAATTACTATATTATTGAAGTGCAATGTAAAAGACTTCCAATTTGCCTACGTTGGAATCTATTTGTGAGTTTTCCCATTCATTTAAAATATTGACATATCTTTGCAATTTTATGTTTCCATCTAAACTTACAATGATGCTTCTCTTTGTGCTGTTGGCAAATTTGGAATGTGCTTTGCTATCTCATCATCCAAGTTGTCAATTAGTACAGTAAACAGATGAGGCCTCAATAGATTTTTGGGGACATCACTTGTTCTATCCTGTCAATTAGAGTACGTGTTTCTTATCTCTACTTAATGTGTCCTATCACTCAGACAATTTCCTAACCAGATCAATAATTTGACATCAATTGCTTAATTCAAATTGAACCAATAGCCCATGAGACTATTTATCAAGTGCCTTCCGGAAGTCCAAATAAATAAAAATAAGTTTAAAAATATTCTCCTGACAGCTCTTCAAAGAAATCCAAATCAGTTTGATCAGACATGATCTTTCATTTAAAACTCTCTAATCAACTAAACAGTTTTATCGTGTTCAGGCAATCCATCTACAATATAGGCTCCAGTAATTTCCCAGCATCAGGTGGCAGATTCACTGGTCTACAATTCCCAAGTGTCTCTCCGTCACTTTTCCTTTCTGAAGTAATCGAGAAACATGTCCAATTTCACAAGCGCGAGGAATATTTCCTCTATTGAGGCAACTTTGGAAGATTACAATTAGTGTATTTGCAATCTTCTCACCTACATCCTTTAAAGGTCGAGGATTGAAATCAGGTGATTTTCACTCTTTAGTGCCATTATGCTATTTTGTTTACAGAAATGTTGCTGGATTCTAATTCTTATAAATCTCCTTGGGATGACTGGCCTGCTGGCCTCTTCCTTTCCTGCAAAATCTGGTGCAAAATCATTATTCATCATTTCATTATCCCAAAGGTCAATGAGGCTTTTTGAGTATCTAACTTATACTCTGCTTATGAAACCGGTACCTATGTATCTTACTCTTCCTAGATTGAATAGCCTACCACCCAGAACAGAGTGTGACACTTCCATTAATAGTAAATTGTCTTAAATAAAAAGCACCACTTATCTCTGCCTATTGTGGTAACAATGGCCTTTTAAACCGTATGCCAATACTATACACTGTGACATCCAAGACCTGTTCCAAATAAGCAACCTTGAACACAGTTCTGAAGATTGTACACATGCCTCATTAACCAAGTGCATGCCACGATATTAAACTATATAAATGATGTAGGCATTTTGCGTCTATTGTACCAGCTGTGCTTGTGCACTGTTCACAGTTAAAGCCCTTATACCTGCACATATCTCTAACATCTGAAATTGTAGAGATTCCTTGATGTCTTTATCAGATTTAAATAAAGATGGTGAAAAACAAAACATCCAACACAGACACTAATAGAATTCCACAAACAACACGTTCCATTGCAAAATTGCTGCCATTGCTATCTATGTGTATGAATCAGTTATTTTCTCAAATCAAAATTTGCTCTCTCTCTCACAACACCCAACCATTTTTTTATACAGTTCCAGCCTGCCCAGATTTGAAACCTGCTTCTCACCTGAGGAGAATGTCCTAGCCAATTTTTCACTGTCGAACACAATACAAGTTACCGTTTGATCTGTGATTTCTTTCACAACTTGTTAAATTCCCCATTGAAACTTCTAACTGGTTCAGTGAGGTTGCAAATATGTTGTCATACAGTTTCCCTCCTCCTTAAATCTGCACTTGCATTGAAACTAAGATTAATTCCACTGCTTAAGACTTTAAATAATTTTGTCAGAATGTAAAACCCTTGAAATTTCTTATCTCTCTCTATTTTACAATTATGAAGTTTTAAATGTCAGGTTTCTTGTAATTTAGTTACTATTCCCTGGTTTATCTTACTTTTCTACACTTTTATTCCACTGTGGTGGCTTAACTTAACATTGAACAATATCATTTTTTTAATAAGTAGAAAGAACATTTTGAGTCTAGAGTCCTCGTATGTATTTATATCTAAACATTTTATATCAACATCTGCTGGATCATGTGTCATATTCGGAATCATAATTCATTACTATAAAACACAGGAACAGGAGAAGGCCCATCAGCCCAATCAATGAGATTACGGCTGATATCTCAATCTTCAATTCCACTTTACTGACTTTTCTCAATAAGCCTTGATTATCTTACCGATTAAAAATCTGTCTATATAATGACCCAACCTCAAATGCCATTTCACGGTAAAGAATTACACTGTAGGAGCAAATTACTGCACATGCTGGAATCTGTACTGGAAACAAAAAATGCTGGAGATCACAGCAGGTCAGGCAGCATCCATGGAGATACAGCAAGCTAACAATTCAAATCTAAATGACTAGATCAGAATTACACTGGTTCATTACCCTGCAGGAGAAGAAATTCCTCATCTGTTTGAAATGTGCGAACCCTTATTTGGGAATTGTACCCTCTGGTCCTCAACTCTCCAACAAGGAGAAACACCCTTTCTGCAGCTACACTGTCAAGGCCCCGAAAAACTTTGTATTTGCGATAGGTCACCTCTCATTTTTCTCAATTCCAAAACCCTCCTAGTTTCAGCCTTGTGAGCCTTTTATCATAGTTTTCAATTGTCAGCAAAGGGAATGGTAAATCTTTGTAATGTTCACTTCCCCAGGGCCAGTAGAAGCTCAGTTGCTGAATATGTTCAAAACTGAATTTGATATATTTTTAGAATATAGAAATGTAAAAGGGTACAGGATAGTGCATGAAAATGGTCTTAAAGTAAATGATCAGCCATGATTTTATTGAAAAGCAGACCAGGTTCAAGGGGCTGAATGGCTTACACTTGCTCCTATTTCTTGTGTTCATTCAACTGAGGCCCTGCATGGTGGTTGAGGGTGCTGGAGGGTAGCTTCTTGTGAAGTTTGGATTTATACTCATGCAAGTTTAGAAAAATGACAGATGATCTTATTGAAACGTGCAAGATTTGGAGGGGACTTAGCAAATTGAACGCTGAGGGAATGCTTCCCTTTTGTAGGAGGGTGCAGGAATCAGATGGCACAGTTTAAAAATCAAGGGTTTCCCCTTTAAGACTGTGATGAGAATACTTTAGTATTCAAAGGGTTGTTACAGCCTTTGGAATTTTTGTCTCCAGAATGCAATAGATGCTGAGTCATTGAATACATTTAAGGTTGGGTTGTACAAATTTTTTTGATCAATAAGCAAGTCTACTAAATGGTGGAGCTGACTTTATGGGCCAAATGGTCGTCTACTACTTGCATTCTTGAGCATTAGAAGTGAAAACTACAACTGTACACACGAACATATGATACCATGGCAAAACTTTGCTTGTGCACAAAGCTGGGCAAGAAGCATGAAGTTTCCATGGCAATGTGCTTCAGTCCAGTCAGTGCTTTAGAATGGAGCAGGAAAAAAAAAATCACCTCGAAACTAAAAAAGTACTTTGTTTTATTTGCATGCTTTTAAAATAACCATTGGTGCATGGTTTCACCATTCACTATCACTTAGAACATGCTAATGCATTATCATTTTCCAAGTTTACTTTCAACAAAGAAAATACACACAAACCAAACCGGAGAAACTGCAGATTCAGGGAGGAGTGAAAGCTGTCATCAAGGTGTCCACAATGGAAAATTATCACTGAAACAGAATATTTCATAATTTCCAAATTTTAGAGTTCCAAGATTTGGAAAACAACAGTTCTTGCCTCTCTAAATTTAGAGAGCAAAAGAAGCTAAAGGTCCAATTTTCTTGTTAAAAGTGCTGTGTCCGATTTGAAAAGACTTTCCATCCTCCAATTCTGTGTATTGCCCTACAAACTTTGGTGCTCTCCTATGACTGTATCCAAGAGAAAATTGCTGACATTTACATCCGCATTTGTTGGTCAGTTATTTTACGTTGGGAATGAGAGGAAGAAGAAAATATTTCAAGATCAGGCATCACCAGACAGGCCCTCAAGACTGTACAATGTTACAGCCCCAAATGATTTTGGTGGTGTTACTCCAGGTTGCTGGTGTTCTGAGAGAAGTCTAACAGGGAGGCATGGGCAAGTTCACTCGGCTCATTAATAAAAAACACAATTTCTTCGTGAATTAACTTTGTATCTGAATAAAATGGAACAAATGAAGTACCTTAATATTTTTCACTTATTTGTGATATTAAAATATGAAAGGAGCACCATTCCTTTAAAAATCTTAAAAGATACATTTAGTCATCAAACTCATTTTGCAAAATTTTTCACCTGATTGCAATAACACATAAACCACAGCCTTATAATGAGAGTAGGTGCATAACTAAAACAGAACTACTTACAGGGAG
The DNA here is from genome assembly GCF_030684315.1 of Stegostoma tigrinum. NCBI lineage: Eukaryota > Metazoa > Chordata > Chondrichthyes > Orectolobiformes > Stegostomatidae > Stegostoma > Stegostoma tigrinum. The sequence continues at coordinate 18,965,171 of NC_081370.1, forward strand.
GCTTCTGAGTTACTGAATTTCAATTTAGAGTTCAGATGATGGTTATTCATTCTAGAGTAAAATTTGTTTTAAGTAACGTGCAATATTTTAAACTCTTCAATACAACTTTGCAACTAAGCATCTGTATGTTTTCCAAGGATTATGTTCTACTTGCTGAAATATCTATTTCAAATGTATCATCAACTGTGAACAGGTAATGACATGTGGTGACGTTAATTTATACAGAAAAGATGTGCAACAAAGGCATTCGTGCAGATTTTGTTCAACTAACTATATCTCTCTGGGTATGCAATCTCTAAAGCAATCTGACTATTTTGGGTTGCCACTCATCCTGTTTTTGAACAGACAGTAAGAAATGTCTGGACAATCTATTCAAAACCTCAGGCTAGACTTGCCAAAGTGCAGTTTGTCTGTCATTACTTCTAAGTCTTATGATTTGGAAGCATTAAGCGTTGAGGCTATCATTTTAAGTAATTCTTCCATACTAGTCAAAAGCAAACATTGAAACTCAAGTCATGATCCCGTCCTCTATCTACATTCTTAACCTTCCCAATCACCACAACCAGTTTTGGAGTTGTTAAAATATGGCTGCCCAGTGGTTATCATTAATAATTTCTAATGTGGTTCTAGTTCCTTTCATCTATCCCCAAGTCACTGTGGTTTTCAGGGTCACTAGAGCTGTGGTTAAGGCTTCCTGGTGATGTAGGCTCACTAGTCTGGCTCTTTTTCCTCACCCTCCTCTTCTCTAATTTTGAATTGATCATAGCAATTGGCTTTATGTTCATTCGGTCTTTTTCTGCTTCTTCTTCTTCATTATATCGCTCTTCATCTTCCTCTGTTTCACTGTGGTAGGGGCTGGAATGAAGAGAGGTAGCAGGGGATGGTGGTTTGGAGGCAGGCCTTGGATAGCAGAAACCTTCACTCTACAATTTAAAACAAAGCTGTGTCATTCACGGCACAAAGGAAAATGAAACATGATGTATTTACATTATAAGACCAGATAATATAGCAGCAGAAATAAGCCATTTAGCCCTTTGAATCTGCTCCACAGTTTGACTGTGGTAAATATCTTTCTCAACCCCATCCTCTCTCCTTCGCCCCATAATATTTGATCTAATCAAGAGCCTACTTGTCTCTGTCTTAAGGACACTCAATGACTTGGCCTCTACAGCCCTCTGTGGCAATGAGTTCCACAGATTCACTACCCTCTGGCTGAAGAAATTCCTCCTCATCTCAGTGCTAAAGGGTCAGCCCTTCACTCTGAGGATGTACCTTCTTGTCCTAGTCTCTCCCACCAGTGGAAACATCTTCTCCACACCCACTCTATCCAGGCCTCTCAGTATTCTGTAAATTTCAAATTACCCCTCATCCTTCGAAACCCCATTGAGTACAGACCCAGAGTCCTCAACTATCCTCAAATGACAAGCTCTTCATCCCCAGGATATCTGTTGTAAACCTCCTCTGGACCCTTTCCAATGACAGCTTCAGCAGATACGAGGCTCAAAACTGCTCACGTTATTCCAAATGTGATCTGACTAGACCTTTATACACCCTGTTCTTTTATTCTAGCCCTCTTGGAATGAATCCTGGCATTGCATTTTCCTTCCTAACTGCCAACTGAGCCTGTGTATTAACCTGAACTAGGAGTGCCAAATACCTTTGTGCTTCAGATTTTCAAAGCCTTCCCCTATTTAGAAAATAGTCTGCACCTTTATGCTTCTTAACAACGTGCATAACTTCACACTTTCCCGCATTATGTTCCATCTTACACTTTATTGCCTACTCTCCTGACCTGTCCAAGTCCTTCTACAGACCTCCCGCTTCCTTAATGTGACTTTGCCCCTCAGCTTCCTTTGCATCATCAGCAAACTTAGCAATGATGCCTTCAGTTCCCTTGTCCCGAGTGTTAATATACCACACGAATAGTTGCGGTCCCAACACTAACTCCTGCGGAACCCCACTCACCATCAGCAGCCACACTGAAAATGACCCCCTCATCGCTACAAAATAAAAACCACAAGAACTGCCAATCCTGTAAATTAGGAACAAAAGCAGAAATTGCTGGAAAAGCTCAGCAGGTCTGGCAGCATCTGTGAAGAAAAATCAGAGTTAACATTTCAGGTCCGGTTTCTGAGGAAGGGTCACCAGACTGGAAACGTTAACTCTGATTTTTCTTCACAGATGCTGCCAGACCTGCTGAGCTTTCCCAGCAGCTTCTGTTTTTGTTTTTTCCCCCTGATCCCTACTTTCTACTAGTCAACTAATCCTCTGTCCATGCCAATACTTTGCTCCCAACACTGTGGCTCTTATCTTATTTAGCAGCCTCCTATGCAGCTTATTGTCAAAGGTCTGCTGAAAATCCAAATAGACCACAACCACTGGCTCTCCTTTGTCTAACTTGGTTGTTACTTCCTTGAAGGATTCTAACAGATTTGTCAGCTGTGATCTCCAACTGATGAAGCAATGTTGACTCACTGCAAAATGGTTTAGTCCATCAGCATCTTACAGTGACTGTGTAATGTTGAGACAGGCAAAGTGAACATAGAAACTAGCTCATGTGACCCACTGATAAATCCCAAGTTAAAACACTAGAAATTTGCTAAGGTCCAAATGTAAAAAAACAGTAAATGTAAAAATCTCTTGATATTATCACATTATAACAACTTTAAAAAAACTTTGCTATGATTTTTCTATGTCAGTTAATGTCTAATTTTTAAGGTTCCTAAACCATGAAAAGGAGATTTTTTTTGATATAACAAGATGTCGAGCTGAATGAACACAGCAGGCCAAGCAGCATCAGAGGAGGAGGAAGGCTGACGTTTTGGGTCTAGACCCTTCTTTAGAAATGGAGGAGAGGAAGAGGATTCTGAAATAAATAGCGGGGGGAGGGGGGGCACGGGCAGACAGAAGACGGATAAAGGAGAAGATAGGGTGAAAGGAGACAGACAAGTCAAAGAGCCGGGGATGGAGCCAGTAAAGGTGAATGTAGGTGGGGAGTTAGGAAGGGGATAGGTCAGTCTAGGGAGGATGGGCAGGTCAAGAGGTTGGAATGAGGTGAGTAGGGAGGAAATGGGAGTGGGGCTTGAGGTAGGAGGAGGGGATAGGTGGGAGGCAGGGACAAGCTGGGCTAGTTTTGGGATGCAGTTGGAGGAGGGGAGATTTTGAAGCTTGTGAAGTCCACATTGATACCATTGGTTGCAGGGTTCCCGAGCGAAATAGGAGTTGCTGTTCCTGCAACCTTCAGGTGGTGTCGTTGTGGTACTGCAGGAGGCCCAGGATGGACATTTTGTCTGAGGTACGGGATGGGAACCGAGCTTAGGTGTTCCGCAAAGCAGTGCCCAAGCCTCCGCTTGGTTTCCCTGATGTAGAGGAGGCCACAACGGGAACAGCGGATACAGCGTACCACATTAGCAGACGAGCAGGTGAACATGTACTTGATATGGAAGGTCTTCTTGGGGCCTGGGATGGGTTGAGGGGGGTGGTGTAGGGTCTGGTGTAGCACTGCCTGCTACACTTCCTGGGAAAGGTGCTGGATGAGGTGGGGTTGGAGGGGAGTGTGGAGTGGACTAGGGAGCCCCGGAGAGAGTGGACCCTCCAGAAAGAAGATAAGGGTGGGGAGGGAAAATTATCTTTGGTGGTGGGGTTGGTAGAAGTGTTGGAGGATGATGCGTTGGATCCGGAGGTTGGTGGTGTGGTCTGTGAGGATGAGGGGGATTCTCTTTTGGTTGTTATTGTGGGGATGAGTTGCAGGAAATTTGGGAGACATGGTTGAGGGCGTTCTTGACCACTGAAGGAGGGGAAGTTGAGGTCCTTGAAAAACGGGGACATCTGAGATGTTCGGGAGTGGAATACCTCATTGGGATTGGGAATGGGGATGGCATTTTTGCAGGAACGTGGGTGAGAGGAGGTGTATTCTAGGTAGCTATGGGAGTCGGTGGACTTGAAATGGATATTGGTTTCCAGGTCGTTGCCAGAGATGAAAAAAGAGAGGTCCATGAAGGAGAGAGAGGTATGAGGTGGTCCAGGTGAACATAACGTTGGGATCGAAGGTGTTGGTGAAGTGGATGAATTGTTCTAGCTCCTTGTGGGAGCACGAAGTGGCACTGATACAGTCATCAATGTAACGGTGATAAGCTGGGGTTTGGGGCCAGTGTAGCTAGGGAAGACGGATTGTTCCACGTAATCTACAAAGAGGCAGGCATAGCTTGGCCCCAAGTGGGTACCCATGGCCACCCCCATAGTCTGTAGGAAGTGGGAAGAATTGAAAGAGAAGTTGAAGGTGAGGATGAGTTCAGTTATGTGGATGAGAGTGTCAGTGGAGGGGGTCTGGTTGAACCTGCGGGACAGGAGAAGTGGAGACCTTTAGCCCATCTGTTTGGGGACTGCAGGTGTATAGGGACTGGATGTCCATGGTAAAGATGGTGTTGGGGGCTGGGGAATCGGACGTTTTGGAGGAGGTGGAGGGTGTGGGTGGTGTCACGGACATAGGTGGTGAGTTCCTGGACCAAGGGGAAGAAAATGGAGTCGAGATAGGTGGAGATAAGTTCGGCAGGGCAGGGGCAGGTGGAGACAATGCGTCAACCAGGGTAGTCAGGTTTGTGGGTTTTGGGAAGGAGATAGAAGCAGGCGGCGCGGGGTTGGGGAATGATGAGATTGGAAGCTGTGGGTGGGAGGTCACCTGAAGTGATCAGGTTGTGAATGGTTTGGGAGATGATGTTTTGGTGGTTGGGGGGTGGGGCCATGATCAAGGGGGCGGTAGGAGGTGGTGTTGGAGAGTTGGCAGCTGGCCTTGGCGATGTTCAGTGCACCATACCACAACTGAGGCTCCCTTGTCCGCAGGTTTGATAGTGAGGTTGGGATTGGAGCGGAGGGAGCGAAGGGCTGCACGTTCTGTGGGGAAGAGGTTGGAACGGGTGAGGGGGTGGAGTGGTTGAGGCGAAGGATGTCTCGATGGCAGTTGGAGATGAAGAGGTTGAGGGATGGTAGGAGGCCTTCGGGTGGTGTCCAGGAGAGGGGGGGGTGTGTTGGTGGCTGGAGAAGGGGTCAGTAGGGGGAGGGTTAGGCTCACGATTAAGGAAGTAAATGCGGAGGTGGCAGAAAAACTGTTCAACGACCAAATGTGAGCGGTATTCGTTGATGTGTGGGTGGAGGGGGATAAAGGTGAGCCCTTTACTGAGGACTGACTGTTTGTCCTCAGTAAGGGGGAGGTCTGGAGGGATGGTAAAGACTCGGCAGGGCTGGCTGCTGCTGCCTCCTCTGGAGCTGCTGGCTGTGGAGGTGGTGGGCGGAGCAACATCAGCGATGGTGGTGGGCGGAGCGACGTTGGTGTCGGTGGTGGGCGGAACGACGTTGGTATTGGGGTTGGGTGGAGTGGAGTCGGTCAGTAAGTCCCGGATGTTGGCTGTGGTGGCAGCAGCTGTGTCAGCAGGTGCGTCTTTGATGTCTGTGGTGTTGGCCTTGGAAACAAAGGCGATGGCATCAGGAGTGTGTCGATGGTGTTCGCTGTACCGGAAGTGTTGTACCTGGCGGCGGTGATGTGACATTATCCATGGGTGCTCCGAAAGTGGCCATATGGTCAATGGTCGTGGGCACATTGTGGGGAAGGTCCTGCATAGGGTTGGGGATTTGGCGGGGGGGGGGAGGAGGCCTGTGCTGGGTGGCAGGCACCAGTATGTTTAGTGTACTTATGGTTTTTAGTGCCCAATAAAGCCAACTAGAATTGTGCGTTCAGGTTGTGGATTGTGCGAAGAATGAAAAACAGGAGAGGTCCTTTGCAGGCCTGGGAGAGGGAGGCTCTGAGCTGGGGTAGGCTTGATTGTAGAGCCAGGAGATCCAGCACATTGCTGTGAGCGTGTGTTTGAGGAATCGCAGGGAGAAATGTTTTTGAAGGATCTCAATGTCCTGAATGTAGTAGTTGTCGTGGTTGGGGCCAAATTGGGAAGGCCTAAATGCGGATTGTAGTTCATTGGGGATGATTTGGTTCCGTAGGCAGGTACCAAGAAAGATAACGTGCCTGTAGTACCTGGTTTGCTTCAGGAATTGGTTGAGGAGCTTCAGGACTGAAGGGATTACGAGAGAGTTGCAGTGGGAGAGAGATCCAATGAGGTCTTTCCGGAGAGATGAGGGTAACTTCTTCAAGGTAGGCATCCTTAGAAGAGGCTTCGCAGTGGGGTTAAGATTGTTTCAAATATGTTAGGAACTGCAGATGCTGCAGAAACTGAGATAACAAGGTGTTGAGGTGGATGAACACAGCAGGCGAAGCAGCATCAGAGGAGTAGGAAAGCTGACATTTTCAGTCTAGACCCTTCTTCAGAAATGGACGAGGGGTTCCCCAAGCCTCCGCTCGTTTTCACCGATGTAGAGGAGGCCACATCTGGAACAGCTTTGCAGAACACCTACGCTTGGTTCACAACAAACAACTACACCTCCCAGTCGTGAACCATTTCAACTCCCCCTCCCATTCCTTAGACGACAGGTCCATCCGGGGCCTCCTGCAGTGCCACACTGATGCTACCCGAAGGTTGCAGGAACAGAAACTCACATTCCGCTTGGGAACCCTGTAGCCCAATGGTATCAATGTGGACTTCACCAGCTTCAAAATCTCCCCTCCCCCAACCACATCCCAAGACCAGCCCAGCCTTCCCCAACTCCCTAACCTGTCCTTCCTCCCACCTATTCCCTCTTCCCACCTCAAGCCCCATCCCCATCCCCATCTCCTACCTACTAGTCTCATCTCGCTCCCTTGACCTATCCCTTTCCTAACTACCCGCCTACACTCACCTTTACTGACTGCAATTCTGCTTCTTTGACCTGTCTGTTTCCTTTCCACCTATCTTCTCCTTTTATTCATCTTCTATCGACCTCCGCTTCCCCCTCTCCTACTATTTATTTCAGAATCCTCTTCCCCTCCCCCATTTCTGAAGAAGAGTCTAGCTTTCAGCTTTCTTGCTCCTCTGATGCTGCTTGGCCTGCTGTGTTCATCCAGCTCTACACAGTGTTATCTCAGATTTTCCAGCATCTGCAGTTCCTACTATCTTTGTTTTCTGATAATCTGCTAATTCCTGCACTTGGATGAAATGCTTAGGAATTTTTCTGCACTGGGGCTCTGTACGCAGCCATTCATACCACTTAATTTATACACATCATACTTTTTTTAGATATTCAGTATTTTTTTCCATAGATAAATGAACAGAAGTCAAATCCACAAGGCAAAAATTGTTTGCAGTTGAGAAAGGGCAACAATAATAAAATCCAAGCTAAATACAAAATGTACAGCCTCAATATGTGAACCATGATGTACAGAATATAATGCTGAAGGCCAAGAACATTAATATGTGGACTCAATTGCCCAAATTTACAGAGGGGTGTGTTATGAGCTGCAACTGGTGGAATGTAATACAGTCCAAAGGTTGGAGCAAAAAGGGTCACCTAAAAGTACAGATGTGACATAATGTCACTGATGGAATTTAGAAGAAATTTAATTTTGTCTTGAAGTTTCAAGATATTACAATTTGATTTTATTTTGCTTGAAGTAATCGTACAGAGGTAGTAAATAGTCTGAACAAAACGATCAAATATTATCTTCTCAAGCAACTCCTAAAACAATGCTAATAATTAACATTATAAACAAACACCCACATTAGCAAAGGGTTCACTTACCACCTCAGGTTCCCACTGTGAAGATGTAAAGGAATCCGGAAAAGCCTTTGCTAACGCCAACTGTCTTGCGTGTACATAATACTGAAAACATAATCAAGAAGGCATTCCATTAACAAAGAAGCAATCTCTCCATATACTTTGCATAAGGAAACAACATTACTCCCATTTAGGGAGTACTCATGTATGGTGAGGATCCAAGACATAAATAATTCTATACCACTCTTCATGTGCAAAACAACTCTGAAAATGTGTCACACTTACAGTGAAGAGAACAAGCAATTAACGGGAAAAGCAAAGCTAATGATGAAATGCTTGACTTGAAGGAAGCACTTAAACATTAAGAAAAAGGTGTCAATGTGGCAATGTTTCAACAGAGATTTGCAAGGAGCAAGATGCAGTGCTTGGACAGCAGGATAAATAAGTCATTTTCAGGCAGGCATACCGGAATTTGTGGTAACAGAATCACTAGTTCTACAGTAGGTGAAGCTGTGGCCTCAACCATAAGTAATCTATATCAATAACGTGAATGAAGTGATCAACAATATTACAGCCAATTTAGTAGATAATACAAAGGTACATAGCAAAGCAAGTTGTGAAGAAGATATCATGTCTGCAAAGAGTAGTATATAGATCTGGATAGTCTGTTGGCAGAGGTCGGAGAAAATAGCTTCAGTTTTACCAATGTGAAAGTATAGGGCATTTTAACTCATTCATATTTAAACTTCACCAGTGCAAAGTACAGCAAAACTGGATTTAAGCAGGTAAAAACAAAGTTCAACATTCACACATTTATGAAAAAGGAGCAAAAATGTGACCCTTCAGACCACATACTGGTTTCATTCCTCCACATTTGTACCTAATCCTGATTATTTCTCCCCCCACCCCCGTATTTTATCAAGGATCTATTTATCACTGGTGTAAAAATATTTAGAGGCTTTCTTTTCACCAGCTTTTGAGGAAGAAATTCCCAAAGATTCAACATCCTGAAAGAAAAACAAAATTTCTCCGAATCTCTGAGATAGCAAGAACTGCAGATGCTGGATTCAGAGATAACACAGTGCAGGGCTGGAGGAACACAGCAGGCCAGGCAGCAGAGGAGCAGGAAAGTTAACATTTTGGGTCGGGACACTTCAGAATTTTCTGAAGAATGCTATGTTCCTCCAGCTCCAAACTGCATCATCTCTTTCTCGTAGTCTCTACCTTAAATGGATGGCCACTTATTTTTAAACACTGAGCTCTAGTTCTAGGTTCTCCTGCAATGGGGAACAGTCTTTCTACATCCACCTTGTGAAGATTTTTCAGGATCTTATATGTTTCAATCAAATCATCTCTAGCCTTCTAAGCTCTAGTATGTATACACCTAGCTGCCTAACCACAAGGCAACAAATCCATTCCAAGTAATTGTCTGATAAAAATTCTCTGACTTCCTTCCAATGTGGGGATATCCTTCCTTAAATAAGGAGACTAATACTGCACACAGTATTCCAGATGTGGTCTCACCAAAGCGCCGCACAACTGAAATATCACCTCCATGTTTTTCAAATTAAGGTGACATGAGTGTCACCAGCTGGTCAGCCTGTCTATAGTTGCCCTTGAAAAGGTGGTAATGAGCTACCTTCATGCAAACAGAATCATGTAGCTGTTCACAGTCCCTCATTCACAATAAACAAAAGTATTCTATTACTTGCTGCATCTGCAGACTAACCTTTTATGATTCATGCATGATGACAGCCAGCTCTCTGAATCTTAGCACTAGAAAATCTGGTATCATTTAGATAAAGTGCTTCTTTTCATTATTCATATCAAAATGGACAACTTCACATTTTCCCACATTATATTCCACTTGCCAAATCTTTGCTAACTCATTTAACCTTATATGCTCTTCATGTCTTACTTTCCTATCTATCTTTGTGTCATCAGCAAACTCGGCAATTTAGTCCATCCCTCTATCCAAGTCATTTCTACAAACTGGCAAATATTGAGGTTCTAGCACTGATCCCTGTGGCACACCACTCATTACATCTTGTCAACTACAGAATGGCCCATTTGTCTGTTTCCTGTTAGTCAGCCAGTCTCCTGTCCACAACAATGTGTTGCTTCCCAAGTCAGCTTTTACTTTCCACAAAATCTTTGATGTGACACCTTATCAAATGCCTTGTGGGAATCCAAATACAGTACATTGATTGGTTCCCCTTTATTGACAGCAAACGTTTGTCCACAACAAACTCCAATAAATTAGATAGACAGGAGTCGATTCAGAGATTATAATGCTGTCTGACCTGCTACGCTTTTCCAGCTCCACATTCACTGAATCTAGCTTCCAGCATCTGCAGTCCTTACTGTTTCCTAATAAATAATTGTTTTGTGACAACAAATTAGATGTTTCTGCAGATCTTCTGACACAATTAGCATTGATAATCATGAGAACTCCTGTAGAAATAAATGGCAAGAGCTGACGTTCAGAAAATGTAGAAACTGGAGAACACAGAAATTTGAATATAACACAGTTAAGGGCATTTTTGACTACTGTGGCGGGGAAATTGCAGTCCTTGAAAAAAGAGGACATCTGGGATGTTCGGCAGTGGAATGCCTCATCTCTGGAGCAGATGCAGTGGAGGCGAAGGAATTGGGAATAGGGGATGGCCTTTTTACATGAAGGTGGGTGAGAGGAGGAGTATTCTAGGTAGTTGTGTGAGTCGGTAGGCTTAAAATGGATATCGGTTTCCAGGTGGATGCCAGAAATGCCCACTAAACTCATCCCGCCCCCTTGACCTGTCCGTCCTCCGTGGGCCGACCTATCCCCTCCCTAACTCCCCACCTGCACTCACCTTTACCAGCTCCATCCCCGCCTCTTTGACCTGTCTGTCTCCTCTCACCCTATCTTCTCCTTTATCCATCTTCTACCTGCCTCCCCCTCTCTCCCTAATTATTTCAGAATCCCCTTCCCCTCCCCTATTTCTGAAGAAGGGCCTAGGCCTGAAACGTCAGCCTTCCTGCTCCTATGATGCTGCTTGGCCTGCTGTGTTCACCCAGCTCTACACCTTGTTATCTCAGATTCTCCAGCATCTGCAGTTCCTACTATCGCTGTGATGAAGCCCTTCCAGCTTTTCAAACTATGCAATAGGTCACTGTACAAAAGTAACGCTTGACTGGAGTTGAAAATCGATTAAAATTATTTTAGAACTGAGAAGATTTTCTGAACCATACCCTTCCTAGATACTTCCAGTCCAGCAGATCTGAGAGGCGCTCCGTGCGATTCCTCTGAATTATGCGCTGTCGACGACTCTGTTGACAGAAGCTGTAGATGAACGAGGTTAGTTGATTGCACGAGTCATCCAGCGATCTAAAACGACGATCAAGGATGTAAATCCCTGAAGGAAAAGCAAGCCTAAACTGAGTTATCTAATGCACAAGGCAGTTACTAGCCAAAAAGACAGTTTTGGGCAGGTTCTTACTTAAAAATTACAGTGGGGCTAAAAATATAAACAGGTTTTAATTCACATCAGTAACACAGTCAAAGTTAAGGTGGCTGCCTGAACATTGGTCACTGAGAGATCATTATCATGTTTTATACTTTAGTTTGATTAATTTCTTTTCTTTGAGTAACAGCAACATATTACAGAGGCTAGATTTTTGAAGTAAATGCAGAAAAAGCTGGAGAAACTCAGCAAATTTGGCACCGTCCGTGGAAAGAAAAACAGAGTTAACGTTTTGCGTCTAATATGACTCGTCTTCATTTTCTGTGCTTGCATCGTTTTCGACAAAAACCTGTTGTGTTTGGTTCAGCCATTTCCTGCCAGCAAGGCAAATCATATTGACAATCTCTAAGACTGAACCCTATACAGAGTAGCACCTCTCCCTCAGCTTGAAATCAAATCAGCTAATAGGCTTCATAAGGTATATTTTGCTACACTTGCAGTCTTCTTCCGAAACATGCACATTCAAATATTGAATTCCATTCAAAATCTGAAATTGGACAGACCAGTTCTTATCCAGAGGTGCTCAATGGAAGTGGAAGACCGTAGCTGAATAAACCATACTGCCTTTTTCTAAGACTAAACTGTCACCTTATACATCGCCATACAAAGGCTGGCAACTGTGCTTGTGCTGAGCTGTGAGACATTTACTGGTTCACTGAAACAAAAAGTGAGAAAAACTTGCTGTGATGAAAAAGATCAATTAGAAATGAGAACAGTGCCAAAGCCTTCTACTGTCTTAATAAGATACTGCTCCACTCAGTAGTTATGTTTGTATTATACATACAGCATTCACAATACAAAACACAAGGATGATTCACTGCAGTGTGAAATTCCTATTAAGTACTATATGCTTATCAAGGTAATAAAATGGAATCAAGACGTTCTCACAAATGCACTGTGCCCATCCCACTCTAGACACTGCACTTGTGTCCATGTTATTCTTGCTGTCATACTACATATGAATCATTTGCACTAATGTACTGTGTGTTGTTATTACATCAAACTCATAATATTGTGAATACACTCCTACTATATTATTTTAACATACTGCATTCAAAGTATTTGAACGTAAACATTACCCGTTTGTTATTCTCACTAATACACAGTCCCCATGCCATGCATGTTAATTTCCCATTTTCAAATTATTTTTGTAAATAAACTGCACTCACGTGATTTCAATAAACATAATATGGTTGCATTATTCTCATTAATCTACTGCACCTATAGTATTCTGGCTAAAATGCTGTGCCTGTCTTACTTTTTCTGAAGTACTGTAATCTTGTCATTCTCACTAATAAACAGCATTCTGTTCTTCTGAATGATGTACTGTGTTACATATTTCTTACTAACATACTGTATCGGTACAATTCTGGCCAAAATATAGCATCAATGTAATTCCACCAATACACTCTGCCTGTATCTGTATTAGTATTAGTAATAATGCTAATAATAATAATCCTCTGCATTAGTGTTCTGTGCTTGTATCATTCAAATACACTTTAGTTGTATTACAGTTATACCTCAGTTAACACTTCTAACAGGCTTCTTAAAGAGTGTAATGAAAATTACTTTCTCATAAGCAAACAAGTAACAAAACGGGATCAGAGATAACAAGAAAACAGATTTTTTCTGAAGAGGGGTCTAGGCCCAAAACGTCAGCTTTCCTGATCCTCTGGTGCTGCTTGGCCTGCTGTGTTCATCCAGCTCTACACCTTGTTTTCTCAGATGCTCCAGCATCTGCAGTTCCTACTATCCATAAAAGGGGATCATCTTTCTGACTTGTAACATTTATATTAAAAAAAACTATTAGCTGCCTTGAATTTAACGAACCCAAGTAACAGCTTACTAGTAATAGCTTGAAAATTCTCAATAACTAAACAAGTCTTTCAATTTACCTGCTGATTTCCAGTTCCAGCTCACCAATTCCGTGACCCTCCTGTGCTCCCCTTCTCCACACTCGCTGAGTGACCCATTCTCCACCTCTTTCCCTGACCCCCGTTTGTCACATCTCCTGCTCACCAACTCTTCCGTTCACTATTTCCCTCTAATCCTCCCTCTCACCAACACTGAGTGAGAACATGAGAATTAAGGCATGAGAACAACTGAGAAATGGCAGTCGGGGGGAATGTGCACAGTGGGAAGGAGGGGTTGGCTATGGGCCACAAAGTGACAGTTTGTTTTAAAGAAAATAGGCTGTGTGTGCTCAACTTATGTGTTTAATCAAACATGGCAGCCGTGCTAATTTATCAACTATTTTAAACTAAAAACATGCTGTTAGAAAGCATATGAAATGTACTGTGTTCTTTTATTGCCACTGGTTTACTATACATATGTCATTTGCACAAATATGTTGTATCCACTTAATTCTCACTAATATACTGTGCCCACATTACCTCATTTACATACAATGCCAACATTATCTCACTAATACACTGTGTCCACATTATCTCACTAACGTATTTCATCCATGTTATTCTCATGAATGCTACTGCACCTATATTATTCTCACTACCATATAGCACCTTAAGGACTGTCCGTACACCACAGTGTTTGTTTTATCTATAACATATCAAAATGTGGATACCTGATGCACGTGCCTGCATTAGGGACCAGATGTTCTTTGCCTGTCACATATCATTCTCCAAAGTGCATTTTGCCTGCTGTTCTTTATATAACCACGTCTGCTATTGTGTCCATAAGGGTTTTAATGATGCTATTTGTATCGGAGCTCCAAAACACCCTTCATTGCAACTAGATTCAATCAGTTTCCATGAGGCTAAACAATTATTTACTTCGGAGGAAATGTACGGTATTATCCAATTTGTTTGTGGCATTACTACCATTGAGGGTAATTTTATCAACAAAGACCTGGGCTCTGACTGGTCCTTTCTCTAATGTCATTACACAAGTAACACATCCCTCATGGGCACTGCTCGCCTTTAAACCAGGCCAATTTGAAAGCGCACAGCAGGCTGTAGAGGAGAGAGCTGTTTCCAGCTACAGTGATTATATTACTGAAAGCTACGCAAGACTGTGGCCCCATGCAGCGATTGGTGATAATTACTGTAACAGATAAAACGTGAGATGGAGGCCACATTATCAGCAAAGGGCCAGTCTGAGCTCATTTCTGTGTTATTCAGTTAGTGAGGTACACTAAGGTAAAATACGTCAATCCCTCTGTACTAACAGCTTATTGTAATTAAATTTTGAACACATCATTCTTGTCAGATAACTCCTCTGTTTCTCACCTATAGCTGAAAGAATGCAAATTACGAAGTGAAAATCCATTTCAATTATGGCTTTTTAAGGCTGGTGTTGGGGAAAAGAAACCGTTGTTCTACTTCCTCAAACTTTTCTAAGTTACTCTGCATTTTCAAACATTGAATTTTAAAGAAAACCATTAAAAAAAAAATCGCTCAAATTAGCTAATGGGCAGAATGCAAATAAATATAGGTCAGCTGCTCAGCACTATAGTTACCATCAGCATTCCTGGACTGGCACTTGCAAGAATTATGTTGTGGATTATGAACCACTAACCATTGCCAGCAAGGACAGATGTTGGAAGAGGTCAGGACCAGGCTTGGTTGATGAAACTCAGGTCTGGGGATTTCAATCGTCTTACACTGCCGAAAGTGCTGGGAGTTTGGGATGTGGGAAGAGAAGCAAGGTGATGGTATATGGGATTTCAGTTATATCTCATTTACCTGATTTATCTTGAAAATAAGCCATGTGCTATATTGAACAGCTTTTTAATGTGCCCAGGGCACTTGGCTTGTAATAGGCATTAGCACATTTAAATAAGGATACCAATGTTGGGTGCAGGATGGAAATTCATGTCTAAATGCACACAATCTATCCCTGATATCAATAGGCTGGTCAAGACCTGGTCCTATCTATAGCGGGACCAGTGGAAACCCCTTAAGTGTAGTCCCAAAACTTTTTAAAAGTTACCTTTCTATAACATTCTCCCTGGCTCTACACAAATACTATTGGCAGCTCTAAGGTTTTGGAGTAGATCTGTAGCTTAGGTTGTGGGTGTTGAGGTTGGTTGGTTCAGCGAGCTGGTTTGTTGTTCCGCAGACGTTTCATTACTGTGCTTGGTAACATCCTCAGTGCAGCCTCTAATGAAGCGTCGGTGTGTTTTTTAAAATGGGTCACTGCAACGGACCCCAGAGTTTAAAAACCAGGCGGGAAAACATACCGACGCATCATCAGAGGCTGTACTGAGCATATTGCCAAGCTCGGTAACGAAACGTCTGCAGAACAACAAACTAGCTCGGCGAGCCAACCAACCTCAACACTATTGGCAGCTGAATGCATCAATAATACATTATAACGCAGTCTGAATCTTTTCCAAAACCTTCGCTACTTTTCTCCAGAACTACCTTTTACCTAAGCAAAATTGTTACTAATGAATACAGTTAAAAGATAGCAGTCCATCAATTCTCAGGGGGGTGCGCAAAGTAAGCTTAATACCTACCGTATGCTGCTGGGTCAGCAATGTGTTGCTGCATAAAGCATCCAAAGCCTGATAAGTTGGTGGTGATGCTAGGGATTCCCATCACCGTGCACTCCGCTGAGGGACAAAAACAAATGATTAATCCCATTAGAAACCACTTAGTCCTGACAGTGAAATGATAAATGATCAAACAGTATTATAAAGTCAGATCTTTCAGTATAACACTGAGCATTGCTGGAGAATTAAATTATATCTAACTCAAACTTCAGTGGTCAACTGTTACTTTATCCAAATAAGCATTATTTGCTGTGCAGTTGCAATTCCATTGGCAATTTTTAAAATATCTCCACCAAGGTGGCCAATGTCCCCATGCCAGCTTAGATAGCAAGTATTTTCAGGTTATTTTATTTTATATGGGACCTGCTGAAAACCTTGCAAGGTGACAGTAGATAGCGAACACAAGGCAGAATCCTGGTTGGTTTTTCTCCTGTACAGCTTAACAGCAAGAAGATAATTTCTACCATTCTTCCTGAAGGCAGTTAACTCAGTAGAGATTGGAGATCAATGCTAGCTTTTTCCCGATCTGTCTGGCTTGGTGTTACACCAAGCACAGGTGAAATGACCATTAGTCAAGTTTAAGTTAAAACTAGATTCCTAACTAAAACTGGACCATCTCCGATACCTCCCTCTTCTTCCTGGACCTCTGTCTCCATCTCTGATAACTGCCTCAAAACTGACATCTATTTCAAGTTCACCGACTCCCACAGCTACCTAGATTATAGCTCCTCTCATTCATCCTTCTCCAAGAATGCAATCCCCTACTCCAAATTCCTCTGCCTCCACCACATCTGCTCCCAAAATGGGATGTTCCACTTCTGCACATCCCAGATGTCCTCCTATTTCAAGGACCGTGACTTCCCCCTCGAACCAGGTTTGAAAATGCCCTCATCTACACCTCTTGCATTTCTCCCACTTCTGCCCTCACATCCACTCCCCAGAACAAAAACAATGACAAAATTCCCCTTGTCCTTGCATGTCACGCCATTAACCTCCTGGTCCAACGTATCATTTTCTGCCACCTACAATCCGACCCCACAATCAAAAATATATTTCCCTCCCCACCCCCATCTGCCTTTCATAGGGACTGTGCTCTCCACGACTCCCTCGTCTGCTCCACACTCCCCACTAACCCCATGATCCCCGGCACCTTTCCCTGCAATCACTGGAAGTGCTACTCCTGCCCTTACACCTTCTCCTTCACCTCACTCTTCACCTCCATTCAAGGCACAAAACAAACCTTCCATATCAGAAAGACATTCACCTGCACATCTGTCAACTTGGTCTACGACATCTACTGCTCCCAATGTGGCCTCCTCTAATCAATGGTACCAAGCAGAGGCTCAGAGACCGCTTTGTAGAACATCTGTGCTCTGCTTGCGACAAACAATACCTTCCCATCGCAAAACATTTCAGCTCCTCCTCCCACTCCCTGGGTGACATATCCATCCTGCGCCTCCTCCAGTGTCACAACGATACCACCCACAACCTGGAAGGAGCAGTACCTCATATTCCACCTCAGGAGCCTACACTCCAATAGCCTAAATGTTAATTTACACCTTCTCACCCACCTATCCTCCCCTCCCATCACACTGACTTATCCCAGCACTGCCCACCTGCACCCACATATCACCATCCCACCTACCTTTCCCAGACACAGCCCTCCTCTCTATTTATTTCCGAGCTCCCTTTCCCTTCCCCATTTCTGAAGAAGAGTCCTGACCTGAAACGAAAACTTTCCTACTCCTCTGATGCTGCCTGGCCTGCTATGTTCTTCCAGCTCCACACTGTGTTATCTCCAAATTGAAACAGATGATTTTGTAGTCAGTAACAAAGCAAGGGCACACGGTGTTAACTTTGAGCTTAAGCTGCCCACTAAAGCTCAGTAATCTCAGTAGCAAGGTTTACCTCTTTCCTGAAGACAGTTTGAATCTGGTGTCAAATCAAGGTATTTAGTAGTCTTGTAGTAGTGGCAAGCATGTAAACATCCAATCAAATTGAAGTATTCACTTACATCAAACTAGGAAGTCAAAAGCATTTAACATTCTTCCCTTTTTATTTATTTCACCATGTGAATTGTTAAATAATTACATTTGGGTCCTGACAGAAGTAAAAAAAAACTAAATTTTAAGAAAAATTCTACAGAGAACATTGACATTTTTCATTAATGGAGATATCTGGCATTCCACAAACATAAAATTAGTTTTACAAGGACTGTTCGGACTTTTTGCTCGGTGAATTTTAATATGAATGATGATTCATTGTCACTTGTACTCTACAATGAACAACATGGTAAAACACAGTGAAAAGCTTCAATACTGGCTTCAACTCACCAGGAGTATATCCCCATGGCTCATAATAAGAAGGAAACACACCCAAATGGCAGCCACGTACAAACTCCTCATAATCCAAAGGAAGCAATGGACTCGTGGACGACAGGAACTCAGGATGAAAGATGACCTGGAAAATGAATAAAAGCTATTTCGAGGAAAGCAGAGGCAAGGATGCTGTCATTAGCCTCCCCTGACTATTCAAGTGGGAAAGTCATATGGTACAGGCCAAATAGGTTCAAGATATGATCATTGATTTGTGTTACCCAAAACTATACTGGGAAAATACAGTTGGCATAAAGGCATGGTTAATTAACAGGGTTTCCTCTCTGGATTGCTAATCAGAAAACTATAACCTTCCCAAACTACTTGCTTACCACTCATCATTGCCACATTGTATGTTTTATTTTTCAGTTTGATCCTATCCTGCTAACTATGGTTGGCTCATCACTTTCATACTTTTTTTTCCTCTGGATATACCCTTGTTGTAAGTCTAGGACCTTCTTTTAACCATCTGTCTTTGCTCTTTTGCTGCTAATCCTCTTGCCCAGTCCATTTCATCTAACTTTGGCATCGTTTGTTTTTTAAAATTGCCTTTATTTAAGTTTAGCACAATTATTTCTAACCGAAGTTTCTATGCTCAAACTGAATGCTAAATTACACCATGTTATAGTCACTGTATTCTAGGGGAGCCTTGACTCTGAGATAACTTATTAAACCTGCCTCATTACACATTATTGTCTAAATTCTATCTAATGGCCCCAATGTGGCATCAGGGGATGACAGGATCAAATATACAGTAGGCTGTTATTTCTAAACTTTCTAAAGAAAAGCAAATATATACATGCTACAATTTATTCTTTGTGAATGACAATTAAAGCAAAAGTGAAAAATAAGTCATGCAGAATGTAATTTCTCCATTTAGTAGAGGTTCATGTATACAGTAAGTATTCTCGGTCCATTAACACGGCTTTGTCTAATTGAAAATTGTCGTCCCATTGTTCCCACGACCCTTCAGTTGTGTACAGATTCACTAAAAACTTATCAAAGCAGCCAAGAAAAGTAGCTTGCATACCTTAACTCTGTCACTCATGCTATTAAACAACCCAATCCTTCGGACTGCCTTGAGAATGAGATCATTAGCATCATCCAGCATGTTGTGTGTACAAATAGGAGGCAATGAACGTCGCTGTGTAACAACAATGATGCATGTTTCAGAGAAGTGAAAAAGGTAAGAACTTGGTCAAAGAATGGTAATTTCATTTGGCATAATTTTCCCCTTCCAGCTGTGAAATTCACCAGTTTTATTTTCTTGTATGTGCTATTATGCATATATAGTCCTCTCTGAAATTAAATCCATTTTACTCAAAAGGCTACTGGTTTGCAGAGCAGCAAGTAGACATCTGAGATTCCCACCTGACCTTGACAGCGTTCTCACCTACCACACACGCATGCACACGGACACGCACAGTTTTCAATGTGCCTGTGGACGGTTTACTGCATTTGCCTGTGACAGGCAGATACTAGAATGATCGCCCTGCTCTCCATACTGTAGCCATTCAAAGCCCCAACTATTTCACCCACTTGTATTAGTCACAGATAGTATTCAATGAGAGTGGCTTGTCACTCTGGGAAATCTCACGACAGCAGTGTGGTGGCAAAGAACAATGTAAATAAGAGAAAGAAGTATTTTTGTTCCTCTTTGACTCATAGGTGTGCACAGAAAAATATTTGTGCTCAGCTTGTGAGCAGTCCAAGTGATTCCTTTAAGAACTGTCATGTGGAGGCTTACCCTACTTCACATTCCAACTAATGCTGCTACAAATTGTAAATGGACCCCACATCACTGCAAATTCCTATTTTTAATAGTTATGATCACGGTGTGTGGGCATCATTGACTGGGCTAGTATTTATTTGTTATCCCTAACTGCCCTCAAAAAATGGTGGCTTTTTGAGCTGCCACAGTCCTTAGAGTACAGGTGCACCCATAGTGCTGTTCCAGTTTGATCTAACAACAGTGAAGTAACAACAATATTTATTTGCAAATCAGGATGGAATGGCTTGGAGGTGAACTTGCTGGTGGTGCTCCCATGCCTGTCTGCTGGTCTTGTCTTTCTGGTGGTAGTGGTCATGGTTTTCGAAGGTGCTGGTCTAAAGGATTATCTTGCAGATGGTACACACTACTGCCATTGTATTGGTGGTAAAGGCAGTGGTACCTAAAGGTGGTGAATGGGTGCCAGTTAAGTGGGTTGCTTTGCCTTGGACAGTGTCAAGCTTCTTGAGTGCTGTTAGAGCTGCACTCATCCAGGCAAGTCCAAATTATTCTAACACACTGCTGACTTGTCACTTGTAGATGGTGGACAGGCTTTGGCAAGTCAGCAGGTGAGTTACTCACTTCAGAATTCCTAGGCTCTGACATGACGTTATTAATTTATATCGCTAGCCTACATCAGATTTTTGGTCAATGGTTACAGCCAACATGTTGATAGTTGAGGATTCTGTGATGGTAATGCCATTGTTTATGAAGGGGATGTAGCGAAGGAGACCTGTTCTGAGACCAAATTGACCTCTCAAATGTGAGCTTCCCTAAAATTATCATGCAGCTAAGTTTTATTCTTGATTTTTTTTTACCACTGGTTTCTAGATAAACAAGGAGGAGAGGCACAGAAACTCAAATAAAACCAAATACTACAAATGCTGGAAATCTGAAATGAAAACAGAAATTGCTTGAGGAACTCAGTAGGTGGGGGTCCATTTGTGAACAGAGAAGCAGAGACAACATTTCAAGTCTGATAATGATCTCCTTTACTCAGCCAGGAACACTGAGGCCAATTGCAAGTATCCTACTGCTAACTAAGATTTATAATTATATTTCACATTCCTTTGCATTGTAATTATTTATTTCCCAACCTTAACAGTTGTATTTCAAGTTTATTTAGTTTCTTTTGTGTTTTTCCTTGGTATGATATTGTTTACATTGAGAAAACCTGAAGAATGCGAACTTCAGAAAAGAAACACGAGATTTCCAGAATTTCTCTGTTAAGTACTTACCTGAGTGGCATATATGGCTCTCTTCATCAGAGTGAAGTCCTCCCGATCCAAAATGGAGTTTATATTGGGCATATCGCCTCTGAAACCAAATAAAGACTTTTTAAATACACCAAAGCTACAGTTTTAAGATTTCATTTTCCCACAATCATTTTTAAATTTGTTTTTCACAATTTGTATTTTTAAAAGAGTTCAATTTAAATGCTTATCCAGGGGACAGCATGGCAGCTCAGTGGTTAGCACTGCTACCTCACAGGTAGGAACCCAGGTTCGATCCACCCTTGGGTGACTGTGTGGAGTTTGCAAATTCCCCCTATGTCTGCATAGCTTCCTCCCACAGTCCAAAGATGTGCAGGCTAGGTGAATTGGCCATGCTAAGTTGCCTGTAGTGTTCAGTGATGTGTAGATTAAGTGCATTATAGGGGAATGGGTCTGGGTGGAATGTTCTGAGGGTCAGTGTGGACTGCTGGGCTGAAGAGCCTGTTTCCACACCATAGGGATTCTCTGACGATTCTATGATCTATGAAATGACTATATGGACAATGAATCAGAATAAATTTTCTATTACTAAATAAAGAGGCAGACTGTCAGAGTTTTTCATCCTGCATTCATCAGGTTGTGCAAGAATACATTCTTTTAAATCCATTCACAGGATTTGGGCATTGCTCACCTTGCAAACATTTATTGCCCATCCCTCATTGCCCAGAGGGCAGTTAAGAGCCATTTCTATGTACTTGGAGTCACATGTGGGCCAAATCACGTAAGGATTTTAGAACAACCGACAATGATTTTATGGTTATCATTATACCCTAAATTCCAGATACTCTGATTTGAATTTAATTTTCATCTGCTATGGTGGGATTTGCATCCAAATCTCCAGAACATTGTTAATCCAGGGATCCACAATCTAATAATAATATCACTAGGCCACCATCTTCCCCAAATAAGCAATAGCATGTAAAAATAAATAATTTATGTTAAGTAAGAGAAAGATGATTGTTTGGCAAGTTTGCCAATTGGTCGGGGCACTGCCATGGGAACTCGTTGTTCTGGATGTGAGTTTGCTCGCTGAGCTGGAAGGTTCGTTTTCAGACGTTTCGTCACCATTCTAGGTAACATCATCAGTGAGCCTCCGACGAAGCACTGGTGTCATGTCCCGAGGTTAACCCAAGGAAACCTAACCAGATAAATAGAAAGCGGGACATAACACCAGCGCTTCGTCGGAGGCTCACTGATGATGTTACCTAGTATGGTGACGAAACGTCTGAAAACGAACCTTCCAGCTCAGCAAGCAAACTCACATCCAGAACCTCAACCTGAGCCACAAATCTTCTCAAAACTTGCTAACTCGTTGTTCCTCATGCTTTTGTTTGATTAAAAAAGACAAAACATACCATAGACTCTTTTTCTTTACAGGGAACAGGATCCTGCAAATGAATACATGCTACTAGCACACATAAATTAGCCACATTGTGAGCCTGACAGATCTTAAATAGGTTGTTAATTTATTTCTTTACATACCTGGATCATTCAGGAAAGTACTGTCCAATAACGGAATCATACCTAATGCTAGCCACTAAGTTCTAAGATTTATAAGCATGGCTGATGGTCTGCAGTCAGTATTGTGCCTGTTACAAATAGCCAAAGGGACATGTTGCATGTTATGATCCACCTGTCTCTCGGTCGTAAAGCTTACAAACAAAGCATCACTCCGGTACTAACATTAATATACCACATTACTCATTTGTATGGTAGGTGGAACATCCTTTGCTTGCTTTTTTCCCATCAATATGTTTCCTATTTATCATCTACTGACAGCACTTCAGGTCAAACATCGCATGGCATGGACGTACTGCAAAATCCTATCTCTCCCCAAAATAATGTGACTTAATTTAATTCACAGCAAAGTATTCCTTTTCCATCACGAATGAATTCATCATGTCCACACCAATTATTTTTGTGACCCATCTGGGTAAATTTTGCTTGTTTCTTCAATTCTTTATTTTAATGCCAAAACTTGTTTTCAGAATGAACAGTCTTGCAAACAATTCTACTCGCTGGTTTACATGCATGGTGCCTTTTTGTGATGGTTTTAAGCATTACTTGGGATACAACATTCCAGCACTAACCATATTTAATGCAGAAGGTAAGTTTATGATAATGCACACTTCATCAAATCTCAAAGAACCTCACACAATAAACAACCTTTTTCTCATGCTAAAGTCCTGTAAGAAAACACAGGCAACATTCTGCATTAACAACATACTCCCAATGGTAATCAGATATAAAATCAATAGTTGCTTTATTAGTATTGAGCTTGGGAGGAACATTGATCAGGACACTAGATTCACTGTTCTATTCTGAATAGCATTCGGAAACTTTAATATATGCCTGAAAAAGAAGAGATATTTCCCACCAACAGACAGCAACTTCAATAATACTGTACTTTCTTTTCCTTCAATGGAGTATTCAGTCTCTTGTGTTGAGCTTAAACCACAAGGTAGTGCTTGAAAGTTACCAACTCAGGAGTCAGAAAGTAACAGAGCTGAGCTGACACAGTTTTACAATACTCAGAGTATTGTGTACAAAGGTAGAACTCCAAAAGATACAAAAATATTTAACATCAAGAAAATAATGGACAAGTGTCCATTTGTTTGAACAAAATGTTTACAATGCAGCATTTGTTATTCTTAATGATTATGCTTGCATTGTGTGGACAGGTACTTACTCCAAGAGGGACTCATAAAGCTTTTTGCCGAATTTTTCTTTGATCACATTGGCTGTGTCCCTGAAACAAAAATAAAATGAGATTTCAGATAACAGAAACGTCTCCTTCACTATCTCACCTGAACCTGGAGACAGAACTTAATGATCTTCCTTTTTGTACCAGATGCCTTTGATCATCAATAAAAAAGTACAAAAGGCTTTAATTAACTGGAATACAATATTAACTTACCAATAATACAACTTTCACTTTTAAGCTATAAAAATGATCAGGGCTATTCAAAGTTAGCAGTTACAAGTTTTGAAGCTATGTCAGCCTAAGTATCCTTTCCATTATGCATCAAGTTTTGTACATGCAATTCAGTATGTGTAGTATCTATTATACATGTGCAAGGAGTTATGACAACTTTTTTAAAGTTAAACATGACAGATTCTATTATACACAATAGTTACTATTTTATGACATTTTGCCCTATGATTGTACAACCGGGCAGTGGATTACCACAGATCACTCACAGCAGATCCTAAGTTTGCTTTTATTGAAAAAGGATTCTCTCAGCAGCTGAAACTTTTAATGTTCAAAATAATGGTTAGTTTAGTCTTTAAAAAAAACTCACACAGTTTACAGTTACTTGGTTATATTTACTCCCTTGAATTGTCTTGCTTCTTCCAATAAAGTTTTCATTTGAAGGATTTAGTGCCTCTTAACATCTGGTATTGGACTTTGTATTTTAAACTGAAACTATGGCATAATGAGCTGAAGTTGCAAACTATAATCAGAGTGTCTAGAAAACTCTCCCTACTTTCTCAGACTGGATCAACACTCTTCATGCAATTAAAAACCAAAAGAAATGCAGATGCTGTAAATCAGGAACAAAAGCAGAAGTTGCTGGAAAAACTCAGCAGGTTAGAGTTAACGTTTCGGGTCCAGTGACCCTTCCCCAGTTCCGAGTAAGGGTGACTGGACCGGAAACATTAACTCTAATTTTTTCTTCACCTGCTGAGCTTTTACAGCAACTTTGTTTTTGCTCTTCATGCAATTATTTTTCTAGACTTTATTCACTGGAGATAAGGAAAGGAAGGAGTGGGCAAACGAAAAGACCAAATTTGGGGTCCAGCTGAAAGGAAACAGAAGGCTGATGCAAGGCAGCTTATAAAACGACCAAGGTCAATGATACATACGTCACTATTATCTTAAAGCAGCTCCACGTAGCAAAGGGCACACTGAGGTACAATCCCCAGTTCCTCTGCAATGGTAACAGCTTGCTTCATGCTCAATGACTGAAAATAAGAGGGCAAACCCTGATTAAGGAAGAACACAAAATCAGAAATCATGCTGGACAAAAGGCAGAGAGAGGCCAAGTGCTGGTCGTTCTAGAAACATCAGTGGAACTAGAAATTTTGGTTTAAGCTCAGGCTCTTACAAGAAATGTTAAGAAAAGCTCTCGAAATTGGGTAAAAGATCCTGTTGTATTTTTGAGTCTGTATGAACAACATCACTACAGATGATAGATACCGACACTCTGTGCTGTTTTCAAGCACACCATTGGTGACAGCAGTGCAGACAGCCTTTCATCCATTGCTGCAAAAATATAGTAGTTACCTTCACCAGACCTTTGTACAGCCATACTGAATTTTACAAATGATCTTGCTTAAATAGTCATTTCATTTACAAGCAGACCCCAGTGAGGTCTAATGAAACGGAATAAAATGCTGGTACTCCGGTCAGTGTCTGCACTCCAGCTTGGTTCTCAGACTTGTGTCAGTTAGTGGTAGACATATCACCAAGCCAGAAAAATGTGTATTCAAGCCGTAAACTAGCATGTGATCTAGGCTAATACCACAGTGCTGTCCTGGATTGTCGGAAATGCATTATTTTGAATGATGATAAATGAAAGCTCCACCTGCCCCCAAAGCAAATCTCACACCTCCATACGAATCATAGGGAAATTCCGAGGAAAGGTCACCAGGCCCGAAACTTTAACTCTGTTTTTTTCTTCACTGATGCTGCTAGACCTCTGTTGAGCTTTTCCAGCACTTTGTTTTTGTTCCTGATTCACAGCATCCACTGTTCTTTCAGTTTTTATCATTGGGAAGTTCTCCTGCTGCCTTGACCAACATTTATTTCTCAATAAAAAGAATTAAAAAGAGTTTGGTTTGTCATTCATCACCTTGCTGTTTAAATGGCCCTTCATGAGAAAATGGTCTTTCATATTTTGCTTTCAAATCAGCATTTATGAAGTACTTCATTAGCAGGATATCCTGAGGAAATGAAGGGTGTTACATTTATGCAAATACTTTCCTTCATTGCTTTTGCTGTTTGCTTCACCCAGTAAAAACTCAAATTCAAAGACGATAACCTATGTGCCAATGTGAAGAGATGACGGCCTAGTGGTATTATCACTGGATTGTTAATCCAGAGACCCAGGTGATGTTCAAAGCTAACCGTGGCAAATGCTGGAACTTGAATTCAATAAGAGCAATCTAGAATTAAGAGTCTAATGGTGATCACGAATCCATTGTTGATTATCAGGTTCACTATTATCCTTTAGGGAAGAAAACTGCCATCCTAACCTGTTCTGGCCTACATGTGACTCCAGACCCACAGAATGTGGTTGACACTTAACTGCCCTCTGGACGATTAGGGATGGGCAGTAAATGCTGATCTAACCAGCAACACCTTCATTCTGTGAATGAATTTTTAAAAATAATCGTGACAAAGATGGTGCTTAGATGCTAGGGTGGTGCCCAGTTTAGAAACACTGCAAGTGGCCCAAATTTTCTTTTTTCAACCTCATGAATTCAGAAAAACATGTTAAAATGCTGCATCCAAAAAGCAGTTTGTATCATTTGAGATTCAATTATACTATGTAGGAAGACATGGTAGTAGGTCTGAGCTTAAGGAAGTCCTTAATTACCGTACTCTGTGCATTCACATATACCCATAGTAAACCTAATTTGCATCTCATTTCTTCTCACTCTGACTTGACATAATCCCCCGTTATTTCAATACCTCTGCCAATTCTTGGCACATCTTGGTTGCCCTCTCCACTGCTAGCTCCTGGTTCCCACATGACTGCCAATTTGGTTCACACTCTCACAGAAAGCACCATCACGTCACCTGGCAAAGGCATTGCTCCTGGCTCTGCAGAGGTGCAACCCAATCAGCCTGGCCCCCAAGAACTAGTCCCATCAACCCAGCAATTGAAAGCCCTTACTCCTGCACCATCTCTCCAGGCATGCATTCATCTGTCCCACCCTGCAGTTGGTTGTATACTCTACTGGGAGTGGTCTAGAGACGGCTATCTTTGAGGCCCTTCTTGCTAGTTTTTCTCCTAGTTCTCCTTTAAAGTCACATCCCTCAATCCACCTGACTTTAGCACCGAACGACCACTGGCTATTTATCCTCTCCTTCTCTGCTGCTGCTCAGTCACATTCTTGACTCTGGTAACAGGCAGATAAGGTAACAACCTGAGATTACATCTGTTACTGCAGAAATACCTATCTGATCCCCCTACCATTATTCTTTTTCCAAATTTCTCTCGAGTTCCCCAATACAGCTGAATCACTCAGGTTGCTGTGACTTGGCTCTGACTGCATTCCTCAGATGAGCCATCATTAATATTCAGAACGGCATTCTAATTGGAGAATGAGATTCACTCAGGTGATTCCTGGATGACCAGATGACTCCTTGTTAACTGTCAGTCTCCCTTTCGCTTTCTGCTTACAATACTTAAAATTGTAGGGTGACCACATCTGTAAATGTATTATCCAAGAATCTCAGTCTCTCAGATGTGCCACAGTAGCCCGAATGGCTGTTCAGCTTCTAAAACCCTGAGCTTACCTACTGCTGTGATTATATGAATATAATGTGAAATTGCAAATCTACACATCTGTTGAATGTGTCATGAAGGGGTTGAGCAGCCCACCTTGTACTGCATTTATTAGTAGGTTATTTTATCCTCAGGGTGAGAGGAAAGGAATGCAGTAATTGTATCCTTATAATCTGTTGTGTATTTTGTCTAGATGCTGTCAATTATATATTACAGAAATACCAGCCAGATGTCACTATAAATTTATTAAACAAAACAAACCAGCACCACCTATCAATTCACACAATGAATCACCCTCAAAGTGTATTAACTACTATTATGCAAACAAATGTGTCAGTCATTTCAACTAGTATCATTTAGCAAGCAGCAATGAGTTGACAGACCATTGAACCTTTTGATTGCATTAGTTCAGTTAAGGTTCCCTATTCTTCAAATATTGTGAAATATATTTAGCCAGACATACAGGACCTTGGTTTAACATTCCATTCAAAGGATACTCACTTCAGGCTCAGGCTAGGCTATTCGTTTATCTTGGATACACAAACAGGTTTCCAACCTTAATGCTACAAAGTCAAACTGAAACATATTTCAAGAGATCAAAATACAAACTTTCGCCTTGGATCCTTTAATTGTTGCTTATCAAAAGGAGTTCAATGTTCTTAAGCAGATGAACTTTGTAAGTATCTAGCCAGAACAGAAATCTAAGTATGTATGTCTATAAATCATAGTTAAAAGACAATGATAATCATCTCAGACTTCCCCTGTGTGGACAGAATCATAGGCCTGTTGTATGATGGAATTCTTAATCTAACCTATGTTGCAATGGCAGGAATCTGCCTTCTAAAATTTGAAGGCAGGTGGGGCAGGAAGAAAGGGAGCTTAGATAAATTTAGCTCATAAAATGTATTTAAATCCAAATAACATCAATAAAAGTAGATAAAAACCAAAACAAATAATACCTATCCCTAAGCAATCCTAAACTTCCAAACTTCTATCTCACCTCGGTTAGTGATAATAAGCAATGTTTGAAGCACTTGAATCTTTCTCCAGCACATTTTGTTTTAAACAGTTTGATTATTTCTTAGAATTTATTTTCAGTCATTTAAATTTTCTCTTTGGTCCTTCTGGTTTGACTTATGTCAAAATAATTAATTATTAGTCCATGTTTTATGAGGTTGGAGGCAAGTGGAACAAATAGGCTTCAATTTTAAGGAACTCTACTGGGGCTAAGTTTCATTCCCTTTGTAACTGATTTTCAGTGGTACTCAGCCAAGTGGAAATTGGGTGATTTCCCAATTACCCAATTTCAGGTTAGGTAAATCTGAAATTTACCTAATTTCAGGTATAATTCAGGTTATTTTGATGTGTGTCCTCAAAACCATGATTTGCCAAATATGAAGGTATTACATATTCCAATGTTTTCTTCTACTAACAGCTTCGCAATGCTGGCCCTTTAGTACACTAATCTTTAAAATAACAAAACACTACGGAAAACTACATTAAAACGGAAATGCTGGATATATTCAGCAAATCTTTCAGGATGAATAGACAGAGAAACAAAGTTAATGATTCTGGTCAATAGCCTTGTTTAAAAAGCAGAAAAATTGTCATAACATGTTTTAGGCAAGTTCACGGGTAAGGAAAGCAAAGGTAGGGAAAAGAACAGAAATGGAATTCTGTCACTCGGTTAAAGACAGACAAGATAAAAGGACAAAAGGCAAGATGTAATGGGGGATGGAAATTGGATAAGCCAAGCAATAAAATCTCAGTCTTGAGGGGGCATGAATCTGAAAACTTTATCCACTGTCAACAGCAAGTACCCAAAAAATGCTGTTAAACAAGACAATGTGAGGGGAGAGGTCATGGTCTGAACAATGGAATTCATTGCTCGGTCCAGAAGGCTATAGAGTGCCTAGGTCATAGGTAAACTGCTGTTACTCTAACCTACATTGAGTCCCATTAGAGCAATACAGGAGACCAGGGCAAGAAAAGCCAGATAAAGAGTGGGGGGAAATTAAAAGTGACATGAAGTCAACTGAACGGTGTTATTCTTCAAAGTGGTCATGTAATCTGTCCTTGGACTCCCCATTATAGAGATGATTACACTGGTGAGCAGCAAACATAACATAATTGAAAGAAATATACTTTTATCATAAGGAAATACATGTGGAAGGATGTTTAGAATTCCAAACAGTAAGAAGGAAAGAGATAAACGAGCACATGCTGTGTTCCAGGGTCGTATAAAAAGGCAAGAAGCTTCTAAATTTTAATCTGAGTTCAGTGAATTGTATGGCAAGTCACTGGACTAAGACACAACATGCAAATTGTAGCATTTTAATAAATCTCAAACACTAGCCAGTTTTGAGAAGATTTGTAGCTCAGGTTGGGTTTCTGGATGTGAGTTTGCTCGCTGAGCTGGAAGGTTAGTTTTCAGATGTTTCGTCGCCATTCTAGGTAACATCATCAGTGATCCTCCGACGAAGAGCTGGTGTTACGTCCCGCTTTCTATTTATCTGGTTAGGTTTCCTTGGGTTGGTGATGTCATTTCCTGTTCTTTTTCTCAGAGGATGGTAGATTGGCTCCAAATCAATGTGTTTGTTGATGGAGTTCCGGTTGGAATGCCATGCTTCTAGGAATTTTCGTGCGTGTCTCTGTTTGGCTTGTCCTAGGATGGATGTGTTGTCCCAATCAAAGTGGTGTCCTTCCTCATCTGTATGTAAGGATACGAGTGATAGTGGGTCATGTTGTTTTGTGGCTAGTTGATGTTCATGTATCCTGGTGGCTAGCTTTCTGCCAGTTTGTCCAATGTAGTGTTTGTCACAGTTCTTGCAAGGTATTTTGTAGATGACATACGTTTTGCTTGTTGTCTGTTTAGGGTCTTTTAAGTTCTTTAGCTGCTGTTTTAGTGTTTTGGAGGGTTTGCCAAGAGGCCACAAACCCACCAACACACTAAAACAGCAGCTAAAGAACTTAAAAGACCCTATACAGACAACAAATAAAATGAATGTCATCTACAAAATACCTTGCAAGAACTGTGACAAACACCACATTAGACAAACTGGCAGAAAGCTAGCCACCAGGATACATGAACATCAACTGGCCACAAAACGACATGACCCACTATCACTCGTATCCTTACATACAGATGAGGAAGGACACCACTTTGATTGGGACAACACATCCATCCTAGGACAAGCCAAACAGAGACACGCACGAGAATTCCTAGAAGCATGGCATTCCAACCGGAACTCCATCAACAAACACATTGATTTGGAGCCAATCTACCATCCTCTGAGAAAAAGAACAGGAAATGACATCACCAACCCAAGGAAACCTAACCAGATAAATAGAAAGCAGGACATAACATCAGCGCTTCATCGGAGGCTCACTGATGATGTTACCTAGAATGGTGACGAAACGTCTGAAAACTGACCTTCCAGCTCAAGGAGCAAACTCACATCCAGAATCTCAAACACTCCTTTGCTGTACAAAGATATCCGACTGTGTTTTGCTACCGAAAACAATCATAATATTCCTGTTATCAAAGTGTAGAGCTGGATGAACACAGCAGGCTAACCAGCATCTTAGGAGCCCTGCTGTGTTCATCCAGCTTTGTTATCTCGGATTCTCCAGCATCTGCAGTTTCCATTATCTCTCCTAACATCCCTGTACTAGCCAACTCCATCCCTCCATAGAATGAGCCTCTTGGCAAAACCAAAAGTCTCATCAGGAATCAACAAAACCAACAAAGTTACTTGAATCAGCATTGAGAACCACAAGCAACATAAAGCCCATGCCAACTACAGTTCAGATTCGAAACCAAAACATAGGCTTTGGCACTTGGTTCACGTTTTCACGTAATTCAAATACCAGATTATCTGGTTCAGAAACGAGAGATATGCCACACCTATAAGTACTGAACATAAATCATAAATAACTTAAATAGTGGCAGAAAACAATGCTTCTTTGTCCCATTGCCTGCAAGCAGGAGCTAAAACTCTCATTCATTTTAATTTAGTTACTCTGAATGATGGTGCTTATTAAATAATAACAATGAGATCTTTCACACAAAAAAGCTTAAACATGTGTTGCAAATACAGTCAGAACTTGCAAACACTTGAGCTTTTCAAGACTCCCTGAAAGACAATTGCAAAAAATTTGAGGCATAGAAAGTAGAAGAGGGAAGTTAACTTAGAACATAGAACATAGAACATAGAACATTACAGCACAGTACAGGCACTTCGGTCCTCGATGTTGTGCCGACCTGTCACACCGATCTCAAGCCCCATCTAACCTACACTATTCCATGTACGTCCATATGCTTCTCCAATGATGACTTAAATGTACCTAAAGCTGGCGAATCTACTACCGTTGCAGGCAAAGCATTCCATTCCCTTACTACTCTCTGAGTAAAGAAACTACCTCTGACATCTGTCCTATATCATTCACCCCTCAATTTAAAGCTATGCCCCCTCGTGCTCGCCGTCACCATCCTAGGAAAAAGGCTCTCCCTATCCACCCTATCTAACCCTCTGATTATAAGTTAACAGCATTGGTGTGTTGCAAACTGCTGTTTGTTTTTGATAGGGCTATGCATGAGGTGATATTGTTTAACAGTCTTCACAAATACTCTGGTTGGTATCATAGCCACCTGTAATATCACAACTGCCATTCAAATTAGAGAACAACAATGTAGACTGAAAAAGTACAAAATGCCATAGACCTCCATGCAGTTCCTTGTTCAAGTGAGCAGAGATCTTTAAATACTAGTCAAATCTGGCTTCTATAGCCAGTGGTGATAGAGGGATCACTAGCTTTAAAAGACTATGATAGCTATCAGGAAGAGAAACTATATTACTGTTATTTTAGTGCAGGTTAAAACTTCGTAAAATTTCTTGCAAATCAAAGCTGTTACAAAGATGTTTCTATAGCAATCCACACATATGAAAGCTATCTTAGTGACATGCATTTTGAAAGAGATAAAGAAGGATGAAGAGTGGAGGGGGAATTGAGATGCACTAGAGGAATCAACAGCTCAATCGACCAGTAAAGTTTTAATAAGATTTGTCAAAGCAGTTTGAGAGTTGACAAGCTAAAGGGAAAGATACAAAGGGAATGAGAACAGAATGGGTGAACAACCAGTGATGGAGCAAAGAGGATGTGGAGAAATCTGGAAAATTCTGGTAATAGAGGATGGAGACATGGGGGAGGTAAGCTAATTGGTGGTGATCAAACTGGTTGGATTGAGGCCTTGAAGGTGCTTGAAACTGAAAATATAATTTGAAATTCACTTACTGAGGCAGAGGAACTGCATAAAGCCTTCAAATTTCGGGAATATTGGGACTCAGGGACAAAAAGTAGATTAGCATGAATGCGCCAGCATCTTGTTTAATTAAAGTATATGACGCACTGTGATAAAAAGACCAGTTAAGAAAACAGTGAGATAGAGTATGAATGAGTTGGAAAAAGGAGTGAGGCAACAGTTAGGATGTGATTGTGAAGGGAAGCACTAGCAGCTCTGACGATGCAATCATTCGGTACCCCGTTGTCATGTTCAGAAGGTACAGACACATTATTGAGAGAGCTAAGAAAAGAAGAAGAGAAAATACCAGCAAACCCAGGTGTGTCAAGTCTCCAGCCTTGCCATTTCAATGCTGCCCACTAATCATCTTCCTATGACTTCAGTGACAGTTGAATTCTTAGGACAGACAGTTTAAAGTAGCAGAACCTTGGCAGGCTGATTTCCTACTCACAGTTCTCCTGCAAGAGTGGAAGTGGGTAACAGTTTTGAATCCTTCTAATGTGCCATAGTGCACACAATGACAGAAAGCAGCATAAGTAAGGCCAAGAGGTAGAAAGTAGATGCAAGCAGTTTGCCTCACCTGTTGAAAACTTGGGAAGACTCAGAAATTGCGATCGGTTCCCTGGTGTCTCCTTTAAGTAGCTGCTGCTCTTGACCACCCAGCTCCTGCCAGGAAACAGACAACAGCCCTGTTCCCTTCTTCCATAATTGGACGGTAACCAAGAGTCTATCCATCTATAGCAGGCACCAGAGCACACCTTTTGGTTTTTATCAGAATATTGGGGCTAAATCTTGAGATATTCCAATAGTGTTAAATAGGTGATAATAGCAAATAGACAGTCCCTTTTACATCTGGCAGTGTTTGCTTTTGTGGACAGTAAAGGAAAAAGAAACTGGCAGATGGGTGCTGCCCTATCTTGCACCATTACAAAATGATGACCTCCCCTTGGTCTATTTTTGGAATAAATCTGCTGTGAATCCAAATTAAAACAGTGGAAGTCTACAATCATCCAAGCAATTTAACTAGCGGTACTCTTCCTTCTCTTAAGGATACTAAAAATCAGCAGTTTGTTTTCAAGTTCTCATCCAGATTTTATTATTGTATTCATATTCAGATGACTAGGCTCCGCAATCAGTACAGATAAAAGTTGCATTTTTATATATTATCCACAGGTTCAACTGTAATCTGGCTCTCTTGGAGATCATCATTTCACTAACTTTTACACATACCTACTAATCTTTCTTGGGGTCTATTTTCAGTGCGTGCTTTCCTTACCAAAGTTGTTTTCGTACTGCTTGCCCCTTAAGTGTTTCCACATTGAAGTTATTGGTCCTTGCAGGCATGATGAAAAACGCAACCACTGTTACTTCACTTCGGTTTGCCTGTTTCAGAGCAGAAACATTAAATGAGGTATTACTTTGCTGGCTGATTTAACTGCTCAAGGGTAATAATACATTAGTGAATGATAGCTTTAATCCTTAAACTGCTGAAATTTGTCTGTCACTGTTTCACAGCATCCCTCTGTCTCACTCCTTTCCCTCAGCTCACAGCTAATTGGAGTTACAAATGTAGGGGACAGGCCTATGCCATTAAGAATGCCCACATGAGCAATATACTAGATTCTCGCTGCCAACTGTGGACTTGAACTGCAACTTACAGTCTTCAGAAGAAGATCAAAGGCATAGAAGAATGCAACTTTTGTCAATATCTAAATAAATTCTGAACTCTTGATGGACTTTGCTGTTGACCTGTTTCATTTTTAACTT
The DNA here is from genome assembly GCF_030684315.1 of Stegostoma tigrinum. Classification (NCBI taxonomy): domain Eukaryota; kingdom Metazoa; phylum Chordata; class Chondrichthyes; order Orectolobiformes; family Stegostomatidae; genus Stegostoma; species Stegostoma tigrinum. The sequence continues at coordinate 18,999,829 of NC_081370.1, forward strand.
GCAGCCTGGATTGCACTTTAAGAGCATAATGCTAATTTTGGCTAGCAATCCTGTTGAGTGATGAATAAAAAGATCTCTTGGCAATTGTGCAACTGCTCTATTCCTTGCATTTTCAACAATGACTGCAAAAGATGAGTGTGTTTGTTGGCCCATTAGAACATTGCTCTCAAGAACCCTACAAGATGATTCCTACTGTAATGGTTTAATGCATGTTACTTAGTGAAATGTTACAATTATGTGGATCTCTATACTCAGGCACAGAAGCCAAAGGGCGTATTCAGTGAGAATATCACCTGTGCCATTTTTTAATCAGTTGAAGTTAATACCATCTGTACTTCAGGACAAGTTATTCTGTTTTATTTTGGAGTCAATTGCTTTTAGTCAGAAAAATACTCTGACCACCTTTATGCTCAAGACAACTAAATAGTGAAAAAGTGGGACCACAGGAGATCTAAGGAAGGCTCAGAGATTCATTAGTATTATTTTGCAAACTGATACAAAGAGGCATATGAAAAAAATCAAAACATCAAACAAAGTGTGGGCCTTTACATTCAGAGATCTAAAATACAATGGGGTAAAAGTTACACTTCACTTCTGGAAATATCAACCACCGATGCAGGACTATGAAACAGCCAGTTCAGGGCACCACATCTTGGGAAAAATATACTACCTTTACAGGGGGCTTAGAGCAAAGTTACCAAAATAATGCCTACACACTTAGCATTAAGTTTGGAACAAAGACAACACAATTTGGGGTGTATTCGTGAAACTTAAGGAAGTTTATTGGAGATTTGCTAACATTTTTCAAGCTATCAAAGGTAGATAGAGACAGCTTTTCACTGGTTGACAAGTCTAGAGCAAATGGACATAATTTAAAAAGTAGAGCTAGGTCTTCCCGGGTGAAATTACTAAACACCTCTACATTAAAAAAGGGACAAAAATTGAAAAACTCTTCGGCACATAGATGGGATTAAGCAGATTTTGATAGCTGTAAGAGAGCCAGTAGGTATTAACAACAAAAAAAATTAAAACGTCAGTCTGCAACTTTGTACTAAACACAGGCAGGCATCTAGGTGAGTCATTATGTATTGAATATTTCAGCACCACATCCTCTAGGGATAAAGAGACAGTTTTGAGACTGAATTGAAAATTCTTCCAATCTGAAGAGAAGAATTGAGATTACAACAAAGTTGAACAAGAAACCTGAACCAATAATGAATATCAACTCTGTTGCTGGTTCTAGGGAAAGAGTGCTATCAGCTGTATTGCATTCTAAATCTCACTGAGACTGACTAAATTTTGGAGGGCTTGAACTCCCTTTTAACATCAATTTATGAATGTTTAATACTAGAGCTCATGGCGAGTGGGTGCACATTGGCTAGGATGCAACAGTACTGAGGCGTCAAGCTGAATCTTGAGAGTTTCAGACAATGAAAGTTCATTTCATTAGAGACAGGATGATCATAGACTTCAAAAGGAGGGAGAAAGGAAGCAGGACCCTCTAGGCTAATTAGCTTAACATTTCAAAGTTATTATAAAGGACATCAGAACAGGACATTTAAAAAAGTTCAAAGTAGTCAGGCAGTGACTTTTAAAAAGGAAATCATGTTTAACCAATTTATTGAAGTTGTTGAGGAACAAACACATGCTGTGGCAAAAAAGGGAACCAGTGCATGTATTGTACTCAAATTTCCAGACAGCATCTGATTAGGTGCCAGACAGTTCGTAGCAGAAAACAAATGTTTTTGATGTAAGAGGTAACATAATGGGATGGATAGAAGTTTGGCTAGCTAACAGGATTAGAGTACGTACAAATTAATCATTTTCTGGCTAGGAAGTTGTAACAAGTGGCGTCACAGGGTTCAGTCCTTGGGCCTCAATCGCTTGCAACTTACATTAATACTTGGCTGAAAAGACTGAAGGCATGGTTCTTACATTTACATGACACAAAGACAGGTAGGGAATAAGTTGTGAAGGTATGTTGTGAGGGATATAGATACCTCAAGTGAATAGCAAATATCTGGCAAATAGAATGCAATGTGGGATAATGTGAAATTGTCAATTTCAACTGGAAGAGTAAAAAAGGCTAACATTTGAATGGTGGCGATTACAGAACTCTGAGATGCAGAGGGTTTTGAGTGCTTGGCTACATGATTCATAAAAGGTTAGCATGCAGATACCGCAAATAATTGGGGAAGCTAAAAATATGTTCATGTTTATTGTAAGGGGAATTGAATACAAAAGTTATACAGAGCTTTGATAAGACCACATTTGGACTAGTGTGTCCAGCATTGTTCTCCTTATTTAAGGAAAGATGCAAGTGAATTAGAAGCAGTTCGGAGAAGGCTCACCCAACTAATACCTATGCTGACTGTGCCTAATTTGACTACTGATTTCTAAATGTTCTGCTGTACAATCCTTGACAATGGACTGTAATCAAGAAAGTGACAGCTCCTACAGACCGAGTTAGCAGTGAAAAGATCCTGGAAAATTGAAAGTCTTCACAGATCCAAAGGCCTCACAAAACTTTGACGAGATCTCCTGATGCCAAACAGTGAATAAATTCTGTAAGGCAACAAAGGTTGAATGAAAGAAGCAGTTGTTTATTATATCGTGATGCAATTTGGAAGGTACGAGTGCACATAGCATTTGGCATACTATTGTGCTAGAAAAGCATCAATGCAAATAGCATAACATAATGAGAGGTACTGCAGGAATGGAAGTGATCGTGAACAATTTGCTTGTCCACAGTTTACTTGTCCACAATTTACTTGTGTAAAACCTTCTAGGTGCAAGATAAAGCACAGCATAACACACTCAAGAGATTATCAATTCTGTGGAGACAGTGAATCTCACAGATAAGAGCTTTGCTGTGATAAAAACAAACTACAAAATGAGATGCAACATATCAAGTGCTCCAGGAAGTTGTGAAGGAAGGAATGGCCTGAAACCAATAAGAACATATAGTCACTGTAAGAGTATATTAGATACACAGAGATGAAATGATCACCAAAGATAATATCTTGTACAAAGAACTAGAGTCTTTATCACTAAACAGATAGGAAAAGAGATGCTGAAATACTCCTATGCAAGCCAACAAGGAATTTAATCAGTCAGAGGAAAGCAAGGAAAATACTAAACAAAATGTCATATTGGCTAAACTAGACCAGTGGCCACATCAGTTAGTACAGCACCTGTAATAGACATCAAGCTAAGCAACTTAGACAATCCTCTCATAAGACAACATCCTAGACACCACAGAGGAAGTCAGGAGTAGACTTCTTCATTCTCACTGGAACAGACTGCTACAGTCAACTCCTGATCAGATTACAGGGGTTTGATGTCAAATCATTAATAGCAGGATTGTAGAATGCCTGAAAACATATTTCAGTTCTCTTGCCATTTTTTACTTTGTAATGAATGACCATGACCCTCTAAGCATGATTAAAGAATTCAGACAATCGGAAATGATTGAAAAATTCAACACTGTCATCATCTTCATGCTATTGTCAACCAAACAGAAAGGCTGAGGCAGTGGTGAATATTGACAAAGGGATCATGAAAAAGAAATTGATCAGATCCAGCACAGATACAGCAATATCTTAGAGTGGTGAAACACACTGACTGAAGGCAGGAAACATATCAAATCCAACAATAAACATCAGACCACACTCAGACCACTCTTCCAACAGCTAAAAAAAACCAATGCAGCCAGGAGTAGCAACAGAAGTAGTTGATAAGATGAAACTGCAACAACAGAACGCTAAATTCTACATTGTTAAAACTGTTAAACCACTGTCAGAATGAAGAGTTAGTGAGATGGTCAGAGTGCAAACATTCAACACATTCAACAAAAGTGTGTGCAGTCACCAACTTTGTATATATGTGGAGAAGTTATTACATAATGTGCAAATGAATAATGAGATCAACCATTGTAATTACAGGCAGGTATATGTAACTGAAGAGCTGCACCTTTACAGGAGACTTTGTTAATTGAGAAAGAAACTGTATGACCTTCAGTCATCAGCAAGTACCATCTACAAGGTGCACTGCAAAAACTCACCAAGCCTCCTTTAATAGCACTTCCTAAACCAACAGTTATCACCGAAAAGTAGAAGGGCAGCAGATGCATAGGAACCCATCACAGGCAAGTTACCAAATAAAAACCAAAAGAACTGCGGATGCTGTAAATCAGGAACAAAAACAGAAGTCGCTGGAAAAACTCAGCAGGTCTGGCAGAACCTGCGAAGAAATAATCAGAGTTAACATTTCGGGTCTGGTGACCCTTCCTCACTTTGCGCATGAAACTCAGTATTGATGTCTTACACCATGAACAAAATTGGCATCCATATGCAGAATTTCAAAGTGTGTGTAACTATAGCTTATCTAAGAAATATCACTGAAGCTTGCTTTTGCCAAGAAAATTTTTCCATTGGTCTCTAATGCATTTTTATTAACTCTCTCTCTCCACTTCTCCCACAACCAAAACAATGGGTTAAGACCAAATAATGAGGAAAAAATGTTTTGTGGAGCATTAGCAGGCAGTGGGTTGCATCAACAGGTTGAAAACAGAACTTCCATCCCTCACTTCTGAAAGTCCCATATTTTGGAGCTGCCAGTCAGCTGCCAACAGCTCCTCAGCTCAGTAGCGGGGGGTGCTGGGAATACAGGCAGGCCCAGACAGCAACAGTATGGATCCTGAAGTGAGGTAACTCCAGGGCATTGGCTGGGGACGGTTTTCCCTAACTAGGAGACAGAGCGGGTGGGAGAGAAAGAGTGAAATGAGGGGAGTGGGGCATTAAGGAACAGGACTGTTCTGAAAAGGCACCCTCCAAAGATGGTAACCCTGACCCATTCCTGAAATTTGAAATAGTCAAGTTGCTCAGTCTGACTGCTTTATAGGGTGGGTGGAGTAATATTGGGACAATTGTGTTTTAACAGACTCAACTGACCTTTAATTTTGTATTTACAGATGCTGATCTCAGTAACCAGGCCACCTTCCATAATATGGTGTCAGCCCAAGATGGGGCGCTGGCTAGGTAAAAGACTACAAAACTACCAACTATTAGCCTGACCTGTTTTCTGTGCACCCATGCTAAAAACACACCAGGAACAGCAAATTATATCTAGCCTAATATCTGTATCAAATACTACATTGTGAGCAGAAAGGCAGGATACAAAGCAAAAGGAGCTTTTGCTGCTTCTGGCACGGAAGATGCTAGGTCAGGAATGCAGTACTAGTCACCAATCAATTGAAAGAATGCAACTAATTCAGTATCAGTTTCAGAAATTGAATTTATGAGCCAGCTGGGCTAAGAAGGTTTACCTTGTACTTCAAGGAGGTTTGCCTCCTCACCTTGTCCCACACTTTCAGAATGATACATCTCAGGTAATCCAAAACCAATTGTCTTTCTCAAAGAGCGAGCCCTGCCCATGGTCCTTTGTAGACAATGGCTAATTACCCAAAAGTTCCCCGCTTGAAAGGGGCAAAGACTTAAGAGGGTTTCCAAAATATTTCCATTAGGTTATGAGCAGATCGATGGGAAAAAATAATTCCCGGTAATAGAATTCAAACACTTTGTAAGAATTTGCTAAAAATTTCACAAAGAAAACATTTAGTAAACATATAGAATAAGATATCAAGGGTGGCAAGTCTGATCCTTGTAACTGCAGCAGCTCTTTTAATGAACTATTCAGTTCGTCCCATTTCCCTTGCTCCATACGTGCCATATGTTCAAGAACGAGCTTATCAATTCAAGACTGATCCTAGCAAATGTCAATGCCTTCAGGTTAGGACAGAAGAGAGAAGTAAAGTATATAGCCAAAACAAACCTTGAAGGAAAAGCACATCCATAGTTGTAATGCCAACTGAGTAAAACAATGTGTTGTTTACTGCCATCTTGTGGGCAAAAATTGCCAGCAAGGGACTATCTAGAATTGTTTCCAAAACAGCAAAATTCAGCCCATCACTTTTTTTAATATAAAATGTGCTCTTCTTGTATGTTCCTTGGTCAATTTTCTCCACGTTTTTATTAAATCACCTGATGCCTGATATGAAATTCAGTGCTTGGAGACATACATGCCTTTTCCTACCAATAAAATCTACTATGATTCTTAAAATTCATAATAGCAGTGATATTTAAGATATCAGTTTAGACTGCTGTAGTTTGGCCCAGTATTCTTTGTCATATTTCCGCAGCTACCAGTTTGCTGAACTGCACACTCTCTTTTTACATATGCTACCCTTGTTTCCATTAAAGCCATTACTTGTAGCTCCACTCAGTTCCCTATTTCCCTCATCTCCTCACCATAGGTTGAGGAACCAAATTTGAATATCTATTGTAGACAATTTGATTAATCACCAGAACTCTGATGACGAGTCATCTAGACTTGCAACATTAGCTCGCTGTCTTTCCACAGATGCTGCCTGACTCACTGTGATCTCCAGCAATTTTTGTTTTCAGTCCAGTATTTGCAGTAATTTGCTCCTCCAACCCAACCTCTATTTTCCCCCCAAGACCTCTGAATAAGAGTTTGTGCTCCTAAGATGCTGCTTGGCCTGCTGTGTTCATCCAGCTCTACACTTTGTTATCTCGGATTCTCCAGCATCTGCAATTCCCATTATCTCTAACACAAAAATCATGCTTGTTTTTTGCGCAGTTTGTGTTTGATTTACTCCAATCAGGCTCATCCATCACTTCTGTGCTTGCTGGTAACCAGTCACTTTTAAAATCCCCATTCTTGCTTTCAAATCCCTCCACGGATTTGGTACCCTCCATGACTGTGCAATCCTCTCCAGCCCTAAAAGCCTTCAAGGTCTTTGGCCCTCCTTCAACTCTGGCATTTCATGCATCCCTGAGTTTATTCGCTCCACCTTTGTCAGCCAGTCTTTAAGTTATCTAGACCCTAAGCTCTGCAATAACCACCCTAAACTATTTCTCCTCTCTACATTACTTTCCTCCTTTAAACTGTTCCTTTTTAACCGAGAGTTTGGTCTCCTGTTTTGACATCTCTATCTGTGGTTCCACGTCAAATCTTTATTGACTGTGCTCTTATTAAGTACCTTTGATCTTTTTGATAAAGGCATGAAAGTAATGTTGTTCTTGTGTGGCTGGTTAAAGCTTAGATTATTTAGCACTGTATGACAATTGCTGGACAAGGATCATCATTTAAAAAAAATGATGGAAAGGTGCGCCATATGTATTGTGGAAAGAGGATTCCCAAGACTTGGGAATTGGCTAGATGGAACATATTTTCTGATTCTAGGCTCACATTTGACAACAAGCAAAGGATGATCCAATACGGATTCTGCTTCTCACCTTGAGCAGATAATTTAGACGAGCCAGCGCTTCCAGAAATATGTCAGCACCTTTATTTGAAAACTCATATCTTCCTGCGATGAAAACAAACAAGGTCTTATCCAAGTCAAAGTTCAGGCATCTGGGGAAAAATAATAATAATTTTATAATAAAGATAAAAACCAAAATGACTGCAGATGCTGGAAATCAGAAACACAAACCAAAATTGCTGGAAAATCTCAGAAGGACTGGCAGCATCTATGGAGAGAAACCACAGTTAACGTTTCGAGTCCAGTAAGCCTTCTTCAGAACTGGTTTTCCAGATTTTTCAGCAATTTCTGTTTTTGTTGTTGCTGTTGTTTATAATTTTATAATTGTGTGCTCACTGAGGAAAGATCATGGATTGCTAAGGCAAAAATCTTTTGTCCCTTGTGTTTGTGCATTGAGGGAGAATCTATCTCTGTGATTGATTTTTCAACATGAAGGAGTTCTAAACTCAAAGTAAAACAAACCAAATTAATGCTGTGCTTTGTCTATGATGATAGCACCCAATGCAGGAGGCACTATTGCACTGTACTAAGAAGCATGAATTTCAGAGGCATACATTCAAGTCGAATGTATGTAGTTTAAGTTCTTGATCTTGACCAACAGAATAAATTAAAGGTTTGCATTCATATAACACTTCACATGGCCACAGGGCATCACAAAGTTCTTCACAGCCAATTAAGTATTTTTGGAAGCCTAGTCGCTATTGAAATGTAGGAAGCACAGTAACCAACTTAAACACAGCCATCTCCCACAAACACCAATGTGATAATCGCCAGAAATTCTGTAATTTGGAATGCTGTTTAAGATAAACAGATTAGATATGAGAGAGGACCAGTCCTGTTCTTCTTAGAATCAGTGTCATGGGACCTCAATATCTACTCTTGACATCTAGGAGGTTGATAAGGCTTCAAGTTAAGGTCTCAGCCAAAAGGCACTGTCTCTGACAGAGCGATACCACCTCCAGTAATGCACTGGAGTGAGAATTTCAACTTTTGTGCTCAAGTCCTAGTATGAGACTTGAATCTAGAATCTCATCACTCAGAGTCAGGCTTAGCTTTGTGTTGTAACTGTTTTCAATGTCCATTATATTTTGAAGACAAAAACATGTGTACTGCATGCTAAATCACACATCTTTACAATATCCTCACCCCAATGCAAAATGAGTATAATGCTTATATGATTACATGAGGCCATTCCAAATGACAGTCATAGCAAATGAAGACAATGAGATAAATGTTCATTTAGATAAAGGGGTGTCCCGCTACCATACAATGTCATAAATAACTGCATCATAACCACACCAACCAAAACGATTCCCAAAAAATGCCAGTTTAGATCTTTAACACATCTGAAAGCCAGAGCTTCATGTCTTTCAGTGTTATTTTCCATCACCTATTCAAGAAAGGGTTCTTAGGGAGGCATTGTTCTATGGTCGTATGTTTGAAATACCATTTTCACCCAGAAACATCTCCTAACACAGACTGTATTGTGAACTCAATACATCAAAAAAAAGACCCATTGCCTACTTTACATTATGCCCTGGCTTTGTTTTGAACTCACCCATAGAAGTGGCCCCGGACAAACTCCTGGATGTGACTTTTACTGCGTGCATGTAGGTTCTGGAACTCATGCATAGCAGAGAACTTCTTTATGTTGAGTCCATTGGGAGTGACCACATCTAAATGTTAAGAGAAAGAAAAAGAATAAGTACTGAACATTCAGATAGAAAAAAAAAGCAGAAATCTCCAGTTGCATTAGAGTACACAGTTGCGATAAAAATGAATGACAGATTTTCTGTGTGTTTTCAGCATTTAATATATTTATGCTTCCTTGCGACTAGTCCAATGTTACTATGCTGGTCTGACAGGATCAAAATACTGCAGATTGTGCAAAGCCTAAAGAAAAACACAAAATGATGGAAGTATTCAGCATGCTTGGAAGTAGGAGAGTGAGAAAAAAAATAATCTTTTCAGAACAATGATTTTAGTTAAGGTCATCAGGCTGAATCATTAACCTTAGTTCCAGTATTTTCTGTTTTGTGACAATGAATACGATTTTAAGAAGACTGTTCTGAAGAAAAGTCACATTGCAGTCAAAATGTTAACTCTGTTTCCCCCCACCCTCACGGATGCTGAGTTTCTCCAGCAATTTCTGGTTTTCTTTCAGGTTTCTAGCAGTTGCAGTATTTTGCTTTTACTTGACTGGTCTGTTAAATGACAGGTTTTTAACTACCATGGAGGAAGTGGCCTCTATTAATTAGGTTCAAAGAAGAAGAACAAAGAACAGTACAGCACAGGAACATGTCCTTTGGCCCTCCAAGCCTGTATGCATCAAGGGGCGGTGTGGACTTGTTTCCACACAGTAGGGAATCTAATTTAATCAACGCATTTTGCCCTTCCATACTAAAATTGTCCTCACTGACATGATCCGTATCCATTCACTCTCTTCCTATTCATTTTTACATCAAGGGGCTTCTTGAATGCTTGTTATTGTGGCTGCTTTCACTACATCCTTTGGCAATGTGTTCCAGGCACTGACAACCCTCTGTATGAAAAACTTACCACACACATCTTTCTTAAACTCCCCCCCTCGCACCTTGACCTGTCTCCTAATAACTGGCCCCTCCACCCTGGGAAAAAGCCTCATACTTTCCATGCTATCCATGCCATTCACTATCTTATAAAGCTCTATCAGGTCGCCCCCTCAACCTCCTACATTCCAGTGAAAACAAACCCAGTCTAACCAACCTTTCTTCATAGCTAAAATCCCCCATACCAGGCAACATCCTGGTAAATCTTTTCTGTGCCCTCTCCAAAGCATCCACATCCTTCTGGTAGTGTGGTGACCAGAGCAGTATGGAATATTCCAAGTGTGGTCTAAGTGTGTAAAGTTCGATAAAGCTGCAGCATAACTTGTCTATCCTCATACTCAATGCCCCTTTCAATGAAGGCAAGCATGCCATTAGCCTTTTTTACTACCTTATGTACCTGTATTACCACCTTCAGTGATCTGTGGATCTGCACACCCAGATCCCCCTGCATATCAATAATCCTAAGGGTTCTGCCAATCACTGTATAATTTCCACCTGTACTTGACCTTCAAAAATGCATCACATCACATTTGTCCAGATTAAACTCCATCTGCCATTTTTCTGCCCATGTCTCCAACTGATCTATATCCTGCTGTACCCTCTGACAATCCCCCTCACTATCTTAAAGTCTACCAATCTTTATATTGTCTGCAAACTTACTCAATAGACAAGCTACGTTTTCTTCCGTGTCATTCAGGACAAGCCAGGGCCTGCGTGCAGTGCAGCATTTCTCAGTGCAAGCTTCTTATGTACTTGTGGAGAGACACATTCAATGCTGGATATTATGTGGAGAGGGAATATCGTTCAGTAAAATGGCAGACTATTCACCTTAAACTCAATAAGGAAGTGATCAGTTAGGTCCCAGATTTGGAGTAAGTAATTAGAATAAACAAACAGAACAACGGAGTAATGTTGGAAGTCCTCTTAAACCAGGAGTAATTCAGGTGAACTCACTTGGTTTGCGTTTCAGTAGATGCTCTGCCTCCATGGCAGTTATCTCAGACACTGTGGTGAATACATGGGCACAGTGAACAGCAGCTCGCTCCATACAGTACCGATGGTAAATCTGCCTTGAACCAGCCTCTTTATCAACATCAAACTGTTTCAAGAGAAGATCGAAAACAAGCTATGAGGAAAGTGCACAGTTTTAAATAAAAAGAGGAATCATGAACCGAGCAAATCTAAACTTTAAACAGGAAATACGGGCAAAATATACAAAGCATACCATGAAGGAAAGGATGCCATCAGCCGGTCCCTTGATTCAAACGATCAAAAAACATCTATCCCTCCAGTACATGCCCAGCCCAAAAGCTGGCATTCCCAACAAACAAAACCCCTCCCAACCTCTTTGAACCTCTCAATAACTTTTCCAACCAACAATGCATTAAAAGGGCAAAGGCCAGGCTAAAGGGAAACCACAAGCTGAAATACGTAAGCAGAATTAAGAGTTTAACAAAATATTATTGGAAGTGATCGTGCTTCTTGTGTAGTAAATCAATTTCAATCTGGATTATAAAATCAAAATAATGGATATCTGAAGTAAAAACAGCCTGAATTACTCAGCAGACCTGGCAGCATCTGTGGACCGAGGGACAGAGTTAATGTTTCAGCAAAATGCCCACCTGTATTCCAGTGCTGTTAATACTCAAGTTTTAAGTCTGACCTCAGTTGGAAGACTAAGTACAAACTTCAGATACAGTAGGTGATAAAACAACTGGTAGGAGTGGAAAACCGGCTAAGTCAGTTAAATTAACTGTTTTATACTCTTCAGTTGTTCCATGTTTATTGCCATTGTGTTTCCTAAATTCTCAACAGTTTTCAGTGCAATGGATGGCAAATTGCTGGAAAGCATTATAAAGCTATCAAAAACTATTGCCAAGATTGATAGGACAGAAGATTAATAGATAGACCAGGTCAAAAGGGCTTACACACTGAAATTATTGAATATGGCAGGATGTATTTACGGATGAAACAGCTCTTTCCAAGCATCAGTCAAAAGGCCAAAAGTCCTCCATTTATTGTACGATTCTATGCCAAGGACAAGTGGACGCAAACTTGACTCTGTAGCTGAGCATCTGATCTTGGAGTTGAGATGGTACCACCCAAACTGCTTGTGCCACTCCAGTGAAACATGCGAAAACCTAACACTGTTGCATGTGCCACGCATTGGACAAACGTGCAATTAAGTTTCAGCCAATAGCTGATTGCTACTGTTTCTGCACATGTGCAACCTCTATGCCATATTACAACATTTATCTGCTCAAGGATAACAGAGAGGTTAGCATCTTGCACACTGCTGCACAGACTCTGCAAAAATGTGTTTTCACATTCATGCTTGTCTAGGTCTGCAGAATTAGTTAGTGGCATCTGAGCATAAGGTGCAACCTAATAGGCAATGCTAGGTTCTGTTCAAGATGAAGCGTTTTCCTGCCTTTGGCATCATATCTAGGATGGTATACTGTGACTGGAAGATTTCTGTAGAACATTTTTACATAAGGCTTATACATAAGGCTTAGACATACGTTCATTGTCATTGCATTGCTACTGGGGTGTGCTGGCTCTGTAATCACTGAAAAGGCAAGCTTCCACTGTAATCTCTACCAATGTGAGGGTTTCCTACTTTGCAGATGATGGGATGTGGGCATGAGTGTTCATCTCAGGTACCCTAAACTAAGCTTCTTCTACTCCTGTTTCCTCTGGAGATGGACCTTGTAGGGCTCCTACTATCATTAGTTACAATAATTAAATAACAATAACTGGCAGCAAGCCACATGAAAGCCTAATTGATAGGTAGGCAGTTTGGGAACTGGGATGATATTAAAAAGGCTTAACAGCCTTGCCTTTAACTTGTCTAGACTTTTAATGAACAAACATTGTCTGTCCTGCGCAATATCCAGTGTGAAGCAAGGCTTATAAACAGCAACGGAATTACACCGCCCATTTTGTGCAACTGGTTAGACCAAATTCTAACCCAAGGCACTGAAATTCATTCTTTTGTCAAAGCACATCAAGATCTTAGGAAGTACTAATGAAGCAGCTTGTGCTCTTACTTCTAAAAATATGCATTACATTACTTCTTAAAGTGCCCAGGGGTAGGTGGAGCCAGTGAGTTTGCTCTGTGACTCATCACCAAACTTGAGCTTGACAGCAGGATGGCAATCACACTGGCTAACCAGGAGGTGTCCTCCTGTTTGTTACACTGTGACAAGTGTCACGTCCACATGTGGTAAACAAAGTAGCCTTGGCGAATTTGATACTGAAACAACCCTCAAAACAATTTTGCACGTTACAATTACAGAAAATTGCTGATTGATCTTTTCTGTAGTTCCAGTGTCCTGGGTGTTTGTGCCATGTTTGAATTCTTTATTCCTCTCTCTTTCTCTGAGCTTCGTCTCCACCAAACAGCTCTCTCCTTTTCTCCCCTCCCACCCAAGCGCTCTGTCATTAAGAATAATGCCATCTTTTCTGCAATGTTATCAGTTCGGAAGAAGAGTCACTGGACCCAAAATGGTGATTCTGCTTTCTCTGTACAGATGCTGCTAGACCTGGTCAGTTTCTCCAGCAATTTCTGTTCCAGTTTCAGATTTCCAGTATCTGCAGTTTTTTTTGTTTTATTCCATTCTTTTCTTCTTTGTTATTACACTGTCACAGGGGAGAAAATAGCTTTTCTTCATCCTATGATAACTTATATAGTGCTAGATTGTCCTTGGAAGCGTTTATAGCCAAGTCCCAGAAGTAGTAAACATTGGAATATTCAGTTCTCAAAGTGGATGCACAAACCTTCCATTGTGTCATTCATAACCTGCACACTATGACACTCTTATCATAATAGGCAGTGTAGAAACCATAGAAAGGACATGGATGCTTTAAAGATACACTTACATTTTTCAGACTATTGTAAAAATCAACATTGCCAGCACAGAGGTAGCGTCCCAATAACGTTGCGTGAGTTGTAAAAATTGTTGCAACAGGTAGTTTCCGAATACGACACAAAACCAGACCAACTCCTGACAGCCATTCATGGAAATGAGCAAGGATGAAGTTCTCACCTTCCGACTGGGCTGCAAACTTGAAAATAAAGTTTGTTATAACCACAAAGACCAACATTTATTTCAGTGCAATACAGCATGCTGTCAAAATTCAATCTCCCAGACTGATTATTCTGAAGAGCCAATTCCCTAAAAAATGACAACAATATTAGGGGAATGCAGAGGGAGAAAAAATACTTTTGATCTGAGCAAAAACAACAGAATGTTGTTGGGCATAATTTGTGTAAAAAAACGCTAATAGAAGAAAGATTTTCATCAGCTTATACTGTTAGTTTCTGTGTTAATGTGGCTTTGATCAAATATCCTTTCGATGTCATTTCTAAAAATGATCTGAGCACAGTTTATATCATTTTCCCTCAACTTATTCTGAGCTTGCTGATTTCCAGAAAATATTTATCCCAGGGTCTGATTGGACAGTTTCCCATTGGCCTTTCTTTAGCTTGGTTTTGATGCCATGATTAGTTCAAATGCTGCCGTGATTCAAGACTGTGCTAATGTTCCTGAGCCTAGAATTTGAGACAAGCTAAAGGAAAATGCATGGGGCTAGACAGATCCTTAGAATCCTTCCGAAGAAATTTATGGCCTCTTTTCCCAAATACTATGTACTGTGTTACAAAGAAAGCAGGATAACAGCAAAAATACATTTTCAAAAGGATGTTATTCAATTTCTATTATTTTTAAACAATTGTTTACCAATATGTGATTAGTGATTCTTATACTTCATGACAGGCATCTAAAAGTAAACATGATCCTATCTAAAGCAATTTGTTCACAGTGATGGAAACAGCAAGATAGCTGAAAGGGAAGTGGAGATCAAGCAGCAATGTGCAGTCAAAAGATTGACCAAAAGCCAGTGGTAGTGATGCAGAACTGTGCACAAATAGCCTCAAGGAAAAAGGCCCAGGTTAAACAAAGAGGTCAGACAATGCAATCGGTGGTTAAAAATATTGAGAAGACAGGATTAACTTGTCTAAGCATATTCTTAATTAAATTAAAATCAAATCAAATCAATTACAATTAAAGTTAACAAGGTGTAGAGCTGGAAGAACACAGCAGGCCAAGCAGCAACATGGGAGCAGGAAAGCTGACGTTTCTGGCCTAGACTCTCAGATTCTTCAGCATCTGCAGTTCCTACTATCTCCGATACAATTAAAGTTAAATTGAGTGCTCCAGATCCTAAGAAGGGAGCAGGCTATTGCTGGGCAAGTGCTGCTTCACAGCACTGATGTCGCCTTCCATCACTTTAGCGTAGGAAACGCAAGTATTTATATCTTTTAAGTATTCACACAGATCTGTGATTCTTTGACTCCTGGAAACAGATTATATTTGGAGCTCGATGTTCTGTCTATGAAGCAAATTATTTCCTTCCTTATTTTTGGAAGTATTCTATTTCATTAGCACTGCTTGTTAGATCTAAGATTTGCCTGACCACATTATTACATTGTCATCTGGATATGGTTAAATACTACAATCCAGCTGCTGACACAAGTTCTCGTCTAATGCATATCCAAGAGCGTAGGTCAGCTAGATTAATTTGTTATGGATATAAAACATTGTTTTCTGGTGGAGATGAACTCTAAAACTCTGTGTAGGTGCACCAGAGCAAACTTTGGCTTGATTCTCGTGAGCTTTAACACCCAGAGTCATTGACCAAGAATATCACAGCAGAGTAGTGTTTACAGCAGACTGTTACTTACTACGTTCAAGTAACAAGGGTTGCACTATGTACAAAGGCTAGAAGAAGAAGCGAGAAGCTTTTGGCTCATCAGTGGTGTAATCATTTGTACCATTTTCCCATGTTGCCTAATTCTGGGTGGAGTTGTGAACTTGCTTTATCAAGTGTTCATTAGTAAATTGAAGAACTAAATTGATCAAAACAAATTGGTGAAGGAGCAATTGGCAGATGTTTAGTTACAGGACTTCTCTGTTGGGGTGGCCAGGAGCTAGCATAGTTAATTTGGTCAATTATGAACTGATGGGTCCTGAAGGGGACCTCCAGACCTGAGGCATATGAACACATTTTCAGCATTTTGCCCGCTCACCAACACATCCAATGGCCATATCACTGCCATGGGTAGTGCTCACAGGGAGTTGTTTGGATGCTCAAAAGTTCTTTTACCTTTTTTATCACTGCCTAATTCTCAAAAGTATTTCCAGATACCAAGGACTGAGGATGCTGAACTGTTGCAATACAGGAGATCCAATGCAGATCCGTATGAATCTTTTCTTGTAGTTGGATGCTTATCTGCATAAGGTCTTGGGAGCAACTAATTTGGAAATATTTTAACATGTTTTTGATAGTGCCCCAGAAGGAACAGAGGTGAACAACTTGATGGCAGTGGCACATCACACAACTATGAGCAGTAGATAACCACCATCTCTGACAGGGAGCAGGTCATCTTTGAGAACTAGGGAATTAAGGAAACAGTTCTGACCACTGAGCTTTCATTGATCTACAGACCTTTCCCCTTTAACTAACCCCTTAAGTGATAATTAAATACATCTCCCTTTTAGAGCTGTCTTCACAAACCGTAAGTTCGTACAGGAGACATTAAATCAAAATTGTGGCAAACATCTCTTTAAAACAAATGAATCCAAACATCATAACTGTTAACCACCACCCCAGCAGGCCCTATGCAGACACCCACAACATTGCCTCAAATAAAAACAAACCCCCATACATTTTTCCTTGCCCTCCGTCTCCTTGTTCTTTAGTTCCAGAAGATATCCTGTTTCCTTTGGAACTGGTAGTTATAAATTACTTCTGGCTCTGGAAGTCACCATTGCCCTCCATATTTTGCCTTTGTACTTTGCAGGGCACGAGAAACAAAGGTTTCCCTGTTAGTGATTCACTAATGCATGAAGCTGAACTACTCTGAATATTTTAATCGTTTGCTACATTGTTAACATGCTGCTATACCCTATAACCCTAAGATACTATTTCCAATGCTGATTAAACAGGAAGCTTCCATTCTGCTGAACAAAATAAGAGCCGATGTTGTTTAGGGGCAAGGTAATGGCTTGGATAGAGGATTGACTGACTGGCAGAAAGCAGAGATAGGGATAAAGGGGTCTTTTCAGGATGGCTGCCGGTGACTAGTGGAGTTGCACCGGGGTCAGTGTTGGGACCACAAATATTCATGTTATAAATTGACAACCGAATGAACAAGCTGTTGACATTTTTGCTAAGTCTGAATATGTCACAAAGATAGATGGAGGACAGATAGCATTGAGGAAGTGGGAAGTCCGCAGAAGTACTTGGGCAGGCTAGGAGAGTAGGTAAAGAAGTGGCAACTGGAATACAATGTGAGGGAGTATTAAGTTATGCAGTTTGGAAGGAAGATAGAGGCATAGACTAGTTTCTAAATCTGGAAAGGTCTTGGAAATATGACGCAGAAAGTGAGTTAGAAGTGCCAGTTCAGGATTCTCAGGGTTCAATTGGCAGTTAGGAAGGCAAACGCAATGTTAACATTCATTTTAAGAGGGCTAGGCTATAAGAGCAGAGATGTGCTGCTGAGGCTGGAGAAAGCTCTGGTCAGACCACATTTGGAATATTTTGAAAAGTTTTGGGCTCCATATCTAAGACAGGACATGCTGACATTAGAGGGGGGGTCAGAGGAAGTTTACAAGAGGAACCCTGGGGATGAAGGACCTCACTTGTGAGGAATGATTGAGCACTCTGGGTCTGCACGCAATCAAGTTCAGAAGGATATGGCAGGGGAGTCTCACTGAAACTTACAGGATACCGACAGGCTTGGATATAGCGAACATGGAGAAGATGTTACCACTCATAGTTCAGACTAGGACCTGAGGGTACAGCCTCAGAGTGAAAGGATGAGCCTTTAGAACCAAAAGGAGGAGGAAGAATTTCTTCAGCCAGTAAGTGATGAATCTGGGAACTCATTGTTTCAGATGAGGCCAAGTCATTGAGTGTAATCATGACAGAGACAGGTTTATAATTAGCAAAGGGATCAAGGGTTATGGAGGAAGGACAGGAGATTGAGGTTGAGAAACATATCAAATGTTGGAGCAGACTCAATGGGCCAAATGGCCCAATTCTGCTCTTAAATTTTATGGCCTTTTAGGCAGGTTAATCAGGTGGACAGGACATCAGATCCAGGTATGTCATGGCTCAGTGGTGAATGATAGGTTCAAGTTTACCAAAGAGTTACAGCCGCTGTTAAGCCTTTGAGTTTTTCCTGGTGAATTATTTATTTTGTGTGTTGAAACACTCCAACTCTTTCAGAGTGTGTTAGATGTCAGTTTATTGTCCCAAAGATGTGTCAATTCTTGCACAGCAGCTGCACTGGGATTTCAGCATGGTCCCAATGCACAACTCTAATCTGCTCTGCTCCCATGGCCATCTAGCCATTGAAATTTCTGGGCTATGAGTTCATGCTTGTTCATGATTTGACTTGCTCTTTGATATTTGTAAGAAGCAACATGCTGATTCTCTCAGTTTTCTTTTCTCTGTAATGCTGTTCGTAGTGTCACAGATGATATCATTTGGTGCAGTTGACAGAAGGTGAGTACAGTCACCCAAACACAGCAACCAGTGTTTTCAAAGAGGTGGATTGGAAAATTTGCAAAGAATTTTGAGGAGCAATGATGAAGACAGCTTTTAAAAAATCTGGTGCCTATTAGTGAATGCTCCATACAAAGTTTATTGTCTTATGAAATATAGCATTTGTACAGTATAAATGATACAAATAGACAAACTAATATGATGAGGTACGATGGGTCATATTCCTGACGGGTATAATAATTCTTTATCTTTGCACATATCTGTGCCGCAATAATTGCAGATATGTCTGAATTATTAAGTCATTTAGCAGAAGTTCTGGGCAGGGATCAAGGAAAAGGACACTGTTGTAAATAAAATGCATGCACTTCATCCCAACTCTGTGACAGAATGGTTAATGTGTAAAAGTGAATCTGGTTGCATTGTGCATTGCCAAACACATAATTTCAATGATTCTGTACCACAGTCTGTTAACTACTGCTGGTATTGATACGCATTACTCAGCAGTAATATATTGAAGCTGTTCATGTTGAGCAGCTTCTGTTTCTGCTTGTTACTTTAATCAGACAATGTGGCCAGGAATAAGGTATGAAATAACTGAATTTATAAACTCCTGACTTAAGTAATTTCATCCTTCACTGAGATGTTGTCAAAAGTTGGAAAAGGAAGTTATGTGAAAACGTTTCACCCAAAGAAGGATGAAGTTGTAAAATAAATTACCTAGAAACTACCACTTGAACAGACTGTATAAATGGACTTTTAAAAAAAAAAGTATTACAGAACCAGAACAGCACAAAAGGAGGCCATTCTTTGAAAGATTTATCCATTTGTTCCAAGTTTCTGCCCTTTCCTCTTAATCCTACATTCCATTCTCAAGTATTCATTCAATTTTCTTTTCAAATATATTATTAAAGCTGCGTCCACCACCCATTAGGTAGTACATTCCAGATCATCATAACTTCATGCTTCATAAGTCTACATCTCCTTTCACCTCTGGCTCTTTTTGTCTATTACAATTCATGTCCGCTGGTTACTGACCCTTCTGTAACTGGAAACATTTTCTCTTTATTTACTTATTAAGCTTGGAATATCTTTGTTAAATCTCCCCTCAATAACCTTCACTCTAAGAAGAAACCCAGGTTCTCCATGTACCCCTGGTAACATTCTGGTAAACTGCTTTTACAGCAAATTCCTAGGACATTTCAGGCCATTATGTTCTGAAATTGAACTGAAAAGAATCTGAATACTTACTTCTCCCAAGAACCACGTGGTGAGAAACCCAAAGAGCACTGCATCATTGGCTTCCTTGTCAAACCAGGGAATTCCAATATTGCAAGAGTCCCACAGTTCTGTCTTCCACTGATCGAGATTCCAACTAGAAGCACCAATATCTAACAGGACTACATACGGACTTCCATCAATCAACCATCTGCCAAAATAGACCTGTAAAACATAACAAATTACATGTCAAAAATCTCTGGACTGTGTGGTCAATAATGGTCTACAAATTATGCATTGCCTCTGGAAGATATTGGAAGGAAGAAAGATGAAAACATTCTTCAAGCTGCATCAAACTGTTAAATATAATGGCCATCACTAAAGGGCTCTTACTACATATGTAATTATGAACGTGTCAGCAAATGAACACATTCAAACTTGTAACAGAATAACAATTGGGGATCAACATACAATTCAACAAGCGCAGCAGGGAATATGCTCAACCGACACTAAAAAGGAGGTTGTTTCAACCATAATTTGAGAAGTTTGAAAATATAGTGAACAGTGCAAAAGATGGTTAGAAACTTCAAGAAGACTTACTTGCAGCATACAGAGACACATAGTAGATAAATTTCAATGCAGAAAAATGTGATGTGATAAATTCTGGCAGGAAGAAAGAGATGGTAGAAGTTAAATAGTACCATTTTAAGAAAGGTGCAGGAAAACCTGGGTTGCCTTGAAAGCAGCAAAACAGAGTAAATAATTAAGCATATGGGATCTATGCTTACAAGAGTAACAGGACTCAACAAGTGAGAAAATTATGCAACAGGTGGACAAAACAGCAGGTTGGTATAGAGTCCAATTCTGAGCACTGCATTTTAGGATATGAAAACTTTAGCCAGGATACACAGCAATTTACTGGAACAGTAGAGAGGGACAAGAAGAAATTTGTTAAATGGTGCTTAAAAGCATGAAGGTTTCAGATAGGATGAACAAAACATTTTCAGTAGCTGAATAATCAGAAATCAAAGGGGATAGGTTTAAAGATACTTATCAAAAGAACAGGAGGTGACATGAGGAACTTGCTATAATGCAGTGAGTTGTTAGGGTTTAGAATACCACTCCTGAAAAGATACAGATCTAACAGAATTTACAAAGCTATTTTTTGCAAATTCTTTTTTGAGCAGCTTACAGTGGTCCCTAAATGACTGTTGCTAGTAGCCTTTGTGTTCACAGCATACAATCCACAAATCAGTATTTCAAATTGCTCTGGGCCTGCAGGAACCAGGATTTTCTGTGTCAAGTCCCTGACCAGAATAGTGGAGATGTAGATGGCTGCAGGAATGGGACAATAAATGCTGTAAGCGCTGCCCGGTTAATGCCAGATAAAGCGGATTCAATTCAGTTCCCTAGTCCTAAGATTAATAAATAGAACAACTAAACTGAATAAGGGAATTAAATATTGAAACAAAAATGAAAAGCTTTTGCTGCTGAATAATAATCTTCAAGGAGAATTAAAGGCAAGAGATAACAAGGTTGCAGCAAGAGGTTAATATGGATATTAAGCACAGTATTACAGAACTCTGCCAGTATCACGGTGCAAGGCTAGATAGTGAGGAAGTCTGAAAGACAAAAGTGGAGTTGAGCCATAAAAAAAGTAAGATATTAGATAGCTGTTAGATAGTGATAATAGTAATGCTGAATTGACTTTAATTTTGTAAAACTCCTCTCTTAATCCTCTCTGAACTGTGCAATTATTCTTGCTGTATTGAAGATACAGTTCAGATAGAGCTCAGTGCCAAGTGCAAATTACCCTTCATTCAGAATCAACTGCTCACTCAAAACAAGCATAGCAATGACATGAACAAGGTGCAGATAGCTGATCACAACTGGAAGATTAATTAGCCACAGCAAAGCAGCACTGGAAACTGAGGGAACATACTTTTAAAAAGGGGGCTTCAGACAGGTAGTAGTAAGGTCAAGGCAGACTGATGCAAATATCCTTGTTACTTTGTAAAGATCCATAAACCATCACACAAAAAGAAGCAGACCAGCCCCATGCAAAAATGACCCCACAGTCCAGCTGGAACCCTCAGTTCCCTGAAGATAATTAAACACTTGACGTAGCATAATGGAAGCCTTCTTTGTGATTATCATCTGGGTTTTTAGACAGTACATGCCATCAGGCACAGAATGCAACCTATCCTTGGCATGCAGAATATACTCAGTATGCAATGGAAACATGCTAGTCGTAGATCCCAGCCAATATGAGCCTTTGCTTAGGTCACAAATGACCAGAGAACACATCATGTACAAAAACAGCAGATCATCATTGTAGCATATAAACAGCGCACAGCAAATAACAGAACTGTGAATCAGAGCCATTTGACTAAAAAAGAAAACAAAGAACCATGGATGCTGGAGATCTGAAACAAAAACAAAAATTGTTGATGAAACTCAGCAGGTCTGGTAGCATCTATGAGCAGAAAGCAGAGTTAACGTTTCAAGGTTGGTGACTGTTCGCTGGACTCTTCATCCATTCTGATGAAACTCAAACTGATCAAGGACAGTAGTAGCAAATACAAATGGATACTTATTTGACAAGGCAGCCACAGAACTGCAAATGGGAAAGTATTCTCAAGTCCCTGAAAGAATAGAAATAATTCAACAAGGTCGAACAAATATTGTGGACAACACAATCAGGTATTTCTTTTCATTGCCCATTGGAAACATTAAATTGAATTATTCATATTGGATAGGGTCAGGAGTCATCTAGTTCCAATGCAATGGGCTTACAATTCACCTTTGCCATTGATTCCAATTGCAGCAGACCTCTTTGTAATGAGGAAGTAAAGACAGAAGACTCAAGCTTTTAATTCTAAACAGGAATACTCAACTGCACAAGGAAAAACTATTCAGTGAAATGCCAATGGCCATAGCCTAATCCAAACAACAAGTGGGAGTGTGAAATACTTCAACAAAATGTAAATTAGGACACAGAGTGTGAATGCATCAATGGAAATTTTAATGTGGAGAGATAAGACTAATATATTTTAGGAGAAAAACGAGAAAGGGGAGTGTAGACTCAATGGAATAATGTTGAAGGGTGTGGGTAAAGACAGAGGTTCAGGAACTTTAAATGTATAATTCTATAATTGGAAAGTGGACTGCTTGAGAAAACACCATTACAGTTTATTTTTGTGAATTAAACCAAAGAAACAACAAAGAATTTGTACAAAATATTGGTTAGGACACAGTTAAATACTGCTTGCAGTTTTTGGTGCACAATTATAGGTAGGACATGAAAGCTGCAGAAAACATATATCCAGAATATAAACTATAATTTAGAGAAGAGACACTGTGGTGCTGGGACTACTTCCAAAGAAGGATGAATGATTAAAATTTAATTGAGAGTTTTAACATAACAAAGGACTCTGATAGAGTGGTTAGGGTGAGTCACTGAAGAGCATTGGCTTAGGCTTTTCACTGATTTAAAACACTTATAATCATATTATTCTGTATTTTGCAAGTGTGTACTCTTTGAAACACTTATTGCCCTTCTGTAACTTTCATTAAAAGAAAACCAAGAATTTCAAAATACCTGTAGTAGGTCTCTACAATGCACAAAACTTGGGGAATAGCAAGCAATGAAGACCATCAAGTGGAACAGAACGAGTAACAAATGACTAACAATGTACAGCAGGAGTGGGGAAAAAATGGCAACAATGTGTCTAGGGGCACTGACACTACTCAAGCTGTAATGTTGAAAACGTGCATCGCATCTAGCTCGTTCGTGTCTACCTGACAATGTGTAAAATCGTCTTAAGCAGTTGCTGCTTGCTAAAAGCAGATCAAAGCCATTCCAGTCAGTACTGAAGCATCGATCCACATCAATCACCAACAAAAGTTACAGAAGGTACAATCAACAGTACTATCAAGTGACACTCTTTCACTAATAAACTGCTCAGATGAGAAGTCTTCAGCACAACAATTTGGCTTCATCCAAGACCGCGTGCCTTCAAACCTCATCACAGCCTTGATCCAAACATGGTCAAAAGAGCTAAATTCCAGAGGTGAAATGAAAGTAATTGCCCTGGCATCAAGGCATTATGGAGGCTGGCAAAATTGAAGTCAACAGGAATAGAGAGAAAACTCTCCACTGTCCGGAATCATACCTCTACAAAGTAAGGTGACGGTGTTTGGTACAAAGCAATCATCTCAACTCCAAGACATACAGAAGCAGTTCAGGGTAGTGTGAAAGGCTCAACAATGATTGGCTGCTTCATCAATGTCCTTCCTCACATCAGGTCATTTAAACACACACTCTGCACCAAGATTATAAAATAGGGGTTCGTTACTCAACTGGCAACAAATCTTAATAAACATTAATGGCAAACGCTGACTTAGAGGAAGCAGCCATGAATATTCATTCAATGTTGCAGATCCATCAGAATACTGTCATTGAGCTTGACTCCAGATCTCTGGTCAGCTGGGTAACGAGTGCCGCACCAGAAACCGCTGCTGCTAAGTTCCCTTGGCCACATAAATCTAATCACTTTGTCTTCCAAACACAAAGGGATCTTTTTCTCATTGCTGTACTTCCGAGTCAGGGGTTTTGCCCAAACAGTCCACCCATGCATAAAATTAGGCCAGAAGTGAGGATGATGGTGGTTGATTGATAGATTTTGATCTACAAAGATGTCAAAGGTTATGGAAGAGTCAGACAAGA
Source organism: Stegostoma tigrinum (assembly GCF_030684315.1). Taxonomy (NCBI): domain Eukaryota; kingdom Metazoa; phylum Chordata; class Chondrichthyes; order Orectolobiformes; family Stegostomatidae; genus Stegostoma; species Stegostoma tigrinum. The sequence continues at coordinate 19,024,283 of NC_081370.1, forward strand.
AAATGGTGTGAACACCAAAATCAGATCAAACGTGATCACTAAACAGTGGAACAGATTCAGTGGGTTGACAAAACTCACTGCTGTTCCTATTTCTTTTCATCAGTGTGTTCAGTTCCATTCATAACTCCTCAGGTAATGAAGCAGCTCGTTTCCATCTGCAGTAAGACCTGGGCCATCTTCAGATTTGGTTCAACAAGGAGCAAGCAAAATTATTCTACACAAGTGCCAGATAATTACCAATACAAAGAAGAGAATCTAACCATCTCCCCAAGACACTTAGAGGCCTTACTGCTGAATCCCTCACCACCATCATCCTCATAATTACAAATGACCAGCCACTTAATATTGTGGATGTGAGTTTGCTCGCTGAGCTGGAAGATTAGTTTTCAGACGTTTCGTCACTTTTTTTTTAACTTGAAATAAATGTACTTTATTCGGAAGATGTACAAAAAATAAAACACAGTTATAGACCTACCCAGTCATGCAAGCCGCTCTGGGTTACCCAGGGGGTACGTACACCAACTAAAGGGAAAAAAAAACAAAGAAGAAAAAAACAAAGCAAAGAAAATACCCCGGCAGTCGCCACCCCGCACAGTCCCCGTTGGCCCACTGTCCAGTTGGGGAAGGCGCCAGCTGGGCCCAGTTACCAGATAGAGCCCTTCTTTCTATTCTGGACGAGGGGTTTCATACCATGGTCTTTCCCCACCGCGCCTTGGCGGTGGCTGCCCCAAGCTTTAGCGCGTCCCTCAGCACGTAGTCCTGGACCTTGGAGTGCGCCAGTCTGCAACACTCGGTCGGGGTCAGTTCTTTCAGCTGGCAGACCAGCAAGTTGCGGGCAGACCAAAGAGCGTCTTTCACCGCATTGATGGTCCTCCAGGTGCAGTTGATGTTGGCCTCGGTGTGCGTCCCGGGAAACAGCCCATAGAGCACCGAGTCCCGCGTCACGGAGCTGCTCGGGACGAACCTCGACAAATACTACTGCATCCCCCTCCAGACCTCTTGCGCATAGGCACAATCCAGAAGGAGGTGATCGACAGTCTCGTCCCCCCCGCAGCCGCCTCGAGGGCAGCGTGCGGTGGCGCAGAGATTCCGGGCATGCATAAAGGATCTCACTGGCAGAACCCCTCTCACCGCCGGCCAAGCAATGTCCTTGTGCTTGTTTGGAAGTTCTGGCGATGAGGCATTCTGCCAAACGACTTTTTCAGTCTGCGTGGGGAACCACACGACGGGATCCACCCTCTCCTTTTCCCGAAGGGTCTCGAGGATACTATGTGCTGACCACTGCCCGACAGCCTTGTGGTCAAAGGTGTTTTCTTTCAAAAATTTCTCCACGAAGGACAGGTGGTACGGGACGGTCCAACTACTTGGAGCGTTCTGCGGCAACGAGGCCAGGCCCATCCTTCGCAACACCGGGGACAGGTAAAACCTCAGTAAGTAGTGACACTTGGTGTTTGCGTACTGAGCATCTACGCACAGCTTGATGCAGCCGCACACAAAGGTAGCCGTCAGGGCGAGGGTGGCATTCGGTACGCCCTTTCCCCCATTTTCCAGGTCCCCTGCGGATCCAGTCCATCCTCAACCCCCAAATGAAGTGGAAGTTGGCCCGGGTGACCTCAGCGGCACAGGTCCAGGGAATAGGCCAGGCCTGTGCCACATACAACAGTACCGAAAGCCCCTTGCACCTGACAACCAGGTTCTTACCCACGATGAAGAGGGACCGGAGCGTCCACCTGCCCAGCTTCTGCTTCAGTTTGGTGATATGCTCCTCCCAAGTCTTAGTGCACGCCCCAGCTCCACCGAACCAAACACCCAGCACCTTCAGGTAGTCTGTCCTGACGGTGAAGGGGATGAAGGAGCGGTCGTCCCAGTTCCCGAAGAACATGACCTCGCTCTTACCCCTATTGACTTTGGCACCCAGGGCCAGTTCAAACTGGCTGCAGATATCCAACAGCCTACTCACCGACCGACGATCGGTGCCGAAGACGGTGACGTCGTCCATGTACAGGGAGGTCTTGACCTGAAGGCCTCCACTGCCTAGGATAGTCACGCCCTTCAGGCTCACGTCCTTCCTGATGGATGCGGCGAAGGGCTCCACACAGCACACGAACAAGGCAGGAGAGAGAGGGCAGCCCTGCCTGACTCCAGATCTGACGGGAAAACTGTCCGATTCCCACCTGTTGATCGAGACTGCGCTAACGATGTTGGTGTAGAGCAGCCGGATCCAATTGCAGATGCCCTCCCCGAACCCCAATTTGGAGAGGACGTCCCTCATATAAGCATGAGAGACCCTGTCGAAGGCCTTCTCCTGGTCCAGGCTGACGAGGCAAGTGTCCACCCGCCTGTCCTGCACGTAGGCGATCGTATCCCTGATGAGCGCGAGGCTCTCAGCGATCTTCCTGCCCAGCACAGCACAGGTTTGGTCAGGGTGAATCACCGACTCCAGGACAGACCTGACCCGGTTGGCTATGACCTTGGCCAGGATTTTGTAGTCCACGTTCAATGGGACGCCAATTCTTAATTTCTTCCCTCTCCCCCTTCCTCTTGTAAATGAGGGTGATGATGCCCTTCCTCATGGACTTGCACATTTCCCCTGCCCGAAGCGCACTATCGTACATCTCTAGCAGGTCCTGGCGAACCAGGTCCCACAGAGCGGAATACAGCTCGACTGGTAAGCCGTCGCTCCTGAGAGTCTTATTCCTCTCCAAGAACTTGAGGGCTCTGGTCAGCTCGATCAGGGATATCAGCCGGTCCAGCCACTCCCTCGTGCCGTCATCTAAGACCTCCGTGATAGACGACAGGAACGTCTTGGAGGCCATGCTGTCCGTGGGCTTCGTGTCGTACAGTCCGGCATAGAAGGATCTGCTGATCCTCAAAATGTTGGGCCGAGACGACGTCACCGAGCCGTCGTCCTCCTTCAGCCGGCTAAGCACAGAGCTCTCTTTGTGCACCTTCTGAAAGAAGAAACGCGAGCACGTCTCGTCCTGCTCCACGGAGCGGACCCTGGACCGGAAGATTATCCTGGAGGCCTCCGCGGCGAAGAGCAAGGCTTGCTGGCCCCTCACCTCGCGGAGGTCCTCCGTGACATCGAACCCCATCAACTGCACCCTTTTCTGGAGTCGCGACAGCTTTCCCCGCCTCTCCCTCACCTTCCGAACACCCTTGAGGAAAAAGCACCTCTTGATGTTCTCTGTCACCGTCTCCCACCAGTCGCCCGGAGACTCAAAGAGGGGTTGCATGGTTCTCCAACAAGCGTACTCCCTCTTAAGCTCCTCGATGTTCTCTGGGGTCAACAGAGTCGTGTTGAGCTTCCACGTCCCCTTGCCGGCCGGCAGGTCGTCCTGTAAGTGACAGTCGGCCAGCAGGAGGCAGTGGTCAGAGAAGAACACCGGCTCAACGCCGGTGGACCTGACCGAGAACGCCCGTGACACAAACAGGAAGTCTATCCTTAAGCGAATAGGTCCGCCTGGCCGCGACCAGGTGTACCTCCGCTGCGCTCCATCTGCAGGGGTGCTGAAGACGTCGAGCAGCTTGGCGTCCTTCACCGTGCCCATCAGGAATCTGGACGTGACGTCCAGTTGACTCCCCCCACCCGCTGTCCCCACGCCGGATCTTCCATCTGCATCGATGATGCAGTTGAAGTCTCCACCTAGGATGACCGGCCTGGATGTAGCCAGCAGGGGTGGAAGCCGCTGCAGGACCGCCAATGGCTCATTCTGTACGCTGGGGCGTACACGTTGATCAGCCTCAGGGGAGCGTTCCTGTAGGTGATGTCAGCCACTAGGAGGCGCCCCCACCACCACCTCCTGAACTTGAGAGATCGTGAAGTCGCGCCCCCGCAGCAGAATAGCCAGGCCCGAGGACCGACAGTCATTACCCCCCGACCAGATCGAAGGCCCACAGGTCGAGGCGCCGGATCATTTCCCGTACCTGCTGAGGTGCGGTATCCTGCACTCCTGCAGAAACAGGAGGTCCGCTTTGACGGTGGTCAGGTAGGCCAACGTGGACACACATCTCGCGGTGGACTTGACGCGGCGCACATTAATGCTTGCAACTCGTACCCCCATTGTCGGCAGTGACCGCAGTACCCTCCCCAAGTCCAAGGTCCAGCCCCTCTATCTGTCCCTTCATGCCCACTGCTCGGGCTAACTGCTGGACGGTCTCCGGGCTCAGGAAACCGTCCGTGCTACCTTCCGGGTGGCATCCCCCCGTCGGGGGTACGGAGGCAGGAGAGTCCGGCTCTGGGTCAGGCTGGGGACGCGCTGTTTCCTCCTTCCCACCTGGAAGTTCCGGGGAGCCCTCCAGGGCCCCAGCGGCACGTGACTGGGTGTCGGAGGGAGCCTCAGGACGCCTCCCGTCACCTGGAAGCGTGGTGCTGCTTTCCTTCTCCCTCAAGATCTTTAGCTTCTGCTTCGGGCGGGCCCTCTCCGAATCTCCCTCGTCAGAGGAGCTCTTATAGCCCCCCTGTAGCTGCCTCTTCCCGCCAGATGGTTGCTGTTTCTGGGCCTGCCGACACACCTTCCTCCTCGCGTTCCAGACCATTGTCCACTTCCCTGGGTCGCCTGTCGCCGCCTCCATCGACTCTGGGTTGTCGGGGGGGAGCGGAGCCTGCAGGGGCGCTTTGCTGGCCTCAGGCCCATCCTGCGGGGCTGGGCCCTCCTGCACGACCTGGCCCTCCTGCACATTAGTGGGGTCCTTGCAGGGCCCTGGTGCCTTCCTCTCCTCCGGGGGGGGGGGGGGGGGGGGGGGGGCTGGCCCCGCACTGCCCCTGCCGGCGACCTGGGCGTAGGTGGTCCCCCACCACGGGCATGCCCTATAGAGGTGGTCCGCTTCCCCGCAAAGGTTGTAGCTTTTTTCTTGTAGGCAATCCTTTACAAGGTGTCCCTCCTCCCTGCAGTTCCTGCAGATGGTGGCTTTGCAGTCGGCCGCCACATGACCTGACCTACCACAGGCATGGCAGACTTTAGGTTGCCCTGCGTAGGTCAGGTAGCTCTTGCTCCCGCCGATCGCGAAGCTGGACAGTGGGTGTACGATGTTCCCGTCCGCGCCCATCCTCAGCGTCACCTTGACCTGCCTCTTACTGGTCCAGATGCCAAAGGGGTCCATGATGTCAGTTAGGTCCCCTTCCAAATTCACGTACCTTCCCAGGAAGGTCAGGACATCAACTGCTGGCACATGCGGGTTGTACATGTGTACAGTCACCATACGGCTCCTCTGCGCTGGCATCACAAACGGCGGGACAGCGGTCAATACAGAGAGGGGGCCCTCATCTCCTTTCTCATTGAAAACCCCCAGGAAGCGCTCGCAAAGCTTGGCACTCCTGAAGGTCACATCGTAAAAACCTCCTCCGGGGAAATCCTGCAGGCAGTAAATGTCCGCAGCAGCGAACCCGCAACAGTCCAACAGGACCCTCTTCATGAAGAAGGTGCGGTCCACAGGTGCACCTTCATCCACCTTCTTCACGGAAACACGGATGGTGTTCCGGACCCCCTGACCTGGGGCACGAGCACTTGCCGCAGCCATCGTTGCAGGTTGGCTGCTCCTCTGAACCAGCGTTAGGCCGAAGCCAGCATTAAGATCCACTGGTTGCAAGGGTGCACAGCCAACCCGACGTCTTCCTTCCACCTCCAACACAGAGCTCTCCTCCTTTCGGTCCACAAGACAGTGAGTCTTTATTTTGTTCCAGATGTAATCTGGTTCACTGAGCTAGAAGGTTTGTTCCCAGACGTTTCGTCACCATTCTAGGTAACATCATCAGTGAGCCTCCGGTGAAGCTCTGGTGTTAAGTCCCGCTTTCTATTTATCTGTTTAGGTTTCCTTGGGTTGGTGATGTCATTTCCTGTGTTGGTGATGTCATTTCCTATTCTTTTTCTCTGAGGGTGGTAGATTGGCTCCAAATCAAGGTGTTTGTTGATCGAGTTCCGGTTGAAATGCCACATTTCTAGAAATTCTCGTGCGTGTCTCTGTTTGGCTTGTCCTAGGATGGATGTGTTGTCCCAATCAAAGTGGTGTCCTTCCTCATCTGTATGAAAGGATACTAGTGATAGTGGATCATGTCGTTTTGTGGCTATTTGATGTTCATGTATCCTGGTGGCTAGCTTTCTGCCTCTTTGTCCAATGTAGTGTTTGTCACAGTTCTTGCAAGGCATTTTGTAGATGACGTTCGTTTTGCTTGTTGTCTGTTTAGGACCAACACACTAAAACAGCAGCTAATGAACTTAAAAGACCCTATACAGACAAGCAAAACGAGCGTCATCTACAAAATACCTTGCAAGAACTGTGACAAACACTACATGGGACAAACAGGCAGAAAGCTAGCCACCAGGATACATGAACATCAAAGAGACACAAAACGACATGACCCACTATCACTCGTATCCTTACATACAGATGAGGAAGGACACCACTTTGATTGGGACAACACATCCATCCTAGGACAAGCCAAACAGAGACACGCACGAGAATTTCTAGAAATGTGGCATTTCAACCGGAACTCCATCAACAAACACATTGATTTGGAGCCAATCTACCATCTGAGAAAAAGAACCGGAAATGACATCACCAATGCAGGAAATGACATCACCAACCCAAGGAAACCTAAACAGATAAATAGAAAGCAGGACATAACACCAGCGCTTCATTGGAGGCTCACTGATGATGTTACCTAGAATGGTGAAGAAACATCTGAAAACTAACCTTCCAGCTCAGCGAGTAAACTCACATCCGGAAACTCAACCTGAGCTACAAATCTTCTCAAAACTCGCTAACCTAAATATTGTGACCTTAGAGGTGGCGAAAGGCACAGTGAGGGGACCTATCTCTGACTCAACAAAGTTTCAATGCTATCGACAAGACACAAGCCAGAAGAGTGATGGAATATTATCCCCTTGCCTGTAGGAGTGCAGTTCTGACAATACTCAAGAAGATCAACATCATCCAAAATAAAGCTGCCCACTCAAAATGACACGCCGTCCGCCATCTCAACTAGTCACTCCCCCCACTATTGCCTCTCAGTGGCTGCAATAAGTAGCATCTACAAGATGTGCTACAGTGATTTGCCAAGTTACTTCGATAGTGACTTCCATTCCTGGGACCTGTGCCTCTAGAAGAATGACAGCAGGAGACACAGGAAAACACAGCTACCAAAAGTTCCCCTCATATTCTTGACAATACCTTGACTTGTCACCATTCCTTCATTGTCACTGGGGTAAAATCCTGGAACTCCCTCCATGAAAGCACTGTGGGTCTTCCTATAACACCTGAGCTGTCGCAGCTCACCATCACCTTCTCACAGGCAAAACCTGCATCCCAAGGATGGATGGAGAAAATAAGCAGGATTTGTTTTTTGCATGTCATAGTCAAGTGGAGATCTAAAAGGACCAGGTTTGGAATGAACTGCATGGTCAACATAAACCAATCAGAATGTAGTATAATGCTATAAGGTTAAAAGTTCTACTTTTCAACATGGTCGAAAAGCATTATGGACAAGCTATTACTGGAACTATTTCAGAGAAGATTCACTTACGCTGATTCCTAGGATGAAGGAGTTCTCTTGTGGGGGAAGGTTGAGGAAATTGGGCTTATACTTATTGCGGTTTACACGAATGTAGGACCATCCATTGGGGATTCTGAAAACATTAAGGTTATGACTAGGTGGAATTGTGTAGAGGTAAGAGTTTTCCTATTTATTAAGTTGCAGAAATTAGGAGGAATGAGGAGGGTCATTACTCTTTTCTTCCACAGAGAGCAGTGAAGGCTGGATCATTGAATATATTCAAACCCAGTTTACAGGTTTTTTATTCACAAGGAGTCGAGGGTTAATGGGGCCATGCAGGGAAATCATGCTAAGATCAATGATAATTAACTGAACGGCAGGCAGGTTCAATGCACTGAGTGGACTACTGTTGAAAATGTGATGACCTACACAAAAGTTTTGCACTTACAAGGTGGAATTTACATTTAAGGATGTAATGGCACAGACTAAAAATTAGGAAATAAAGTAAGCATTTGGAGGTGAAGTGACATGCTAATTTTTAAAATTTACTCATGAGATGTGGCATCGCTGGTTGGCCAGTATTTATTGCATGTCTCTAGCTGCCATTGAGAAAGTGCTGCTAAGCTGCCTTATTGATTTGCTGTGGTCCACACGCTGTAGGTTGGCTCGCAATGCCATTAGAGAGAGAATTCCAGGATTTTGACCCAATGACAGCGAAGGAACAGCGATATAGTTCCAAGTCAGGATGATCAGTGAGTTGAAGGGGAACTTGTAGATGGTTGTTTTCCTATGTATCTGCTGCCCTTGTCCTTCTAGATGGAAATGGCATGGGTTTGCAAGGCGCTGTCTAAGGCTTTTTGGTGAATTTCTGCAGTGCATCTTATAGATAATTCACACTGCTGCTACTGAGGGCCGGTGGTGAAGGGAGTGGATACTTGTGGACGTAGTGCCAATCAAGTGGGTTACTTTGTCCTGGATGGTGTCAAGCTTCTTGAGTGTTGTTGGGGCTGCACTCATCCAGGCAAGTGGGGAGTATTCCATCACACTCCTGACTCATGCCTTACACATTGTGGACAGTTTTTGAGGTGTCAGGAAGTGAGTTATATGCTGCAATATTCCTAGCCTCGGATCTGCTCTTGTAACCATTGTGTTAATGTGGTGAATCCTGTTGAGTTCCAGTCAGTGGTAACCCCTAGGATGTTGACTGTGGGAGATTCAGTGACGGTAACACCACTGAATGTCAAGGAGCAGTGATTAAATTGTCTTATGGGTGATGGTCATAGCCTGGCATTTGTGTGGCACAAGTGTCACTTGCCACTTGTCAGTCCAAGCCTGGATATTGTCCATATCTTGCTGCATTTGAACACAGACTGCTACAGTGTCTGAGGAGTCGTGAATGGTGCTAAACATTGTGTAATCATTGGCGAAAATACTCACTTCTGACTTTATGATGGAAGGAAGGTCATTGACGAAGCAGCTGAAGAAGGTTGGGCCTAGGACACTACCCTGAGGAACTCCTGCAGAGATGTCCTGGAGCTGTGATTACTCACTTCCAACAACCACAACCATCTTGCTGTATGCCAAGTATGACACCGACCAGCAGAGTGTTTTCCCCTGATTGATTCCAGTTTAGCTAGGCCCCCCTTGATGCCACAATCAAAAGCAGCCTTGATGTCAAGGGTTTTCACTCTCATCTTACCTCAGGAATTCAGTTCGTTAGTCCATTTTGGAACCAAGGCTGTAATGAGATCAGAAGCTGAGCGGCCCAGATGAAACACAAACTGGGCGTCACTGAGCAAGTTGTTTCTGAGCAGGTGCTGCATGATAGTGCTGTTGATGACACCTTCCATCGGTTTATTGGTGATTGAGAGTAGAGCAATGGGGCGGTAACTGGCTGGGTTGGATTTGTCCTGGTTTGTGTGAATAGGACATACCTAGGCAATTTTCCACATTGTTAGGTCGATGCCAGTGTTGCAACTATGCTGGAACAGCTTGGCTAGGGGAGCAGCACATTCTGATGCACAGGACTTCAGTACTATTGTGGGGATTTTCTCAGGGCCCATAGCCTTTTCAGCATCCAGTACCTCCAAATGTTTCTTGATATCACGTGAATTGAATTGATTTGGCTGAAGACTGGTGTCTGTGATAATAGGGACCCAGTGGAGGTGGCTGAGATGGACCATCCACTGGCACTGAGACGGTACTGTATCTGAACATAAGAGGTTACACCCAAAGGAATCAACCCACTAATACCAACACCTAACCTGAAGTTATTTTCCTGTTACCATAGCTTACAAATGCTTTTCTTTCTTTTGGTCTTGATTTTCTGCGCAGCTCCCTCCAGCATCCAATCTACCATCTGTTCTCTTTGGATCCTGTTCACTTCAGGTTCACCTGACCTCTTGTTCACTGATTGTGGTCAATAACTTCAACACAAGGTAAGGTCTGGTCATTGAAAGCCTGTTGTATTTGACAGTATTTCACATCAGGATCATTTAACATTATCCCATTAACTGGCTGGAATATAGAGGAAATTTTACATGAGAGGTATCTCATAGTAACATAATAACAAAAATGTATGAGAACTGATGTAAAGACAGGAACAACACAAATGATTACAAGTGACAAAGGAATGAGAATCTATAGATAACGGTTAAGCATCTACTTGTTGATGACATATGTAAAATTTCAGATGATATGGATAAAATAAATTCAGAGTTTTATGTAATTAGGATGGCATGAAAAATATAAAGGGTTAAAAGGCAACTGAAACAGATTAGATATTCTTTACTTCATATATGATGAAATATTGAAAATAGCGTATGTGGTGGAGGGCAAGACATTAGAGGAATTTAGCTTGCTGCCTGGGTATGTAATGGGAAAGTAAAGCGGTTACTTTACTGAATGGCCTTATCTTGTCCTTGACTTTTATGATGTCTGTGTACAAATATAGTTCTCTCCAATCTAGAATGAGATTATTAATAGGCAAAAGGGAAATGTCACAGCTATGAAAAGGTTAGCAGAACAAAACAACACATTTGATCATGTACGAGAAGTTTTTAAACCAGAGCACAACCTCAAGAAAGTGATTTTAACAACTGTACTGATCTTCTGATAATTAGGTTTAAAATTTTTTTTTAATATTCGAAAATCTATTGTTTTATAATTATTAATGGTTAAAGATGGTTAACAAACACAAATAAATGCGGTCCCTAAGCTTGGCTCAATGTGTTGCATTTGCAATCCTAAATCACAAGATTGTGGGCTCAAGTTCTGTTCTAAGCACAGAGCTTAGATACTCTGATGCAGTACTGAAGGAATGATCCCTAACAGTTATTAATCAAATTTCATAGTTTCTTAACATGATTTCAATGAAGAAAAGGGAGTTCTTTCGCTGTCCTGGTCAATGTCGCTCGCATGGAACAAGAAGTTTCATCAGGTTGTTTGACACTGGGCAAACCAAATGACTGCTGCACTTTCAAATTTCAAAAGAATGAGTTATACATAAAGCACTTTGGGAGGATTGTCATTGAAATTTATGTTCATCTTGTTAGTTAATATTATTGTTAGGGAATAATGCATTTTCCATTTCAGACATCCAGTGTCAAGATCAATATTGATTGATCTGACAGCACTTAATGCATCAGAACATTCACACAGTTCCTGATCAGGAAGTCATAACTTGACAAAGAAATTTCAACCATGAATAATGATGCAGTTTGGGAGATTCTTTAAACTCTGATCGCCTGGTAGACTTGTGAATATTTTTCTGCAATTACACATTGGTATGATGACATAACTAATGGATTAAAGTCACATCACCACAATTTTCGATAACTAATGAAAACAATCAGGATTGTATTTTTGTCTAACCCTGTTTATTATACAAGTTACTGAATTATTCAAGGACTGAGTTAAGCAAAATGTATATTTCATACACCAGAGAGTAGCACATTATACATTTGCCTACATACTGCAAAAAATAATGCTAATATTTTAATGCTAAATGTTCTTTGTCTATGATTGCATGTTAAAATGTATGTAGATATCGATTGTTAAACAATAAGTTTTCCTGTCAAACTCCTTTGAGACACAGTTATACATTATCTCTCTCTCCTCCACGAAAAGTTCATCCCAGTGATCCATTTTCTGTGTCCAACAAGTTACGTAACAATTCTTTTCCAGTACATGCTTCTCCCAGCTTACTGGCCCCCTCAACTCTGCTATGGTCTCATGAGGACATTCTTACTCCCTCATCAAGCAAACACGCTCTTCCATTGATGACCAGACCTTCAACCTCATTTGGCATTCTCTACCTGCAAGTCCCAGTCACCCCAATACCTCACCCTCTTTCTCAGTCACTTTGTCTAAACATTTGGTCACCACTCCCAATAACTCCTATGGTTTGAGTCCATTTGTTTTCACTAGCTTGGGACTTTTCTACACTATTAGATTTTCATAAATGGAGGATTTTTATGCATCACCATTTTTATTCCTGACTTCCTTTACATAGTTCCATGCCAAAATAATTATCCCAAACTAAACATTTTCTCACATTAACCACCTTATGGCCTCTGAGTGAAACTGTTAATTTAGCAGCAGTCTTTGGTGGTGAGTACAAGCAAGCAGTACCTCAAATTAACTTGCAGTATAACAAGCATTCAGAAGGGAATGTTCTTGTTTCAGAGCCAACTGGACACCAGGGATATGAACATTCCACCGCCTAGTCTTTAGATCTCTAAACCTTATAACGACACTGTTTTCATCTTATGTGAATATCCAGCCATTGGTCAATGTTCCTTTATGGCAATAATTTGGCGTGTATCTCAGAATGTTCTTCATTGAAATTATTTTCTAACTTCACAATTGAACAAGCCTTTGAGATAAAACCTTTTATTCCCTCAATTTCAATCTTCTCCCCAAATTACATTTTTTAAAAAAGAAAATTCTGATTCAAATTGAACGTATTCAGCGGAATTCAAAATGCTTGTTGAGGTAAAGGGGAGGATAGAATGTCTTAGCAACAATTTGTGAATATTTTGATAATGTGTTCTCCAAAATTCTGCAAAGTATAGACATTATGAACATTCCACTGCCACCCTATAATTAGCTCTTAAAGGCAAACTAAAAATCAAATCACAATCTTAATCGTAACCTGGCTTCAAAAACATCCATCAACCATTTCCTTTTCCAATAAGGGTCATGACGAACAATACTGGGCCGCTTAACATGTGGGTTGCACTTTTCTCTGAACAATGAGCCAGCCAATAATATATTATTTCTTTTTTGCAACCTCATAATTACAATTACAAGTTGCCATCGAGACCAATACATTCCAAACCAGAAAGCTTCGGTGCTAGTCTCCTGGTTGTCTCGTCTCTCAAGAGTTAACCAGTTCTGAAGAAGGGTCATTAGACCCTAAACATTAACTCTGATTTTGCCTTTACAGATGCGGGCAGACCTGCTGAGCTTTTCTAGCAACTTCTGTTTTTGCTCCTGATTTACAGCATCCACAGTTCTTTCGGTTTTTATGTTGCATGACTCGCCCTGATACCAAGCACTATAATTTCCAAGAACATTTTCCAACAGTTTAACCCACTCTGTTCGCTGTCTTTATTCCCTTTCTAGAATAGTGGCTTTCTCATCCATGACTCTGTTCAAAGTCTTTCCTTCTGGCAAGGTCTCATACAACAACAGAGATAGTGATACTTTATAGATTTAGCACATGCTCAAACAACACATAGGGATTTCAACTCAATGGAAAATTCACCAGTATGTTCCAAAATATATTTAGCTATAAATATAAATAAAAAGTATAAATAAAATAAATAATTTACAAATCTCAATGTACAAGAATACAAATACACCATGAACTGTCATATTCAGCTACCGCTAACTCTTTACAATATTGACATACAGTCAGATCCTCTGCTGTTTATAGTATCCACATAAAGGGGCATCTTATGCTGTTTAAAACTCCATGATGTAACCAGTCAGACAGCAAGGTATTCCCAACTCACCAGAATGGAAGGAATTTACAGTACCTTGCAGCCTCTGGAGTTCATACAATCAATAGTTTGTTTAATCGCCAAGTTCGGTGGCTCAATCAGCTCCACTTGTGTTTTGACGCTGTTCTCAAAGTAGGGCCCAATCAGAATATAATTCTCTCCAAGCTGATCTACTGTCAATTTGGTTTTGGTTTGGATGACAGTATAGATACCACCCACTAGAACAGAAAAAGAGCAGTCAGAATTGAATAAAGGGACATACTTCAATATCCATATATTCTCACATAAAAAATGCATGAAAAAAATGTTATTTGACTACAACTTTCAAAGATCATACATCAAGTACAATCTCATGGATTCTGGCCCCAACCATCTGCAGGCAATCACTGCAGACAAATATCCAAATATATATAACAACAGTGCAAATAATAGACAGGAGCAAAAACTTCTCACAATTAAAAATGTAACTGATTCACAGTGAAATTGTATTTGGTTACTCTTTATGCGGCTGATATTTAGTCAAATCCCTATAAAAGATTAGCGAATCTCCAATGCAGGATGGAGCAAATTGTCAACACTGGTCTGGAGTCCTTCATAAGTAATGATACAAGACTCAATTCTCCCCCTTTCCATGGAAAAACATCACTTTAACAAGAAGTACATATTTATCTTACAACCTTCCCTTCCATTTCGTGATGTTTATTCCACTTTTACACTTTGCGTAAATTGTACTATGCTATTTCTCCAATTCCCAAACAATTGTAACTACCCATGTTTCACATAATAGACCCTTACATTCAGCTGACAGGAGCGACTTGCAATGCACCAGTCTGAGTTCGGTGTAAAAGAAGTTTGAATTTCCAATCGTCCAACTCTGATCCCTTAAGATATGATTTAATCCATACTTTCATTCTATTGCACAGGCCCCAAACTTTTTATTATTCTTTCATGGGATGTGATTGTCACTAGCCAGGCCAACATTTGTTGACCATCTCTAACTGTCCTGGAGAAGATGGTGACAAGCTGTCTTCCTGAACCTCGATAGTCCACTTGGTGCTTTTAAATTTTGACATAGTGGCAGTGAGGGAACAGCAATAACTTAAAGGGAGTGGTGATCCAATCTGCTGCCACTGTCCTAGTTTTGGTAGCGGTCATAGCTATATGGCAACCATCTGCAGTGCCTTCATGAGGTGCTACAGTGCACTGCAAACATGGAACACACAGCTGCCATTGTGCATCAGCGGTGGAAAGACTGAATGTTTAAACTGGCAAATCAGGTGCCAGTCAAGTGGATAATAAAATGTGAGGCTGGATGAACACAGCAGGCCAAGCAGCATCTCAGGAGCACAAAAGCTGACGTTTCGGGCCTAGACCCTTCATCAGAGAGGGGGATGGGGGGAGGGAACTGGAATAAATAGGGAGAGAGGGGGAGGCGGACCGAAGATGGAGAGTAAAGAAGATAGGTGGAGAGGGTGTAGGTGGGGAGGTAGGGAGGGGATAGGTCAGTCCAGGGAAGACGGACAGGTCAAGGAGGTGGGATGAGGTTAGTAGGTAGCTGGGGGTGCGGCTTGGGGTGGGAGGAAGGGATGGGTGAGAGGAAGAACCGGTTAGGGAGGCAGAGACAGGTTGGACTGGTTTTGGGATGCAGTGGGTGGGGGGGAAGAGCTGGGCTGGTTGTGTGGTGCAGTGGGGGGAGGGGATGAACTGGGCTGGTTTAGGGATGCAGTGGGGGAAGGGGAGATTTTGAAACTGGTGAAGTCCACATTGATACCATATGGCTGCAGGGTTCCCAGGCGGAATATGAGTTGCTGTTCCTGCAACCTTCGGGTGGCATCATTGTGGCAGTGCAGGAGGCCCATGATGGACATGTCATCAAGAGAATGGGAGGGGGAGTGGAAATGGTTTGCGACTGGGAGGTGCAGTTGTTTGTTGCGAACTGAGCGGAGGTGTTCTGCAAAGCGGTCCCCAAGCCTCCGCTTGGTTTCCCCAATGTAGAGAAAGCCGCACCGGGTACAGTGGATGCAGTATACCACATTGGCAGATGTGCAGGTGAACCTCTGCTTAATGTGGAATGTCATCTTGGGGCCTGGGATGGGGGTGAGGGAGGAGGTGTGGGGACAAGTGTAGCATTTCCTGCGGTTGCAGGGGAAGGTGCCGGGTGTGGTGGGGTTGGAGGGCAGTGTGGAGCGAACAAGGGAGTCACGGAGAGAGTGGTCTCTCCGGAAAGCAGACAGGGGTGGGGATGGAAAAATGTCTTGGGTGGTGGGGTCGGATTGTAAATGGCGGAAGTGTCGGAGGATAATGCGTTGTATCCGGAGGTTGGTAGGGTGGTGTGTGAGAACGAGGGGGATCCTCTTGGGGCGGTTGTGGCGGGGGCGGGGTGTGAGGGATGTGTCGCGGGAAATGCGGGAGACGCGGTCAAGGGCGTTCTCAATCACCGTGGGGGGGGAAGTTGCGGTCCTTAAAGAACTTGGACATCTGGGATGTGCGGGAGTGGAATGTCTATCGTGGGAGCAGATGCGGCGGAGGCGGAGGAATTGGGAATAGGGGATGGAATTTTTGCAGGAGGGTGGGTGGGAGGAGGTGTATTCTAGGTAGCTGTGGGAGTCGGTGGGCTTGAAATGGACATCAGTTACAAGCTGGTTGCCTGAGATGGAGACTGAGAGGTCCAGGAAGGTGAGGGATGTGCTGGAGATGGCCCAGGTGAACTGAAGGTTGGGGTGGAAGGTGTTGGTGAAGTGGATGAACTGTTCGAGCTCCTCTGGGGAGCAAGAGGCGGCGCCGATACAGTCATCAATGTACCGGAGGAAGAGGTGGGGTTTGGGGCCTGTGTAGGTGCGGAAGATGGACTGTTCCACGTAACCTACAAAGAGGCAGGCATAGCTGGGGCCCATGCGGGTGCCCATGGCCACCCCCTTAGTCTGTAGGAAGTGGGAGGAGTCAAAAGAGAAGTTGTTGAGTGTGAGGACGAGTTCCGCTAGGCGGATGAGAGTGTCGGTGGAGGGGGCCTGGTCGGGCCTGCGGGACAGGAAGAAGCGGAGGGCCTTGAGGCCATCTCCATGCGGAATGCAGGTGTACAGGGACTGGACGTCCATGGTGAATATGAGGTGTTGGGGGCCAGGGAATTGGAAGTCCTGGAGGAGGTGGAGGGCGTGGGTGGTGTCACGGACATAGGTGGGGAGTTCCTGGACCAAAGGGGAGAAAATGGAGTCCAGATAGGTGGAGATGAGTTCGGTGGGGCAGGAGCAGGCTGAGACGATGGGTCGACCAGGGCAGGCAGGTTTGTGGATTTTGGGAAGGAGATAGAAACGGGCCGTGCGGGGTTGTGGAACAATAAGTGGGCTGCTTTTTACTGGATGGTGTCAACTTTGAGTGTTGTTAGACCTACACTCATCCCAGCAAGTGGAGAATATTCCATCACATTCATGACTTTTCTTATAGATAGTGAACAAGCATTGAAGAGTTGATCACCAAGCAGATTTGATCACCAAGCTTGTGTTAGATTGCAATCAAACACACTGGCTTGGTGAGCAAGTCTACAACTGCATCCATAACCCAAGTTACAAATCCTCTCAAAACCTTTAGTTAGAAGACAAAGTAGTCACCATAAATTTCCCAGCCTTCTTTTGTAACCAAAGAATTTATATGGCTGGTTTCACTCAGTTTCTCAATAATGGCAATACCAGTATGTGGGTGGGGGAGGAATTCAGAGACAATAGTACCATTGTATGTTCCAGGGATATACTAGATTCTGTCATAATAGAGACAGTCATTGCCCAGTCTTTGATTATCACATCAGCCTAAGCCTGAATGCTGTCCATGTCTTGCTACACATGGACATGGACTGCCTCAGAACTGGAGCAATTATAAATGGTGCTGAAACTTGTGCACTTATTAGGAAACATCCCCACTTTCTGACTAAATGATGGAGGGAAGGTCACTGATCAAACAGATCAAGATGGTTCATTGGCCTCATGACTACACTGAGGAGCTCTGCAGCAATGGCCTGGCTCTGAGATAATTGGCCACCAACAACCACAGCCATCTTCCGTCATGGTGGGTTGTCTCCACCTTTGGAAAATTTTCCTTCTGATTCCCATCAACTTTAATCCTTAATGTCACAGTGAGACAAATGCTGTTTTTGTGCCGAGGGCAGACACTTTCATCTCACACGTCCAGATCTTTTGTCCATGTTTGGACCAAGGAGCTGTAATAATGTCAGGAGCCAAGTGGCACTAGCAGAACTCAAACTTAGTGTCAGTGAGCAGATTGTTGCTGAGCAAGCATCACTAATCAGCACTGTTCATTACCCTTCCCCATTTATTCTGCTGACTGATCGAGAATAAGGCAATGGGGCAGTAATTGACAGATTGGGGTTGTCTGTGGTCAGGACCTGTGAGTAAGTTCCTGCACTATTTGACTGATGCTTCCATTCCATTGTCTTCAATGCCTCTCCACTTCTCTCTGTCCTCCTTTAAACTACCACTATGTCTTGGACCAAGCTTTTAACCATCCTCGCTGATATCTTCAAGTCTTTGGATTCATGTCAAGTTTTGTTTGACTACCTTCCTGTGAAGTGCCTTGGAAATCATCCAACAATAAAGGCATTTCATTAATTCAACCTGTTGAGATGATTCATATTCTAATATTTTGGAAGCATAAAAACCAGATAATGCATCTTTTATAGATTTTTAAAATATATATATAAAATATATATATAAAAAATAAATATAATTGCCTCTCTGGGGGTTGAAAAACAATCAGCAACTTTTATTTCAAACTATGTGAGTCATTTCAGTAAAGATAGCACTTAAAAAAGGCAAATCAATCTTTACAGATCTGGCAGGTCTGATTCCTATCCCAACTTGTGCAAATCTCAGGCTGACTGATGCAAAAAATGAATTGCAACATTGTTGGGATATGAAGGGGCTAAATGAGCCAGGCTTCCTCTCTTGTTCGGTATTGGGTGACACCTCTTGGGGCATGGACAATCAGTGATATTGGCTGGAAATGATCAGCTAAAGCTTTGATGTATGTTCATGTTAATATTGAACCAAATATTAACATGATTTGTTAATGTGATACAGTTTGGCTTCACACCTGAAGAATAATCAGCAAGGTGAGGTGTGATCAGGCAACCATCATCAATGGAAGTATTGGCCCGAAAGAATCAGGTTTTGGAGAGAAACAGGGGCAATAAATAACTGAAAAATAAAATATTAAAATCTGTAAATGTCCTCATGAAAGTAAAATTTTGAGAACTAAAAGTTAACCTCAATTTAAACATCCAAAAAAGTTATCATTTCAGATATTTATCTCAAGAGTTAATTTTTGAACATTACTTGCAACTTCCTCTGAAAACATTTTCTATTCTGTAAAAAGTTGTGACAGCTTCTTTCTCAGACCTAGCAGATCTCTTGTGGTGCTGCTCATGTTGAGTAAGAGGATATGTTGCTTATTACTGAGAAATATGCAACACATCACAGAAAATACCCTAATATTGTCGGTTGGACAAACTATAATTAACCACAACTGTTTTAAAAACCAGTAATCACTGTAATTAACAGCAAGGAAGACATTGCTTGTTGATTACAGTGTGTAGCCAGTAACATTTGACAGCAGCAGTCTCAGATTTCAGTTGCCAGGGTTACATGGGACAGTCATTTAGGAGGATTTTATAGCAGGATAATAAAACTTCAAGAACATACATGGTTACACTCATTCAGCCTAAAGTCTGTTTAGAGTCCATTCAGGATTAGAGTATGAATTCATGAATTGCTGAAGACAGTAAAGATAGGATGAGTAAACTTTGTTGTGAATTAATTTTATATTCATCTACGTTACAAACATTACATTTATATTCTCGAACCAGCAGTGCCAAGCAGCATGTAGTTGTTCTGTTGATCTGATATAGTACTGACCTTCCAAAAATGACTTGATGTAGTTTGGCTCAGTATCAGGGTGCGAATAGCATTTATGTGTTCAACTTGGAGTGTGAGGTGCCATTTTCTTTGGATGTAGAGTTTTGAAGAGTGAAGTTTACAGGTAAGACAGCAGGTTGACTGGACTTAACTTGAGTGAACAGCAGCACGCACAGAGTCTAACAACAAGCAAAGTTATGGCAGAAACTTTTACTACAGCCAAGATCAGGGAATTTTAACTTTCAAAGTGGCACTCATAACAACGATGACTACACTTCAAAAATAACGCATTGACTCTAAGGTAGTTTGGATTGTCCTGAGGTAGTGACTGGTGTCATGCATCTATAGGTTTGTCCATTGTCAGATGGATTCTGGGGCCTCAGATTAAATTATGAGATTTTACAAACTCTGGTTCAATATAATTGTTTCCTCAAAGTTAGAACATAATGTGAAATTCACTGTAAAATAAGACATTTTAAAATTATACACTTAAAAGACCTCTTCACAGAGCAATCTGCTGTACAACTTTGTGGTATGATTATTTCAAAACAAAACTGTCCCTGCATGAGAGGAGTCAGAACAGAGTGAATCAGAAAGATATACTCAAAACATATTTTGATTGTTGGCGCTTATTTGAGTCCAAGATCGAGGGCATTCATAAAGATTTTAAAGTGTCGATGTTTAGTTACAGTTTGGAACGATATTCTGCAAACCATTTCCAAATAAAGGTAGAATTTAAAAAAAAACTGTGAGGCTTGAAATCAGAAGCAAGAAAAAAACTTTATTGGAGGAACTCAGCAGGTCTGTCAGCATCTGTGGAGAGAAAACAGAGTTAACATTTGGAATCCAAGCAGCCCCTCTTCAGAGCTGAGAAGGGTCACTAAACTCAAAACATTAATTCTGCTTTCTCTCCACAGGTGCTGCTAGACCTGCTGAGATCCTCTAGCAATTCCTTCAAATAAATGTGTTTTTGCTCCTTTTGAAATGTACAAACTTCAGGCCTGCTGTAGCATTCATTTTTCAGAGTTGCTGCTCCCCCACACAGCTGAGAGCAGCAAATCAGTCTCAAAAGAAATAATGAGAAACAATTAAAACTAAATTTTAAACTCGAGTGCAGTTAGCACAATTGCATCATGGTCATAGAGTCATACAGACCCTTTGTTTGAACCAGTCCATACTGAACATAATCGCAAATTAAACTACTCCCACCTGCTTGCTCCCGGACCATATCTCTCCAAACCTTTCCTATTCATGTACTTATCCAAATGTCTTTTTAAACGTTGCAATTGTACCAACACCCACCAACTCCTCAGGAAGTTCAATCCACATGTGAACCACCCTTTCTGTAAAACATGTCCTTTTTAAATCTGTCTCACCTTAAAAACATGCTCCCTCTTCTTGAAATCCCCCATACTAGAGAAAGGCACCTATCACTAGCCCTATCTATTCCCCTCATGATTTTATAAATTTCTAGAAGGTCTCCTCTCAACCTCCTACACTCCAGAGAAAGAAGACTCAGCCTATCTAGCCTTTCTTTGGAAATCAAACCTTTCATACCCGGCAACATCCTGGTAAATCACTTTTGAACCTCACCAGCTTCATAAAATCCTTCCCATAACTAGGTGACCAGAACTGGACACAGTACTCCAGACGAAGCTGCACCTATGTCCTGTACAACCTCAACATGACTTTCCAATTCCTATACTGAAAGAACTGAGCATTGAATGCAAGCGTTACAACTCTTTTCTAACAACCCTGTCTACATGATGCAAACTTCAAAGAATTATGCACCTGAAGCTCTAAGTCACTCTGCTGTACAGGACAACCCAAGGCCCTACTATTAATTGTATAAGTCCTACCCTTGTTTATTGTACCAAAATGCAATACCTCGCATTTATCCAAACTGAACCCATCTGTCTTTTTTTCCAGCCCATTAATCCATTTAATCAGGATCCCTTTGTAATCTTAGAAAACCTTCTTTGCTGACTGCTATGCCACCAATTTTGGTTTCAAACGCAAGCTTACTAACCATGCCTTCTACATTCTCGTCCAAATCATTTATATAAATGACAAACAAAAGAGGACCCAGAACCGATGTGTGTGGAACATCACCAGTCACAGGCCTCCAGTTTGAAAAACAACACTCCACCACCGTTACTCTGTCTCCTGCTGTTAAGTCAATCATGTATCCAATTGGCAAGCTCACCCTGAATCCTATGTGACGGAGGGTTACTAATTAGACTACCATGTGGAATCTTGTTAAAGGCTTTACTGAAGTCTAATAAAAAATGTCTATTCTTTTTTTCCTTATTTCCTATTCATTAATTTTTTTGGCAACTTCCTCAAAAAGCTCAACCAAGTTTGTGAGGCACAATTTTCGTCACATAAAACCATGCTGATTAGTTTCAATATTTATTAACAGAGACAACCAATTTATTTTTATTGCTACAGTTTGGTGCTGGAAATACTGCAATTTTTCAAAATGGATAACTACTTTCAAATTGAGTCTACGGTGACTGTGCAACTCAATTCTGAAATGTGCCAACAGTGACACTGGCATGTTCTCAGAAATACTGTCAGGGAGAGGGGAAACAACTTTGATGGGGACACAAAATCTGCATATATGCATCAACTGCCTGATGTACTGCACTCCTTGCACTGATTTCTGTTTGCTTCGGTTTTTTTGTTCATCTTTTCCCTCCTGCATTCAATAAAAATAATATAAAACACTAAAAACTATGTATTTTTTGACATTTTTGCAAAATGCAAAATGTCAAAATTAGCTTTTATTAACCTAATCATCCTTTACTGTGTTTAAAGGAGTTTTAGAACTATCATTGCAACTTCTTGTGGCTGATCTATAGCCAAGAACTGATGCTTGTAGCAACACACTCCTCCTATTACAAATTAGTTTTCAGTCTGCAATATCATCTGTTGCTAAATTAAATGTGTGCATCTTATGACTAATCAGAAATGCTGATCATGAAGATGTCTTACACACTCCCCACCCCTGCCCACTCCACTCTCAAATTTAGGGAATTGCAGTGAAACTGGTCTAAATTACAAGTTCAATGTTATTGCTCTTGATCTTAACAATCAAATTTCATTGAATCAGCATTTACTCAAACTCCAAGAACTGAAAATTGTGAAACTTATTACATTGCCTTCCCATCTCAATCTACAGATGTTTAAATCACAACTTGCTGTCACCCATTCAGTATTCGTAATTTATCTTAGTTTCTATTTTACTTTGTATGACATTTATATAGATCTCGTATGAGTCAACCCAATGGAATGGAGAGGGCTGAAAGGAAAATGGGAGGCTTTCCTAAAGGCCTCATTTATAGTCAAAATATAGTCATTTATAGTCAATATTGCTAGAATCCTCACTCAAAATACAGCCTTCAATCACTGGTGGATCCGTTCAGGAAGAGGCTTGTATTATTGGTCTTATTCTTTTCGTAATTAACTCATGGGATGTCAGCATCTCTGGCTGGGCCAGCATTTATTACCCATCCTGAATTGCTTAGAGAGCAGTTAAGAGTCAATCACATTGCTGTGGGTCTGGAGTCACATGTAGGCCAGACCAGGTAAGGATGCCAGTGTCCTTCCCTCAAGGATATCGGTGAACCAGATAGGTTTTTCTGACAATCAACAATGGATTCATGGTCATTATTAGACTCTTAATTCCAGATTCAAATTCCACCATCTGCCCCAGAACACTATCTGAATTTCTGGATTAATAGTCTAATGGTAACACCAATAGGCCATCGTCTCCCCTAACTGAAAAAAATTCCTAAGTGATCTATTATTCAATACACTGAACTCCTTGCTAGATCAGATATGGACAATGGTACAAACAAGACATTCTGCTCCTAAGATGCTGCTTGGCCAGCTGTGGTCATCCAGCTCTACACTTTGTATCTCGGATTCTCCAGCATCTGCAGTTCCTATTATCTCTGATACATGTAGGCATGCTTACTAATTTTGCCAGTTACATTTCTTCTTTATTTCTTTGATCTCTTCTCCTGAAGGCACTGACATTACTCATGTAAAACTAATGATTGTGTAAATATCACTTGTGTTATTATACAGGGGAGTAACTCATCGATGGATTGACCAGAGATCTACACTCACAATTCCTTCAACTTCCCATCCCAAAAACACAGAACCCTCATACACCAGCACAAGAACTCTGCCATGCAACAGTACACCGAACTAAGTCACAGTCATCTGCCCAAATTCAAGTGCATTGACTCTGGGGTAAGGAGCTAATCAACTTGTGTGGAGTAATAATTGCAAACTTAATTGGTGAAAGTACTGTTCAATGCGGGATGAAGTCACAAACCAAGCAAGTCCTAGGGTGGATTCTGATTTTGTGCACAGCCTGCTTAACTAACCAATCCGTCAACACTCAATATTTCGAATAACACATCAAGAACAACCACTAAGACAAGGTGTTAAAAGAAAGTTGGCATTAATGGAACTAAATTCCACTGTGGCCAACAGTCTCTGGTGAGTAGTAGAGACAGTAGGAAGGAAAAGGAAGATCTCCTTACAGGACAAAAAGAAGTTCATTTGCAGCCATCATTTGCTTCAGGTATAAATGTGTTGTCATCAACCTTTATTTTGACAATGAAGCCAAAGTCATATATAGAAGCAGCCTCTGAGTAGTACTCAGAGCCCTCTCTTGTTTAATTGTGTCAAAATGGGAAAATGTCAAGTTGAAGCTGGGCACTTTCAAGCAGGGAAGACATCTAGCAATATTAACAGTGGCTGGGAGCAGACCATTCACACAAACTTTCAGAAACAGGCCCAAGACATAATAGATTGAAAACAGGGACATTCAACACAAAACTACCTCAATACAATCTTTGTACATTCACAGTAACAGGGTGTACTTGATATTATCAGATATAAAGAGATCCAAGGAGAAAAATGATCAAAGTTCATAACATCATAAATGGACCATATATGGGAAGCCCAGAGCATTACTTTGAAATAAGCCAGTAAAAAAGGCAGAGATATAAATATAAATGAGTAAAAAAAATTGAAAACTTATACAAGTTTACACTCAGAAGAATAACACATATGTATAATATTGTTCTTGTGTGAGAGTAGCTAAGTCGAAAGATATCCAAGATGTGATGTTACGATGGGAAAGCTGGATGTACGCATGCAGTAGTTTTCAAACTTTCTTGTGTGGGGGAATCCCACATTTTCAGAAGCACGTCTGCTACCTGAAGATGACCAGTGCTATAACTTCAACTAAAACATCAGAAATATCCTGGTAAAATAAATATGCTACAATTCGTTACTAGTGACTGCTCACAGCTGGTCTGACGCCAAAACTCAAGCAAACAGGAAACCTGAGCATTGCCTGGGATTCCTACAGCCTTATGTGAAGGATGAGTTTGGATGCGGGCAGAATGACCTTTTCTTGTCCTTGACCTTTACATTCTTATCTTGGCAAGTATGCAGGATTGGAAGGTTTTTCCTAAACCTGTAATGTGCCTCGACTAAACCTCAACGACACTAAAATGTGGTATTATTGTGATATGACATTTGAAATGTCAATGAGCAAAGCTCATTTAATATATAATACACCAATGCGTCTGTTTTTTTTAAAGCATATGCAGCGTACGTGTTGCTGCTTTGCAGCGAAGGCGGACAAGAAATTGCTTTGACAAGGATACAAGTATTGATACTGTTTCCCAGCAGAAGTGGGGGGTGGTAGTTTGTTGTTAGTTTGCCTGCCCCGGCCGAGTTATGCAGAGCCGGCCTCCTGCCGCCGCCGCCGCTGCGGGAACTGCAGCCCTTACCTTTATTCGCCACCTCCCAGGCGACCTCGAACAGGACCAGGTTGTCGGCTGGGAGTTCATCCTCGAAGCCGGTGAGCGAACTGTAGGAAGGCGAGCTGCTCAGGAAGGACATGGTGCTGAGATCGCAACAGGATTCGGCTACATCGGAAATGAAAATGGAACGACTAAGAACGCCGCTCCAGGCACCGAGCCAGCTGCCAGCAGTACCTAGAAACCCCACTAGGGGGAATGTGATGGGAAACAAACCGAGAGGCGCAGCGACCACCAGGGGGAGCGGATTTACAGAAACCCCTCGGTCTGCATTAGAAGCGGAGGAATGAGTAAATGAATGGACCCGAAACATTAATTCTGGTTTATCTCCATAGATATTGTCAGACCTGAGATTTTCCAGCAATTTATTTTTTTAAATTTCTGATGTTTAGCATCCGCAGTTTTCTTGGGATTAAATAAATGAGTGGATGTATGCAGAAAGTGCTTATCTGGTTAGTCACCACTTTACGGAAAATGGAATTACCATGTAAGGCTATTTCAGATAAAGTTCCGAGATTAATAATAACTTGCATTTGTAGAGCGTAGTAAAGTAAAATAATAAGAAGAACAATAAATGAATCAACATTGGAGTTGGGAAAGGTCAGAGGCTTAGTTGAAAAAGTGAATTTTAAAAAGGAGTTTAAAAGCTAGAAATGGAAAGCAGGTCTGAGGATTTGGGAGTGATTCTTGGTCATAGCAACTGATTTCTAAATTAAAAAGAAAACATTAGCTACCAGATTAATTTGCAATATTGTTAACGTTTAGACGTGACAAAAATTGAAATACATCACAGTTTAGCCCACAATTAACATTAAACGACTAATGTATGAAATAAGATTCGAGAGCTTTGGTTACTACAGTCTGTAATATAGGTGAGCAAATGCCGTCATTCTGCGAGAGACTAAAGGAGATAAAGACATAAGTCATATGATCAGATCAAAACAAAAAGTGCTAGAGATCAAAGTCGGTCAGGCAGCATTCGTAGAGAGACAGCAAGCCAAAGTTTGGAGTCGAAATGACTCTTCATCACCGCTTACATGAAGTGTGGAAGGAACAGCATTTGTACAATAATAGCCGTTGGGGAGGAGTGCTGGGGGAGAAAGCAGAAGTAGGCCATTCAGCCCATCAAAGCTGCTCTGGCATTCAGTGAAATCATGGCTGTTGTAATAAGAGGCCATGTTGGTAGTATATTAGTCTGGATAAAGGATTGGTTCGCTAATAGAAATCAGAAAATTGGGATATGAGGAGGGTGTGGTGTGCATTTTCAGGTTGGCAAACAGTAACTTGTAGAGTGCCACAGTATGGGTACTGTGGCCACAATTATTTCCTATATATTAATGACTTGGTTGAGGGAAATTAATGTACTGTTGTCAAGTTTGTAAATGGCACAAACATAGGTGAAGACAAGTGGCAAGGATGACACCAAGATTTTGCAGGAGAATGTAGACAGGTGAAGTGAGTGAACAAAATCTTAGCATATGGAGGACTTGGCAGGAAAATGTGAGGCTACATACTTGGCATTCTGGAAGAACAAAGGAACTGAAAATAATTTAAATTGAGAAAGAGTGCTGGAAGCTATACTACAGAGAAATTTGGGAACCCTTGTACAAAAATCACAGAAAGCTAGCAGACAAGTTCAGCAGGTAATAAAGAAGTTAAATAGAATGTTGGTCTTAAATGGAGCTTAAAAATAGGGAGGTCTTACTAAAAATACACAAATTGGTAGTTAGACCATACCTCGAATACTATGAGGTTTTGGCCCATTTACCTAAAATTTCATGAAGTCTTATTCTGTTTAGTAGATTCCATATTTTGGATTGAAGGTATACTGCACAATGGGTCAGTAAAAGGAATCTTGCCACTCACTTCACTGCTAGAATCCAAATACTAGTGATGTTATGAGCATTAGGAAATGAAACATAACCATTTTGAGCAAGCTACGATTTTTATTCAATTAAATGAATTTTTGTATAAATTACATCACTATTGTATATGGGTAAATGAAGGAAAAGGGACCCCGTCTCCTCTCAGGACAGCATTGATCTACACTGAGAGTTAATCACATTTCATGGTCCTCTGAACTTCATTTTAACTTGCATAATACCAATAATCCACTTAAAATAGTAGTGGTATTTTTAAAAGTCATGCATTGAATTTGATAACACAGCGTGGAGCTGGAGCAACACAGCAGACCAGACGGCATCAGAGGAACAGGAAAGTTGACGTTTCGGATCAGGGCCCTTCTTCAGAAGCAGGATGTGCTTTTGGACAATATTGGAAAGTACCTTATAAATATATTTAACTATTTTTTCTTTCAAACTTTCCATTCCAAAACAACAGAAGGTTGTATCTATACAGCCCTCCTCATGTCAAAAAAATACATCAGTGCACTTCAGAAGCAAGCAGGTGAGAAAAGGAATAAATGGAAGTTAAAGGAATAAAAATATCTGGCTAAAGAAATTATCATTAAGTGCACCGGGGTTTGTCCCTTTAGATTCAATTATTGGCTTCCTTGACTCCTCCCTACCATTGACATCATGTTGATATGGCATTCTGCTGTTTGTATTGAAATATACATCAAACTTGACTCACTCTGCCTTCGCTGGTGCACATTGACTCCTGGTCCCCTGCTGCCATCTATATACAATTTTCATCCTCACGCAAAAATCCTTCATGGCCTTATTCCAAATATCTCTGTAACCACCTCCAAATCTCTGACCGTCCAAATCTGGCCTCTTAGACATTTTTAATCGCCTTGACCCCAGTAAGTCACCAAACTTCTAGGCCTTAATTTTTCATGTTCCTTGCGTTCTCTCCTCATCTCTGCCTTTTTACTCATCCTTTAAGGCTCTTTTTTAAAATCCACACTTTTGGTTAAGCTTTGAACAACATAATCGTTAGCTCTATATCAATCCATGTTTGATTATGCTTCTGTAAAATGCCTTGGCATGCCTTCCTACTTTAACGGAATAAATATAAATATTTATTTTTGTTTACTTTTGAAATTAGAGTGGGATGGAGCCAGGTGAAGTTGTTTGGAGGGAATTTCAGAGACCATGGATATCACACCTAAAGTATTAGTTTCCAATAATGAGTGGAGGAAAATGAAAAATGTGATGTGAGAGAATGTGGGCAATGAGATAAAAACAGAAAGTTCTGGAGAAACTCAGCAGGTCTGGCAGCATCTGTAGTGAGGAAAACAAAGTTAATATTTCACATGGAAAACTATTATTCTTTGGAAGCAGTGGTGGGGTGGGGTGTAAAAATCTTGCTGCAATTGTGCAGGATCTTGGCAAGACCACACCTAGAGCAGTGTGTGCAGTTTTGGTCCCCATATCTGAGGTAGCATGTGGTGACTATGGAAAAAGTACATCAAAGATATACCAGACTGATTCCTGGAGTGGTGGGACTATTACATGAAGAGAGACTGGATCAGTCAGAATTATATGCACTGCAGTTTAGAAAAATGAGTGCCAATCTCACAGAAATTAATACAATTCGAACAAGAAAAGGCCAACCACAGGGCAAGCACAGGAAGGCTTTTCCTGATGACTGGGGAGTTCAGAACCAGGAGTCACAGTCTAGGGATATAGGGTAGGCCAATTAGGACCAAGATGAGAAAACAATTCTTTACCCAAAGAGTGGTGAGCCTGTGGAATCCTGTGCAGTTGAGGCCAAAACATTGAATGTTTTCACAAAGGTGTTAGATATTGTTCTTGAGGCTAAAGGGTATGAGGAGAAAGCAGGTACAGGGACTGAAATGGATGATTAGCATGACCATATTGAATAGCATGAATGGCTGGGTAACCCACTCAGACTCCTATATTCCATGTTCTCCAGGGCACAGTAGTGGAGTGGAAGGGAAAGATCAGTAAAAGCTTAGATGGTGGCAGAGAATAGGAATGAAAAGTGTCACAGAACAAAAGGCAGAGGGAATTGTAACGATTGTACTGAAGAGTGAAAAGCAGTATCAAAAGAACAGACAATAGACTTTGGCAACGATTTCAATGAACTATTTGACTGGAAGGATTTACATGTGATTACGTCCTTTGTAAAATTTGTGTACAGGATTTATAACCATGATTGATGCATAGCAATCAGGCAAAAGAATATATATTATTTATTTTCCCTTCTAGACTGGGAGATGATAGCAAGGTGGTAATATCACTGGGACTAGTAATCCAGAGGCCCAGGTTCTGATGCTCTAGATACCAATGATCAAATCCCACCATAGAAGCTCATGGAATTAATAGTAAATATAATAAACTTGGAATTGAAAGCCTGTATCAGTAATAATTGTCATGAAGCTGTTATGAATTGTTGCATGCATTTACCTGGTTCCCTCATATCCTTTTGAGAAGGAAATCTGCTATCTTCACCTGGTCTTACCTACATATGACATCAGATCCGCAGCAATGTGGTTGAATCTTAATTGCCCTCTGAAATGGTCTAGCAAGTCACTTAAGTTCAAGGGCAGGGATTGGCAACAAATGCTGAAAATACCCACATCTCAAGAAAGAATAAGAAAAGATCAACCCAAAGAAGCAATGTGATCGCTATGGGCAATGATGCCTCTTTAACTGGAATGCTTATTACTCAGATTACTCCATAATTAAATTGCAACAACTTTGTCATTCTATATACTTTATTTGAAATTGTAAATACAAGCGGTCTGGAGCCACGATATCCATTTGTATTAATCAGTTAAAATGAATCAGGGAATTTAGATTGATTAAGATTAATTGAAGACCATTTAAATAATTCTTTAACGATATTAATTTTAAAAAATATGAACAATAAATGTACTGGAAATGTTCCACCAAGCATTAAAAAAGACTTCTCGCAAGATAGTTATCTACAATCCATTCCAATAAATTAATTTAAAACACTTGTCAATAAATTAATTTAAAATATATTTTAATAAATAATTTAAAACCAGTTCCAATAAATAATTTAAAAACTATTTCATTAAAGAATTTAAAATCCACAAGCCATAAATTATTATTTGTTAATAACAGAAATCTGTTTTGATTTTAGTTCCTCATTTATATGGCATTCTTCAGAATTCTCACAGGGTGTCTATTAACAGGAAATGACCCATTACACATAGCTCCAAAAAAGGCCAATTTCCAACAAGTGTTGGCAGGTTGTTGTTATTGTTAGCACTGCACATGTTCAGAGAGTGTAAACACTGAAAGTACAAGACTGATGGTGTGGTACAATTATGTTGTCGATTTTATGTGTTTTTCTTTGCGTACTATGGATAGGAATTTTTTTTAAAAAATAGATTGTCATTGCAAGGTTTCATTACTTATATGTGTAAAATTGACCTGAGTGGAAATGTTTTATAGGTGCCATCTGTATCTCACCCAAGTTCTCATTCTTCTTGACAATGAGGGTCAACATGATATTTGCTATGGATGGCATTGCAGAGGTAACTTATCTTGCATTACTTAACGCCTCCATACAACATTCTTTAAATGAACCTCTTTTCATTTTCTCTTCCCTAGCTTGTTGGCTTTATGGTAACATCTCCTGTGATTCAATGTACCAAATGAATTGAATCAGGGACTGTTTGATCTGATGTTTAGACCCAAACAGAGCACTGGATTACTCAAGAGCCACCTGGTCAACTTATTTTCTGTCACACTTTTTGCTGTTATTTCTAAGTCGTATAACTGTGTGAAGATATGTCACTAGTAACAGAGCCAGCAGATTTGAACAAATGGGTTTTATTATAATGTCCTTATTTCAAACTAAAAACTTATAAAATGCAGTATGCAGTTGATGAGCTACTGAGAAAGTTGAATGTGTCACCAGGTACTATCTCAATTTTTAACTTTAAACTAAAGGCAGTGCTTCTGGCATCTATAGTTTTAATTGGTTGTCCCAAATTTTCAAAAACAATTATGCTAATTTTGGGTCCACATTTTCTTCATCTGCTATTCAGAAGATGCTGACTCTGGTTAGCATTTCCACAGTCACCTTTGCACATTCTTGATATGTCAGTTCATTTAACTGTACATCAAGAGAGCACTCATCAGTTGACGAGACATTACTGATCAGCTTCATACTGTCCTCAGCTGACAATAACATGTACTTGCATTTGCTATCAAGGCTACTGGAATAACAATCAGAACTAGCAACCTTAGCTGATGTTCCCTTCCCTAGCCATTGAAGCTCATTGTAATCCTATTGCTCCTGTGACCATTTTTTTTCTTAAGTCTGTCCTGCTCAAATTTTATTTAAACAAATTTGTATCATTTGTTTTAATGTTTCACTGCCTGTGCTCATGTGCTCTAGCATGACTCAGTGGCTGTTCTGTTTATGTTTTTATCAATAGGTTGCTACGGAGGTTGTCACAAATGCAGTCATTCTATATTTGTGTCTCTCAGAGACATGTCAGTGTTACACACTGTACAGAAAAGTTGAAGGGAATTTGAGGAATCGACCATGTCAATATTACTTCTTCAGCTTGAGTTATATTTTACAACTTAGAAAGGTTACTAACACCATTATGGTCAGAGCAATCCTGACTATTTTCTTTGATTTTTCTGTTTGTTTCCTGTAGAGACATTATAATTTATGTTTTTGCTGAAGACCCATTTCTATATGTGTAATGAAATTCCAGAACAATTCATTCAGCAGATGTTTGCAAATAGTAACTTTTTGAATCTTCATAAATAAACTTTATAATGCCTCTACAAATAGCATAGCAACTAGAGGAATACGGCCCTACTGCAAGCTCCCAACATCACATCCTTCCATAAAATGTTTTGGATTAAAACTGAGATTACGCGAAGGAACCTTTTAGCAGTAAAAAAATGCTTATTCCAATGTCAACAACCACAATCCACAAATTCAAGATTAGAAGGGTGACGTGGAACCAAGTATTTGCACATTAATGTTACAAAGTGCTATCCATTATTAAGAGAATTTAAAGTTCACAAACACTGTAGTTCTTTTGATTTCCATGCTAAGTGGAGGATTTGGGCCAAACAACGGCCAAATTCTTCTAGGATCATATGTTCTGCCACAGAGAGAGAGTGATAGGCTTTCTCTGCCTCTTCTGCCTGGGCCAGGAGACAGCCACAAGTAGCGTCTATGACGTCCCAAGTAACAAAAGTAAAAGGATGCCTGTCAATAGTACAAAAAGTTAACAAAATAATCAGAGACATGAACGTGAGATAATAGGAACTGCAGATGCTGGAGAATCCAAGATAATAAAATGTGAGGCTGGATGAACACAGCAGGCCAAGCAGCATCTCAGGAGCACAAAAGCTGACGTTTCGGGCCTAGACCCTTCATCAGATGAAGGGTCTAGGCCCGAAACGTCAGCTTTTGTGCTCCTGACATGCTGCTTGGCCTGCTGTGTTCATCCAGCCTCACATTTTATTATCAGAGACATGAACGTTTCAGTTTAAGATGTCTCTCCTTTGAATGAAAAATCACAACATGGTAACAAATGCAATCATATTAAGTATTAGATCTCAGATTGTGCAGGTCCTATCTTGTGTGTGGGTGTGCTTAAAAAAACTTTATGAAGAAACAGCTTCCAGGATGATTTAAATAAGAGAAGTGCCCTGGATAAAGGAGTTAGCAATAATAAAAATATATCATTGTAATAAGACCATAAGACATAGGAGTGGAAGTAAGGACATTCGGCCCATCGAGTCCACTCCGCCATTTAATCATGGCTGATGGGCATTTCTACTCTCCTTACCAACACTCTCCCCGTAGCCCTTAATTCCTTACGAGATCAAGAATTTATCAATCTCTGCCTTGAAGACATTTAACATCCCGGCCTCCACTGCACTCCAATGCAATGAATTCCACAGGCCCACACTCTCTGGCTGAAGAAATATCTCCTCATTTCCGTTCTAAATTGACCCGCTCTAATTTAAGGCTGTGCCCACAGGTCCTAGTTTCCCTGCCTAATGGAAACAACTTCCCAGTGTCCTCCCTTTCTAAACCATGCATTATCTTGTAAGTTTCTGTTAGATCTCCCCTCAACATTCTAAACTCTAATGAATACAATCCCAGGATCCTCAGCCATTCATCATATGTTAGGCCTACCATTCCAGGGATCATCCATGTGAATCTCCGCTGGGCACGCTCCACCGCCAGTATGTCCTTCCTGAGGTGTGGCCCAAAATTGGACACAGTATTCTAAATGTGGCCTAACTAGAACTTTATAAAGTCTCAGAAGCACATAGCTGCTTTTATATTCCAACCCTCTTGGGATAAATGACAACATTACATCTGCTTTCTTAATCACAGACTCTACCTGCAAGTTAACCTTTAGAGAATCCTGGACTAGCACTCCCAGATCCCCTTGTACTTTGGCTTTATGAATTTTCTCACCATTTAGAATATAGTCCATGCCTGTATTTTTTTTCCAAAGAGCAAGACCTCGCATTTGCTCGTATTGAATTTCATCAGCCATTTCCTGGACCACTGTCCTAAACTGTCTAAATCTTTCTGCAGCCTCCCCACCTCCTCAGTACTACCTGCCTATCCACCTAACTTCGTATCATCGGCAAACTTCGCCAGAATGCCCCCAGTCCCTTCATCCACATCATTAATGTATAAAGTGAACAACTGTGACCCCAACACTGAACCCTGCGGGACACCACTTGGCACCGGTTGCCATTCTGAGAAAGAGCCTTTTATCCTAACTCTCTGCCTTCTGTCAGACAGCCAATCCTCAATCCATGCCAGTAGCTCACCTCAAACACCATGGGCCCTCACCTTACTTAGCAACCTTCCGTGAGGCACCTTATCAAAGGCCTTTTGGAAGTATAGATAGATAACATCCTCTGGGTTTCCCTGGTCTAACCTACTTGTTACCTCTTCAAAGAATTCTAACAGGTTTGTCAGGCACAACCTCCCATTACTATCCATGCTGACTTGTTCTAACCTGACCCTGCACTTCCAAGAATTTAGAAATCTCATCCTTAACGATGGTTTCTAGAATTTTACCAACAACCAAGGTTAGGCTAATCAGCCTATAATTTTCCATCTTTTGTCTTGATCCTTTCTTGGACAAGGGGGTTACAACAGCAATTTTCCAATCATCTGTGACTTTCCCTGACTCCAGTGACTTTTGAAAGATCACAACCAACACCTCCGCTATTTCCTCAGCCACCTCCCTCAGAACTCTAGGATGTAGCCCATCGGGGCCAGGAGATTTATCAATTTTTAGACCTTTTAGCTTTTCCAGCACTTTCTGTTTTGTAATGCCTACCATAGTCAAATCTGCCCCCTGACTCTCCTTAATTGTTGGGATATTACTCATGTCTTTCTCTGTGAAGACTGTCGCAAAGTACTTATTCAGTTCTTCAGCTATTTCCTTATCTCCCATCACTAGCTTTCCAGCATCAATTTGGAGTGGCCCAGTGCCTCTTATTTGTTTCTTATGTATTGAAAGAAGCTTTTACTATCATTTCTAATATTACTAGCAAGCCTACCTTCATATTTGATCTTCTCCTTCGTTATTGCTCTCTTTGTTATCCTCTGTTTGTTTTTGTAGCCTTCCCAATCTTCTGATTTCCCAGTGCTCTTGGCCACTTTATAGGCTGTCTCTTTTTCTTTGACACATTTCCTGACTTCCTTTGTTAGCCATGGCTGTCTAATCCCACCCCGGATAATCTTTCTTTTCTTTGGGATGAACCTCTGTACTGTGTCCTTAATTACACACAGAAACTCCTGCTATTGCTGCTCTACTGTCTTCCCCACTAGGATCTGCTTCCAGTCGATTTTCGTGAGTTCCTCTCTCATGCCCCTGTAATTACCTTTATTTAACTGTAACACCATTACATCCGATTTTGTCTTCTCTCTTTCAAACTGCAGACAGAACTCGACCATATTATGATCGCTGCCTCCTATGTGTTCCCTTACTTTAAGATCTTTTATAAAGTCTGGCTCATTACATAGCACTAAGTCCAGAATAGTCTGCTCCCTTGTGGGCTCCATCACAAACTGTTCCAAAAAGCCATCCTGTAAGAATTCCATGAATTCCCTTTCTTTGGATTCACTGGCAACATTATGCACCCAGTCCACCTGCATATTGAAGTCTCCCATGATTACCGTGACCTTGCCTTTCTGACATGCCCTATCTATTTCCCGATGCATCTTGTGCCCCTGGTCTTGACACACTGTTAGGACGTCTATACATAACTTCCATTATGGTTTTTTGGCCTTTGTGGTTCCTTAACTCCAACCACACAGACTCCACATCATCTGACCCTGTGTCATTCAGTGCCATTGATTTAATTTCATTCTTAACCAACAAGGCAACCCCACCCCTTGTGCCCACCTCCCTGTCTTTTCAACAAGTTGTAAATCCTTGGACGTTTAACTGCCAGTCTTGAACCTCCTGCAACCATGCCCCTGTGATGCCTACCACATCATAATCATTCAAGATGATTTGTGCCGTTAATTCATCTACTTTGTTACGAATACTACGAGCATTTAGGTAAAGTGTCTTAATGCTACTTTTCTTATCATTATTAGAGACATTGGAAGTCATAAGGTGTGCTAATTTATCTTTCCGTTTTGCTGCATTCCTAGTCTGCCTCGAGCTTAAACCCACCCGTACACATGCTATCCTGTTGCTTATCTTGCCATTTAACTCCATACTCCCTGTCTCTTTCACTTTCCCTTTCCCCCGACTCAGAAGTTTAAAGTCCCACTGACGACCCTATTTACCCTTTTCACTAGAACACTGGTTCCAGATCAGTTCACGTGGAGACCGTCCCAACAGTACAGATCCCCCTGGTTCCAAAACTGATGCCAATGCCCCATGAAATGGAATCCCTCTTTCCCACACCAATCCCTTTGCCACGTGTTTACTTCCCTAACTTTCTTTTCCCTATGCCAATTGGCACGTGGCGGGTGTGTGTGTGAGTGTGCGGGTACGTGTGTGTGAGTGTGCGGGTGTATTGGCTCAGGCAGTAATCCGGAGATTATGACCCTTGAGGACCTGTACTTCAATTTCCTTCCTAGTGCTTGATAATCCCTGAACAGGTCCTCTACCCTAGCTTTGCCTATGTTGTTAGTCCCAACGTGGACCACAACAACTGGATCCTCCCCCTCCCACCCCAATATCCTTTCAAGCTGGTCGGAGATGTCCTGCATCCTGCACTGGGCAGGCAACACACCATGCGGGACTCCCGATCCGGCTTGCATAGGATACTATCTGTCCCCCTAATTATAGGATCCCCTGTAACAACTACATGTCTTTTTGCTCCCCCCTCTTGAATGGCCTTCTGCACCACGGTGCCGTGGTCAACTGGCTCATCCTGTCCACAGCCCGTTGGACAGGCAAGTTAGGCTTGATTTGCCAAATACCACTTAGTCCAAGTTTTGGCTTCACAGCGCTATGAAACTACTTGCCATGGAATGTCAGTTGCTTCCAGTTACAGAGTTATATCCAATAATAACTGCCTTTTATGGTGAAGTGGGCACAGGACTCTGTTCAGATTCCTATTGACTAATTTTCAGAGGCTCAAAGGGTACCTTTTCTAAAATAAAAATTAAGTTATTAAACTTAGAAATGAATTTACCAGGTATTCTAAATATTATTAGTTCTGCTTTTTACTGCATCATCGTGCTCATTTAAAATTTGGTTAAGATGCCCCATTGGCTCTGTGCTATCTGACTTTAATTGTCCATTGTGGATTGTGCCAAATTGTCCAGATGTAGCACAGCCAGCATGTCACACAGAATAACATGATACTGTCAAAGTTTTAAGGCCACATTTTAAGTATAGATACTTTAGGCAAAATCTAGAATATCCTGGACTTGGCAGCATATATCTTTCTTTTCCTTTCTAAAATTTCTTGCTAATAGAGCATGTTTATATGGATGCTAGTTGATGCCCAAGTGGCTAGACATCCTGTGAGTGGTGAGAGTGTATGCTAGCAGATTACTGTGCCATGTTTCAGAACCAAACTCAACCTTCTTCTCATAAACAATCAAAGAAGTGCACTTCCTAGCCAGATCTCTGGATTGCACCCATGCACTTGCATGTAGATGACTGATTTTTCTTTTCCTCCCTCAATCCACTGGTGTTTGTATCATCTTTACTACAATTCCGGGATATTAGACAATTCATCAGAGATTGAGAACAACCTTAATTTGTTTGCACTATGTTGCTCAATAATTCTACAGGCAAACAGGGGAGATGCTGAAGTAAATTTCTAAATAGTAGATTGGAGAAACATATACAAAGATTTCACATAAACCTTAACCTTTCACCTTAAACTTGACATGTAAATGAAAGACGTTGTATTAGAATGATGTTTGCTTATGCAAAAATTATTAATGGAGACTTTATAGGGAATATTTGTCAAGCACCAATACATTCCCACTAAACAAATCAAAAGATTGGCTTTTTATTCAGAAAGGTATCATTTGATCAAATTCAAAACTTCACATTTTGTTGTTCTGCTGACTCAGTTTGAGACCCAAACTGCACAGACCAAGTGGGGTCCTTTGCCCTCGGATGGGAGAGACCAGCTGCAAAATGTCCTTGGCCTGTACCTTCAACAATTTCTCCTTATCCCTAAGCTATCAATAGCTTGTTGATATTTACTATCAGGCTTAGACATGAAGAGCAGGGTTAGACCAATGTACTGGACTGCTACGATCTGTGGTACTATACTCCAAGAGTCTGAATCATAATAGAGAAAGGTATAATATTGACATGGGAAAAGAAGGTTTATTTTTAAAATTACCTTTCCCTATTCACGTTCATTTGCTTTCTGTAGTTGAATATTTCAGGAAAAAGTTTAGTTCTAGGCTGACAAATGCCCATATCACTATGGTCAGGGATACTCATCAGCGTCCTCCTCTCAGGACTTTCCTCATAATTTCTGCATCCGATACACTTGCAAATAGACGAGCACATTATTTT
Source organism: Stegostoma tigrinum (assembly GCF_030684315.1). Classification (NCBI taxonomy): domain Eukaryota; kingdom Metazoa; phylum Chordata; class Chondrichthyes; order Orectolobiformes; family Stegostomatidae; genus Stegostoma; species Stegostoma tigrinum. The sequence continues at coordinate 19,062,475 of NC_081370.1, forward strand.
TGCCTGGTCAAAAAGAAGAGCAAAACAATAAATAAGATCAATTACACCCCATTCAATGGCACTTATGAAAGCACAACATAGAAAATTCCATTTTCATTTAATTCCTGACAAATGAAATGCAGAAACTTAAACCGTTCATATTTCTGAGTGTTACTTAATCATGGAGGCTCACAGCATAGTCAACAAATTGTTGACTCCATCTTGGCCTAGAATTTTAACCGAAACTATCAATTAAAGGGGAACTAATTTTAAGAAAAGGCAGTATATAGGGTGCTCTTTGTTCAAATTGGAAAGCGAGCTATGCATTTTCTTCATTAAAAATATATTAGACATGATGTAACAATCCATTTATGTATAAATTAAATATTTAAACACAGCAAAAGTAAAACTGGGAACACTTCCAGTAATACAAAAACAAAGAATTGCAGTTGCTGAACATCTGAAGCAAAAACATTAAAAACTGGAAACAATCAGCAGGTTCAGCAACCCCTACAGAAGGATGAAATGGAATGAATTGGACTCGATTTTACATCTGGACATTCACCATGTATTCAAAGTTGTGGAGTAGGCGATGGCTAGTAAATTAAAATTGACAGCCTTCCCATCCTTCCCATCCACCTCCGACATACGTCCTATATTACAGTGGAAGGGAAAAGCATCAGGATGAGTTTATTGAGACCCTTCTGTAACTATTTAAAGGGTCACTTCAGGGCATCATTTCCATTCCTACTATTTTACATGTGGTAGGAAAGGCAATGCAAGCAGCCAGCTTGCAGGCAGCTGTCACTATATGGACTATTGTTTAGTGAGGAGGGGTTATCTCCTGTTGGGGGTTTGGGAGAGGGATGCAAAACACTCCCACAAGTGTGTAACACACCTGCTCTAAGCCTTCTCCAAGACACTAAAACCTGGCCCACCAAGTCCTAACCCCATAACTACCTCCATCCCCAACCCCACCTCTCGCTGGGGTCTGTCAGGCATGCCTGTTCAAAATCTCTGACTTTATTGAAGTTTGTGCTCCATGACACTTCCAAGGGCAGGCCCTCCTCTCTGATCGAGTGAAAGTCCTGCTGTGATTTAGCACATCTCCATGTAAAGCCCAAATCAACATTTCTTGTTCATGGCCTTTCAAAACTGGAAAATGCTAGAAATGAACAGTTTTTATTCTAATTCAGTACCTGGGTAAAGTGGGGGAGAAAAATGATGGTATTGATGAAGGGTTAGATAGATTCTCCAATTACTGGGAGTAGTCAGAACTTCATTACCCACAAGTGGGGAAAATTTCCCAGCAACACTTCTGTTAGGAGTTTACTCTCCACTCTTTCTGTTTTCAGAATCCAGTTAGGATGCATGTTGACTTAATTGCTTTAGACTGGATCTTGGATGAGTAACAATATGACTATCAGCAGCAGGTTGCAGTTGAGGAGTATTACTGCGGAGAGGAGTGGAGCCTTCAATTGGCAACAACCATGTAATATGGTGAGTGGCTAGACGCTGGACTGCTTTGATCTGTAGGAACAGTAGTTCCCAGAGTTTAAGATTGCCACATCAGGACAGATATCCACAGTCGCAAACAATTTCCCTGCTACACCTTGGATTACCAGTCCTGTTAAAGTGATGACTGGTTTCGATTTTATTTGCTCCCAGATTGTTTCAGGGATCAGCTGGAATCCAGGATCTCCCAGTTAGTACTGTCCACATGCATCAGGTGATTAACTGGTTGTTTGCCATGACTGACAATTATATAAACAATGCCAGTTAATTATCACCTACTGGATTGATGACAATGCCCACTCTTCCTCTTACCATTTCCCCTCTACCCAACCCATGCCACTGACATAAAATAATCTTGTAAACAACCAACTACCTATTACTGCTCCATCCATTGGTTCCAATAACTTCATGTCTCCCCATTTATCATTTAGCAAGTGAATGACGACTTGTCACCAATATTTCCTACAGTTGTGCATGCAGGCTGCTCACAAGATGTCCCCCTTAAAGATAACCACATGAATGTAAAAATACATAAAACACAAAGGTATCATACACTATATACAGCCTTAAAGAAGGGAACAGTGGCTCAGCGGTTAGCACTGCTGCCTCACAGCACCAGGGACCTCGGTTTGATTCAAACCTTGGGCAACTGTCTGTGTGGAGTTTGCGCATTCTCCCTGTGTCTGCGTGAGTTTCCTCCGAGTGCTCCAGTTTCATCTCACAGTCTAAAAATGTGCAAGTTAGGTGGATTGTCCATGCTAAATTGTCCGTAGTGTTCAGGGATGTGGAGCTTAGGTACATTAGCCACAGGAAGTGCAGGGTTAGAGGGTTGGGGAATGGGTTTGGGTGGGTTACTCATTGGTTGGTCAGTGTGGACTTGTTGGGCTGAATGGCCTGTTTCCACAATGTGGGGATTCTATGAGACGTTGTTGCCATAAAAGGTAGAAAGCAGAAAAGTGGTACAAAGTTTACATTTTATGTGATTCTTCAAAGAATAGAAATGTAATAATATTATGTTATTTCCTGTGCCCATATGTATACCCTTGGTGAGCTACAAAGCTTTACATTTTTTTCCCCCATTGCTCCTATATAGTACAACTCTGTGCACTGAGCAGAAGTAGAGGTAGATTACTCAGATTTCTGTTCTGATAGCTTAGAAGTTCTTAATTGCTAGCTCCTGAGATTTGGAACCTGTGTGGACCCCTCCAATGACTGATCCACCTGCATTGAATAGGAGCAGGCTCAGCCTTCAGGACAGTAGGCAGCAAGTGGGGCTTTCACTCCGGGGTAAAGGGAATAGGTAAGTGCTGAGAAGATTAATGCTGTAAGTTCCCACTTCAGTGTCCACTTCAGGCATTTTGTTAGCTCGGTAGCCGTCACTGCTCCAAATCTGATAGACAGCAGTTTGATCTAGATTAATATGATCAGTAAAAACAAGGTATCTGTCTTTCTATTTAAGATGCTGGTCATGTTGGCATCCAGAATATGCATGATTTGTTGTTAATGTGTGTGTGAACTCATTTGGTAGCAGCAGTTGATGTTCTGAGGAGTTGGCCACTCTGTCCATGCAGAAAGGCATCATTATATCATTTGTCCTATAACATTAGCCTCTCATGCTTTAAAAATGACTATATTCTTTCTATAATTGTAGCTGCATGAAAGGCCTGTTGGCACATCACAAATTACTGGTGTTCCTCTATGACAGTCATTCCCTTTGACAGCTCCCAGGGTATGGCATTTTGTTGAGCAGAGCAAAACTTGTATATAGGACCGTGCTATTCAGTCAAACTCTCCAGGGTGAATCTCAAGCCAACTTCTGCTCTTGTTCACCTGTGAGGTGTGAGTTACTACATGAAAATCAAATTCTCTCTAACTGAGCATAAAGTGCAAGTATCTGAATTGGTTCATGACAAGTTTGAGTAACAAGACAAGCTCTGCCGAGGATTTGTCGATACGCGTGTGCATGTTCTTCTTGCTGAATGGCGGAAAGGTTTATTGGAGATAAATGACTTGAATTAGTACTGGCATGGCCAGAATGGTGCAACTTAACTTTCAGAAGTTGATCATGTTTTAATCAAGCTGAGATCAAGTTAACATTATTGCTGTATGATGTCTGGGCATTGTATCTTATTCTGTCACCATAGAGCTGGGATGTCCCCATCACTAATGGTAAGGGTTTCCATCATGCCAATTGGTCTACAGGGCTTCTGAGGGCAGCAGCTGGGTGCGGCAGGGTTGGTATTGGTTCATCTTAAACTTTTTCCTTATCCTTCTTTTAAAGGTAAATTAGCAAGAATGGTTAAACTGCCTCAGATGGGGCAACAAAAATATAAATTAATGATTGAGTTATATAAGGAGATTAGAAACTTATTCAATCAAAATAACATTATCTGGGGTGCCCACCAATCTGTATAGCCTCTATCATGTTGGCGAACACTACATGCTCCCTCTCCATGGACACCGAGCATGGACAAAACGGTGAAAGAGAGGCAGACAGTCAGGTACAACCTCCCTTTTATTCTAAACTCTTCCACAACAGGAAAGAGGAGACCAATAAGTGTCTCAGGGAATGTGTTGGACCCAATAGAGTAAATTTGGTAAGAATAACTTTAAGGGACAGGTATCAATTTTGATCAGAAAGAGGACAAATGGCAGCGCTGGATGGATTGATGGGGATTGGAGCAAATGCATAGACAGAAAATGATGCATTTGCTTGCAATGTATGTGGGAGGGAGGAGTAAAGGAGTAGGCTTGGAAAAAACGGTATGGCTGAAGAGAAATAGATGGGAAGATGATGCATTCAGTAAAATGTAGATTAATAATAGTTAAATTTCCTGATCTGCACTGACCCCAGGAGCATTTCTGCCTTCCTGGGCCATCTCCAGCCATGTGTCTTTGTAGCAGCGGAAGCTTTTTTCTAGCCATTGCTGAAGAAGACCATCTCTGCAGTTCCTCGTTGCCCCAACAGTATATCAAGGAAGGCATCATTAAAGTAGGTCACATCCTTAGTTGGGTCTGAACCCATTCTTAAGTTTCTCTTTTCTTTCTTTCAGGCCCCTACTCCAGCAAGTTACAACTTTGGATCAACCCTTCAAATACTGTGGATGAGAATATGTTGCATCATTGCACATGGCAGCTGCTACACAATCCACATCAAACCCAGCAGTAAACTCATTCACGAATAGCTACTTGCCATAGATAGATATGCTGAAAATAATTCCTGGTTTCCATGAAATATCATAGTGTAAAACCTCACCTCACACTTTGATTCCAATCACTTTCTAATGACAGAGCCAGAGTCTCCCTTCACCTCATGCCTAAACCCAACAAGCTCAGTATTCATGAGATATTTTTTCTACCATACAGATAAAATTCGATTATCAAGCACACTTTCCCTTTCCATAGCTATCTCTGTTCCTGGAAGAATCATTAAACTGGCAAACTATTATTCACTCTGATGCCACTTTAATCTTTCCCCATTAGTACAGAAATGAAACTCGGATCAGTTTGTTTTCTCCAATATCACTGTCACAGCCTTAAGAACTGCTTAACATCAACCATATAAACCAGGCCATCCATTTTCTCATTTTTCTCTTCACAATTCTAACCCCCTGCTCGGAATAAGAACATAAGAACATAAGAACTAGGAGCAGGAGTAGGCCATCTGGCCCCTTCAGCCTGCCCCGCCATTTAATAAGATCATGGCTGATCCTTTTAAGACTCAGCTCCACTTAGCCGCCACTCATCATAACCCTTAATTCCTTTACTTTTCAAAAATATGTCTAGCCTTGCCTTAAAAACACTCAGCGAGGTAGCTTCAACCGCTTCACTGGGCAGGGAATTCCACAGATTCACAACCATTTGGGTGAAGAAGTTCCTCCTGACCTCAGTCCTACATCTGCTTCCCTTTATTTTGAGGCAATGCCCTCTGTTCCCAATTTCACCTGCTAGTGGAAACAACCTCCCTGTCTCCACCTTATCTATTTTCTTCATAATCTTATGTTTCTATAAGGTTTCCCCTCATTCTTCTGAATTCCAATGAGCATAATCCCAGTCTATTCAGTCTTTCCTCATAATCCAACCATCTCAACTCTGAAATCAACCGAGTGAATCTCCTCTGCACCCTCTCCAATGCTAGTATATCTCTTCTCAAGTAAGGAGACCGAAACTGCACACAGTACTCCAGGTGTGGCCTCACCAGGACCCAATACAGCTGCAGCATAGCCTCCCTGTTTTTAAACTCCATCCCTCAAGCAATGGCAGACAAAATCCCATTTGCCTTTTTAATCACCTGCTGCACCTGCAATCCTACTTTTAGAGATTCATGCACAAGGATACCCAAGTCCCTCTGCACAGCAGTGTGCCGCAATTTTTTACCATTTAAAACATAGTCCATTTTGATGTTATTCCTACCAAAATGGAAGACCACACACTTATCAACACTGTACTCCATCTGCCAGACCTTTGCCCACTCACTTAGACTATCTATATCCCTCTACAGACGTTCAGTGTCTTCTGCACACTTTGCTCTACCACTCACCTTAATGTCATCTGCAAATTTTGACACACCACACTTAGTCCCCAACTCCAAATCATCCATGTAGATTGTAAACAATTGAGGCCCCAATACTGATCCCTAAGGCACACCACTAGCCACTGACTGCCAACCAGAAAAACACCCATTTACCCCTACTCTTTGCTTTCTACTCATCAATCAAACCTCTATCCATCCCAAACATTACCTGTAATATCATGCAACTTTATCTTTTGCAGCAGCCTTTGGTGTGGCACCTTGTCAATGCTTTCTGGAAATCCAGATACACCACATCCACAGGTTCCCCATTGTCTACCATGCAAGTAATGTCCTCAAAGAATGCCACCAAATTAGTTAAACATGACCTACCCTTCATGAACCCATGCTGGGTGTTCCCAATGGGACAATTTATATCCAGGTGTCTTGCTATTTCTTACTTAATGATAGATTCAAGCATTTTCCCCACTACTGAAGTTATAATAACTGGCCTATAGTTACCTCCTTTTTGTCTAATTCCTTTTTTAAACAGTGGTGTCACATTGGCTGTTTTCCAGCCCTGAGTCCAGTGAATTTTGGTAAATAATTACTGGTGCATTTACTATTTCCCCCATCAGCTCTTTTCATACCCTGAGATGCATTATATCTGGGCCAGCAGACTTATCTACCTTTAACCCCTTTAGCTTGCCTAGCACTGCCTCCTTAGTGATAATGATAGTTCCTAGGTGCTCATCTGCTATAAGCTTCTTGCCATTAGTTTTCGGCATGTTATTTGTGTCTTCCACTATGAAGACTGACATGAAATAACTGTTTAATGTCTCAGCTATTTCCTCATTCCCAGTTATTAAATTGACCATCTCATCCTCTAAAGGGCCAATGTTTACCTTTGCCACTCTTTTACGATTTACATATTTATAGAAACTTTTGCTGCCTGTTTTTATATTCTGAGCTAGTTTACTCTCATAATCTATCTTACTTTTCTGCTTTCAGTCGGCCTTTAAAGATTTCCCAGTCTACTAGTTTCCCACTACTTTTTACTTTTTTGTATGTGTGTTTTTTCAATCTGATACTTTCCTTTATTTCCTTAGACATCAATGGCTGGCTCTCTCTTTTCCGACAGTTCCTCCTTATCACTAGAATATACTTCTGCTGAGCATTGTGCAAAATTGTTTTGAAAGTCCTCCACTGTTCCTCAATTGACCCACCATAAAGTTTTTGCTCCCATTCTACCTTAGCCAACTCCTTCCTTATTCCTTCATAGTCTCCTTTGTTTAAGTACAGGACATAGGTATTGGATTTAACCTTCTCACGCTCCATCTGTATTTTAAATTTGATCATACTGTGATCGCTCCTTCCGAGAGGATCCCTAACTGTGAGATCATTAATTATTCCTGTCTCATTACACAGGACTAGATCTAGGATAGCTTGCTCCCTCGTAGGTTCCATTTACGTATTGTTCAATACCAAACGTGGATGTCAGATATATTATCTATTTTATTTAGCGAAGTTGAAATTTGCGATGGTAGTTAAATCTGGAAGCAGTTTGTCAGGACCTCTCTGGAGGCAGTGAGTTGCTAACTGTCTTTGATTTGATGTATTTTGCTGATATGTTCTGTTTTAATTTAAAACTTATAATTTTACACAAACTCATTACTACATTTTTCTCTTATTTTCTTTTTCTCAGTTTTCCCAACTTTGTTGCCTTTCTTTTTGAATTAATTTCTCCCTTTTGGTTTTTCAGCATCTTGCTGATCTTTACATAATTTACAAGTTTGCACAAAATTTAAAAAACCAACTTCATTGCTTTGTTTCACATTAACTAAGCGATTTCCCATTAATATACCTTACTAAACTTATTTTTCTGAACTTGTGCATATTTATCCTTAATTCTGCAATTCTAAGCGTTACATATGTATCATGTTAAATTATTCTCTTCTCTTTATATGTATATGTTTAGAGCATCTTCTGCTTTTATTACTGCCCTTATTTTCTGGGTCCTACATTAAGGTGAACCTTCAGAGAAAAAGCAAAGTCCACTCAATTTCATCTTACCTCATAACATTCACAGTAATTTTTCAGACATCCTGAACGTTTGCAGTTACAACCTTTGTTATGCCGCAATTTGATTTCTCCAAGCATTCCTTTTCCTATTTTTGGTCTAAAGGCTTCTGGGTTCCGATCCAAACATGCCTGAAGCAGTAAGAAGGTGTCATTTATTAGAAACAGTAACAATATTTTATCCGATGGCCAAATAAATGACAAACAATGTTAGATGCAAGACAAAAACATTTATATGCCGATTGTCTGCATTTCAGTTGCAGTGTCCCTTGGTGCTGCATTAATGGAAAACGGTTTAGTATCATTCTGCACTCCTACAGCCAATTGCCACTTCCACAAATGAATGTCATTGCACACTGTGTCTTGAATTCACCGAAAATTAGGAATTCCTATCCATCATGTGCAATGATCTTCAGTGCCCAAGAACTTCAATAAATAAAATTGCCATAGAGTGGCAGACAAGAGTATCATAATCGCTATTTGGAAACCAGGCATACCTTGAAATATTATCAGAGATAATGGGAACTGCAGATGCTGGAGATTCCAAGATAATAAAATGTGAGGCTGGATGAACACAGCAGGCCAAGCAGCATCTCAGGAGCACAAAAGCTGACGTTTCGGGCCTAGACCCTTCATCAGAGAGGGGGATGGGGGGAGGGAACTGGAATAAATAGGGAGAGAGGGGGAGGCGGACCGAAGATGGAGAGTAAAGAAGATAGGTGGAGAGAGTGTAGGTGGGGAGGTAGGGAGGGGATAGGTCAGTCCAGGGAAGATGGACAGGTCAAGGAGGTGGGATGAGGTTAGTAGGTAGCGGGGGGTGCGGCTTGGGGTGGGAGGAAGGGATGGGTGAGAGGAAGAACCGGTTAGGGAGGCAGAGACAGGTTGGACTGGTTTTGGGATGCAGTGGGTGGGGGGGAAGAGCTGGGCTGGTTGTGTGGTGCAGTGGGGGGAGGGGATGAACTGGGCTGGTTTAGGGATGCAGTAGGGGAAGGGGAGATTTTGAAACTGGTGAAGTCCACATTGATACCATATGGCTGCAGGGTTCCCAGGCGGAATATGAGTTGCTGTTCCTGCAACCTTCGGGTGGCATCATTGTGGCAGTGCAGGAGGCCCATGATGGACATGTCATCAAGAGAATGGGAGGGGGAGTGGAAATGGTTTGCGACTGGGAGGTGCAGTTGTTTGTTGCGAACTGAGCGGAGGTGTTCTGCAAAGCGGTCCCCAAGCCTCCGCTTGGTTTCCCCAATGTAGAGGAAGCCGCACCGGGTACAGTGGATGCAGTATACCACATTGGCAGATGTGCAGGTGAACCTCTGCTTGATGTGGAATGTCATCTTGGGGCCTGGGATGGGGGTGAGGGAGGAGGTGTGGGGACAAGTGTAGCATTTCCTGCGGTTGCAGGGGAAGGTGCCGGGTGTGGTGGGGTTGGAGGGCAGTGTGGAGCGAACAAGGGAGTCACGGAGAGAGTGGTCTCTCCGGAAAGCAGACAGGGGAGGGGATGGAAAAATGTCTTGGGTGGTGGGGTCGGATTGTAAATGGCGGAAGTGTCGGAGGATAATACGTTATATCCGGAGGTTGGTAGGGTGGTGTGTGAGAACGAGGGGGATCCTCTTGGGGCGGTTGTGGCGGGGGCGGGGTGTGAGGGATGTGTCGCGGGAAATGCGGGAGACGCGGTCAAGGGCGTTCTCGATCACCGTGGGGGGAAAGTTGCGGTCCTGGAAGAACTTGGACATCTGGGATGTGCGGGAGTGGAATGTCTTATCGTGGGAGCAGATGCGGCGGAGGCGGAGGAATTGGGAATAGGGGATGGAATTTTTGCAGGAGGGTGGGTGGGAGGAGGTGTATTCTAGGTAGCTGTGGGAGTCGGTGGGCTTGAAATGGACATCAGTTACAAGCTGGTTGCCTGAGATGGAGACTGAGAGGTCCAGGAAGGTGAGGGATGTGCTGGAGATGGCCCAGGTGAACTGAAGGTTGGCCCCAACCTTCAGTTCACCTGGGCCATCTCCAGCACATCCCTCACCTTCCTGGACCTCTCAGTCTCCATCTCAGGCAACCAGCTTGTAACTGATGTCCATTTCAAGCCCACCGACTCCCACAGCTACCTAGAATACACCTCCTCCCACCCACCCTCCTGCAAAAATTCCATCCCCTATTCCCAATTCCTCCGCCTCCGCCGCATCTGCTCCCACGATAAGACATTCCACTCCCGCACATCCCAGATGTCCAAGTTCTTCAGGACCGCAACTTTCCCCCCACGGTGATCGAGAACGCCCTTGACCGCGTCTCCCGCATTTCCCGCGACACATCCCTCACACCCCGCCCCCGCCACAACCGCCCCAAGAGGATCCCCCTCGTTCTCACACACCACCCTACCAACCTCCGGATATAACGTATTATCCTCCGACACTTCCGCCATTTACAATCCGACCCCACCACCCAAGACATTTTTCCATCCCCTCCCCTGTCTGCTTTCCGGAGAGACCACTCTCTCCGTGACTCCCTTGTTCGCTCCACACTGCCCTCCAACCCCACCACACCCGGCACCTTCCCCTGCAACCGCAGGAAATGCTACACTTGTCCCCACACCTCCTCCCTCACCCCCATCCCAGGCCCCAAGATGACATTCCACATCAAGCAGAGGTTCACCTGCACATCTGCCAATGTGGTATACTGCATCCACTGTACCCGGTGCGGCTTCCTCTACATTGGGGAAACCAAGCGGAGGCTTGGGGACCGCTTTGCAGAACACCTCCGCTCAGTTCGCAACAAACAACTGCACCTCCCAGTCGCAAACCATTTCCACTCCCCCTCCCATTCTCTTGATGACATGTCCATCATGGGCCTCCTGCACTGCCACAATGATGCCACCCGAAGGTTGCAGGAACAGCAACTCATATTCCGCCTGGGAACCCTGCAGCCATATGGTATCAATGTGGACTTCACCAGTTTCAAAATCTCCCCTTCCCCTACTGCATCCCTAAACCAGCCCAGTTCATCCCCTCCCCCCACTGCACCACACAACCAGCCCAGCTCTTCCCCCCCACCCACTGCATCCCAAAACCAGTCCAACCTGTCTCTGCCTCCCTAACCGGTTCTTCCTCTCACCCATCCCTTCCTCCCACCCCAAGCCGCACCCCCCGCTACCTACTAACCTCATCCCACCTCCTTGACCTGTCCATCTTCCCTGGACTGACCTATCCCCTCCCTACCTCCCCACCTACACTCTCTCCACCTATCTTCTTTACTCTCCATCTTCGGTCCGCCTCCCCCTCTCTCCCTATTTATTCCAGTTCCCTCCCCCCATCCCCCTCTCTGATGAAGGGTCTAGGCCCGAAACGTCAGCTTTTGTGCTCCTGAGATGCTGCTTGGCCTGCTGTGTTCATCCAGCCTCACATTTTAATACCTTGAAATATTGAAAGCTGATGGGCATGGAGGCTGCATGTTGATTGAGGGCAACCTTTGTAGTTGTTGAATGTACTTTGATCTAGCCAGAGGCCCATGCAGTCTAATAGGTGCTAACAATTGTTTCCTGTGTTATGAAAATCCAAAGATTAAATTGAAATGAATTCCTCCTATGATGCCGTTATGGGCTATGTCAAATTAGTTTGTACTTGGATACAGTACTGTATTCTGTCTTCTTTATATACAAATGCGCTGCTAACCAATAGAGAATGCAGCTGCAGGAGGAGGAGGCTTGGATGGGTACGATGGTGTGAACAATTTACACTATTTGGAATACAGCAGGCTGATATGGAATAGGACCAGCCCTTTATCTATCCTCCCTTACCATTGAACTTAAAGTCACTAAAGTCTACCACCTATGCACTAATCTCACCAAGTCCTGTTCACCTATTGCTTTAGTGCTTATCTCAGTGAATCGATTCTTGGATAAGTAACACCTCACTTGTAAAATTTTTGTCCTTGTTTTCAAATCCTTTTCTGCCTTTCCTTCCCTATTGCTATAAGTTCCTCAGCCCTATTACCTTCTGGGGTTATAATGTTGCAGAAGTGGAAGATGCCATAGAGATATTGGATAAGATAAAAATAGATAGAAGGGAGGTGTTAAATAGGTTGATATCACTCAAAGTTAACAAATTATCCAGTCCAGATGTATCCTTGGTTATAGAGACTCAGATATCAATGAGATATCCCACAGAAGGAGACGACATTGTTTGATCTCTAATACAATCAAGTTCTGACCTCAGCATCTTCCCCTGTTGCAAGATCTTGGATCAAGAAATATTAGTGTGGTCAGCCACCTTAGAGTTATTATCTAGACTGAAAAAAGAGAAAGCTTAAGCATGAAAAGTGAGCTTTATAAAGTTCAAATGGATGGTAAACTCCTGAGCGCCCTCTGGATGGCAAAGTATAGATTTTTACTTTTTACCAATGTCTTTTCCATTACATAATCTCGAATGAAAATGCTATTTAGAAACCAGGCATACCTTGAAATATTGAAAGCTGATGAGTTACATTTCCTTACTAATCTCCAACTGAACAAGTGGTTAAAGAAACAAAGGATTTGGGAGGAAGCAACTTCTGTGGAACCGCTCCTCAATTCTAGATGCTGTAGAGTAGTCCTTTGTTGGTTTATTTTATTCTCTAGCCCAGACAATTGAGGTAAATATTTGCCATACCTGGTGAGTGGAAAAGGGTTAGATTCCCAAGACTTCCATATTCCTGGAATTTGCAAGTTATCCATTCTCTCTGAATTAGACTGCTTCTTGCAAATACCAAAACCTTATTATAATAATCCTCTTAGTGTCCCATTGTGGATTTCCACTGACACCCTAAAGATTTCAAGGCTTACAGCAGTCTTCTAGATGGGATAGTGAAGATAAATACCCTACAATTTTTCAGGGAGCAGTAAGATACTGTGATTGAGAATGGAGACTGCTAAGTTCTTTCTGGATGGACTGAAATCTTTTCTTTATCTCTGCTCATGTCAAGAATTCTCCATCCATGAAGTGATTAGAGGTCAATTTTAAGAGATAATGGGAACTACAGATGCTGGAGAATCCAAGATAACAAAGTGTAGAGCTGGATGAACACAGCAGGCCTAGCAGCATCTTAGGAGTACAGGGTCTAGGCCCGAAACATCAGCTTTTGTGCTCCCAAGATGCTGCTTGCCCTCTGTGTTCATCCAGTTCCACACTTTGTTATCTCAGAGGTCAATTTTAAGTTGTACCAGTAAGAGGAGAGTTCTAAAGAAGAAACATCGGCTTCTGGGTCAGCTGTAACCACTTCTAAAGTATAAATTGAGGTGACAAGCCATAAAAGACAGTGGTGACCATATCAGTGGCCCTTTCCTCAACATTTCAGATTATGGAGCATTTAGGCAGAATATGCATTCATTGTATAATTTAGCATGCCTATAACGTACAGAAGAAATGTAATGGCCTGAAATATTCAGTTTAAATGCGTAAGTATTAAGGTCAAATACTATAATACAATCGCATTTCTGAGGTCAGTGTATCAGGATTGGTAAGCCAACAACAACTTGCTAGTGCCTGGTCTGGAAGGTTTTAGTTAAAGAGGAGAGATTGGCTAGCCTTGCATTGTCTTCACTGGAGTGACAGAAGCTGAGGGGCACCTTGATTAAGGCCTACAAAATTATGAGATGGATAGATAGGGTGGATAATCAAGAGGCTTTTTCACAGGGTGAAAAGGTCAAATACATGAAGGCACAGCTTCAAGGTGAGGGGTGAAAGTTTAGGGGAGACGTGTGGGGAAATTTTTTCACACATAGGGCAGGGGTAGCTGGAATGTACTGCAAGTGGAGGTGGTGGAAGCAAGCACATTGACAATGTTTAAGTTGTATCTTGATAGATACATGAACAGGAGAAAAACAGAGGGTTTGAAACACACATGGGCAATTAGTAGCAGATCTAAATAAGGATTAGTAATTAGCACAGGCTTGGTGGGTCATAGGGGCTGGTCCTGTGCTGTATTGCATTGTATGTATATAACTGTATGATGTCTGTTTGTTTAACCCTTTAACAGAATAAAAACTGTCAAGGTATTTCACAATATCATTATAAAACACCATATAACACAGAGGACTATAGAGTATTATTAACATAGATAACTGATCAAAGGGGTACATTTTAAAGGATGCTTTAAAGAATGAGAGTGAGGTAGAGAGGTAAGGTGTTTTATGGAGCGAATTCCAGAGCTGAGGACTCATACAGCTGCAGGCATCACTGCTGATGGTGGAATGATTAAAATCAGGGATGCCGGAAGCCAGAGTTGGAAGATTGCAGATATTTAGGAAGTTTGTGGGGCTGGAGGAGGTAACAGAGATGGGATGTGGCCCTTGATCCTAGTAGATACCCAGTACTAGCCCCCGAAAGGCCTCACTGACCCTTATCCTAAGGATATGTCACCCTATTCTCATTGACTTACTAGCCAGCGGGTGAGAACTCCATCACCTGTTTTAAATTCTATCCAAGGAGCCTGGCCCACTAAAAATGGTTGAGGGGTCAAGTAAGGAGGTGCTGGAGGCAAAGTGAGGGGATATGGGTAAGTTCAATAGAGATGGGCATCATCAAAGCATATTTGAAAATTTGAAGCATTTCAAGTTGATGTCACCATGTGGCAAGATGAAAATCAGAAATAGGAGGAGGCCAAGAATAGATCCTTTGGCCACATCAAAGCTGACAGGTTGAGGATAGGAAGAGAAAACTTTGACTTATGATTTGCTGGCTATGAATTGCTAGATTAGAATGGACCTCAGCGAATGCAGTTTGACTGAGTTGGCCCGTGGAGGTGGAAGCAGGATGGTTTCATAAACTTTGTCATTGGCTATAGAAAGATTGAGGAGGACAAGGGTAAAGTTCAAAATATTTTCTCCCTGAATGCTGAGGTAGTGCTTTAAACCTACTGGCTTAATCTTACCTTGATAGCTTTGAATCTTTCCGCCTCATGCTCAAAGTTATTAAAACAGTTTGTGCAATTGCAGTTGCTACAAAATTCTCCATTGGCAAAACAATCGCAATATCTGTAGCACAAGCAGAAAAAGCAAACAATAACAAAAATACTATGATGGATCAGAGATTTATAGGGAACAATAATGGAATAGAGATTAAATCTTAAAATATACTTATATAATAATGAGGCATTTTAGACGTATTTTTAATTACATCTGTTTCATCTCATGATAACTTAATTTGCAATTTTCCTTCCTTTCCTTGTGCATAAATTGTTACTGGTTTCAAGGAGCAATCTAACAATTTTCTTTCATGGTCCTACTAATTGCCCTCTGCAATTATGAAAACCACAATCATTGATTATCTAACAACTAAAATAAGTAGAGATGAAAAATAGCATCCAAACCTTTTGGATATGCCAATTGTTTTTATTAAAGAGAGATTATTAAAGAACATCTCACCAATATGCTATTCAAAATTACTCCAAATTATGAAATCTCAATATGCAACTATAAATAGCAGGACACTATCCTCCTCACCTCAATGACTTCATTACTTTCTGATTTCCATCATGTCCTTCTTATGTTCAAAAAACCTGCTTCACTTCTGCTTTGCAAGAATCTAGATTTAAAATAACTTCATCAAACACAAACTTGACCCAAGTCTACCAGCATGCTTTGTAAGGCCAAAAGGCTTTTCAAAGTAGAACACTGCTGTATGCTTGCTGGGATGCTAAATTAATTATTGTATAACATTTTCTTTCAATAGTATGATAAAAATAACAGGAATAATGGAACCTTTAGAAAATGAGCTCGAAGATTTGAGAGATTTGTAAAACTGGTCCTGGGAAACAATGAGGCAAAGAAAGTAGTTAGGAGCAAGCTCTACAACAAGCCATGCAAGGTGGATGGTAAATTAAGGGTAGGCTTCTCTCCCATTGCTCAGACAAAGAGCTTGGCATTTTATTGGACATTTTGCATTAAGCGGACCTTTGTAGGACACAAAGGCCCTGTCAATAAGACAACCAAGTCCACTCATGAATAAGAGCATAAACAGTGACTAAAAGACACCAGAGCCGTAACCCAAATAGAGAGATTTAATCAATTACCTGGAAATGCAAGTTCAATTACCAGGTAATTATGGCTTAGATGGGCCATCTGTTTACTCTTTGAAGAACTATTAGCAATATTTCAATCTGCTTTGATAAACTTACTACGTATAGCAGACTTAATGTCTGAATGATTGTCAACATCTCATTATTTTTATGTCTGAACTTAATTAAGTGGGATCTCAGAAGTAAGTCCTGACAAAGTCCAGGAGAGGACAGCTCAGTCCAGCTCTTCACTAGGTTCCCCAGTTTGACACTGAGTCTTCAGTTTAATTTTTAATACAAATTGAATAGAATACTCTGCAAATATGATCAATATCCTGGAGGATCAATCATAGATATGATATATTAGTCATCATCAGAAGTTCATGTGTCTCACTACGACCAGCTTTATCAACAATCCTATAATCAACAATGGTATTGTATTTGTATAACTTGTACTGCAAAATCAACAACTCATTTGCGTATTTGTTTTTCCTTAATTATGAGCAAGAGAAACAACAAGACAAATAGAGGTTGAGGCTATCCTGCATGCTTATTGCTGATGAAGGGTTTACTTTACATATGACAAAATAATTTAGTCTTCCTGTGTAAAATGAAGAGAACAGTTCCTTCTGTATGCACTTACAGTTTGAGGCACTGGGACTTGGTACAGTTACAGGGTTTTTTAGATCTTGAGTCGGTTGTCATTATTGGCAATCTGAAAGAAACAACATGAATCACATAATGAGTTTGCTAATTATTCTTATAAACTGAGTTGCTGACTTAATCCATCCGAATCACCTAATAAGCAGTCTAATTGTTAAAAATGAGCAGATGAGGAGCTTTCTGAATAAGTTTATGGTTTTGACACTGGCAATGATTACGGTATTACATTTGTAACGTACAAATTAAAATAATCTTTCCTAAAGAAAGATTTTTCTTTACCAAAAATGACAAATGATGCGGTTTGTATGATACGCCTGTATGTGTGGGAAAAAATTGGGTTCACCTGGGGGATGTTAGGGATGGGGATGCGGGAGGGTCAGGTTATGTCTGGCACTGTGGGAGGGGTGTTCAGGTCAGGTTAAGTAGCAGGAGATTTGGGTCAGGTCAGACAGGGTGGGGTTGAGCCAGGGGTTGGGTTGGGTTGGATCAGGCATTGTGGGAGGTGGGACTGTTGTCAGGTCAGACCCGGTGCAGCAGGTTTGGGTTATGACCAGTTTGACAGGAGGGGAAGTGGATTTTGGTTAGGTTCAGCAGGTTGTGAGAGATTTGGGTCTGGAAGAGGGATCAGGCAAGTATGGGATAATTGAGGGATGGGTTGCAGCAAGGTATTGGGTCTGGGCCTTTGGGAATGTAAGGAGCTGGGAGAACTGTTATTGGGGGTGTCTGTGAGGTAATGATCAGGTCAGCTTAATAATGACTCAGGTGTTAGACTCTACATTTAATAGTCTAACTTTTCCTGAGTAATTATTTTACTTAATTTCACCAGAATGTTCCAGATGCTTTCCAATTTAAATGGAGACTTTCAGAGGGTTCCCAAATCTGGAGGAATTGCTCACTGGAATATCTAATGTCTTTCATATAAGGTTAGAATGTCAACTTTCCCTTCAGATCTTTCTTCCTTCCTGAATGATTCTGCTACGATCTACATCAAACATCATCATCACTGATGAGAAGATGCTGGTGTTGGACTGGGGTGGACAAGATCAGAAATCCCAAAACATTAGGCTTATTTGAAATCACAAGCATTCTGACCATAGCCTGTTCATCAGGTGAAATGAGAGAGAAGTACACAGAATACGGTATTTATGGGGAGAGGGAGATCTAGGACAGAGATATCAAATGACCATACAAAAGGTGTGAATGGAGTCGAAAAATAAGTCCCTGCAGGTGATCCGAAGTGTTAGACGGTGTAAGTAAAATGTCAACAGCTCAATAACAAGGGGATGACCTATAATCTGATTGTTTGAGGCAGAAAGATAATTATAAAAAATTAGAACTAAAATGGTGCTGGAGGCAAACCAACTGACTGGAATAACATGATAGGTATAAGAGTCCCATCCCGAGGGTCTAGCTAAAATGATAAGTAATCCAAAAATGTACAAACTAATTAAGGTAGAGAGATCATAAAATTTACCCAGGTGATTGTGACAAAACAGAACAGTAAGAAGATTTTACAGATACAGAACAGTGTGGTGGGGCCGCATGTAACGTGGCCATGAACCTGAGATCACGGTTGAGGCTATCATCATGAGTATGGAACTTGTCGATCAGAGGAGGAACGCAGCAGACACCTAAAGATTTTGAAGGATGTCCTCATAAGAACAGGGTGCAATGCTCAACTCATTGATTGCCAGTCCTGATGTGGTACAGTGAAAAACCACAACAACCTCCTCAAAAGATAGACATGGGATACAACTAATACAGTACCCTTTGTCATCCAGTATTTCCCCAGAGTGGAGAGACTGTGCTATGTTCCTCACAGCCTTCAACACGTCATCAATGACGACAGGCATCTCACCAAGATCATCCCTACAAGTCCACTTCTCACCTTCAAACTTTAAACAGACCATCATTTGCAGCAAACTACCCAGCCTTCAGGACAACATCTAACACAACACCATATAACCCAGCTATGGCAATCTCTGCGAGACACGTCAGATCATTGACATGGATACTACCATCACGTGTGGGAACACCATCCACCACATACATGGCAGTACTCGTGTGACTCGGCCAATATTGTCTATCTCATGGCAAGCATGATATATTGGCGAGAACATGCAAACACTACAATAACCGATGAATAGGCACTGCACAACAATCACCAGGTACAAATGTTCCCTCCCAGTCGGGGATCATTTCAATGGTCAAGGACATTCAGCCTCCGATCTTTGGGTAAGCGCCCTGCAAGGTTGCCTTTGAGATGTATAACTACGCAGAACTGCCGAGCAGAAACTGATCGCCAAGCTCTATTTCCATAAAGACAGCTACAACGGTGATCTTGTGTTCCTGTCATGTTATGTATGACCCCATCACATTGTTCTAGATCTGTAAAATCTTCCTTACTGTCCTATTTTGTCACCATAACCTTGGTAAATTGTTATGATCTCTCTACCTTAATTTGTTTGTACAATTTTGGATTACTTATGACTTTGGTTATACTCTTGGCATGAGCCGCTTGCACCTAGCATGCTATTCCAGTCATCTGGTTGGTCTCTAGCACTACTTTATTTTTAATATTTTGTAATTATCTCTCTGCCTCCCTTAATCAGATTATGGGTCAGCCCTTCACTTGTTAATCAGCTGCTGACACTTTACTCATATTGTCTAACATTTCAGATCACCTGAAGGGTCTTATTATTTTGAACTCTGCTCACACCATTTGTATAATCTTTTGATTTCTCTGCCCTTGATTTCCCTCTCCCCATAAGTTCTGTGTTCTGCGTGCTTCTCTCTCACTTCACCTGATGAAGGGGCTGTGCTCCAAATGCTTGTGATTTCAAATAAGCCTGTTGGAATATAACCTGGTGTTGTGTGACTGTTGACATCATCATCATTAACATTTCTGATTTTCTGACTCATGTCAGGCTATCTAACCTAAAATCCACAGATTTCTCTATCTATCCTTTCCTGTTTGGTGAAGTTACATTTCACCAATACGTTTGGAAACATTTCGACTGATGGATTCACTATTTCTGCTGATACCTCTTCTAGAACATGGCTCTGCAGATTATTCAAATTTTTAGTCATTTATGTCTCCTCATTACTTTTCCTGATATGATCTTAATCAACATAAATTCAAAACTCATTCAAACACCTTCGTAGCTCTGTTTCTGATATAGAATTTTTTTTCTATTGTGAAGGTAAACACTTTGTAATTGTTTGATATCACTGCTGTTTTCTCATTTCCCATTATGATTCCTCTGACCTATGCTTCTCAGGTACCAACATGTACTATAACTCTTACTGTTTTTATATATTTGTTAAAATCTCTTACAACCTGCTCATGTAGTCCATATCTTTATCAATAAAGCCTAGGAAACAGTTTGTTTTACCTGTTCTTCCATGTTTAGTGCACACATACACCGAGGTCTCTGTTTCTGTACATCTATTGGGTTTGTCTCTTTGCCTTTAGTATCGCAATATTCTTTTGATCTATATGTCTCATGTGACACTTCTCAGCATTGAACTTCAACTGCCATCCAGCAACTTATCAATGTGCTTTAGTAGTTTACACTGCCCTTCTCACAGATTACATGCTTTGTTGTTTATCAGGAAAGGAAAAGGTTCCAAAACTGACCCCAGGGAAACTCTACTACAAACCTTCCTCCCAAGAAACTAATAATTGCTCACTACTTTCTTTCCCTCAGTCATTTCTTATCCATATTGCAATTGCCCTGTTTGTTAGAAAGGGGGACCTGTTAGATCTGTTGGCTGGACAGCTGGTTTGCAGTGTAGTGTGACACCACCAGCATGGTTTCAATTCCCATACAAGCTGAGGTTACTCTAAAGGACCCTCCTTCTCAATTTCTACCCTCCACTGAGGGATGGCGATCCTCAGGTTGAACAACCACCTCCACTAGCTATCTGTCTCTCATTAAAGAGTAGCCTATCGTCTGCTCAGACTGTGGTGACTTTCCTTGCCCTGTTTGTTCCGTGAAGTATAAAACTGTTCACAATTCTGTCATGTGGCAATGTATTGGATACCTATTGCAAGTTCATGCATAGCGCATCAATAGCATTACCCTCATCAATATTCTAGGTTAACTGTAAACACATTTCCCTTTAAGAAATCCATGCTGGCATTTTGATTTATATTTGGAAAGGATGTAGTACGGAAATAGTCATATCTGATGTGGTTGGTATATCAAAATTTGTTTGTTTATACAATTTTGTGACCTCTTGAGCATATGTAAATGTTCTAAGTGGGATTTTATGAATGAGACAATTGTAGAATGAACTTTCTTGAATTTTTAAAGATTTGCAAACAGTCACTGAGTTCTGTCAATACTCAATGAGAAGCTGAGGAGTAAACATGAGCATTACAACAGATATGAGGAATAGGGGTAAAATTGATCTGACATGGGGTGATAGGTGGGCTTTAGGAGAGGGTGTACAATGATGGCTACTGGGCCTAACAGCCTTTTATACAAACAGGTGGAAGTATCAGAGGGCTTCTAACCAGTCCACAATACCCCACCTTCATGGTTTCCTGCAAACTCAGGCTCAATTCCATGTGTCACCTGCCTTCCAGAAAGAAAATTCAGTGGTGGGGGATCCTTTTAAAGGAGGCAGGTCTGCTGAAATAGCCTGGAAATAGCGTGACTTGACAGTGAAAATCCAGCGCCTAAATCTATCAATGATGTTGGTTCCCATGTGGACTGTAACCACTGGATCATTCCGTTTCACACTCATCCACCAAGGATGCAGGTTAAATTTTACAATACACTGATGATTTTTGCTAAAAAGGTTGACAGCAACAGCATTGTTTTCTCAAATGTAAAGTGCAATTATGGCTAATAATTCTTTGCATACGGTTTGCAAAAATTTAGATTACATAACTTGAAAAATTTTTTTTTCAAGTTGTTACAGCAGTGTTACAGCACTGAAGACAGATACATATTTTGCCTTTCAATAAAGAATTTTGAGTTCAAAGCTTTTTCTCTTAACATTGAACTAAACTAGTTAGTTAAGGTCAGATATTGTGTGCATTTACCTTGTTAGAGATATAGTCGAAGGGATATGGGCACTAGTCTCAGAGGTAAGACTGCCATTTTCAGAGATTGGAACGCCAGGTGGTTGCTGCAGCTGTTCAAACCAAGATTAAAAAATTTAAATATGGTACTCAATGTGTTTTTGTTTTGTGTAATGAGTGCTTTGAACATATATTTTATGTTTCATCAATGTGCTGCGTTTAATTCAATCCTACATGAAAGTTGAGGGCTTAGGAGTAGACTCAGAAAGAGACTTTGTAAGAAAATAATTTAAAGAAATAACCCTGTACTTTGTACAGATTTACGTAGCTGGAAAATCTACAAATTCAAGAGCAATACAGTGTCACAAAACACATCCTAACTCCACTGGGAAGTCCAATCTCTAATTCCTCAAATGAGAGTTGCCGTGTATAAATCAAAAGAAAATCAGACAAACTAAGAAGCAGAATCACAGCTTTCAGTAACATGGTGGCATTGGGTATTAGTGAAAAGATCAAATTTGTGGAAACTTTTTGTCCTGCTCTCATCAGGACAATTCACAAGAACTACCAAAGTCAAGGGAAAGCAGCATTTATACTATATGGGAAGAGAGTGCTGATTGGTTGACACGAGGACTCTGACTGTTAGGTGCGTGGATTCTGATTGATAGAGACATTGCCATGGAGAATGCAACAGTTAATGATGACTGGCAGTTAACTGCAAAGCTGTGTTTACATTTTTAAGAAGGTAACCTGATTCTGATTTGTCAAAGCATTGGTCTGAAAAATGAACCAGAGAATGGCTGTGACCTTCTTTGTTTGCGTTGAACACAAAGTGTCCATTGTTTTTCCATCAGTAATCAGTAATCCAACAGGATCTTGTTTATTAATGAATGTATCTTCCAGTGCACATAAGTGTACAATGCTGCCAGTCTGACTGAAAACCCCTAATTTCTTGACAATATAATTCTTTGCACACAGGATTATCCAAAAATAGCGTCCAACTGCAGAATTACATCTAATGTTGGCACTGTATTGTGTGTTTTACAGCACATACTGGTTAGGTATGGTCTGTACCATGCTTTTTATGAATAGCCAAAGGGATATGTTGCTTGATACAATTTGTCATCCTATTTCAATGCCACAAAACATGTGACAGCCATTCTCTGGTTCATTGTTCAGAGTAATGTTTTAATAAATCAGAGTCAACATGCCTTGTTTAAAAAAACAAAACACAGACAAAATACAAACAAAGCTTGACAGTTAACCATCAGTCATTATTAACTGCTGTATTCTCCATTATCAATCAGGTCCACTTGTCAGTAACTCTCCTCTCACATAGTATAAGTATTTTTTTCCCTTTCTTCTAGTATTTCCTGTAAATTGTCCTCATAAGTACAGGATGAAATATTTTGCCAAATTGTGCCATTTCTTTCAGTAGTGGTGACATTGTCAGAATCCAGACAGCAGTGCAATTGCCTCCTTACTACCTCAGTAGATGCTCTTTGGTGTTCTCAGTCAGGAGGTGAAAGTTCCAGAAAACGATTTAGTACCATCATAAATCCACAATGGTTCTGTTGGGATACGCACGGTAAGGATACTGAACAATATATAACAACCACACACAATCCCTGATTTTGGATTGAGTTATCTGATTTCAGTCAAGGTGGAAGTAGGCTTTATCATTAGGCAGTACATAATTTGCATAAAAGACATTTCTATCCTATTATTTCAGCCCTGGCATGGCAGTCCCTCATTGCTGGATTTTAGTGAATGTTGCTTCTTGTTCCATACCCCAATACCACTGTACATTTTTGGCCATGAGGTGGCATAACATTCCACACTCCAATGATAAATACAGCAAGAATTTTGCCAAATAGTAGATGAATCCAACAAATCATTACAATTCTTTTATGTCTGTTCATTGCTGCTACCTCTCTCACCTTTTTGGGATTGGACAAAGATCTTTTACTATTGTTACATGGTGTATGTACTTTATCTGAGTCATTTTTTGTTACAATATTTTTTCTTGTTAAGCTTCATATTCACGTGGCAAGCTCTGTCTAGCAGTCAGACTAAATTTTGACTGTGGGGGGCAATGGCTTCTTCCATTGTGACCCTGCATACATTAATGAGTAGCTCATCTACTACAACTTCCATTCCTGGAAGATCACCAGCTCTATGATGTATGCATTGATATTCATCTGGAGCCATGGAAATGTCAAATGGACATCTGTATCTCCAGAAAGAACATCCAGGATGTAGGTGGAAGGTTGCAGTTTAATCCAGCTTCACTTGCTAATAAGTTTGCGTCCATCCTTTGCATTTTAGGAAAGTTTTGCTAAGATAAAACACATACCATTAATAGTTTACATTCATTTGACATTCAAAATGTACTTTCAAGGCTTTCAAATTATCTAAAGTTTGTATTTTCTGTTTTTCAGAGAATTTGGTATGAAATGTATGAATTCCCAACAGTGACTAGAGTGCAGCTATGTGGAGCTGCCCTGCCTTGTTAAACAGCTCTAGCTCTCTTGCATAATTTTGTCACTGTGTATGTAGAAACTGTCAGTTCTACTTCATATCACCTTTTATCTCAACCAAACCTGACAGCTGAAAAGGTGCACCCAATATTACCCAATATTTTAGCTGCAGTTTATTTATTTATTTTTATTTCAGTTTAGTTTATTGTCACAGTTTTCATGGAGCTTAACATTTGTGCATTTATCTGTCGGTAGCTGTGATATTTTTTACAGTTCTTCAACACTTAATTTCAGCTCCACCTCTATCACCATGTCTTTCAAGACAACAGTCTGGTAAGTACTCTGACTTTATTGAAGCTGCTGTAGAGTTCTCAAGCAGAAAATGAGGTTTTGGTCCTCCAGCTTGTCCTGAGCCTCACTGGAGCTGTGTAACAGGCCTGAGACAGAAATGTTGGCCAGGAAGCAAGGTGGTGTGTTGAGGTAGCAGGCAGCTGAAAGCACAGGGTCTTTTCTGAAGACAGAACATAGGTATTCTGCAAAGCAATCATCAAATCTATGCTTTGTTTCCCCAATGTAGAGAAGACTACACTGTGAGCAGTGAATGTAGTAGACTAGACTGAATGAAGTGTAGGTAAAGGGCAGCCAATGGAGCTGATTCCCCTTTTCAAGAAACCGTTGTCAAAACATATAAGATTCTTAGAGGACTTGACAGGTTAAATTCAGAAAGGTTGTTTCCCCTTGTGGGAACAGCCTAGGACTAGAGGACATAATCCCGAAGTAATAGACCCCTCAAACGTTAATGCTGATTTCACTCTGTAAACCTTCTCTGAGGCTACAACGCTGTATTCTGCACTCTGCTCTGTTACCTGATACACTTTATACAATACAATCTGCCTGTAGAGAATGCAAAACAACACTTTTCACTGTATGTCAGCTCATGTGACAACAATAAACTAAATCAAATCAAATTTATGACAATCAGGAGGATTTTCTTCTCTGAGCATTGTGAATTTGTGGAATTCTTTACTACAGAGGGCTATTGAGGCTGGATCATTATTTATAATCAAGACCGAGATAGATGAATTTTTAATCAGTAAGGGAATCAAGGGTTATGGGGAAAAGGCATACAGTGGAGTTGAAGATTATCAGATCAACCACGATCTCACTGAACGGCAGAGAACACTCAATGGTCTGAATGGCCTACTTCTGCTATGATTACTTGTGGGCTTCTGGCAGATATTTTTATGTCATGTCTATTTTTATATGGTGTTACAATTATACAGTTGTGACAATGCAAATTCCCATCTTTCACTAATTGGTTGTTATTTCATGTTTGCTGCCAGCTCAGTCTTGCATCTTGATTTAAATGCAGTGATGAAATATCTGGGAGAAAGAATTTGTAGGATCTCATATTTGGACTTGGCAAAAAAGAGACAATTGAATTCTGGTGCCTGTATGGCTTTCATTATAATTTATTGTTTTGTTGGTCCAGGCTTTTCAATTAATGGCAAAACAATGGAAAATGCTGCTGACTTCTAAGAAAACTATCCACAAAGATCCTAATGTGGGCAAGTATGATAAACAGCTAATAAAATTAAAGTTCAGTCAGAGATAGTAAGAACTGCCGATGCTGGAGTTAGAGATAACACAGTGCGGAGCTGGAGGAACACAGCAGGCCAGGTAGCATCAGTGGAGCAGGAAAGCTGAAGTTTTGGGTTGGGACTCTCCTTCAGAAATGGGGGAGGGGGAAGGGGGAAGGAGCCTACAACCCAGTGGCCTAAACATGGATTTTACCAGTTTCAAAATCTCACCACCCCTAGCCTCATCCCACGACCACCCTCCCTCTCATCCCCACCTCCTTGACCTGACACAAACTGTCCATCTTCTCTCCCAGCAATATGTTCTTCCCAACTCACTAACCAATCCCCATCATTACCTACCTGCACTCACCTATCACCAACCCACCTATTTTCCCCAGCCCCACCCCTCTTCTCTCCATTTATTTCAAAGCTTTCTTCCCCCTTCTCCATTTCTGAAGAAGGATCTTGACTTGAAACGTCAGTTTTCCTGCACCTCTGATGCTGCCTGGCCTGCAGTGTTCCTCCAGCTCCACACTGTGTAATCATACTAAAATGTTCTTATATGCAAACTAGGAAGTAAAATGCACTGAGCTTTGTTTTCATGTAGTATTTTACAGACAGCAAAATAAATGTTGTAAGTAGACACATGAAATTAAAGCAGAAGCTGAAATATTACAAACTCCTTATTTTAAAAAGACTTTATTGCAACAGATATTTTATCATAATGAAAAAAGTGGCATTCCTCCAATATAAAATTATTTTCTCCATGAAATTGTTCAGCAATAGTTAACTTAGTACATCAGTAACAATCTGGTAGCATCTCAAATCATCAATACCTATTCTTCTCAAGCAAAACTAATGGTATAAACTAATGCATTTTAGCCAGCTCAGTGATTTCTATTTGCAATCTGGCAACTGTTACTGACAGCCACTTCTGGGTTTTCATGTTAGTTGAAAATGTTCATACTCCAGAAGTTTTGTTAGTTTCAAAAGACTAATGATACCAAATTTCCACAGGTTAACCATCATTGCTACAATAAAATTTGGTTAAAATTGTTATCAGTTAAAAGTTTATCATAGTTTACATCTACTACTTTAATGCTTCGCACCTGGGCTCTAAAACACATCTTGCTTACCTGAGTTAGATATTCTGTAGGTACCACGGTGTATCCCAAACTGCTGTTGTTTGTTGCCGGATCCTTTGCACAGCCAGTGGTTAGATTAGGAAGGCCAGGCCTGATTGATGGAAAGGAAATTGGAGATGTACACTGCTGAGAAAAAGGCTGGGCCACTTTCAGTCCTGAATTCTGTCCCTGCAGAATTTATTACCAAAAAAGATCATTTGAATAAATGTAAAATGAAAATTTATTTCATCTTTAGTATGTACATTGGCATATTTTGACACATTGCACCACAATATTTCAGTATCTGAGAAACCAACAAAATCTACTCAACAATAAGATTGAAAACATTGTGCACTTTTTATTCAAAAGCCAACTTTCACAAATTCACATATGCAATGCATACTTGATTAGTTTATAACAGGAATTAAATTGCCAAATATAACAGTTGTTTATTTTTCCACTTCTAACTTAAAAAAATGGATGTTGCAAGAAAATTGGAATTGATCTATTGGCGGGTTTTGTTTCTGCCACTGAAAAGAACAAAATGCTAATCTAATTCCAGGGAGCAGGAAAATAATATATCAATGATGACAGAATACTGCACTGCCAATATTGGGTGACCCTCATCTCAGATCCAGTCTATAAAGAAAGATAGTGAATTGACTTCAAGGGGATCTTACCAAGCTTATGGAAATGCACTGTACAATACAGTAACATTTCATTCCATTACCTTTTCGTTCCACTAGACATGGATCAATTTCATACGCATGTTTTTCTTATCTCTGTCATTAATCTCTCAGCAGAGATTAGAAGATTACTAATAGACTCAGGGATTAGTTCGTTCAGTTGTCTGGATGCCTGGTTTCAAATGCAGAGTGATGCTCATAGCGTGAATTCAATTTCCATACCACCCAGGGTCATCATTAAGGACCCATCTCTTGACTTCACCCCTCGCCTGAGATATGGTAGCTCTTAGGTTAATCCATGACCACCTGTTTCTCTCTCATGGGAATGTGGGAGTATGGTGACTTTATTATTAAATTCCACTACCTGTCTGAAGCCGGTAACTGGTTAGTTCAAAGTACCACCAGCTAAGCTGAAGTTATGTTGCAAGCTGCTTTCAGCTGCTTTCATTAGTACAGTGTTCTCCAAATGAATATTCATACGCATTTGCATGGTTCAGTACGTTGATTTTTTTAAATTATAGAAAAATGGGTGGGATGTTAAAAAGTTGCAGTAAATTTGTAAACTGCTCAGGGAATCCAATGAATGGTTGAAGTTTTCTTTAGTCTAGGATTTGTTACATTGAAGCTTTGCTCCACATAGAATCGAACCCAAATGATGCGAGATGAATGATTGGAAAGATTCTTGCTTTGTCTGGCTTTCATGTGGCTCAATATAAGAGGAACTTCAATCTTGATTATATAAATCCACTATCACAATAGGGTAGATTG
The DNA here is from genome assembly GCF_030684315.1 of Stegostoma tigrinum. Lineage (NCBI taxonomy): Eukaryota > Metazoa > Chordata > Chondrichthyes > Orectolobiformes > Stegostomatidae > Stegostoma > Stegostoma tigrinum. The sequence goes on from NC_081370.1 coordinate 19,090,916, forward strand.
CAACTTGCTGCCTGATGACGAAACTTGCAATGTGGGTTGGCCATCTATTATTGAACTAGCCTGATATTTCAGTCATCTCTATGATCAGTTCATATTCTGTTTGTTTGCAGTGTCTAGGATTAAACAGACTGTGGCACCTAAATATTTAACATTTGATACTGCAGAATCTGAAGATATTCAGATTTAAAAAGTCAATACAGTGTGATGCTGGAGGAACACAGCAGGTCAGGCAACATCAGAGGAGCAGAAAAGTCGATGTTTCAGATTTACATAGATTACTGACATAGAAACAGCCATTCAGCCCATCAAGTCTGCTCTGGCATTCAATGAGATGATTGGTGATCTGATAGATTGGTCACCTTACTATAAAACATTTGTGTTAGCTACATTTCATATTGAGAGCTTAGAGTATGATCAGATTTATCCCCCACTTGATAATGTGTGTAAAGACACACTGAGTGGTGCTTCAAATGAGCTACATGCTACTGTTGTATCATCTGGTAACTCAACAAACCAATTATCATTTGCTAAAGGAGCAGATTAAACTGTTCATTACACAACTAAAATAACAAAGGCAAACATAATCAGCCAGAATGTCTGATGTTTGATCAGTTACTTTTCTGAATGTTGGCGAGCATAGCTTACAAAGTGGTACAAAAGTACCAGTGCAACCTCTGTGCCTCAACTGAAAATAAAAACTGCAGGAATTGTGGATTTTAAGAGTATAGCAAAATTATTTTTTATCCTGGGTTAAATTTGTTTTATACCATTTCTGCATAATAGATAACATTTGAACTCAGATATAAAAATAAATAGACATGCACCCACCTACAGACTTTTGAGGTATGAGTTTCATGCTCAGTTTTATACCCATGAAATTAATACAAAGCTATGACAGAGAGCAATTGAAGCTCAATCTGTTTTAGTTGCACAACTCTACCTTTGAACGAGGTGTTAATTCCAGCTAGAGCAGACATAACACCCAATAATCTGGTTTTTTTGTTATCCTACCATCTATGTAGTTAGTAGCACAAGCACAAACCCATTTGCTACTACATCAGATAACAAATCTGACATGAATCTGCCCATATAGTAAATGTAAAGGATGCTTTATTATAAATCTACCTACATTTTTTTGCTCTCATATGCTAGATGCTTAAGACTTCTTAAAATATGAAGCACCACTGCACACATGTAAACATCCACACATGATGCAGTGCATATATTTACTTAGAAACATAGCATTTCAGTGAAAAACAAGGCTACTAGGCAAAAGCAATGACTAATGTGAGAGATGATATCACTAATATGCCTCACAAAATCAAGAAGATGAAAATAACGAGAACGTACAACAAATTTTTTTTTAATAATCTGTCGTAGGTTTCCTAGACATTACATTGCCAAAAACAGAATACATCTCTGGGTGTTTCTAAATGATACGATCATCACAAGAGAAAGAAATAAATCAATGAAGACAATTTGTACTTATAACCATTTTCAACTTTCTATTTCCAATTTGATCCTCAATCCCACATCAGATTGAGTCATAAACAATTACAATTGTGTTTAATCATCAGCTTAATTGACAGCATGCAATCTTCCAATTCTAATTATTCATTGCATGATAACTAAACCTCTGAGTTTATTCAGAACTGCTGCTATTTTACTTCTACAACTTTGGAGAAAGTGCAGCAGAAATTCCATTTACACATTTAATAGAAAAAAGTAGATAGAAACCTCATCTTTGACAATTATTTCTCCAATTGCCTTTGCAGCCACAGTATGGCACACTAGTGCTACAATGTTACTCCCTGCTACTGCTGTCATATCAACAAACACTGAAGAGATGGCAAATTACCAGCATTGTTTAAAGCAACTGGAAAATGCACATTATATTTGCAGTTTGATGAGTGAAGGGGATGGGAGATTTTACAACACATAAATGATATCTGGGAATATGATAAATCATGTATTTTCACTTGCAAATATTTTGAGCCATCAATTATTCTATACCTTTAGAGTCTGTAAGTGGAGGCTTGATTTTCAAATGGCATATAAGGAAAGATTCAGAACATTTATTTTGTTTTCTTCTGCATTTGTCTTCTTAAAGGAGAAGCATTTTGGTGCTGCTGTATACAACATTTTACTTTGATCTAATGCCCTCCCCGACTACAGTTTCAAGTTTAACATAACACAATTACCTCATGCCAGCCAACTTTCCTCAGTAAACTGAATTCCCACACAATGGCAAACGGTGCTTCAAGGTTCCCTCAGAGTGTTTGTGTTATAGTAAGGTATGATCAATTAATAGAGGTTAGGATGAGATAGCGTGGATCACATGTCCATAACACAGCTAACATGTTGTCCCCATCTGTGGACAGAAATTCAGGCAGGCCTTGTTATGAGCTTCTGATTTTGTGCACCTATTTTCCGCTCTGCACCCCAAGATCACTCACACCCAGCAGCAAAAGTGGAAATCTACTGGATACATTTTACTTTATGTATGAGCTTCCTTCTTCTCTGGGTTTCTTATTTCCCTATTTGACTCCTCTGGGTTTCTGCACATAATACCTAACACTCAGGTGAGTGGTTTGATTCAAGTCCTCATCCAATGCTGCTGTGTAACCTACAGTTTCTCTCTCTCCCCCTTTGCCACATGTGTATGGTTTGGAAATTGGAAAGGTACATTTAGGTTGTGAGAGGAACAGTAATTTCGAAACATTAGAGAGCATAATAAGAAACTGATGACTGCACTAGTTTTTTTGATTAAAAACATGACAACAATGTCCTGATGGGGAACTGAAACATTAACATGATTTTTTATGAATATATTATCTTTTTTATGAATATATTATCTTATTAATGGAGTCCTTTTCTCCATTATTTTCCCTTCCATTCTTGAGGATATGAGCTCTGATGAGTGATTTTCTAAGAATTTCTCATCAATAGGGACTCATGCTTATCAGAATACATGTTGAAAGCACTGTGCATGTTTTTGCTCCTGTATAATAAACATTTCAGGTGCATTAGGACCCATCCTAACAATGTACTTGGCAAGTGACAGCAGAACCTTCAATACTTTAACCAAAGAGATGCCTTGCAAGCTTACACCAAGACAACGAGACTGTCTTGAATACTGTATATTCTGTGAAGGGAAGTATAGTAAAATTGAATATCCTCTCAACCTATGTGTATGTGCACATTACAGCAGGGAATCAATGTATTTATAATTAAGAGAGGACATTTAGCTTAGTAGCCTTAAAGGCAACAATAGTGCTTTATTTGCTGTCCAGTTAAAATAAACTAAAATTAACATGGAATGGATCTTAAGATTGGTCCAATGCTGCCTTTATTACCTAAGGTTTCAATGTAGCCAAGTAGAGTGAAAATGGACATAAGAATGATTTCAGCCAATCAGCAACCACAGAGTTATCCCGATGAAGTTTCAATGTAACAGTAAAACAATTCAGGTGAAAATATTTTTGAGGGCATTCCAGTTAATGTTTTCTGTATCTTTACTTACAAGCTTCTCTCAAATGCCTCCTTTCTCAACTGAAAAGCCTACTGCTACAACTTTGATTGCACTGACTTTTGAGCATGGGTTTACAATCTGTGATCTGCTCATTTTGGTTGTTAATTTCATACTGCTTCCACAATTAAATAATTTCTACATCCTACCCAGTAACCAAAGCTGCTGACTGAGAACGAAGAAATGTGTGAAGTAGTGTTCCAACTATTCTATGGATCTCAGAAATAGTCTGTTCCCTCTTTAATGGGAGCAGCACTGTAGAAATAGACCCAGCCAGAAAACAGAAGGTGAGGACAATTGAGCTTCAAAATCTAGTGACAGGACACACTGGAAGCATTTGGCAAGAAGATGGACTTCAGGACAGAGGTCGTTTACACTCTATGAAGGGGAAACAGACTTTCATGCCATGGAGAATGAAGCAAGTGGGCATAGGTGGTGAGAGGAGATCAATGGTCAGAATCTGATTGTGAGCAGTGTCAGTAAACCATGACTTTGTACGTGGTTAAGGCCAGTGATTGCATTTTCACATTATCTCTTACAACCAACCTTTCATTCACCAACCTACCATTGCACTCTATGCACCATATTCCTGATTTCTCATTCAGCAACACTTGCTGGCACACAGTCCAAAGCTGAGTCAAAAGTTTCAGACCTGCTTTATGGTATCCATCCAGGTTAATTGCAGGTTCCCTCAGTGAAAATCAACAGCCCGCTTGCAGAAATGCTGCAGCCATTCAGGGAGCATTGCCTAGGAGCGTAATGATGTGCAAAGGCACCAAGAAGACAGGCATCATGGGAACACACAAAGATGAATATTTTATTTATGTTGTATCACTACATGTGCTGTTGAATTACAGAAAAGATGTTTTGGTGGCTTAATTTGTATTGGGGCTAATTGCATCTGAGAGTAGAAATTCCTATTCACACAGTCTTAAATTGGCGATCATTATTCTGAAACTGCATGCCCTAATTTTTAAAAATTCATTCATGGATACTTCTTATTTGTTGCCCATTCCTAGTTGTCCATGAGAAATCGATTGTGTGCTGCCTTCTTGAAACACTATTTGCTATAGATAGACTGACTGCTATTAGGGAAGGAGTTCCAGAATGTTAACACAGCAACACTGAAGGGACTCGTGAAGGGCTTGGAAGGGTACTTGCAGATAATGGTGATCCTATGTAACTGCTGCCCATTGTCCTTCTAGAATCAAACTACTTTCCTCATGCCAACCGTTAAACCCAGGAATCAACACAAGGAAACTTCCCTAAACAGCTTCTATAACTTAACTTAAACGGAGATCAAAATTGTTTGCAACACTGTTGGTGGGTCCGAATAACACACTGTATAGTCGTGGCAAGACTTCCCTCTTTTTTATATTCCAAACCTTTTGCAGTTAAGTCAACATTCCATTTTCCTACCTAATCATGTAAGTACCTGCATGTTAATGGGTAATTTTTCTCTCATGATAATTTTTCAACGCCTCCACTGCCACATGATTTTCTACAAATATCGGCATGTTTTTAATGCCTTCTAATATGAAAGCAGATGTAAAATATTTGTTCAAAGTACCTGCTATGTCCTTGTTTCTCTTTATTAACTCCCCAGAATCATCCTTTCAAGAGTTAATATGTACTTCAGCTCCTCCTTTTTATACAGCAAGTTCATATTTTATGAATTATATTTCTTGCTTGGTTATTCTCATAATCAGTTTCCTTCTCCTATTCATTTACAGTTGTCCTTTGTTGGTTTCTAGATTTTTTTCCAACCTTCTCGTCCACCACAAATCATTGCAACTTTGCTGGTCTTTTCTTTCAATTTGATACAATCGACTTTCTTAGATAGTTCTGGATAATTCATCCTTCTTTTTGAATCTTGCATTCTCAGTAGAATATACTTTCATTGAGAATTATGTGAATTTTTAAAAAAAATGTTCTCCACCACCTACCTACCATTTTACCTTTTAAACAATTTTCCCAGACCATTTTAGCCAATACTTCTTCATAACTTGTAGTTACCTTTGTTTACTTTAGGACAGTCATTTCAAAGCCAGGATCTCAACCTCAAATTGAAAGCAAAATTCATGATATTAAGTAATTCTATTTCATAACACATTTCTAAATTTAAAAGATGCATTCTCTTGTTAATTCCACAGCTCATTCTCAAGGCTACCATTTCAAATTTGATTGATAAACCTGTTAGCAGCCAGCTCTGATTCTCTCAGAGGGATCAAGGGCTGATTGCTGAAAGATTAATCCATCCTGGCTGTTGCAAGAATTTACCAACATGATGGTCTTGCCTGGATTGTATACCAACTGTTGATCTATGGAATGGAAACCCTTGAAATTACTAAACCTCTTCAAATTGACATGAGTATCTCATAGAACCTTTAATAGCATTGTGTTATCCTGGCAAAAGCATATCTTATACTAACTGTCATCTTGAACAAAAAGTCAATAATTACCTTTGTCTTAAACAGACAGACTCTGTGACCTTATAGATCCTGTGATAGGTGATGTAGTCTGTCTGTCATTTCTGCCTCAACTAGCCTGAAGATGTACCTGAGAGTGATAATGACCTTGCTCATCACTGGCTAGGCTGCCTTGTGCTGGCGGTAGCCCAGATCAGTTTGAAAGAAGTGGCATGGCTCAGTGACCATCTCGTTTTTGAATTTGAGTCTGTTTGGACATTATTTATAAGTGAAGCAGAATTATTATAACTGCTTTTTAAAAACACTTAGAGACACGGGGGTCTGTGTACAGCCCTTCCAGTAGAGCTTCCCCCATTGCCAGCTCCATTTCCAGGTCATATAATAGACTAAGAGTCAATGCCACCACAGGTCCCATACCTGGAGCAGATATTCATCTGTCCTCATAGACTGTAAGAAGTAGCTCAGAAAACATTAACTATAAACTATGCAACCACAAACACAAAGCACAACACATCTCTAAACTCAGCCTGGGCAGAATTAAGCCACCTCACAGAAACTTGTTGTTTTCTAACCTTTTAAGTAGCTCTGCTGCTGGGGCGATTTGCTGATTCTTGGTGAGTGATGGTGAACTTATTGAATAGACATTTAGAAAATGCAGACCACATCCGACAGTACAGCTATATAATGTAATTGCCTCTTTCATCCATTGTTTCATAAACTCACGGGGTCCTCGTGGATCCACCCTGCTCAAACTGCTTTACCATCTGGGTCATGCTGGAAGTACAGTGGTCCGGGGCAGATCCCTAGGAAGCTGACTGCTTTCAACTTCCAATTTTATAGCTATATTTCTCCAGTGTTTCCTAATGACTTGCTTTTCTGATACCAGCAATCTTCCTTGTGTATTTCATCTCCAAAATGCTTCCAATGTTTGACTACCTCTCTCATTTTTTTGTGACCAAAACTGCATTCAGCCCAATAAGACCACAATACATTTTTATTAGTGCTTCCTCTGAATTATATTACAGCACTTTAGTAATGTAATTGAGTATCTTTATAGCTTTGTTATTGGCAACTGTAAAAATTCCATTTTCCACTACATATGACCACTCAGAAATTAGACCACTAACAAGGTTGGAAAAGAAATATATGTGTAGCAGCACTGCAATAGAGAGAATTCTTTTGTAATTGGAGGTAATAATATTACGGACAGAGTTTACAGTTGTTATCATGGCAATATTATCTGCTGTCTAAACATACATGTTTAAACACAGAAAATCCACACTCTGCCACATGGCTGGTATGTCTTCAGATTGAAATCAATTCGGAATGACTGAACTAATTAGAATTTTCCCTTTAATGCTGCAATATTGCTGTTAAAATCTTTGCCTAAAAATTGTTATACTGAATTGATAAGGTTTTTTTTAGATCTTGGTACCCAACTATAACCACTGCAATATTCGTTGATTACCTTATAGCTTCCTGGAAAGCTAATTTCATATTTGTATAAAATGAAATGTTTTCATTATGATAATAGCATTTTTTTTGTTTTTTTAAACTTATGATGTTTGAGCTACTAATGTCCCAATCTCTATTCAGCTCTTTCTAAATTTGCATGTACGAATGAAGAGTAGCCCATCTATTTTACTTCCTGATTTGCAGATTTAGAGAATTCTACAATGTGGTTGGCTATTTTACCAATGATGGATGCCTGGAGGTTCCCAGGAATTGGCAAAGTTAATTTAATGTCTGTAAAGGGAAAATACATGGTGCATAGATTATTCCAGCTTGGGTTTGGCAGCTTTGTTCAAGGAGCACTGTTACTTTGCCTCTGACCATAACATTTGAGCCATTGTTCAGATAATGAAAAGGGAGCTTGAAGCAGTATAGGACCCATGTTACATTTTATAACATTATATTATTTGAAATAGATCATATGCCTCAAAGTAATTCATTTTAAAATGAAATAACTTAGCTTTATAATAAGCCAAACAGAATTTTTCTGACCCTACCTGTTGTATGTTCAAACTTGAGGCTTGTGGTGTTGACATAGGTAACACTTTTCCCAGGAAACCAGCCACTTGATTTAAAAAAAATCCAGTTTAAGAATAAAACTCATCAACATAATACAACTTTGATACTTGGATATAAATTGATATACAATTGGATATATACAATTCCAATGCAACATGTGGGTATGTTGGCATCAGGCATATTTTGTACAAGCAAGTCAGTATTTTTGCAATATTCCTGTACTCTGAAACTGTACAACCAAACTACATTTGGTTGTGCTTTTATTTTCCCCTTTTATCCCTCCTGTCCTGTAGCTGTTCGGAAGGTTGCCAGCAGGTTCCAGTACTATGTAGATAGAGGTAATTTTCATTTGTGAGCCTTGTTGGTAAGCCTTTGGAACGTAAGGGATATTACCACCAAACCTTGATACATGCCCCATGCTGTGAATCCTGCCTGTTTTGTTATTGACAAACAAGGTAGGTTTCAGATCACAGGTAATCACCATGGACACAAATGAGTAAGGCCTCTGAATTAGTCACATCTGCTTCATGGAGGACTTAAATTTTTTGGACATTCGTTTGCACAATGAGAGATCATTTGGCATGGCAATGGAGCTGAAGGATTTGTAAAACTTACATTCTTAACTGAACAAGCTAAAGAGAAATCAGTGTTGTCATATCTATTAGTAAATAGCAAACCTAACTCACACCTCCAAGCCAGAAAGAATGTAGCAAACAGTGACCAATATTATTAGATTTCAATTGGCTAGTAGAACCAGAAGTAGCAAGAATCCACTCTTGATTTTAAATTTTAAAATATCAAACTTTACTAAAATGGTATGAGACTTGAAACAATTAGCCAACTCTATCCAGTGGAGATCCTATTGATTATGAAGATAAATGGCATATCTTTAAGAATATATTTCCATATACAGGGTCCTAAAAGTAACATATCAAGGATAAAATAAGGTGGCAGCCTGGTCATGTAAAATGGCAGCTAAGATTTAAACAAAAATATTTTCACAGATTTAAAAGAGTACAATTCATATGAAAAGAGACACGTAGATTGTGCAATTAAGGGAGACAAAAAATACTAGGGATTAACTAAATGATCATTGGAGAAGAGGGTAGTGAATAAATACAGTAGAAGTAATAAAGGCTATTTTTTAGATTTGTTAGGAGTCAGAGAAGTGCCATAGACTGTTATAAGATGATTGAAATATCTCCTGCAACATGTATGAGTGGACACTCGGGATAAGGCAAAAGTGCTCAATGAACAGAATTCTATGCTACGATCCACAGAATGATTTAATGTAAAAACATGACAATTTTATCTGTATAGGACCATACTGAGATCTCATTGTGAATACTGTCTTCAGAGTTGGCCTATTCGCAAGATAATCAAAGGTTTAGAAGTGCAACACAAGATTCATTTCCAGCTTAATACACATTACCTACCCAAATGACTGATTCTATATACCACAGTAAAAAAAATCTGGTAATTTGATCCATGTCTGTAAAATAATGTGTCTAGATTGTGCTTATACTAATAAATTAAATCATTTAGATATGTTGGGGAGGGGTTGAAATAGATATTACACATTTCTTCCTTTCCTGAAGAATAGTAGACCTATGGAATGAGTTGCTGTATTGGGCCATGAGTGCTGATTCATTGTATATAGAATCATAGAATCCCTACAGTGCGGAAAGAGGCAATTCAGCCCATCGACTCTGCACTGGCACGCCAAAGAGCATCCCGCTCGGACCCCTGATCTATTCCTGTAACCCACATTTACAGTTGCTAATCCACCTAATCTGCACATCCCTAGACACTACTGGGCAATTTACCAAGGCCAATCCATCTATCTGGCAGATCTTTGGATTTTGTGTGGAAATGGGAGCACCTGGAGGAATCCCACGCAGACAAAGGAAGAATATTGCAAACTCCACACAGGCAGTCACCTAAGGCTGGAATCAAATCCAAGTACATGGACTGTGAGGAAGCAATGCTAACCACTGAGCCACCATGCCCCCTATAACTAAACCACCATGCTACTTATACTGAGCCACCGTGCTGCTTATAACTGAGCCATATCTTCAAATCCCAGGCTTCACCTGATGAAGAAACAGTGCTCCAAAAGCTTGTGATTTCATATAAACCTGTTGGACTATAACCAGATGTCATCTGATTTCTGAATTAGAAAGAAGTCTAGCTTAAACTGTATAAAACATTGGTTAGACCAGACCTGGAATATTATGTCCCCCCACAGAAGGATATATTTGCCATGAAAGGTACAGCAAAGGTTTACCAGACTGATTCTTGGGATGGTGGCAGCTTCCAATAAAGAGACATTAAGGAGATTGGCCCTGTGTTCTCTGGAGTTTAGTAAAATGCAATGCAATCTCATAGAAAATGATAAAATTCTTAAAGGGATTGACAGTGTAGATGCAGAAAGGATGTTTGCCTTGGTTATGGAGCCTAAAACTAGGGGACCTGGTCTCAGAATAAAAGGCAAACCAATCAGGACAGGGGAAAAAAATTATTCTGATTATTTGAAGAGGTAATTAGCAGGAAAAATAATGGGAAGCCAGTTGGTGTAAGATAAGTGGATTTCTGAAAGGCATTTGATAAGATATCATACATAAGGCTATTTATTAAGGATAGAGGCTACTGTTTTGGAGTAATATATTCTGAAGGATAGAGGATTGGCTAATTAATAGAAGAAAGAGAGTTGGGATAAGGAGGCAATTTTAGGTTGACAAGTAGATTGCCACAGGGATTAGTTCCAGGACCACAATTTTTTACGATATACACAAATGGCTTGGATGAGGAAAGTGAATGTATTATTGTCAAGTTTGCATGTGACAGATATAGGTTGGAAGCCAAGGGGTAATGATGCACTATACAGAGCAATAAAGACAGGTAAAGTGAATGGGTACAACCTTGACAGATGAAATATAATGTGAAAATGTGTGAAGTTTCACACTTAGAACATTTGGCAGGAAGGATAGAGGAGTTAAATATTATTAAAGTGGATACAGAAAGCTGCAGTACAGAGGGTTCTGGACTCCTCATGTATAATTACAAAAAGCTAGCATACAAATTCAGTGAGTAATAGGGAAGGAAATGGAATGTTTGTTTTTATTCCAAAGGGAATGGAGTAGTAAATACAGGAAGTCTTGCTAAAACCATACAAGGCGCTATTTAGAGCATATCTAGAATACTGTAAACAGTCTGGTCCCTTTACCTAAACAAATACATGCTGACATCGAAGGTTCACTAAGCATGTTCACTAAATTGATCCTTGAATAGAATGATTTTCTTATAAGGAGAGGTTGTGTGGGTTGAGCCTGTCCTCATCAGAATTTAGAAGAATGAGAGGTAACTTTATTGAAATACATAAGATTCTTAGGGGCTAGTAGGCAGATGTGAAGAGGTTGTATCAGAGATGAAGGGTCTTCTGATGAAGGGTCTAGGCCCAAAACGTCAGCCTTCCTGCTCCTATGATGCTGCTTGGCCTGCTGTGTTCATTCAGATTAACACCTTGTTATCTCAGATGTGAAGAGGTTGTTTCTCTTTGTGGGACAGAGGGCATGATTTCAGATTAAGGCATTGCATTTAATACAGCAAAGGGGAGGAAATACTTCACTCAGAGAGTAGTGAATTTTGGAATTCTTGCAGGGACCTTTCGAGGCTGGGACTTCAGAATATTCAAGGCTGAGACAGACATATTTTTAATCAGTATGGGAATCAGGGATTATAGATAAAAGTCAAGAAAGTAAAGTTGTGGATTATCAGATTATATGATTTTGTTGAATGGCCCATTTATTTGTGCTTTATGTCTTTTGTCTTATGAATTATAAAGAGGAATAAGAAATCCAGAACAAGTTGGTGAATCTTTGGAATTCATTGTTCCAGAGTGTTGTGAAAATGTAATCATTAAGTAAGTTCAAAACAGAGATTGAAAGGTTCCCAGTTACTGATGACATCAAAGAATACGGGGAAATAACAAGATCCGGATATCAGCTATGATCTAGAATGGTGGAGTAGGGGCTGATTGTCCTATTCCTGCTTCTGCAGTCTTTGCATTTTTTGTATGTTCCTAGAAAGAGAAGACAGTAGAAATTGTGAATCCGAGAAGTGAGGAAGGGTGAGCTCAGGGGCCTTGTATTTTGTCCTTTACTCTATTTTCTACTTACACACTGAGATGCACAGCATTGTAGCTGGCATCAGACACTGCAAGCAGAAACCATGGCTAGGGGCCTGAAAGGTCACTCACCAAACTCTAGTAGCTAGAAATAAGAAGATCCAAAGTAAAATGGCTAAAGGAGCCTGGGGCTCAAGACAAGCATAAGGAATGGGATAAACTGAGAAAAGGGAACAAGGAGAAAGGAGCAGAGATAAGAGATGTCTCCCGCCTTTCCCGCAACTCATCACTCACACCCCACCCCTGCAATAACCTCCAAAAGAGAATCCCCCAGTCCTCACATACCACCCCACCGACCTCTAGATACAACGCATCATCCTCCAACACTTCCGCCATCTACAATCTGTCCCCACTACCAAAGACATTTTTCCATCCCCACCCTTGTCTGCCTTCCGGAGAGACCACTCTCTCTGGGACTCCCTTGGCTGCTCCACACTCCCCTCCAACCCCACCACACCCGGCACCTTCCCCTGCAACCACAGGAAGTGTACACTTTCCCCCACTCTTCCTCCCTCACCCCCATCCCAGGCCCCAAGATGACATTCCACATCAAGCAGATGTTCACCTGCACATCCGCCAATGTGGTATACTACATCCACTGTACCTGTTGCGGCTTCCTCTACATTTGGGAAGTCAAGCGGAGGCTTGGGGGCTGCTTTGCAGAACACCTATGCTTGGTTCACAATAAATAACTGCACCTCCTAGTTGCGAACCATTTCAACTCCCCCTCCCATTCCTTAGCTGGCATGTCCATCATGGGCCTCCTCCAGTGCCATAATGATGCCACCCGAAGGTTGCAGGATCAGAAACTCATATTCTGCTTGGGAACCCTGCAGTCCAATGGTATCAATGTGGATTTCACAAGCTTCAACATTTCCCCTTCCCCCACTGCATCCCAAAACCACGCCAGCTCATCCCCGACTCCCTAACCTGTTCTTCCTCTCACCTATCCCCTCCTCCCACCTCAAGCTGCACCTCCAAATCCTACTTACTAATTTCATCCCGCCCCCTTGACCTGTCCGTCCTCCGGGGATGGACCTATCTCCTCCCTACCTCCCCACCTATACTCTCCTCTCCACTTATCTTATCCTCTATACCTATTTATTTCAGAACCCTCTCCCCATCCCCCTTTTCTGATGAAGGGTCTAGGCCCGAAACGTCAGCTTTTGTGCACTTAAGATGCTGCTTTGCCTGCTGTGTTCATCCAGCTCCACACTTTGTTATCAAGGAGAAAGGAGCAATAATTTTGTATAAATGTCAGGGAAGTCAGAGACAGAAATAATGATTAAATGTAAAGAACAATTGCAGCAGGACTCTCATAAAATATGAAACAGAATGAGAGGCTTACACAGAGACGTGAGCCATTCACTGTGTGAGTTTAGTACGATGGAATTTGATAGGAAACTTAACAGACAATAGCAAGTGGTTGGTGCTGAGATAAGAGGAGGTGAACCACTCAGCAAACAACACTCCTTATGTGTTTGGCTACAAAGAGAAAATGTTGTTCTATTCAGCTCACAAAGTTGAGATTTAAAAGAGAGTTTGGCGTTAATCACAGAATCCTAGATGACTGTTGAAAAAATCTTGTATGGTTTGTTTGTGTATTTAATGGCTTTATCTTTGTGTGTGTGTGTGCGCACGCTAGAGCCAAGAGAGATTTATTAAGATTTATTAACCCTCTTTGGCCTAGCTGTTGTATTTTTTAAGGCTGTTGTTGCTTAATGCATATGAAATACCTCTGGAGAAAATTAGAGTAAGATTGGTCTAAGAATAATTTGTCACAAGCACATGTTTCAGTTGTTCAAATGCAATTATTTATTTTGATGTGAATAGAATTTGTAGGAGTATCCTTCTGTGATGAGAGTGTAATAAAGTCAACTGAGGTGGGAAAATTGAGGTCTGTCAATTAAACGCTGAAATCTCCTTTTTCTTTCTCTTTTCCATGTGGCTATGAGAGCCTGTTGTTGGATAGCAGTTTTAAAAACTTTTCTTTGAAAGAAAAGTGTTGTTGATTTGAATGCGTGTTCAGGAGATTGGGTGTGTGCTTGTGTGTGGATAAGCCTTATTGCATTTCAGGAGTTAAAAAAGACAATAAGTAATTTAACCCATAGGAAAGATTATAAATAAAGTCCTCTTTTTTAAAGAATGATTTCTGGAATCATGGTTACTGACCAGAATTGTGATTCAAGGATATTCAGGTAAATATTTGGATTTTTAAATCCAGAATCAAAATTCACACACCTTTAGTGATTATTCTTTTATATTTGATAGTGTAAATTAGAATGTTTGGAGTGATTATGATTAATCCTGCCTTGGAATGATCTTGGGTTAGAAGCCACGCAAAGTTTAAAGGTTTGAGGATTTTGTTCCTAAATCAATTCTCAACAGGAGAATAAATGTTAAATTTAAATACTGCTAATCGGAACTTGTAAATATATGGTCCATTTTTGATTCTGTGGGCTCAAAGTGTTAAAATGAAGAAAATTTGACAAATATCAACTGAAGAATGAAGCTGAAAAAATGGACAATGATGTAAGTGCATGGATTGGAGCTTGTTTCACTCAGCTCCTTTGGAGAAACAGACAAATAGAAGTTAATTGTTCCTGCAAACAAGTTAAGATTTCATTCCACTGGATTAATACATTATGCCTCAAGCAGAATTGATCTGTTATCACTTTTGTTAAGAGGTATATCAAAATTCCCAATATTTCAAAAATTTGATTAGTCATTTATGAGAATTTGGAATTTATAAAATAAATTATGTTCATTTGAGTTTAATGAGATTATCTAAAAACAATTAAAAAGGCACGCAGTGTTGACGGTTTCAGTGAATATGAAGGAAATGATTCATTTGAAGAGAAATAAATTATGTTTTGGAGGAAACCTGGCAGATTAATAACATGTTTTTAAATGTGGATGAATTTCAGATGCAAAAGGTGTAGCTTAATTTAGCAAGTTACTGTCGAATAAGACAAAATGTCATCTAAGATAATAAAAAAAAGCAAAATCAACCAGAAATGTTTGATTTTGGATTTAAATGTGTTATATTAATAATCAATTGGACTGTAAAATTTCTCCAAGGCATCTGAAGGATCATAACTAGTGGGGTGTGTAAAATTGTACAAGGGGCAGGTTGTAGTTAAAGACACTCCAAGGGAAGGAGATAACTGGAATTGATTTCCCGAACCAAAAAGTAGTCACTGACATATTTGAATACAGAGATGTATAATTGAGCTGTTTGGGAATCACCGCTTAATGGGCTCTGATATCTAGTTGCATAAAGTGTCATTTTTGAAGGGCGAGTGTTGTCATGGTTTATTAATATCTGTCTGGAAACTGACTAAATATTATATCAATAGCAGTGTGTGTCAGCTGAGATGTGGTCTGGTATGCCCTGTACAGCTCAATTGTAAGAAAAATCTTAGTGATGAAGTTGGTACTTTTCTTTCCAGAAATGCCATACGTGGCATTAACGCCAGGTCTATGACAAGCATTTTTTTCCCAACAGATGGTCAGATCTGTTAACTGTTGTGTTTCAAGTAAATAACCAGATTAATGGCAGTCGCTGGGTAGCAGTAACAGTGAACACACTCCTGGTAGCACCAGCAGCCTATATCAGCAAGAGTACCTGCCTGCATCTTGGGCAAGGCATGCAACCACCCTAAGGAGAACAAGGAGGCAACTGCTGAAGGCACCCAATGATACAAAGTTGTTGTTGAAATTGTTAGCTCAGTTGGCTGGAATGTTGGCTCATGACATAGAGTGATACCAATAACATGTGTTCAATTCCTGCACCACTGAGGTTACCTTGAAGGTCACTCCTTCTCAATCTCCCCACTCGCCTCAAACGTGTTGACCTTCAGGTAAACCACCCCCAATACCTTTTTCTAATGAGAATGCAGCCCTATTTTGCAATGGGACTATGTGACTTGTAGGAATGGTTACAGTTTCACCAAGATGAACTAATTTGTCTTCCTCTAAACATGAACCAGGACTTGAAGGATAATATTGTTAAGAACTGTTTGTTGATAGTATTGACTGGTTAGGATGTGCTGATTTAGGATGCTTTAATGTAGAAACATAAGGTTATTGGAAGTTGCCACATTGTTTGCTGCTGTGTTGTTGCCTTAAGACAGTATCATAGGAATAGGGAATCCAAAGATGATGTTACTGCAAATACATTAGGAATGACCTATAATTTAAGTTGTCAAAGGTCAACAGCTGTAAGCAGCCAGAGTCAGATGGCTGGGCAGAACACAAATTGAATTGTATAACAGAAGATACAGAATATGTTTTAGTCACACTAATTAAGTCCTAAATTCATGGGAAATCTTGAGTATAAATGATTACATTTAGTGGGTGGTGTGAGGAGTGTTAAGCGCTTGTAATTTGTGGCCTATTGGACAAAAAATGCACTCATAGTCACAGATTTACAAGAAGTGCAGCAAGTAAAAAGTTTAACTCAATGCACTGGTTCAAAACATCATTGATAACATAGAATTGATTACAGAGAATTGGATGGTGAGACTATCCATTTGGACTGATGCTCAGCTATATGCACGCCGAGAATATTGGCCCAAATTTAATTAATCCAGAACCAGTAAAGCGGGCACTATTTGTGCCTCACCAAGCTCAGGGAAATGGTGCAGCCATAACCCATCCAAACAAATTGTAAAGTTTCTTCCTAGGTCTTAAAAATGGGATTGGTGCTACCATACCATCATGGACCCAGCCTCATACTGTTCACCAGGTTGAAGATATCAGAATGCCAGAAGATCTGATTTTGATGTGCACCGTGACATGCTACCACATGCAATCTCAGAAAGAGATAGTTTAGTGTGAAGTAACTTAAAGGGTGCAGCACCCATCAAGGTGACAAAATGTGCTCTCATGGAGTACATTGTGACACTGAAATAACCCGGGAGTTTAACATAATTAAGGCAGAGGCCAATGTATCATGGAAGTAACTGATGTCAGCAACAAGCCAACACAGGACTTAGCCATTTGATGGAAAGTAGTATGTTATATCAGTCAAAGATCTTTTAGTTACACAGATAAAATCTGTGAGAAGCCCGAACTAACCTTTTGCTTTACGCTGGAGATCTGGGTACACATTAGATTTAAGCAACTGATCAACATATACCACTAAAGCTCTTTGGCCATAAGGTTGGCCTCTGGGACGATGTCAAGATGTTCAACCATGAGGTACCACCTCTACCAGAGCACCCATCTAGACATCACAAGGACATTGGTAAGTCTCCTTGGATTGCTACAGGCAAAAGAATTGGATAATTAAAAAAGACATTGAGAACATTAAGAATACCATTTTGTGGCAGGTTTTGGGGAACTGTGAGGTTAGTGTGTACTCCATCCTTGGATGCAGACCATGCATTAATAGTCATACAACTGTAATCATTTTATCACAGCCACCTATGGCTGAAGATAGGGATAGCTGGCTCGGAGGCTAGGCAATGCTATGGACAAAGAACAAGCAAAAGGAAGGTGTTGTGCTTAAAGGGACTCAGTTATAGGTGTTAAAAACCAAGCTCCAACAATCAGTAGAATACAGGTTGAGCAGTGAGAGGTGTAAGAGCTGAGGGACGTGACACCTGCAGAGTCCAGAAGGATCTCAATATATCTTTAGGAAAGAGTATCCAGGTTCACCTGGCTCAGAGTTTTGTCCAGAACCATCGGCCAGGACCTGGATGAGAGAATTGATTAAGATTGATACTTAAATGCATATTGATAACTTAAAATGGACAAATGCAGCAATAAGCAAATTCTCAAAGCATGATGGACAAAGTAGCAGAGATTATAAAAATTGTAGGATATGTTTCCATTCCCGTGGGAACCTAGTTAAGAATGTATGTTGCGAAAGGTAACGACCTTCGCAAGGATAAATAATAACCTTGAAGTATAAGGGCACAAATGGTTGGAGCCTGTTGAGTCACTACAATAATAGTGCTTCATAAGGTTGATAAGAAGATGAAAGAGTATCTGTAACGCCAGTGTAGCTTTGGTTATTGATGAGCATTTGTGATATAGTTGCTAAGATCGTCAATGACAAGTGGCCTGTAAAAAATTGATGTGAAATGTGAGAATTAAAACTTAAACATTTGCTAAAACGAAACTGGATGTTGAAGCTTTTCATCTTGCATCCATCAGAACTAAGATACAAGAAACAGACTTTTAAAAAAAAATTTCTTATACAGAATGAGAAGAGTGTGCTGATTGGTCGGGCCATAGTTAGATCACATGGACATATTGCAAGACAGTTAACTGTCAATTTTAATTCTCCAAACAGACAAATAGATTGTGATTAGTCAGAACATTTTCCATGGGGATGCGGCAGAGTTTGGCTATCTTTTTAAAATGGTGCAATGCATGTACAAATTCCTTTGCTTACATAAGCAGGGTCCCTCGTATTTATGTATGTAACTTCTACAACACACAAATGTATCATACTGTAGGCATGGTTCATGATCCTAAATTAGCTTCTGGTGCCACCGTTAGCATAGTCCAGAATATTTAATAAATGAGTTCCGATAACAGAATCACATCAAGTGTGGATATACTTTTCTGAGTCTTGCAAGACCATGTGTCAAGCTGCCAGCGGCGAATAATTAATGGGATATATTGTTTTAAATGTCCATCAGCCATTGGGATGTACAGCCTACATACAGTTTATACAGTTTCACATCATTAGACTTCAGTTTAAGTTCAATCATTATTTCCCTTTTCACAAACAGAAAATTTAAATTAGGAGTGAAGGATATTAAATGTTTTTAATTCCCAGTTTCGTTTTTGCGTTTCAATGCATCTATCTACGGACTTAATTAATTGACAATGTTGCTGTTGTAAGTCAGGAGATTCCCTTTCCCTTGTGCCAGATTCAAATTGCTGTCAGGACAGGGAGGAAACCACACTGCAGAAGTTACAAGATTTTTGATGGTAGCTTCCATTGAGATCACAGGTCAGTGAGGTTGTTCCACTACTAAATGCAAAATCCAGCCCAACAATTGTTCACAACTAAATGTTGTACACAAGATGGCAAGCATCGCGGATCAGATCAGTGAGGTGAAGAATCTCACTCTCCCAAATGCACAAAGCAATGCATTTTACACAAATTATCCTTTTGTTTGACTGAGACTATTTTTCTCAGCTGGGATAACTTTCTCTGCTCTCAGATAATTTCTGTTTAATAGGTACTGTACCTTCACCTGGATGGATTGCAGTGTTTTCCATTGAACCAGCCAATGAATTGAACTGGATACACTGGGATTTGTTGTCCATCATCTGACCAGGAGGAAGTACATGGACTGTTTTTAGTTGCCCAGGATTTGTACTATTTATGACCAACATCTGTGTATTACCTTTCAGCTGATACAAAACCTATATAGTGAATGGAAAATAAAAATGATCACAAAGTTGAGAGATATCCAAGTTGGTTGAATCTTTAACGTCATTTACATGTGAATACGAATTCGAACCCAGGATAACAAAGTATGGAGCTGGATGAACACAGCAGGCCAAGCAGCATCTCAGGAGCACAAAAGCTGACGTTTCAGGCCTAGACCCTTCATCAGAAAAGGGGGATGGGGAGAGGGTTCTGAAATAGATCGGAAGAGAGGGGGAGGCGAATCGAAGGTGGCTAGAGAAGAAGATAGGTGGAGAGGAGACAGACAAGTTAAAGGGGCCAGGATGGAGCCTGTAGAGGTGAGTATAGGTGGGGAGGTAGGGAGGCGATAGGTCAGTCTGGGTAGGATGGACAGGTTAAGGGGGCGGGTTGAGGTTAGGAGGTAGGAAATGGAGGTACGGCTTGAGGTGGGAGGAGGGGATAGGTAAGAGGAAGAACAGGTTATGGAGGTGGGGACGAGCTGGGCTGGTTTTGGAATGCAGTGGGGAGGGTGGGGAGATTTTGAAGCTAGTGAAATCCACATTGATACCAATGAGCTGCAGGGTTCCTAAGCGGAATATGAGTTGCTGCTCCTGCAACCTTCGGCTGGCATCGTTGTGGCACTGCAGGAGGCCTAGGATGGACATGTCTAAGGATTGGGAGGGGGAGTTGAAATAGCTTGCGACTGGGAGGTGTAGTTGTTTATTGCGAACCGAGCATAGGTATTCTGCAAAGCGGTCCCAAGCTTCCCCTTGGTTACCCCAATGTAGAGGAAGTTGCACCAGGTACCGGGTACATATTGGCGGATGTGCAGGTGAGCATCTGCTTGATGTGGAAAGTCAACTTGGGGCCTGGGATGTGGGTGAGGGAGGAGGTGTGGGGGCAAGTGTAGCACTTCCTGCGGTTACAGGGGAAAGTGCCGGGTCTGGTGGGGTGGGAGGGGCAGTGTGGAGCGGACACGGAAGTCCCGGAGAGAGTGGTCTTTCTGGAAGGCAGACAAGGGTAGGGATGGAAAAATGTCTTTGGTGGTGAGGTTGGATTGTAGATGGCGGAAGTGTTGGAGGATGATGTGTTGTATCCGGAGGTTGGTGGGGTGGTATGTGAGGACAAGGGGAAACCAAGCAGAGGCTTGGGGGCCACTTTGCAGAAGACCTACACTCGGTTCGCAACAAACAACTGCACCTCCCAGTCGCAAACAATTTCTACTCCCCCTCATATTCCTTAGATGACATGTCCATCCTGGGCCTCCTGCAGTGCCACAACGATGCCACCCGAAGGTTGGAGGAACAGCAAATCATATTCCACTTAGGAACCTTGCAGCCCAATGGTATCAATGTGGATTTCATAAGCTTCAACATCTCCTGTCCCCCCACTGCATCCCAAAACCAGGCCAGCCTGTCCCCACCTCCCTAACCTGTTCTTCCTCTCACCTATCCCCTTCTCCCACCTCAAGCTGCACCTCCATTTCCTACCTCCTAACCTCAACCTGCCCCCTTGGCCTGTCCGTGCTCCCCGAACTGACCTATCCCCTCCCTACCTCCCCACGTATACTCATCTCTACAGGCTCCATCTCCACCCCTTTAACTTGTCTGTCTCCTCCCTACCTATCTTCTCCTCCACCCACCTTCAATCTGCCTCCCCCTCTCTCCCTAATTATTTCAGAACCCTCTCCCCATCCCCTTTTCTGATGAAGGGTCTAGACCTGAAACGTCAGCATTTGTGCTCCTAAGATGCTGCTTGGCCTGCTGTTTTCATCCAGTTCCACACCTTGTTATCTCAGATTCTCCAGCATCTGCAGTTCCCATTATCTCTGATACAAATTCGAACCCATCTTTGACTCATGCTACAAAAAGCAATATACATCCCTCATTCCTCCTGCTATCGAGAAGCCTATTCAGCATGTTGATCATACATTGTATAAAGAACCTTCATCCTTAAATGTATGTTTTGCCACTCCTAGTTAGCCCGTATCTTACTGTTCTTCTTGAATAGAAAGAGTTAAAGTAAATTTAATTCAAATAACTGATTTGTGCAAAAATCCTGATTTAAACATTGCCAACACAGAATAATAGGTAGAAAGTGGTATTAAACATAAATGTTATGTTGAGATCTAATATTATTCAGCATGGGACCTGTTCTGATATATCTTTGCAGTTCTTGTTGGACAGTTAGTCTTCTCACAAACTATTAACACCAAAAGATGCCTGTGCTTTGTGTGCAGAGAAAGCAATGGGACCAACAACCATTTAAAAGACTACTAATTGCTGCATAAAAATTGACTGGGCCTTTGATGTGTTTGCAAATATCTTCTGTACTATCTACCAGGTCAGTAAGGATGGAGTAAAATGCTTTGTTTCTTTCTAGGTCTTGCTACAATGTGGCGCTGACAAGAGTATGCTAATTGTTTGAGCATTGGGCAGACTCCAAACTTTAGCAGTATGCACAGTGGCATGTGGTAGCATGCAGAATCATGCATGTATTGAAGAAAAAAATTGCAGGACTCATGAATGCTGACACAGTACATGTTTTTTCACTTTGCCTATCTTTAATATGTAACATTGTAATGAATGCCAATAGTTAATTCTCATCTTGCACTGAATCACATAATCAACAAGCGCGTTACTCTGGTGACCAAAGCAGCTAGTTGGCAAATGCACAGGAATAGCCATGTTGGTACAGACCAGAATGTCCAAGTGGCACAGAAATACATTTTTAATAGCGCAAATAAATCTGTAAAGTTGATAGCCATCTATGCTACATGCATACTACTAGCAACTCTTTCTGTTGATGGATGTTTCATTGCACATGTAGATACCATTCTTGATTATTTTACCTATAGCTTTCCTGTGAGTTCACTGTTCACTTCTTTCAAAATGCCTGTTTTTTGGGCTACTGTGCTCACTAGCTCCTCTAGTTGTTGCTGGCTGCCTGTCTCAGAGTCCATCTCTCACCTCCTCCTCTTTGTTCTTCTTTGCCTGTCTCCTACATCTCTTCTCATCTGCTCCTTGAAGTGCTGCTGACTGCCTGCCTTATGGCTTTCTGCTTACCTGTTCCCAAGATACTGCTGACAATCAGTCTTCATAAGGGTACCCTACTGGCCCTCTCCTCTACTCATAGTATCCTGACTCTAGGTTAGAATATCCACACTTCTGCTAAGTTCCTTGTCTACTTACATCCATTTTTTCAAAGGCTGTCTCTTCCTCTCTCCTTGGGAAAAATCATCTCATTGCAGTTCCTGAAATCCTACAGCTGGACTCCAGCGGAGAATGAGAAACTTGGCTTGGGGAGTGGTAGCCTTCTCATCTCCTCTCCATTTTTGAATTTGCTACACTCGTGTACAATTCAGCCTTTCTGAATCATGCCTGGATTCCTTTAATGAGAAATAGTTCCTTTGACAAATCTGGCATATTTTCATATACTCACACTCTCTGATTATTTGTGGATCTCAGAGACAGAATGCTAATGCCATGACTCAATGGTGAAGGTGTTCCTGACCTGCCATGTGTAAAAAATTCCACACCATTTATTCCTTCTTTAAATTTCAACATGCAAGTTCACAGCCCTCTGATCATCAATCATGCAAACTGGGCAAAATATGTTTGAAAAGCTGCAAATGCAAAGACTTTTCAGAATAGCTGATAGAGACATACACATGGAAATTGACCCTTCGGTTCAACTAGTCCATGCCAATCATGAACCCAAACCAAACTAGTCCCACTCGCCTGTGTTTGACATATATCTCTCCAAACCCTTCCTCATCACATACTTATCCAAATGTCTTTTAAATGTTGTAACTTGTGCCTGTATCTGCCACTTCCTCTAACAGTTAATTCCACAAATGAACCACTCTATAAATTAGTCAGCCCCCATGTCCTTTTTAAAACTTTCTCCTCTCATCTTAAAAATATGCCTCCTAGTTTTGAACTATCCCCACCCTTGGTGAAAAA